>NC_138771.1:8698341-9305841 GCF_965119305.1 Pelophylax lessonae | reverse complement strand
ACATTGATGGAGATCATCTGTGGTGCGGGGTATATAAGGTGTAGTACATAGTAAAGGTAAAGGATGTGGTTTTAGGTAAAGTAGAACATCCTGGGTTGAAGTACAAAAATTTTAACTTTTAATTTTTGTACTTCAACCCAGGATGTTCTACTTTACCTAAAACCACATCCTTTACCTTTACTATGTACTACACCTTATATACCCCGCACCACAGATGATCTCCATCAATGTGCAAACACCACAGATGATCTCTATCAATGTGGAAATCTGTATATCATAGCCACATTGAACCATTTGGACCAGAAAAACGTGGCCCAAGAAGTAATTATTATTATACTTTATATTACTTACTACAAACAACCCTCCATGTTTTTTACTTGTGGCTCAAATTACAACCAAACCACACCTTTTTCACCCAATACAGCATTGTTCCTGCAGCTCCCGGAGAAAATCTGGGAAAGCAATACTCCAGAAAGTGGACAAAAAATATGTATGTTACATTACAATCTTATATATAATCTAATCTGAACAACTATATATTATTATCACTGACAAATCTATTGTACTTATTCCTAGAATCGGTAACATCCTTGATAAAGGCCGCTACAGGCCGAAACATGTCGGAATACCGATCAGGCCCCTCTCTGCAACCATTTCCCATTCTTTGATATGAGGAACAGCAGAGCAGGACCATCTACCTTTCTTGTTTAAGTCACCGTTTTCACGTGTAAACACACCTACTACTTTCTCTTCACCATCACAATGGGACTTTACCCATCAATTCACTCAAATTTCTGTATATAATTATACATGTGAATAAATTTTATCTATAAACTGTACAACTACTGTTTACTCGCTTTACTCCTGCCCTTAAAATCCCATACCTGACTTGAGGCACCACGAACCGACAAAACTGAAATGGAAGGAGTATCAGACCACTGCTAATCTACGAAGACCTGGCCGTCCCTCTAAACTTTCAGCTCATACAAGGAGAAGACTGATCAGAGATGCAGCCAAGAGGCCCATGATCACTCTGGATGAACTGCAGAGATCTACAGCTGAGGTGGGAGACTCTGTCCATAGGACAACAATCAGTCGTATACTGCACAAATCTGGCCTTTATGGAAGAGTGGCAAGAAAAAAGCCATTTTTTTAAAGATATCCATAAAAAGTGTCATTTAAAGTTTGCCACAAACCACCTGGGAGACACCAAACATGTGGAAGAAGGGGCTCTGCTCAGATGAAACCAAAATCAAACTTTTTGGCAACAATGCAAAATGTTATGTTTGGCGTAAAAGCAACACAGCTCATCACCCTGAACACACCATCCCCACTGTCAAACATGGTGGTGGCAGCATCATGGTTTGGGCCTGCTTTTCTTCAGCAGGGACAGGGAAGATGGTTAAAATTGATGGGAAGATGGATGGAGCCAAATACAGGACCATTCTGGAAGAAAACCTGATGGAGTCTGCAAAAGACCTGAGACTGGGACGGAGATTTGTCTTCCAACAAGACAAAGATCCAAAACATAAAGCAAAATCTACAATGGAATGGTTCACAAATAAACATACCCAGGTGTTAGAATAGCCAAGTCAAAGTCCAGACCTGAATCCAATCGAGAATCTGTGGAAAGAACTGAAAACTGCTGTTCACAAACGCTCTCCATCCAACCTCACTGAGCTCGAGCTGTTTTGCAAGGAGGAATGGGCAAAAATTTCAGTTTCTCGATGTGCAAAACTGATAGAGACATACCCCAAGCGACTTACAGCTGTAATCGCAGCAAAAGGTGGCGCTACAAAGTATAAACTTAAGGGGGCTGAATAATTTTGCACGCCCAATTTTTCAGTTTTTTATTTGTTAAAAAAGTTTGAAATATCCAATAAATTTCGTTCCACTTCATGATTGTGTCTCACTTGTTGATTCTTCACAAACAATTACAGTTTTATATCTTTATGTTTGAAGCCTGAAATGTGGCAAAAGGTCAAAAAGTTCAAGGGGGCCGAATACCTTCGCAAGGCACTGTATGTATATATATATATATATATATATACTAGATATATATACATATATATATATATATACACTATATATACATAAATATACACATACTATATATATATACTGCATATATACACACACATTATATATATATATATATATATATATATATATATATATATATATATATATATATATATGTACTGTGCATATATATATATATATATATATATATATATATATATATATATATATATATATATATATATATACATATATACATATACACACACATATATGTGTATATATATATATATATATATATATATACACTGCATATATACACACACATTATATATATATATATATATATATATATATATATATATATATATGTACTGTGCATATATATATATATATATATATATATACACACACATATATGTATATATATATATATATATATATATATATATATATATATATATATATATATTGTGACAGGAAGTCAGGTAAATCTGTGGATGTAGTCACAGACAGGAGATACATTTCCACCTGGTTTAGAAATTTCACCAATTACTATAGGGTGTCGGCTGCAAAGGTTGCCAGAACTGTCTAAGGACGTTGAACAGACTTCAGCTGTTCAGAATGAGGAAATGAAGGCCTCTATAATTTGTCCAAAGGAAATCTAAGGATTGCTGCCTCCTGACGCCGTGTGGGCTGGGAGAGTTGGACAGTCAGATGTGTGCCCCCTGAAAGCTGTGTGAGCATGGGGAAGACCTCCTGAAGCGATGTGCGCTAAGGAGGGTAACAAGTGTGAGGTGAGGTCTTGGATCGTTTCTATGTGAAAAGAAACCAATGGACATTTCCTGTGTGAAGGGGAAATTAATTAAGACTGAAGACTACTCAAGGTGAGATCTTGGACTATTTCTATGTGGAAATAAATAAATGCACTGTTTGCTATGTGAAGAGACAAGCAAAGGAATGTTTTCTATGTGAAAGGAAAGTCCAATGAACATGTGCTGTGAGAAGAGAAAAAACATGGACTATGGAGTGTCTGCTGTAGGATCAGCAAAGTTTGCCCAACAGTAGGTTGGGGACAGACTCCGTAGGTAGGTTCCTGTATGTGAGAAGGTAGCCGCCCACAGTGGCAAGGATTTATTTTGTGTTTTATTTTATTTTGATGTTTTTGAGGCTTGCACTTGTGTGAAGTAAATGGCAAGAATAAACCAAACTGTTGTTTGCAACCACTTCTCGGCTATCTCCCTGTGTAAACGCACCCCCCCAAGGGGTCATCCATACCCGCCACCGAGCTAATCTCCCACAATATATATATATATATATATATATATATATATATATATATATATATATATATATATACAGGGCTTTTTTTCAGCGGGAACGCGGGGGAACGCAGTTCCGGCACCTCCAGGACTGAATGTATGTAATGGAAAGGGGTGCTGGAGGTGTGCTGCAGGGTCTGTTGATGCTGGTTGCTGGGGATCTATTGTCACTGGAGGGAATCTATTGCAGGGGGTCTGTTGCTGGGGAGATCTGTTGTTGCTGGCAGGGGATCTATTGTTGCTAAGGGCGAGTCTTATGTTGCTGGGGAGTCAGTCATTTCTGGGAGGGATCTCATGTTGAGGAAGAGGTCTATTGTTGCTTCTGGGGGTCTATCGTTGCTGAGGAAGGGGTGGTATTTTCTTGTAGGTGGTCCATTGTTGCTTGGGGGGGGATCTATTCTTTCAGAGGGTCTGCTGATGCTGGCTGCGAGGAGATCTGTTGTTGCTGCTAGGGAGGGGGTTGTTTTGTTGTGAGTGGTCCATTGTTGCTGGCTGCAGGGGATCTATTCTACTGCTTTTCTTGTTATCATTAACAAGCTCAATACAAATTAGTTAGTACCACAAATGTTACTGTATTATCTAAAAGGGGGGGTCTTCGGAGGTGGGTAATGGGTGGAACCAAGAAACGGTGCGTGGAGGTGGGTAGGGGCGGAGACAAGGGGGAGTTCCGGCACCTATTCTCTGAGAAAAAAAGCCCTGTATATATATATATATATATATATACACACATACATACATACATACATATATATATATATATATATTACAGGAAAGGGCACGGGGGGGGGGGACTAATATCAATTTATTTTATTTTGTAATGAAATCAGTGTGTTTGTGTTTCTTACTTTTCAAATTTGCCGCCGGTTCCACCCCCTGCGAGCGTCACATCGCAGGAGACGGAAGCCGGGGCTCACAAGCATCGGGCGGAAGATCCGGCCGCCGTATGCCCAAGGGACACATCGTTGGATCCCGGCGACAAGGTAAGTAACCCTCTTCCAGGATCCAGCGATGCTCCCTGGTGGTACCCTGAGTGTGGCTCAGGGTTACCGCTTATGGCAGTGAAATCCCACCCTGAGCCACACTTGGGAATACCGCCAGGGAGGTTAAGGAACAATTGCGCGGTTGTGTGACGCTGTACCTTAATAAAATTGATGTCTTTTTTTCCCCCACAAATATAGCTTTTTTTTTGTGGTATTTGATCACCTGTGCGATTTTTTTTTTTTTTTTTTTTGCGCTGTTATCAAAAAAAGAGCGACTAAAAAGAAAAAAAATATATATATATTTTTCATTTTCTGCCATATAACATTCTACCCCCCCAAAAAAAAAAAAATTAAAAATCTATTTATTTTAGGCCTATCAACATTTTAGGTCAATTTGTTTAGTGCTACATATATATATATATATAAAAAAAAACAATTGCAATAAGCGTATTTTTATTGGTTTGCGCAAAAGTTATCGCGTCTACAAACTAGCGGAAAGATTTGTCATTTTTATTTATTTATTTTTTTTTTACTAGTAATGGTGACAATCTGCGATTTTTTTGCAGGACTGCGACATTGCGGCGGACAGATCGGACCCCTAACTGACATTTTTGACACTTTTGGGGGGACCAGTGACATTACTGCAGTAATCAGTGCTATAACAATATGCACTGTCACTGTACTAATGACACTGGCAGGGGAGGGGTTAACACCAGGGGCAATCAAAGGGTTAAGTGTGAGCCTAGGAGGTGTTTTCTAACTGTTTTCTAAAAAGCCCTGGTAACTGCGGGACCTTATATAGACAGGTGTGTGACTTTCCAAATCATGTCCAATCAATGACAGAGGGTAAACTGGGTTTACCACAGGAGGACTCCAATCAAGTTGTAGAAACATCTCAAAGATGATCAGAGGAATCAGGATGCACCTGAGCTCAATTTTGAATGTCATGGCAAATGGCTGTGAATACAAGTGATTTTTTTCGTTTTTTTATTTTAAATAATTTTGCAAAGATTTCAAACAAACTTATTTCACGTTGTCATTATGGGGGATTGTTTGTAGAATAATAAGAAAAATAATGAATTTAATCCATTTTGGAATAAGGCTGTAACATAACAAAATGTGGAAAAAGTGAAGCACTGTGAATACTTTGCGAATTCACTAACATTTCCAATTTAAAAAAAAAATTAAATTCCAATTTTTTCATCATTTTAGGCCAGTTTGTATTCTGCTACATATTTTTGGTAAAAAAAAAAAAAAAAATCCCAATAAGCGTATATTGATTGGTTTGCTCAAAAGTTACTGCGTCTACAAACTAGGGGATATATTTATAGACTTTTTTTTAAATTGTTTTTACTAGTAATGGCGGCAATCTGCGATTTTTAGCGGGACTGCGACATTACGGCTGACAAATCTGACACTTTTTGGGGACCAGTGACACCAATACAGTGATAAGGGCTAAAAAAAATGCCTGTCACTGTACTAATGACACTGGCAGGGAAAGGGGTTAACATCAGGGGCGATAAGGGGTTAACTGTGTTCGCTGGAAGTGCTTTCTTACTGCGTGGGGGAGGTGCTTTGACTGGGGGAAGACAGAGATGCGTGTTCCTGCTTAGCAGAAACACAACATCTCTGCCTTTCTTACTAGCAGAATGGCGATCTGCCTTGTTTATATAGGCAGACTGCCGATATGCATCTCATCGAACGATCGCCAGGTTTCCGGCGGACCCGCTGATTGGGTCCCGCTGTGTCAAATCACAACAGGAGCAGGGCTCTGGCGACGCCTGTGCATGCTCCAGAGCCAAAGAAAGGAATCATGTACAGATACGGGATTTTGCGCTTAAGGGCTGCCCTGCCACAGTATATGTATGTGGGGCGGTCCTTAAGCGGTTAAAACCACTTAAAGACCAGGCCTTTTCTGACACTGTATTTTTTGCTATAAAATTATTTAGAACCCCCAAACATTGTATGCATTTTTTTTTTTTAGCAGAGACCCTAGAGAATAAAACGGCGGTCATTGCAACTTTTTTATGTCACATGATATTTGCAAAGCGGTTTTTCAAGCACAATTAAAAAAAAAATAAAAAAGAAATACACTTTATAAAATTTTAATGCAAAAAACAAAAACACAATATATAACCCAATTTTTCGTAAAATATAAAAGATGATGCTACGTCGAGTAAATGGATACCTAACATGTCATGCTTTAAAATTGCTAGCATCTCTCAATGCAAAAGGTTGTGAAAATGGGACTTTTTAGGGGGTGGAACCAAGGGACGGTGCTCAGAGGTGGGTAAGGGGTGGAACCAAGGGACGGTACTCAGAGGTGGGTAGAGATTGGAACCAAGGGATGGTGCTCAGAGGTGGGTAGGGGGTGGAACCAAGGGACAGTGCTCAGAGGTCGGTAGGGGGTGGAGCCAAGGGACGGCGTTTAGAGGTCGGTAGTGGTGGAACTAAGTGACGGTACTCAGAGGTGGGTAAGCGGTGTAACCAAGGGACGATGCTCAGAGGTGGGTAGGGGGTGAAACCAAGGGACTGTATTTAGAGGTGGGTAGGGGATAGAACCAAGGGACAGTGCTCAGAGGTGGGTAAGGGGTGGAGTCAAGGGACGGTGCTCAGAGGTGGGTAGGGCGTGGAACCAAGGGATGGCGCTCAGAGGTGGATAGGGCGTGGAACCACGGGACAGGGCTAAGAGGTCATACAAAAAGGAGAGGGTTGGGATTTGTATGAGGCATGTGCAGCATGGCTAAAAAAACAAAAACACAATATATAACCCAATTTTTCGTAAAATATAAAAGATGATGTTACGTTGAGTAAATGGATACCTAACATGCCATGCTTTAAAATTGCCAGCATCTCTCAATGCAAAAGGTTGTGAACATGGGACTTTTTAGGGGGTGGAACCAAGGAACGGTGCTCAGAGGTGGGTATGGGGTGGAACCAAGGGATGGTGCTCAGAGGTGGGTATGGGGTGGAACCAAGGGATGGTGCTCAGAGGTCGGTAGGGGGTGGAGCCAAGGGAGGGCGTTTAGAGGTCGGTAGTGGGTGGAACTAAGTGACGGTACTCAGAGGTGGGTAAGCGATGGAACCAAGAGACGATGCTCAGAGGTGGGTAGGGGGTGAAACCAAGGGACAGTGCTCAGAGGTGGGTAAGGATTGGAACCAAGGGACAGTGCTCAGAGGTGGGTAAGGGGTGAAGTCAAGGGACGGTGCTCAGAGGTGGGTACAGGCTGGAACCAAGGGACGGTGCTCAGAGGTTGGTAGAAGGTGGAACTAAAGAACGGTGCTCAGAGGTGGGTATGGGGTAGAAGCAAGGGACAGTACTTAGTGGTCGGTAGGGGGTGGAACCAAGGTATGGTTCTCAGAGGTCAGTAGGGGGTTGAATTAAGGGCTGGTGCTCAGAGGGGGGAAGGGGGTGGATCCAAGGACGGTGCTCAGAGGTCAGTTGGGGGTGGAATCAAGGGACTGTGCTCAGAGGTGGGTAGTGGCTGGGACCAATGGATGGTGCTCAGAGGTGAGTAGGGGGTGGAGACAAGGAGTGACTTGGAAGGGGGTGAGTACCTGCACCTATTTCCTAAGAAAAAAAGCCCTACTGATACCTATTTTTAGTGTCATGTGAAAGTTTTTTTAGACTAATGAAAAATAATTACAGTTTCTTTATACTAGTGCTCAGGGGTGGGTAAGGGGTGGAACCAAGGGACGGTACTCAGAGGTGGGTAGGAGGTGGAACTAAGGGGCGGTGCTCAGAGGTGGGTATGGGGTAGAACCAAGTGACAGTACTTAGAGGTCGGTAGGGGGTGGAACCAAGGTACAGTTCTCAGAGGTCAGTAGGGGGTTGAACTAAGGGATGGTGCTCAGAGGGGGGGTAGGTGGTGGATCCAAGGACAGTGCTCAGAAGTCAGTAGGGGGTGGAATCAAGGGACGGTGCTCAGAGGTGGGTAGGGCGTGAAACCAGGAGACGGTGCTCAGAGGTGGGTAGGGTGTGGAACCAAAGGGATGGCGCTCAGAGGTGGGTAGGACGTGGAACCAGGAGACGGTTCTCAGAGGTGGGTAGGGGGTGAAACCAGGAGACGGTGCTCTGAGGTGGGTAGGGCGTGAAACCAGGAGACGGTGCTCAGAGGTGGGTAGGGCGTGGAACCAAGGGATGGGGCTCAGAGGTCAAACAAAAAGGAGAGGGTTGGGACTTATATGAGGCATGTGCAGCATGGCTAAAAAATGAGTCGGTGTGAGCAATGTATATATTTAATGTATAAAACAGGAAATAGCATAAATCGCATTGATACATGATATATGTTTATGAGCATACAGATAACATATAGCCAATCATTTGCATAGAAAAGCATACATGGCAACATAGCACATAGCGTGGTGTGGTCACGGATGTGAATCCTTCATGTCATAAGATCACTTAATGCAGCAAGGTATATTAAAATCAAAATGGATAAAATGCATAGAACCGTCAATAGGGTTGGAATGCATCCAAAAAAGCCCGACGCGTTTCGTGGTAGTCAACCACTCTTCAGGGGTGGATGTATCCAAGTCTGCAAAATGACATATATAATCCAATATGGTCTAATATTGTACCCATAGTAGGAGGGATAGTACATAAGATGGAAAGGTGAAAAGGGGAGAAACCTATCCCCCTAGTGTATTCACTCCGTCATAACCCACACTCCAGGCTCTCACCGTCCAGCCTCTTCTCCTTCTCATCTCTCCTCCCAATTGCCCTCCACTCCACCTTCCATCATGCCGTCGTCACGTTGTTCTGGAAAAAGGCAGGCTTCTGTGTCCCAAATGTTGGAGCGGAAAAAAATGATGACGCCGGATAACCCTCTTGCCCAACGTTTGACTGCCGGCTTGTCAGAACTGATAGCCCGCCAACTACTGCCATATGAACTGGTGGACTCGGAGGCCTTGCGTAAATTTGTGGCCATTGGAACACCACAATGGAAGGTCCCAGGCAGGAAATATTTCTCGCAGAAGGGCATTCGAGAGCTGTATGGCCATGTTCAGCGGCAGGTGAATATATCTCTGGCACACATTGTCGGTGCCAAGATACATCTGACCACAGACACATGGTCTAGCAAACACGGGAGGGAAGGTATATCACTTTTACTGCCCGCTGGGTGAACCTTCTGACAGCCATCAAGCATGTAACCCGTGGCACCCGTGTAGATTTGGTTGTACCGCCACGGATTGCATGCAGGCCTGCCTCCTCTTCTCCCCCTCCTCCTCCATCCCCCCTCTCCTCCTCGGCTGACTCCTCCTTTTCTGCTGCTACCGTCTCTTCCGCTGTGCCGCCCAAGATCCCCAGAATCGATTCCACATGCCAGGTGAGACGTTGCCATGCTGTGCTGCGTCTGTTGTGCCTGGAAGCCAAGAGCCACACTGGTCCTGCACTCCTTTCAGCTTTGCGTTCACAGGCAGATCAGTGGCTGACACCGCTCAATTTGACAGTTGGTAAAGTGGTGTGCGACAACGGTGCCAATCTGCTGAGCGCACTGAAACAAGGCAAAATAACACACATGACATGCATGGCACACGTCCTGAACTTGGTCGTGCAGCGATTTGTTGCCATATACCCTGGGGTCCAGGATGTCTTGCGGCAGGCCAGGAAAATCTCGGGCCATTTCAGAAGATCTTACACAGCCATGGCTCGCCTTGCTGACATTCATCGGTGACACAACCTGCCCGTCAGGCGTCTTATTTGTGACTGCCCGACGCGATGGAACTCAACGTTGCATATGCTTGATAGGCTGCTCCAGCAGAAATGTGCAGTTAACGACTACCTGAACGAACTGTGCGGCAGGACAGGTTCTGAAGAGTGGCTGCTCATGTGCGACGCATGCAGACTTTTGCGGCCATTCGATGAGATCACCAAACTGGTCAGTCATGGCCAGGGCGCCATCAGTGACATTGTACCTTATGCCTTCTTTCTGGAGCGTGCATTGCGTTGTGTCATTGGTCAAGCCGTCAAGGAGCAGGAAGATGAGGAAGTCGCAATGCTGGATAAATTCCCAGTGGGTGCTACTCCATCTGAGACAAGTCAACAGCAGGAGTCTGAAGAGGAGTCAGAGGAGGATGGTGCCAGGGGGATGAGGAGGAGCAAGAAGAGCATGCTTTAAACCTTTCTGGGATCCCTGGTGTTATTCGTGGATGGGGGGAGGAGAACGAGGACGACATCATGCTCCAGTGTTTTAAGGGGGACCCCCATATAAAAAGCATTAAGGCCAAGGACCAGTACTGGGTGGCAATGTACTTAGACCCCCGGTACAAACACAAAATGGCGGAAATGTTACCACCATCACATAGGGCGGTCAGAATGCAGCACTTCCAGGCCTTGCTGCTAGAAATGCTGCATTCTGCTTTTGCGTGCGCTGGCAGAGAAATTTCCAGTCACAGAGAGACAGTTGCGGGTAGCAATCCAACAGCACCTGCAAGAAGAGGGCGGTTTGGAGATGTCTTCGTCACTTCAGATATGAGATCCTGCTTTCAGCTGACCCATCAACAGCTGTACTCCGGATCCAGCATCAGGGAACGCCTAGACCGACAGGTGTCCGACTACATGGGGTTAACGGCCGATGTGGACGCTCTGAGGAGTGATGAACCCCTGGACTACTGGGTGGGCAGGCTTGACCTCTGGCCAGAGCCTGCACAATTTGCAATGGAAATGTTGGCTTGCCCCCCGTCCAGTGTCCTGTCTGAAAGGACGTTCAGTGCAGCAGGGGGGATTGTGACCGATAAGCGCACTCGACTAGCTCATGACAGTGTAGACTACCTCACATTTATAAAAATGAATGAGGCATTGATCTCTGAGGAATTCAACACATGTGACCAGTAGACCAGGTTTCATTGATATTCCTCATGCCAGGCCACAAATATCCGCCAGACCGCCATCCACCCACAACAATTCATGGTCCTTGTCTTCGCTAAATACAGCGGCATAAAAAGCATTTCATGTCCATGGAATGCCAAATTTTTGGGGCCTTTCAGGGCCGACTATTTTTTATGTGAATGCCTAATGTACCTCCAGCCACATAATACAACTTTCTTTGCTGTCAGGTAAACCCATGTGGGCTAATTTTTGGGGCCAATACTGGCCGACACATACTTCTTTATCCTGTGAATGCCTAATTTTTCAGACTGGAATTGAAAATCAATGGGTCTGTAAAGGTTCCGCCAAATTGTGGAATGGATGCGGACCCACTTTACAGATGTGTGAATGGACCCTATATGTATTAGACATGTATTTACCGGCTGCTGTCAGTTCTGGCTGATTTATGAAAAAAAAAAAAAATGTTTTGCTGTAAAAAAAAATTAAATTTTTTTTAGGGCAACTTTTCCAATTGCAATACTTCTGTTATGACATTGTCCATGTGCTGGGACTATTTGTGCACAGCTAGTACGTCTTTTGTGGCTGCAATTATAACCTAATGGTTTTTAAAGTTTGCCTCCCATTAAACTCAATGGGGGCCACCGCGAACTTGTGGTTCGCGGATATTTGAGAAAATTTGCGGCTGACGTTCGTGAAGCGCCCCGGCCGATGTTCGTCCATCTCTAGTCATAAGATCACTTAAGGCAGCAAAGTATATTAAAATCAAAATGGATAAAATGTATAGAATTCTATGCACAATTGGCTATATGTACAGAGCTATAGGCTCTGTATGCTCATAGACATATATCATGTATCAATGCGATTATGTTATGCTATTTCCTGTTTTATACATTGCTCACACCGACTCTTTTTTTTAGCCATGCTGCACATGCCTCATACAAAGTCCCATCCCTCTCCATTTTGTATATCTATTTAGGGATGGAGACGTAAATATCGACCGACCGTCACTTCCGGTTGCAGAATCTGATAGGTAGCGCTATTCTGATAGGACGCCGGTCCTAACTTACACGACTTGTTTTCATGTAATAAAAAAGTTTTGCTTTTGTTCATCGGAGACATTTCCAGCCAAATAATCCTCAGCTGCTCCTGTGTTTTGCTCGCTGTGCAGCCTACAGTACATCATTATTGTACCAGTTCAGATTTCACTTTTACAAAGTTATAATGCACTCATCCCCCTCGGGGTGTTCAACAAATCCATCTTTCTAAACACAGATGTTTGTCAAATTAAGACATCAAATCAAACTCTTCCATCCCCCGATCCCCCGTAGATGGCCGCTGTGCACGGTAAATCAGAACATCTGTGTTTTGGTCCTTACCTTTGGTGGCTGTGCTCCATGTCGCCATTGTAACTAATAAATCGCCGTATCCGGTGTGTCGCTTATTATCTGCATTGCTGCACAGGTGTCTCCTTATATTCCTGGGAGAGGCGTGCTGAGTGCGGCAGAGATAAAAAAATAAAAATAAAAAAAAAAAATAAAAAAAAAAAAATCGCATGAACTAAAACATTTATCCGCTGCCAGTGATTTGTTCGCTTTGATTGCTCGCACTTATTTCACGGCCATTTTCTTTTGTTTTGTCTATTTTTAACCTGAGCCATCTGGGCTCTTACATAAAGAATGGTTTTATTCCAATCACAGAGGCATCGATTTAAAAAAAAAAAAAAAAGTCGAATTCTACTCTATAACCACTTCTGGACCGGAAGGATTTTTCCCCCTTAATGACCAGGCCGTTTTTTGCGATTCGGCACTTCGTTATTTTAACGGACAATTGCGCGGTCGTGCGACGCTGTACCCAAATAAAATTGATGTCCTTTTTTTCCCACAAATAGATCTTTCTATTTGATCACCTGTGCGATTTTTAGTTTTTGCGATATAAACAAAAAAAGAGCGACAATTCTGAGAAAACAACAATATATTTCACATTCTGCTATATAACATTCCCAAAAAAAAAAAAAAAGTAAAAATCATCATTTTTTAACAATTTAGGTCAATTTGTTTTCTGCTACATATATTAAAAAAAAAAAATCGCAATAAGCGTATTTTGATTGGTTTGCGCAAAAGTTATCGTGCCTACTAACTACGGGAATGATTTATGTCATATTTATTGTTTTTTTTTTTTACTAGTAATGGAGGCGATCTGTGATTTTTTGCGGGACTGCGACATTGCAGTGGACAGATTGGACCCCTAACTAACATTTTTGACACTTTTGGGGGGACCAGTGACATTACTACAGTAATCAGTGCTGAAAAATATGCACTGTCACTGTACTAATGACACTGGCAGGGAAGGGGTTAACCCAGGGGTGATCAAGGGGATAAATGTGTACCTAGGGGAGTGTTTCTAACTGTATGGGGGGGCGGAGCTTGGGAAATGATCATATAGACCTGTGATCCTATATAGAAGGATCACAGGCGCTCTGTGATCATTCCAGAAAGAAGAACGGTCAGATGAGTTTACAACATCTGACCGTCCTTCTCTCTCGGCGGGGAGAGATCGTGGGTGTCAAGCGGCAATCGGAGTTGCCTGCCCCGTGCTTAGGAGTCCCCGCTGATGAGTGGGGACGGGAGCACGCCACCGGCGGTGCGCGCTCGCCCCCTAGCTGCAGGCACACGACTGACGTATACCTACGTCAGTTTGCGCAGGAGGGGCTGCCTGCCGCAGTATAACTGCGCCGGGCGGTCGGGAAGAAGGTAATGATCGTTTTCTGGAAGAAGATGGAGTGTGAAGAATACTCCTCCAGACTCCCCAACACCTCTCCTCACCCACTTCTCCTTTCCCCGCCAAAGCTTTGTGTAATTAGAGGAATCGATTGTCTGTCTCTAGAAAATTACTGATATAGAAAAAGGAGGGGAAGTTTTTTTTTTTCCCCTCCATTTTCAAAGAAAAAAGATTGGCTGCAAAAAAAAAAAAAATTGTAAGTATGGCGGACTTCAGGGGTTTGGGGCCATTCTGTGTAGCCAATCATACTTGGCAGGGGCCGGCCCTCCTGGTATTGAATTGGGTACCCCAAACCTCTTGGCTGTCACTAGACATGTGCGGTCTGTTTGGGCATTTTTTGGGCGTCTTTGGAGGCAGGTATAACATCTGAACTTCTGTATAGGGGTATATATATATACACACACATATATGTATATATACACATACACACATAGTTACATAGTAGGTGAGGTTGAATAAAGACAATAGTCCATCCAGTTCAACCTGTGTAGGTGTGTGTGGCTGTAATCATCTCTCATACCCCTGAATGTTCTGATTCTTGAGATGTAAGTCTAAGAGTCTTTTAAAAGCCACCATACTACCCGCAGAAACCACCTCTTGTGGTAGAGAATTCCACAATCTTGTAGCCCTAACAGTAAAGAACCCCCCACATTGCCTGAGATTAAAACGCTTCTCCTCTAATTGCATTGTATGCCCTCGAGTCCTCATGCAATCCCTTCGACTGAATTGCTTTTTTTCTAAGCTGAGATCCCCCATTGAGATATTTATAAATTGCTATCATGTCCCCCCTCAGGAGTCTCTTCTCCAGGGAGAATAAATCAAGCGATTGCAGACGCTCTTCATAATTAAGGTCCTCCAATCCCCTAATTAGTTTAGTTTCCCTTCTCTGGACTCTCTCCAGCTCCAACACATCCCTCCTGAGGACTGGCGACCAGAACTGGACAGAATACTCCAGATGTGGTCGGACCAGAGTTTAATAAAGTGGAAGGATTATAGTCTTATCACATATAGGTGTGAAAGGAGCGGAACTCCATCCCTGCAAATAATTTAATTAGCGCAGGGATGGGGTTCCGCTACTTTCACACCTATATGTGTGTATGTGTATATATACATATATGTGTGTGTGTGTGTGTGTGTGTGTGTGTGTGTGTATATATACCCCTACACAGAAGTTCAGATGTCATGCCTGCCTCCAAAGACGTCCACAAAAAAGCCCAATAAATGCCTGAAACAAAAACGCCCAGGTGTGACAGGAGCGGAACCCCATCCCTGCTCTACTAATAATTCTAAGAAAAATTATCTTTTTCTTATGGCGGTCACCCTGACATGGATGACTTCCGTCACCCTGGCATAGCAGTCAGAGTTAGTTCACCCTAAACTACACTACAGTCACCCTGACACTTTCCCTACAGAAACTAGATTATTGAATCTAACTATAGTGGAAAATAGTACCCTAACTACACTGCATATCCCTTTCCTCCCACTAATAATTGCTAAATGACACTTTTGCAGCAGGAGTAACAGAAATGCTTCCACTCTCTTCCACAGCCCCTGTATTACAGTGCTAGAGATTTGGCGGGGCTATGTTATATACTGGGGGGCGTATTCACTACTGATTGGCCTCTGGACCCCCTAATCACTCCAATCACATTCCTAGCATCCTCCTGCCCCCTCAATTGTCTTTTACTGATGTTTCTGGTCCAATCACGGGCTTTTAAATCCCAGTTCCTGTCCCATTGCATTTTACATAGTTGGTGAGGTTGAATAAAGACAAAAGTCCATCCAGTTCAACCTGTGTAGATGTGTGTGGCTGTAATCATCTCACATACCCCTGAATGTTCTGATCCTTGAGATGTAAGTCTAAGAGTCTTTTGAAAGCCACCATACTACCTGGCCGGTTCTGGTTGCCGAATTCCGAACTTTTTCCGCAAAAAGTTTGGAATTCGGCCGAATTTCGAACAATCAATGTTCGGGTCGAACCGATAGTCGAACCTGAACCGTTCGATCATCCCTACTTAGAAGTCTGAATGTGGCAAAAGGTAGCAAAGTTCAAGGGGGCCGAATACTTTCGCATGGCACTGTAACTGACTTAGAAGTCAGGAAGGACGATTGGCGTACAGAACAAATAAAAGACTCCACACTGCCTAGAGCCATGGGAAAACACAACCATGATAGAGGGGAAAGCCATTGATCCTGATGTGAGGATGTCTTTTCCCCTACACGGCGCAAAAATAATGATTTGCTGTGTAGGCTGCAACATAAAAAGTGAAGCGCTGTGAATACTATCCGGATGCTCTGTATATGTTTGCATGGTGCATTTAAAAAATCCTTTTATGAAATGTTCCATTGGGGAGCAATTGTATGCCCCGTGTCTTTTTATATTTGGATCTAAATGAAAATGTTTTTATAATAACCACTTGCCGACCGCTCACGTTGCTGCTGCTGCAGCAGAGCGGCTCAGGTGGGTCTGGCGACGTACTGTAGGTCCACGTCGCCAGATACCTCACTCTCGCGCCGCCAGAGGCTCGCTCCAGCTGTGTTTGGACACAGCGGTAGTCGGGCCAGGGGAGGAGAGGCGGTGATCACCGCCTCTCTTCCCCGATCGTCGGGGAAAGAGTGAGAAAATCCGCCTGCTTGTGTAAACAAAGCAGGCGGATCTTCTCTGTGACAGACAGGGACAGATCACAGGATTCAGCATAGCTCAACCTATGATCTCTGTCTGTGTCACACAGTCCCCTCCCCCCCACACACGTCAGTAAGCATGAGGCATACATTTAACCCCTTGATCACCAACAGGGTTAACCCCTTCCCTGCCAGTGTCATTATTACAGTAACAGTGCATATTTTTAGCACAGATTACTGTAGTGATGTCACTGGTCCTCCCAAAAGTGTCAAAAATGTCAGTTAGGGGTCCGATCTGTCCGCCGCAATGTCGCAGTCCCGCAAAAAAAAAAAATCGCAGATCGCTGCCATTACTTGTAAAAAAAAAAATAAACAATAAAAATTACAAATCTTTGCCGTAGTTAGTAAACGCGATAAACTTTTGCACAAACCAATCAAAATACACTTATTCTGATTTTTTTTTCTTACCAAAAATATGTAGCAGAAAACAAATTGGCCTAAAATGTTAAAAAATTTTGATTTGTAAATTTTTTTTGGGGAATGTTATATATCAGAATGTGAAAAATATTGTTTTTATTTTTCAAAATTGTCGCTCTTTTTGTCAAAAATGTAATCGCACAGGTGATCAAATACCACCAAAAGAAAGCTCTATTTGTGGGGGGGAAAAAAACATACATTTAATTTGGGTACAGCGCCGGACGGCCGCGCAATTGTCCGTTAAAGTAACGCAGTGCCGAATCGCAAAATATGGCCTGGTCAGGAAGGGGGTAAAATCTTCCGGTCTTAAATTTGTAAAAATACGCTCATTGAGGATTTTTTTGTCAAAGACATGTAGCTAAATACATTTTGGCCTAAATAGATGACAAAAATTGAATATATTGGAGATTTTTTAACTGTCAAAGTAGAAAATGTCAATTTTTTCGCAAAATTTTCGCTCTTTTTTTATTAATATCGCAAAAAATGAAAAAGCGCAGAGATGATCAAATACCACCAAAAGAAAGCTCTGTTTGTGGGAAAAAAAGGACGTGCATTTTGCATGGGTACGGCATTGCATGACTGCGCAATTGTCAGTTAAAGTCATGCAGTGCCAAGTTGAAAAAAGTGGCCTGGACGTTAAGCAGGAAAATCCTCCGGTCTTAAAGTGGATAATCTGTGTCGTGGCACCAATAAAATCCCTCTTTCATTATCTTTTCAAAAATTCAGTTTTTCTGGGATGAAGGTGCCTTTGATTTACGGATTTAGGTGACATATTCAGAGAATAGCGCATAAATGTATGTAAATGCATTTAAACACATTTAGGCCCCTTTCACATTTCTGTGACCTAAAAGTTGCACGATTTTGCCGCAAATTTTACTGTGATTATTTTTTTTTTTTAAATCGCTTCACGACCCCCCACCTGCGCGAACCGCCGTAAGTACGCATTGGTCACGCGTCTGCAGCTAGAAGGCGAGCGCACGCCGCCGGCGGCACGCTCCCACCCCCACTCGTCAGCGGGGACTCCGATGCATGGGGTAGGTGGCTCTGATTGCCGCCTGACACCCGCGATCGCTCCCCGCTGAGAGAGAAGGACGGTCGGATGTTGTAAACACAGCTGTCCGTTCTTGTCCCTGGAATGATCACAGAGCACCTGTGATCCTTCTATATAGGATCACAGGTCTCTATGATCATTTCACAAGCCCCCCCCCCCCACAGTTAGAAACACTCCTCTAGGCTCACATTTAACCCCTTAACCCCTTGATCACCCACAGTGTTAACCCCTTCCCTGCCAGTGTCATTATTACAGTGACAGTGCATATTTTTAGCACTGATTACTGTAGTAATGTCACTGCTACCCCCAAAAGTGTAAAAAATGTCAGTTAGGGGTCTGATCTGTCCGCCGCAAAAAAAAAATTCGCAGATCGCCGCCATTACTAGTAAAAAAAAAAAGCAATAAAAAAATGACATAAATCTTTCCTGTAGTTAGTAGATAACTTTTGCGCAAACAAATCAAAATACGCTTATTGCGATTTTTATTTTTATTTTTTTTTTTTTACCAAAAATATGTAGCAGAAAACAAGTTGGCCTAAAATGTTAAATTTAGATTTTTTTTTATTTATTTTTTTTTCGGGAATGTTATACAGCAGAAAGTGAAAAACATTGTTTTTTTTTCAGAATTGTCGCTCTGTTTTTTGTTTATAGCGCAAAAAAAAAAAAAAAATCACAGAGGTGATCAAATACCACCAAAAGAAAGCTCTTTGTGGGGAAAAAAAAGGACATCCATTTTATTTGGGTACATCGTCGCACGACTGCGCAATTGTCTGTTAAAGTAACGCAGCGCAGAATCGCAAAATATGGCCTGGTCATTAAGGGGGAAGACCAGGTCCAGTCCAGAAGTGGTTAATATAAATCATATGCAGCACTGCCCCCTTGAAGACTGCTGGATAACACACTTTTGGGTCCCCCTGGGTTACCATTAGCAACTTTGGTATTCCCAATTTAACATTTTACTTCTTGGCCCAGTCAATGATCTGTCCAGGGGTTTGTAGTTGTTTTTGGTGTTTTATTTAAAATAGGATGGAAGAAGAGAATAGTGGGATACTCCAAATCAACTATTCACAAGATATGAGGACTCCTGTCTGATGATGCAGCCAGGCTGCTGATTCACCCGGCCATTAGGTGAATTTGTGTTAGGTCTCTATCCAGAAGACTTGATGAACTAATTCTCTTCAGTGTACTCTCCTAGTATCCCCTTTCACCTTACACACTGACACCTGTCCTCTGACTATCCTACTCCGGGGTGGCCCCCCTCAGGTCAGGCCACTAGACACGATCCCCTGTACTCACCATACTGTTTTTCGAGGATCTCCAGTGCCTCTCCCCCTCTAGTCAGTTCTGGACCTCTGGGTTCAGTTCCGTTTCTTTCATCCCCAGGCCGACCGCCAGCAACCATGTGCCATCACTACAGAGGAGGAGACAGCTGCCACCAGGGCCGGAGTGGGACTCATTTTCAGCCCTGGAGTTTCATGCCTTAGACCGGCCCACTTTAGTTCACGACTGACTATATTAAAATAATGTAATTAAAACCTCAGAATATAAGTTTGCAATGGCGCACTGTTCTCTACAGCCTTGTAATTCATTGTATTTTTCAAAAAATATCATCATTTCCAATTCAGTGCAAATACAGTAGCCTTCTCCGCCATGGATTCCCCCAGATCCTTCCCCCCCCCCAGTATGAATGATGAATGCATATTCTTACCCCCCAAGTGCATAACTTTACATTTATCAACATTAAACCTCATTTGCCACATCGTTTTTTTTTAAATGTACAAAAATATCGGCCAATATCGGCCAAAGCCGATATTCAATGGCCAAAATATCGGTATCGGCAATAAAAAAATGATATCGGTCGATCACTAATTCATAGTGCTGCCAAAGCAGCCAATTCCATGTTTTAGCTTGGTATTAAAAATGAGATTAAACATTGCAGTGATATAAAGTGGGGAACTTTTGTAATCTGTTCTCCGGCTATAGCTCAAATAAAACCTCTACCCTGTACACATTTCTAGAGAAATACACAGACATGCAACGATGTAGAATCCACAGATCACATTCAGTTTGGTGAAAGGTGACGGTTACATTCGGTCATGTATGGTCTATGTGCATTTGTTCAAGGACCTCAAAAGCACCTAAGCAGCGTCCATTGGAGGCTTTTTTTCCAATTTTGCTTCAGTAAACTACCAAACCCTGCAACTGTGCTGCAGTCAGAAATTAATTTACTTCACCTTAATCTGAATTTTATGTATTTCTAAGAATTATGCAAAAATCTAAGATTCATGCAAGCTCTCACATGGAACGCCTGCTTCTTGTTACTTGTTCCTGTACTGTGCAGTTGTCTCAGGGACACCAAAATGAATGATGGCAACAAGAGGACCTTGCAACTCAGGGGCAATATCTCCTTATTCAATGCCATCCTTCACCTCACCCTCCATAAAATGCTAGTTAAAACTGCAAAAAAAAAAAATATCCCCTAAATACCTGTAGGGAAAAAAAAAAATTAGCCAATTTACTTACCTTTCCCCCAGCTTCCTCCAGAGGTAGCTAATCAAGGAGGACATCATCTCCTTCTATTGAGGAATTTAAACCCTTTTCTGCTATGAATGCTGGGCCCCTGCCTGTGTGTGCCTGATGTCACTGGTTGCTAGACACCAGGCGGATAGCAACCAGTTCAGGAATCACACAGTAAGCGTTAAATTCTGGGACACTGCTTTGTCCTGGAATAAAACTGCCTTCACTGTCATGCTACATGACAACCCCCCAGATGTTGCGCCCGGTGCGGCCGGACCCCCTGCACCCAGTGCCGAGACAAGGTCATTCAGTGCCCAGGGCAAACATGGCAAGCTGTGCCCCCCCACCCCATCTATAGATAAGGCTAATAATGGTAGAAGGTTTGTTTCAGGCAGTAGGGAGGCTATACAACGGCTCCTTACCTCCTGTCAAATGCTCTCTGAAGAGCAATCTGCATGATGGTTGCTTTTCAGAGACCAAAACACGTGTGAACAAGCCCTTAATTATTTATTTTTTACAAATGTTTTACATTATTTATATTGTTTTGAGAATTTATATGTACAGTGTATATATATATATATACTTTTTACATTTTTAACTGCCCTGTTGGGGGGCTTTTATGAAATATCAGGGCTCTAAACAGACCCCAGATGTTTCACTTTTGAGACACCATGTGGTTTGGATCCTGTGTTAGCAGATGTGTGGGGTGCCATTACCAATAAATGGCACTGTCGCACGTCTACTAATGAACGATTTGTTTCTGTGTGTCAGGAAAGCCACAATCTTGGGAATGACATTCAAAGGTGAGAACTTTGCCTTATAGTGGGGTCACTCCGGTGCGCTGCAGTTTGGTCACAGTGTGATTGTGTGTGCGTTTTACCTGGATTTTAGGTGCACTTCTATTGAATTCCATTACACAGTGCGTTTTCTGAAACCGCATCAAAGATGCAACATGCAGGACTTTGATGTACTTTCATGAAAACGCACTTTGTAATAGAAATTCAATAGAAGTCCACCTAAAATCCAGGTAAAACGCACACACAATCACACTGTGACCAAACCGCAGTGCACAGGTTATTAGGTATAGGGGGGGGATAGGTATAGGGGGGGGGGTAGGTATAGGGGGGTAGGTATGGGGGGGATAGGGGGGAATAGGTATAGGGGGATAGGTAAAGGGGGCGGGGGATAGGGATATGGGGGGGATAGGGATAGGGGGGGAGGAGGGCAGGTCTGGGTAATAAGAACATGTGTTAATGAAGAGCAGAGTGAAGGACTGTAGAGAAAGTGCTAATGCTGCATTTTAGGACAGGACTGGGTCAGCTAAATGGCTGCTTGGATAGCCCAGAGTTGGGACCCAAGGCTGCAGGACATGCAGTGCAGATTTATGATAGAAGAAGGTTAAGGGTTAATGTGAACAGGACAGGAGAGAGGAGCAGAAGACTCAGTGCTGACTTACTATTGTGCAGGGAAGGTAGAGAACGACATGCTGCGGACAAAGTGAAAGTAAACAACGAGGAAGACTCAAGTGACCTGGCCGAAGAAGAAGCTGACAGGGGGAGGGGAGCTTGTAAAGAGTAGAGTGATAAACAGCAGAAGAAGAGATAAGGCAGAGGTGAAGTGGATGGAATGAACAAGTCCGGGGATCATACATTGTACAGTGACAGGAGGGAGAATGATATTCACCCCTGTCAGGCAGGAGAAGGCAGAAGCTCCCAGTGCGTCCCCCCTTCATCACACATATGGACACGTCCAGGGCAGATGATACTTGTAACTTTCGGCAGTACACCGGCCCTGCCTGCACCCCAAATGGACCAGCCCATCTGGAATTCTCCAGATGCTCCTGATTAGCCAATCCGGGCCTGGCTGCCACCCTCCCTCTGGGACTCTGCTCACCAGCCAAAGACCCCGCAGCACATCTGCTTCTGGCTTTCATACAGTATCCCAGAATGCACTGAGACAGCCTGTCTCTACCGATCACTAGGACTGTATCAAAGCCTGTGTATCCATTGGTCAGGTTTCCTCCCTCTGTCCAATATGCCTCCCTATTGGACCAGTGTGAAACACTCCTCTAGACCTGATAAATCTCATACTGAGCGCACTGAGCAGACCTAACTCACAGATCCTGCTCTCTGGTAGGCAGAGAGCAATATAGATTTGCCTGCAGGGCCGGTGCAAGGATTTTTGGCGCCCTAGGCAAAATAAAAATTGCCGCGCCCCCCCCCCCCCCAAAGCACAAAAAGCCATAATGTAAAATAAAGTGCAAATTTTAATAGTTTAATACAAAACATTCTGAAAGTGCAATACAACATATAGTTGTTAAGAGAAAAATACACGCTGCACATTTTTATTCTAGTGGTATACTTGCATAATATAAGTGCAACAATAGAAATCCTATGGTCATTCAAAGAACTCCAAACACGTAGCAAAATAACTATATAAATGCACCATACAATTTAAGTGCTAAATAACTTTGTAAACAGCTTCAACAACTTCATAAACAGCTTAAATAACTTAAATACTTTCAAACAGTTATTCAATCTAAATAAATTTTACTTTTCTTGCTTTGGCATTTGCAAAGTCCTTCAGTAATGTTTCAAAGTCAATCTCCTGTGCCGTCCGATTCTCTATTGACATCATGGCAAGTCCTACCAGCCGTTCTTGGGACATTGAAGAACGCAGATAATTTTTTATAATTTTCAGCTTTGAAAAGCTTCGCTCACCTGTGGCAACAGTGATTGGTAGGGTTAACATAATTCGAAGTGCAATTGCCACATTTGGAGCAAATCCATTCCTCACTGCGTAGGCCAAAATATCAACAGGTGTCATTGGAGGTTTTATAACAGGAGCCAAGACAGCAAGTTCTTCACACAGTTGCCTTCCATCTACATCAGACTCCTTTGATTTTGCATCGGTTAAAACATTCTGCAATTCCATGCAGAACTTCAGAAGTTCTTCTTTTTGAACATCTTTTAGCTTGTGGATGTCATACAAAAATTGAAAATGTGTGGAATGAGATTTCAGCTGTTCATATCTTTCGTGCACAGATTTTATTGTTGTGTCTAATATTGTGAAGAAACATTCCACTTTAAATTTATTTTTAGGATCCAAGATAGGATCATCTGGAACCTCATACAAAAACAACCTTTTTTTTTTCCTCGGCTGGTGCACTTGAGGGGGAAACAATGGGTCGATTTCCATTTCCACTGCTAGCTCTCCTGCTTCTTTAAGTAAATCCTCAAAACCTTCATCTGTCCGATAAGATTGAAAAAATGTCTTGATTGATTCCAAAAGTTCCACAACATCTGGCAACTACATTGACGGGCTTTGAAGAACTTTGCTGACAGAATTAATTCGACTTAATATGTTAAACCAAAGGATGATAAGACACAAGAATTTAAACTTGTTTAGCTCTTTTGCCAAGGATGAAGCCTCGATTCTTGCAAGAGCAGCAAAATTCATATCACCTCCGATTTCAATTAAGGTGTCATACACTTCTCCAACATGGAACCTAAATGGCCGAATAGCATCAATTCTGCTTGACCATCTAGTATCAGATAGCGGCTTAACTGTCAGCTTGCTCACATGCTTTTTTAGAACATCCCATCGATTTATTGAGCCTGATAAAAAAACATATGTTTTCTGAAGAATGCCAAAAAATGTACTGGCATCCCTACAGCACATAGCAGCATCATTTACTACCAGGTTTAAGGAATAAGCACTGCAGGGGACATAGAAAGCTCGTGAGTTCAGGTCCATGATTCTTTTTTGTACTCCTGAGTGCTTGCCCTTCATGTTGGAGCCATTGTCATACCCTTGACCTCTCATATCACTGAGAGGTATCTTCAGCATTTCAAGCTCATTCAAAATTACCCCTGTTAATCCTTCTCCAGATGAGTTGTGAACTGGCAGGAAACCAAGGAATCTTTCCTCAATGTGTATTTCAGGATTTGCAGTTGGTGAGTCTCCTTGCTTAACAGATACAAACCTGAAAATCATAGTCATCTGTTCAACAAGAGTGATGTCAGGGGTGCAGTCAAGTATAATGGAATAGTACTTGGCATCCTTAAGCAACCGCAGAATGCGCCTCTGTATTTCTTTTGAAATTAAACCAATTAGTTCATTTTGGATGTCTTTTCCTAAATAATGATGATGAATTTCTGCATTATGTATCTTTTTTAAGTGGCTTTGCATCACACTATCAAATGTTGCAATCATTTCGACAAGTTGCAAGTAATTTCCATTGTTTTCAGAGTACAGTGTGTCACTACTGCCCCTGAAAGCCAAGCACTGCTTCCCAAGGTATTGAACAATGGCTACAAGCCGCTGAAGAACATTCTGCCAGTGCTGCGTTTCAGTTGCCAATAATCTCTGGTATGAATGGTCAATAGTACTTCCTGACCCAAGCCTTGTTAGCAGTTCTGTCCAGTCTCCCATAGCAGTGAGGTGAGATGGAGACATTTCATGTGTAGCCAGACACTGGGACACATTTTTCCAATCGTTGTAGCCTCCCGTTGTCAGACTCATTTTCGTCGTTGTAAAGAGTTTACAACAAAAGCAAAATATTTTGTCCAGTCTAGGAGAATAACTCAGCCACTTTCTAACATGCACTTCACCATTTCCAAGGCGCCGTCTATAGTGGGTTAATGTAAACCGTCTCTTGGATGCATCTTTAAGAAATGCAAAGTGCTCTTTTGGCTTTGCGGGACCTTTCAGAACGATAGTTTCTTTTAGTGAGCTAGTAAGCGTATCAGGCCAGTCAGCTGGATCAAAGAAGTCTAACGGCGTGCTTTTTCCATTTTCATCTTCTGATGATGCTGATTTCTGTGAACTCTCTTCCTCAGTGTTGGTATCACTTTCTATACCCAAAGAATGTTCGCCCACAGTTGAAGTAGAAGGGTGTGGGTCGACATCTACTACAGCTTCTTGATTCTCTGTAGTTCTGCACTCCATCTCGCTTACAGCTTTTTGCACTGGATCAGGTTTAAAGAACCTATTCAATGATCCAGCCATCTTAGAAGTATCTTCTTCTTGGAGCCTTCTTTTCTTTCGGAAAGCAGCACCAGACAAATTCTTTCGTGCTGGTGGTGCAGACATCTTGTTCAGTTATAGAAATAACTATTGTAGAATAAATGTACATCAAAAATTATTAATATTTAATTAATATTCTCTTTGATGATCACCAAACCACAATAATACTTGGAAATCATTTAGAAACCTACAGTACATATGTGCGCACGTGTGTGAGTGTGAAAGACGCAAAAAAATATGTGTATGTAAGACTATGGCTAAGACTACGTTTTGTATGTATGAGAGCAGACGCAGTTGATGTAAACATCAAGACTTAAAAATGGAGAGGGCAACTGAGAGCTAGCACGCATCCCCCCGTGCACAGACACACAATCATACACCGTCACAACATAATGGTGTGCATCATTTTTAGAAGAGGCTTCCTTCTGGGACGACAGCCATGTAGACCAATTTGATGCAGTGTGCGGCGTATGGCCTGAGCACTGACAGGCTGACCCCCCACCCCTTCAACCTCTGCAGCAATCGAAAACAGCCTCTGGATATGACGCTGAGCATGTGCACTCGACTTCTTTGTTCTGAGTTGAACCTGTCCTGGTAAACCACTGTATGGTCTTGGCCACTATGCTGCAGCTCAGTTTCAGGGTCTTGGCAGTCTTCTTATAGCCTAGGCCATATTTTTTGTAGAGCAACAATTCTTTTTTTCAGATCCTCAGAGAGTTCTTTGCCATGAGGTGCCATGTTAAACTTCCAGTGACCAGTATGAGAGAATGAGAGCGATAACACCAAATTTAACACACCTGCTCCCCATTCACATCTGAGACCTTGTAACACTAACGAGTCACATGACACCGGGGAGGGAAATTTGCTAATTGGGCCCAATTTCAACATTTTCACTTAGGGGTGTACTCACTTTTGTTGCCAAAGAAATTTAGAAATGAATGGCTGTGTTGAGGGAACAGCAAATGTACACTGTTATACAAGCTGTACACTCACTACTTTACAAAAATCAATGCCAAATCTACTAAAACATAGCAATAGTTTCTCTGTGAGATCAGATTTTCAGGCAATTTTCTGCAAGAAAACAATCCAGTAATGTCAGGTACAATACCTTGTATCATAAACATTCAATTTCTTCAAAGAGTGGAGTCACGTCACGTGTCTGTTGAACCTAAAAACATAGGAATACTTTCTCTGTGATATCAGATTTTCAGGCAATTTTATGCAAGAAAACAATCAAGTAATGTCAGGTACACTACCTTGTAGACTAAACCTTCAATTTCTTATATGACACCCCAACACACCTTCTCATTGCACTTGCTGTGCAACACAATGCGTGGCAAAACACGAACATGCTTTGCATTGCCTAAAATGCTGAATGTAAATTTGTTGGGGGTTTTATGCAGGTCTTTAAAACAAACAGGCTACCTTAGGGTTAATGTGTGGCACAATGCGCATTAGTACACACATATGTAACGGGACCTCCGACCCAAACTGTACTTGTGGGCTTCTGTCAGTCTACGGCTTCTTCCAGTCTTGAACATATATAAATATTCCAGCCGCCCTACATACAAAAACTAGCCTGAACTTAGCTTATATGTGTCTGAAAGCAACTTTTATACACTTGAGAAGTATGTCAGTCACTATATGAACAATGACCCGAATGTTTACCCAAAACATCACACAATGGTTAGCTAATGAGTTGCAGCTGACTCATAGCTAATCTCATCTATAGTGCCTTGAAAAAGTGTTCACTAACATGCTAATTAATTAACTCGGCACACTTAAACCAGACTGGAAGACCAGACTGCCAGCAACAATGATAAAAGAGAATACAATACACATTTATTACAAGTCTAAACACAGAGTTAGGCCCCTTTCACACAGGCGCTCCGATCAGATCCCCCTGTCAGTTTTTTCGGTGGATCTGATCGGATGCCCCATGCATCCCTATGGGGCAGCGGGTGTCAGCGGAGACATGTCCACTGACATCTGTATCCTATCCGTGAAATCCTATTTTCCATCCGTCCAGGGGATTAGATCGGATGGGATCGGATGAGAGCGGACAGGCGGTCCGCTTTCATCCGATCCCCCATAGAGAGCAGCGGGGGCTGTGACACCTCCCTCTCCGCACTGCAAGCAGAGATGAAGCTGTCATCCGCCAGCTCAGCTGAGCAGCACGGATCCGGATCCGCCTACGGAGGCGGACTGTGTGAAAGAGCCCTTACACATAAGAGAGGCCTAGGGGGCTGAGAGAGGGATTTCCCAACCTTTGTAAGGTAAGCTGGGTTCCACAGGCCCCCAACCAAAGTGTCTCCCATAATTGCATTAAACTTCAGTCTGTTACAGTCAGACCATGTAGTGTAGTACACCACACATACACTTCCATAACATGATGGTAATGTGTTGGGGCCTAAAACGTTTTACTATATTGCATTTATTGCATTAAACTTCAGTCTGTTAGTCCCGGTTCATATTTGTGCGATCACAGAGATCGCATGTGATTCGGAGCGCATTGCTCCTAAATTACATGCGATCTCTGTGCGGTACAAATTTCAGTCATAGTTTGTGTGGCTGAATTCGCACTGCAATTGCACTAAACACGCACAGTAACCTTTTTTTTAATCCGCAGCAGAATTGGATTGCACAGTGGTTCACACTAGTGCGATCCGATCCTGTGCGAACTGCAGATCGCACTGCCATATGCGATCAAACTGGGGGTGTCATTAACTTTTAATTGACACCCTCTGCGTATCGCATATGGCAGTGTGTACTGCCAGGGGTGAGGATGCGATGCGGGAACACGCTGTATATTCGCAGCGTTCCAGCATTGCACAAATGTGAACCAGGACTTACAGTCAGACACATTTGATTCGTTATTACAGGTTACAGTACAGCTAGGTTCACATCTGTGTGCTGTGGTTTTTCTGTGTCACATTTTTATGAGCGTTATACACACATTTTTAGGTGCACTGCCATTAATCTGTATTAGAGCACATGTTTTATGAAAGTGCATCAAACATGCAGCATGCAGGGCAATGATGCACTTTAATGAAAGGGTCATTCTAATAGAGTTTAATGGCAGCACACCTAAAAATGTGTGTAAAACACGCAGAGCGATGCAACATGGAAAAACGACACCAAGTAGATGTAAACAGGGCCTTCAATTCACGTTATTCTTAACTTTTACACTGCCTTATTAACCTGTTCTGGACTGCCCACCACATATTTACTGCGGGTCTGTGACAGGCTGGCCCTCAAGCGCAAAATGGCGTAGACCTACGACAGTCGCTCACCTGCAGCTATGAGCTGTGAGCGCCTGTAGTCCCGGTTCACATTTGTGTGATGCGGGAATTCTGCGAATTTGCAGCGTGATCCTGCATCACATCCGCACCCCCGGCAGTTCACACTGCCATATGCGATACGCTGGGGGTGTCAATGTAATCTTAACGACACCCCCAGTTTGATCGCATATCGCAGTGCGATCGTGCAGTTCGCACAGGATCGGATCGCACAAGTGTGAACCGCTGTGCGATCCGATCATAATGTGGCTGCCAAAAAGGGTCCCTGTGTGTGTTTGCTGCGGGTGCGATGCGAATTTAGTATGGCTAAACTCGCACCGCAGAGCCGATCGCATGTAATGTCGGAGCAGTGCGCTCCGATATTACATGCGAACCCCGCACACGCACAAGTGTGAACTGGGGCTAAAGATCACACTGCGATATGCGATCATCAAACTGGGGGTGTCGTTAAAATTTCATTGACACCCCCTGTGTATCGCATATGGCAGTGTGAACTGCCGGGGGTGCGTTTGCGATGCGGGAACAGGCTGCAAATTCGCAGCCTTCCCGCATCGCATAAGTGTGAACCGGGGCTTAGGCAGAATACAATAGGGAGCGAGCCAAGCACAAGACAAGAGAAGTAGAGATTTTTTAAAACGGCCACAATAAAACAGTTACAGTATACTCCATCCTAAGGATAAATGTAATGTTACCCCTCCCTCACCTCACTGAATATAGCAATTTAAAATACACATTTTCACTCACGTTTTATGTTCAAAATGGCAGCAGGTGGTCGGACAGGTCCTCTTTCTTCTCCTTCTTCTTCCTTCTCTATCTTCCTGGGTCTGGCCGGGGGCGGGGACTAGACTGGTCCTTCTTGCACTATCTGAATCTGCTCCTGCTGCTCCTCAGATTCAAAATGTGATCCTTCCCGCTCTGCGCCCGCCCGGTCTCCTCCCCTCGCCCGCCCGGTCTCCTCCCCCCGTCCGCCCGCTCGCTCTCCTCCCCGGCTCCCCCCGCTCTCCTCTCCGGCTCCCCCCGCCCGCCCGACGTCATTGGCAGGGCAGGGGGAACCTCCACAGCTCCACAGCCTCCACTGCAGTGATACAAAGACGCGCGGCGCTGCCTGTCACAGTCTGTGTGTCAGTGTCACACACAAGACAGGGAGAGAGACATGATGATTGATTCCAGCGGCGAGCCGAGGGCGCCGCCGCCCGCCGAGGCCGAGCCGATCGTACTAATTACAGCAGCAAGAGGGGCGCCGCGCCGCCCGGCCAGCAACAGTCATTGCGGACAGGACAGACAGTGCAAGTTTACAAATAGAATGCTGGCGCCCCCCTGCTGAGTGGCGCCCTAGGCGACTGCCTGGGTCGCCTTACAGGTAGCGCCGGCCCTGTTTGCCTGCTGCTCCTCTGATAGGCAGACAGAGCCAAAAACTATACTCTCTCTCTAGCACCTACCTAGGAGGGTGCTACACTCACCCCCTGTCAAACCGAGCCATTTCCTCACTATCACCTACCTAGGAGGGTGCTACATCTCACCCCCCACCAAACTGAGCCATGTCCTCACTAGCATCTACCTAGGAGGGTGCTGCATCTCACCTCCCGCCAAACCAAGCCATGTCCTCACTAGCACCTACCTAGGAGGGTGCTACACTCACCCCCCACCAAACCGAGCCATGTCCTCACTAGCACCTACCTAGGAGGGTGCTACACTCACCCCCACCAAACCGAGCCATGTCCTCACCAACACCTACCTAGGAGGGTGCTACATCTCACCCCCCCCCCCCGCCAAACTGAGCCATGTCCTCACTAGCACCTCCCTGGGAGGGTGCTACACATAGAACTAATGACTGCTCCTCCAGTATCGTGTTTTTATGGCCACTTACTTATTCCACTTACCTGTGTGTGGTTCGGTAGGAGATTCCATTCATGTGAATGTTCTCAGTTCTAATGAAATCCTTCCTTGTCATCTTCCTCATAAGAAATTTCCATACCCTGCAGAGAACACACATCTCCTATATCTCTAGAGACATTCAGGATGCGTCGTAATGAAATGGACCAATTAACTGCCAGCAGAAAAACCCAATTTCCCGTTATTTTCTTTGCCCCATAAATATGTTTCCCCCCGGTGATCAGGTCTCATTTCAATCAAGCAATATTTGTGCAATCAATGCGCTGAGTGAAATGAGTTCCATTTGTCCTGAAACGCTTCTTTTTCAGCAAGTTATACGAAACATTTATTTTCTCGGTGCGGGATAAATGGTCCCTTCCCCCTCCCTTCTTCCGTGATTACCCATCCATCAATGGACAAGTCAGAAAGCAGACCCCGGGCATTAATATATTTATAACATGTAACAGCTCTTTTCAAAGCATGGCGGCGTATTCAGCGCCAGCGCTCACAGGCCGTTTTTTTAACCACTTAAGCCCCGGAAGATTTTACCCCCATTCCGACCAGGGGGTATTCTGCGATTCGGCACTGCGTGACTTTAACGGACAATTGTGCGGTCGTGCGACGCTGTACCTAAATGAATTTGGCGTCCTTTTTTTCCCACAAACAGAGCTTTCTTTTGGTGGTATTTGATCACCTGTGCGATTTTTTGATCACGCGCTATAAACAAAAAAAGAGCGTCAATTTTGCAAAAATAGCAATATTTTTCACATTTTTTTATATGAAATTCCCCCCAAAAAAATGTAAAAATCAAAATTTTTTAACATTTTCGGCCAATTTGTTTTATCCTACCTATGTTTGGTAAAAAAAAATCGCAAAAAGCGTATTTTGATTGGTTTGCGCAAAAGTTATCGCGTTTACTAACAAAGGGAAAGATTTTTGTCATTTTTGTTGTTTTTTTTTTTAACGCGTAATGGCGGCGATCTGCGATTTTTTTTTGCGGTACTGCGACATTGCGGCGGACAGATCGGACCCTTGACTGACATTTTTGACACTTTTGGGGTTACCAGTGACATTTCTACAGTAATCAGTGCTATATATATGCACTGTTACTGTAAAAATACACTGGTAGTGAAGGGGTTCACTTTATTTGGGAGGGAGGGGCTGTGTGTGTCCCTAGGGGCGTGCTTTCTACTGTGATTGGCTGTGGCTTGAGCTGTAAGGACACTGATCAACGGATCTACATAGTAGATACATGTGATCAGTGTCTTTACAGCGAGGAGAATGACAGGTGGCTTGTTTACACAAGCTGCCTGACTTTCTCCCTCTCCCCCGCCGATCGCCGAGTGGCCGGCGGACATCGGGTCCGCTGGTCACACGTGCGGGGGGGTCCGTGACCACGCGGGAGTGGGAGCGCGCCTCCGGCGGCGCGCGCTCGCTCCCTAGACCCTCACAAGCAAGCAACGTAGCCCTACGTTAGTTTGCCTGTGAGGGGCTGACCGCCGACGTAGATAGTCGTGCGGCGGTCGGCAAGTGGTTAATGAAAGCGTCCTCAGATAATGCGGAGAGATCGCAGTATATATTTACATTGATAGAAGAAGAAAAAGAAGATTCTTTGAACTCTGGATACAAAGTATCCTCAAGGATAGTGTAGAGGTGATGAAGGAGGCAGGCTGTGAACGTGTGGCCTCCAATTAAGTGTTTATTATATAAATCTATAGTATCTCACAAAAGTAAGTACACCCTACACACTTTTGTAAATATTTTATTCTATCTTTTCATGTGACAACACTGAAGAAATGACACTTTGCTACAATGTAAAGTAGTGAATGTACAGCTTGTATAACAGTGTAAATTTGCTGTCCCCTCAAAATAACTCAACACACAGCCATTAATGTCTAACCCGCTGGCAACAAAAGTGAGTACACCCCAAAGTGACAATGTCCAAATTGGGCCCAATTAGCCATTTTCCATCCCCCGTGTCATGTGACTCGTTAGGGTCACAAGGTCTCAGGTGTGAATAAGGAGCAGGTGTGTTAAATTTGATGTTATCGCTCTCACTCCCGAATACTGGTCACTGGAAGTTCAACATTGCACCTCATTGCAAAGAACTCTGAGGATCTGAAAAAAAAAAATTGTTGCTCTACATAAAGATGGCCTAGGCTATAAGAAGATTGGCAAGATCCTGAAACTGAGCTACAGCACGATGGCCAAGACCATACAGCGGTTTAACAGGACAGGTTCGGTCGGCCATAGAAGTTGAGTGTACGTGCTCAGCATCATATCCAGAGGTTGTCTTTGGGAAATAGACATATGAGTGCTGCCAGCATTGCTGCAGAGGTTGAAGGGGTGGGGGGTCAGCCTGTCAGTGCTCAGACCATACGCCACACACTGCATCAAATTGGTCTGCATGGCTGTCATCCCAGAAGGAAGCCTCTTCTAAAGATGATGCACAAGAAAGCCCACAAACAGTTTGCTGAAGACAAGCAGACTAAGGACATGGATTACTGGAACCATCTCCTGTGCTCTGATGAGACCAAGATAAACTTATTTGGTTCAGATGGTGTCAGGCATGTGTGGCGGCAACCAGGTGAGGAGTACAAAGACAAGTGTGTCTTGCCTGCAGTCAAGCATGGTGGTGGGAGTGTCATGGTCTGAGGCTGCATGAGTGCTGCCGGCACTGGGGAGCTACAGTTCATTGAGGGAACCATGAATGCCAACATGTACTGTGACATACTGAAGCAGAGCATGATCCCCTCCCTTCGGAGACTGGGCCGCAGGGCAGTATTCCAACACAACGACCCTAAGCACACCTCCAAGATGACCACTGCCTTGCAAGAAGAAGAAGCTGAGGGTAAAGGTGATGGACTGTCCAAGCATGTCTCCACACCTAAACCCTATTGAGCATCTGTGGGGCTTCCTCAAAAGGAAAAGCGCTGCGCAAACTGTTGGCGCTATATAACTTGTGTATAATAATAATAATCCACCAGCTCAGTGATGTCATCATGGAGGAGTGAAAGAGGACTCCAGTGGCAACCTGTGAAGCTCTGGTGAAATTCATGCCCAAGAGGGTTAAGGCAGTGCTGGAAAATAATGGCGGCCACACAAAATATTGACACTGGTCCTAATTTGGGCATTTTCACTTAGGGGTGTACTCACTTTTGTTGCCAGCGGTTTAGACATTAATGGCTGTGTGTTGAGTTATTTTGAGGGGACAGCAAATTTACACTGTTATACAAGATGTACACTCGCATTGTAGCAAAGTGTCATTGCTTCAGTGTTGTCACATGAAAAGATGTGAGGGGTGTACTTACTTTTGGGAGATACTGTATATATACACCTTTGGAGGAGTGAGGGTTACTTTAGCGACTTGGTAACCAGTCACGGCCCACAATGGGCGGAGCAGGCAGATGACAGGTCCATGTCCACTCATCACATGCAGAGCAGACACAGACACAGCCCGCTCTACACTATGGGCCCCCCCGATATGATCCACCCAGACAGAAGGGGACGGATCTCCTTTTGTTTTTTTAAGTGGGTCGGATTGGAGATAGGCGGGTGTAAATGGACACAAGTCTGTTTACATCTGCCACTCTATAGAGGGGAATGGAGGGTCCAAATGGGTCCACCTGAAAAACATATGAAGGGGGGAAGGGGCTGGGAATGCCGCTCAGGTGTATGTCCAATCTGGTGCTGGCTAGATCCGCCGTCCGGAAAGATTCATGTAGAAATGTGGAGCCGCACACAGATAAATGAAATCAAAAATAGGGTGTCTTTATTCTTCAAAATAATCCAGGACAAACAGACAGCGTGGGGAACAGAATATGTCCAAGGTAGACGCGTTTCACGGCACGAACGGCCGCTTACTCATTACCACGGTGTGGGATAGCGGAAATCGGTCAGTATTTAAGGATAATAAACCAGGAAATTGATTGTTGCGACTCCTCGCAACTGTGTGTCATTAAATAATCAACCACATGGATTATCCGATTTCTCCGCGATCCAACACCTGGACATGTCAAAAACACACATGAAACAACTTGACAAAATATGTGAAACAATAATTAAAAACGATACATTCAAATAAGTATGCAAATTAATGTAATTTGTAAAAACAACAAGGTTGGCGCAAGAAAATTAGGTACACACATGCCGATTTAATGTGAGAAACCATCTATACAATCTGAATGTAAGTAGAACCACACGGAATCACAGATATTCATGTGTCCTTTGTGAGTATATGGTCTCTCAATGGTGCAATATGTAAACTGAGAAAAACAAGATGTAAAAAAGATGTAAAAAACTTTATTGTATATATGTGCACGTATATGTGTAATATGATGTTGTTTGTATATATACCAGCCATATAATAATAATATCAGGATATTTATATGGCTGGTATATATACAAACAACATCATATTACACATATACGTGCACATATATACAATAAAGTTTTTTACATCTTTTTTACATCTTGTTTTTCTCAGTTTACATATTGCACCATTGAGAGACCATATACTCACAAAGGACACATGAATATCTGTGATTCCGTGTGGTTCTACTTACATTCAGATTGTATAGATGGTTTCTCACATTAAATCGGCATGTGTGTACCTAATTTTCTTGCGCCAACCTTGTTGTTTTTACAAATTACATTAATTTGCATACTTATTTGAATGTATCGTTTTTAATTATTGTTTCACATATTTTGTCAAGTTGTTTCATGTGTGTTTTTGACATGTCCAGGTGTTGGATCGCGGAGAAATCGGATAATCCATGTGGTTGATTATTTAATGACACACAGTTGCGAGGAGTCGCAACAATCAATTTCCTGGTTTATTATCCTTAAATACTGACCGATTTCCGCTATCCCACACCGTGGTAATGAGTAAGCGGCCGTTCGTGCCGTGAAACGCGTCTACCTTGGACATATTCTGTTCCCCACGCTGTCTGTTTGTCCTGGATTATTTTGAAGAATAAAGACACCCTATTTTTGATTTCATTTATCTGTGTGCGGCTCCACATTTCTACATGAATCCACCTGAAAAACAGACATATAGAGAACAGAAAAGCGCTCTAAGTGCAGGCTGCTTTATTGTACACAGATACAAAACGAAAGGCAGCAACTCACAAAACCAGTTGGTACATGGCTGTAAAGATGTAAGCAGATGGGTTCCTCCGGGTGGCGCCGTCTCTCTGTATGGTGTAAATGACCTGCAGCACTAGTTGGAGTCGTCGGTAGCAGGAGAGGAAGTGGCAGGCTTGTCTCCAGGGCTATCCGGATCCTCCGACAGGACTGCACGGAGAGAGAAGGATGGGCGGCTGTGTCACCCGGAAACCGGAAGGACAGGAAGACGCACAATGCGTTTCTGAGCATGCGCCAAGTCCAGTTGGACATGCGCGCTCTTTCTTCAGGTGCCTTTATCGCTTACATGTTTGTTTTTTCTTGAAAAACAGACAGGCAGACCCAATCGGACCAATCATGTAAAAGGGGTCTAAGGCTGCTTTCACACGGATGCACTGCAGTTTACCTGCACTTCAACTGACCTCAATCTTCAATTCTTCCTCAGGATTACTGCAGGTATCACTGGCTGCTACGATCCCCCAGGCGGGTATGGCTGGTGGCTGCTGCTGGCTGTCCTCCAAGGCTGGTACTGCTGGCTGGTAAAGCATGCAGGTACTGCTGGTGGGGGAAATGCTGGCTGGTACTGCTGGCTGGTACTGCAGGCTGGTGCTGCTGAAGGGTGCTGTTGACCGGTACTGCTGGCGAATACTACTGGTGGGTACTTCTGGTGGTTACTGCTGGCTGGTTCCTGACCATCAGTGTGACAGAAGCCGCGCTGGAGGAAGCATGCATCTGCAGTAGAGAGCAGAGCCACTGCCTCCTTTATCGCTTCTGTGCCCTGTCCCAGGTGGAGTATATTTGGTATCACTTCGCCTGTGACAGTAGTCGGCGCTATACAGGAAGCTTTGGCCCCGCCTCCTCTAGTGCTGGCTCTGTTCCTTCACACTGATACCCATACATTGCTTCTTGAGACAGCTGGGGGGGGGGGGGGGGGCGTGAACAAGTGCTGCTTGGCTACAGGGGGAGCCAATTAGCGGGTCTGCCAGGCACCCACAATCGCTCCCCATGGAGACAGAATGGTGGTCTGCCGATGTAAACATGGCAGACCGCTCTTCTATCACTAATGAACACAGGGATTCCGTGTTCCTCCTCTTTGGGAACACGGATGTCTGTGTTCATCCAACAAGCCCATCACCCACACAGTTAGAGAGCACCCTCTAGGGCGACATTTGCCTTTTGATCGCCCCTGGTGTTAACCTCTTCCTTGCCAGTGTCATTAGTACAGTGACAGTGCATATTTTTAGAACTGATTACTGTAGTAATGTCATTGGTCCGCCCCTCCCCCCAAAAAAAGTGTCAAAAATGTCTGTTAGGGGTCCGATCTGTCCGCTGCAATGTCGCAGTCCCGCTAAAAATCACTGATTGCCGCCATTACTAGTAAAATAAAAAAAAAAACAATAAAAATGACATGTAGAGATGATGAGGTACCTGGCGCTGCCCTAATATAATTATAATAACGGGTAATATATCATATATGTGGGTTAAGCTCTAATATATGTGTACATACATAAAGTGCAATATATAAACCAATAAATTATGCAGATAATAAATTAATCCAAAAAAACTATTTTCTTAAAGTGACTTCGTGCAATAAATCAGTGCGCGTAATTATCATAAAATATACGTGCGCATGTGCAGCAGTGATGGGTTGTACCAAATGGTGCTAACAATAATATCTCAAATCAATAGTAAAAAATGGTAAAAGGTAATATAAAGTTCATAGGCTAATAATTAATATCAATAACAGGTGAGCTATATCGAATAATAAACAATGCACGATATAAAAATATTGTTTGCCTAAAAATGTGTCGATTATGTACCTCCTTAAAGTGTCTTGAGAGGCTATGTTTAGGGAAGCCATTCCTAATATTTTTTATATGTTCCCTGATGCGCACCATGAGAGGACGAGTAGTTCTACCCACGTATTGTAGGCCACAAGGACACTCTATAACGTAAGTTACGTGCGTGGTGTGGCAAGTTATTAAATTTCTAATCTGAAAGACCTTTCTGCCTAGCAACAAGTGACTATGTTGCTCCTAATTAGGCTGAGAATGTTTCATCCGGTTCCCTAGTAACTACACTGTTTATATACGGAGCGGGAGTGACGGTAGTTACGCTTCTGAAGACGTCATTGGATGACGAAACGCGTCAAGCGTAACGACGTCACTTCCGCACTGGTGGAGCGCAGATCCGGCGGTTGGTCAGCACAGCGACCCGGAAACCACCGCCAAAGAGGGTCTTGCGGTCCCTATACCTTTTCCATGCCTATGTTTGCCTAAAAATGTGAGTACATTGTTTTTTATTAATAAAGTGGACTTTTATTCAAAACGGTACTTCACTATACGAGCTTTCCTTCCTCTATATGGAACCCTGGACCCACGGCTTATGAGCACGAGGGGCATATAATATATACGGTATACACGGCCACCGGAAAGGGAACATCCTGGACCAGGGAACAGATTCAGACCTTACACGCTGATTACCCCTGTAGGGGTGAAAGCTTCTGGTGAGTGCGGGCAGATTTGGGACTAAGGGAGCACTGTTTCCACACTCGGCACCCTTATACCCGGAGCACCACGGAAAACACCCACGGAGCCGAATACCGCAATAGCCCACCCTCATTTGCACTTTCATATGCATTTTATATGAACTCAATTTTTATTCACCCAAACGATTGAACTTTTTTACCGCCAGAGATCTATATATTTTTTACCATATATGTCATACAACTTTTACTTGTCACAGACATTTCTTATCACTCGCACGGATAATATTTATCACTTCTATATATTTTTTTCACTAATATTTTATATCATGCATTATTTATTATTCGATATATCTCACCTATTATTGATATTAATTATTAGCCTATGAACTTTATATTACCATTTTTTACTATTGATTTGAGATATTATTGTTAGCACCATTTGGTACAACCCATCACTGCTGCACATGCGCACGTATATTTTATGATAATTACGCGCACTGATTTATTGCACGAAGTCACTTTAAGAAAATAGTTTTTTTGTATTAATTTATTATCTGCATAATTTATTGGTTTATATATTGCACTTTATGTATGTACACATATATTAGAGCTTAACCCACATATATGATATATTACCCGTTATTATAATTATATTAGGGCAGCGCCAGGTACCTCATCATCTCTACATTTACTCAATATTGACCATTGGTCTATATTTTAGAGGTAGGCAGCAGCCATTTTTAGGAAGATCTAGTAATAGATCACTTTCTCCATAGCGCGGACATTACTGTGAATAATAAAAATGACATAAATCTTTCTTGTAGTTAGTAGACGCAATAACAATTGCGCAAACCAATCAAAATACGCTTATTAAGATTTTTTTTTTTTTAACCAAAAATATGTAGCAGAAAACAAAGTGGCCTAAAATGTTAAAAAATTTGATTTTAAATGTTTTTTTTCTTGGGGAATGTCATAGCAGAATGTGAAAAAATAAATAAAAATGAAATAAAATACACTTATTGGGATTTTTTTTTTTTTATACCAAAAATATTTAGCAGAATACAAATTGGCTACAAATGATGAAAAAATTCGATTTTTTTTTTTTTTATAGCAGAAAGTAACAGTATATTTTTTTTTCAGAATTGTTGCTCTTTTTTTGTTTATACAAAAAAAAAATAAAAAATAAAAAATTGCAAAGGTGATCAAATACCACCAAAAGAAAGCTCTATTTGTGGGAAAAAAAAGGACATAAATTTTATTTGGGTACAGCGTCGCACGACCGCGCAATTTTCAGTTAAAATAATGCAGAAAGTATCTCAAAGAATGGCCTGGTAATTAAGGGGGTAAAACCTTCCAGTCCAGAATTGGTTAATATAAATCGTAGAACCAATGACTGCTCCTCCAGTATCGTGTTTTTATGGCCACTTACTTATTCCACTTACCTGTGTGTGGCTCGGTAGGAGATTCCATTCATGTGAATGTTCTCAGTTCTAATGAAATCCTTCCTTGTCATCTTCCTCATAAGAAATTTCCATACCCTGCAGAGAACACACATCGCCTATATCTCTAGAGACATTCAGGATGCGTCGTAATGAGATTGGACCAATTAACTGCCAGCAGAAAAACCCAATTTCCCGTTATTTTCTTTGCCCCATAAATACGTTTCCCCCCGGTGATCAGGTCTCATTTCAATCAAGCAATATTTGTGCAATCAATGCGCTGAGTGAAATGAGTTCCGTTTTCCATTTGTCCTGAAACGCTTTTTTTTTGGCAATTTATACGGAACATTTTTTTTTTTCGGTGCGGGATAAATGGTCCCTTCCCCCTCCCTTCCTCTGTGATTACCCATCCATCAATGGACAAATCAGACAATCAGCGAGTCAGAAAGCAGACCCCGGGCATTAATATATTTATAACATGTTACAGCCACTCTTTTCAAAGCATGGCGGCGTATTCAGCGCAAACGCTCACAGGCCGTTTTTTTTTTATGAAACAGTCCTCAGATAATGCAGAGACATCGCAGTATATATTTATTAAAAAAGAATAGCGCGCAAATGCAAAAGAAATAACTACCAAATCTGAAGACAATCCATAAATAAAAATAGGGGTTTAGTCCCACCATATGGCCATATCGTGCTCAAGCCCACTACTGCGTCAAAGTACCCCATTGTCAGTGGGTCCTACACTATCCATGAAAAAGGGGTGAATCCAACCTCTCTAAGGCTGGCCATACACTATACAATTTTCTTGTTCAACTTTCCTTTAGATTTACCAAAACCATGTAATATAGGGTCAAACCTAAACACTTTCAATTTGTATGCAATCAGGCAGGCCCTTGCACTACATAGTTAAAGGTAAATCTAAAGGAAATTGAATAAGAAAATTGTATAGTGTATGGCCAGCCTAACCCTTGGAGATAATACTCCTTGCTGGGAAGGATGTGCAAATGCACCACAGGGGACTCCTCCTATATCCACTTGATGGTGGACACTGATTGAGTACAGGTGTGTGTGGGGGGGGGGGGGGTTGGGAGGGTTTCTCAACCTCGATAGTCTGGTCAGACCGAATACAATATAAACAGGCAAAAAATTTGGGGGAGCATACCCATGTATTTCTAAAGCTGCTGCAGCTATGAACCAAAAGACATGTATATTAAAAAAGAATAGCGCGCAAATGCAAAAGATAGTGTAGGACCCACTGATAATGGGGTACTTTGACGCAGTAGTGGGCTTGAGCACGATATGGCCTTATGGTGGGACCAAACTCCCATTTTTATTTATGGATTGTCTTCAGATTTGGTAGTTATTTCTTTTGCATTTGCGCGCTATTCTTTTTTAATATATATGTCTTTTGGTTCATAGCTGCAGCAGCTTTAGAAATACATGGGTATGCTCCCCCAAATTTTTTGCCTGTTTATCACAGTATATATTTACATTGATAGAAGAAGATTCTTTGAACTCTGGATACAAAGTATCCGGATTCCTCGGGGAGAGTGTAGAGGTGATGAAGGAGGCAGGCTGTGAACGTGTGGCTTCCAATTAAGTGTTTATTATATAAATCTATAGTATCTCACAAAAGTGAGTACACCCCTCACATTTTTGTAAATATTTTATTCTATCTTTTCATGTGACAACACTGAAGAAATTAAGCATCTTCCAATTAAGCGTCTATTATATCAATTTATAAAGAATTTCTATGCTGCAGGAATATGAAGCATCTGCGAGGAATACTCCGCATGAAAGGGAAATGATGGGGCGTACGCTGGGATCTGATGATGGGGCGTACGCTGGGATCTGATGATGGGTCGTACGCTGGGATCTGATGATGGGGCATACGCTGGGATCTGGTGATGGGGCATACGCTGGGATCTGGAGATGGGGCGTACGCTGTGATCTGATGACGGGGCGTACGCTGGGATCTGATGACGGGGCGTACGCTGGGATCCGATGACGGGGCGTACGCTGGGATCCGATAACGGGGCGTACGCTGGTATCTGAAGATGGGGCGTACGCTGGTATCTGAAGATGGGGCGTACGCTGGTATCTGAAGATGGGGCGTATGGTGGGATCCGATGATGGGGCGTACGCTGGGATCCGATGATGGGGCGTACGCTGGGATCCGATGATGGGGCGTACGCTGGGATCCGATGATGGGGCGTACGCTGGGATCCGATGATGGGGCGTACGCTGGGATCCGATGACGGGGCATACGCTGGGATCTGATGATGGGGTGTACGCTGGGATCTGATGATGGGGCGTACGCTGGGATCCGATGATGGGGCGTACGCTGGGATCCGATGATGGGGCGTACGCTGGGATCTGATGATGGGGCGTACGCTGGGATCTGCCTCTTTGGATACTGTTTAACCATATTACCTGGATCAGTACTCAACGCCACCCCCCCTTTACCTTTAAATTATAACACTAACCCAGCATTGGGATTAAATGGCCGGTTCTGCCTTTTATTATGCTTTTCCAGTCCACGCTATAGCCGAAATACGGCTACAGCGCAGACCTTAATTTCCGGGAGGGAGTCCGGGTACGTCCTCCCGTGCATGAGCTGCCTGCGCGCTCCCTGCAGTGCGCGAGCGGCTCACCCTGTGATCAGCGAGTGCATGAGACTCGGCTGATCACAGATCGGAGTAAGGGGGTGGTCCTGGCCCCTTACCACGTGATCAGCTGTCAACCAATGACAGCTGATCACATGATTTACACAGCTGCCGGCGATCGCTTTTTTTTTTTTCTCCTCACGCTTGAAAAAAAAAGCAGAAGAGGAGAGGAGCATCTGTGCCCAGCAGTGCTACCTGCCGGTGCCCACCAGCGCCACCTATCAGTGCCCACCAGCCCCACCTATCAGTGCCAGTCATTGCCCCAGTGCCACCTATCAGTGCCCCATCATCAGTGCTGCCTATCAGTGTCACCTACCAGTGCCTATCATTCTCCATCAGTGACACCTATTAGTGCCCATCAGAGCCCATTCGTATCCATCAGAGCCCATGAGTGCCACCTATCAGTGCCACCTATTAGTGCCCATCAGTGCCGCCATATCAGTACCCACCAGCGCCACCTATCAGTGCCCGATCATCAGTGCTGCCTATCAGTGTCACCTACCAGTGCCTATCATTGCCCATCAGTGCCACCTATTAGTGCCCATCAGAGTCAATGAGTGCCACCTATCAGTGACACCTATTAATGCCTTTCAGTGCCACCTACCAGTGCCCTTCAGTGCCACCTTATCAGCGCCCATCAGTGTCTCCTATCAGTGCCGCTTCATCAGCACACTTCAATGAAGGCCAAAAATTACCTGTTTGCAAAAATTTTTTAACAAACTATAAAAACAGTTTTTTTTTTTCAAAATGTGTGGTCTTTTTTTTTTCGTTTGTTCAGCAAAAAAAAAGAAAGCTCTATTTGTTTGAGAAAAAATGATAAAAATTGTATTTGGGTACAGTGTTGCATGACCGCGCAATTGTCATTCAAAACGCGACAATGCTGAAAGCTGAGAATTGACCTGGGGAGGAAGGGAGTTTAAGTGCCCCGTAGGCAAGTGGTTAAACAAAACCATAAACAACGGAAAAACATAAAAACAGTCAAACCAATCCAGATCAAAGAATGGTTGCAGATCCTGGACCTTCCACAACTTTGGAGTCTGTGGTACCATTAATTCAGGTTCTGTCCCCAGCCGCCAAAACACGGCCTCGAGGACTATCCTAACTGACCACAGACCCCCCACCACCTTATACTACCCGGTCGGTCTAAACTGAACCAGACCAACTATAGGACTCCATACCTGAGAGTTTTGGACCCTCGCTAAGGACCCCAACCGCCAACGTCCAACATCCTTAGCAAAATGACAGAAAACGGCATCACCAGGGCGGGGCGGAGGGACATTTCTCCTACGATCTCCAGTCTGCAAATAAATACACAACGATAATTGATAGCCCACGGGAACTGACACTTATGATTAGCAGAGGAAGATCCAAAATCAACAAACAAATCAATAAAATAGTTTATTTGGATAAAGCAGGAACATGAATGCACATTACCACATCGGGTCCCAGAGAGGGCAAGAGCACTGATGGAAGTAGGGGTGCCAGATGGAAGGTGCCAGGAATGCCAGATGCCGAGGCTCACAGGAATGGTGGCTTGAGGAGGCTCAACCAGGGCATGGATAAGCCGTCACTGCGGCGCTTGAGGCTCTCGTGTGTTGTCTGGACAAAGAACCAGTGTGGAGCGCAAGAGTACCCATTGACATGACTACGCGTTTCGTGCGCATGCGCTTAGTCAACGGCTATGCGTAGTCACAGCAACAGGTAGGGACGCTTGCGCTCCACACTGGTTCTTTGTCTGATGAGTGGCTTTCCTTCCAGACACCACACGAGAGCCTCAAGCGCCGCAGTGACGGCTTATCCAATACCATTCCTGTGAGCCTCGGCATCTGGCATTCCTGGCACCTTCCATCGGGGGCATCCCTAGGGGTGCACCAATACCATTTTTTTTCTTAAAGTACTGAGATTTTTTTTTTTTTAGTACTTACCGATACCAATTACCAATACTTAGGCTGCATTCACATGTCAGCTTATAATCACGGGCAGAACCGCCGCGGTTCCGCCCGCGATTCGGAGATTTATTGCAAATCGCGGGACGCCTAGCGTTGCCCGTTGATTTGCAATAGCCCCCCAAACGCCGAGCGATGTTGCCGCGATTTACGCCCGCCGAATCGCGGCAACATCACGCAAACAAAATCGCGGGACGCAATACGCTCCAAAAAAGTACAAGAGCTTCTTTGGAGCGTATTGCGTCCCGCGATTTTGTTTGCGCGATGTTGCCGCGATTCGGCGGGCGTAAATCGCGGCAACATCGCTCGGCGTTTGGGGGGCTATTGCAAATCAACGGGCAACGCTAGGCGTCCCGCGATTTGCAATAAATCTCCGATTCGCGGGCGGTTCTGCCCGCGATTATAAGCTGACATGTGAATGCAGCCTTACCGCAACTGTTTTGTTTACACTTCAGCTGTCAACAATGGTACAAAGTACTGAAAAGTTATTTACAAATTAAATAAATGGAATTCTTTTATTTTGCGATTTTGCACTTTTTTTAAATGTGATACATGTAAATATATTTTAAAGGTGTAAAAATATTAACGAACAAAGCTAAAAAAAAAAAAAAAGTTTTAATTATCAATAGTTTATAAAATAGAAGTGAATAAAAATAAATAATTACATTAAGGCTCCGTTCACATCTAGGCATTTTGGGGCGTTTTTGGGGAGTTTTTCTGCTCTAGGATCAGCTCTCAAAACGCCCAACAAGACAAATCCTATTCATTTCAATGGCCCCTGTTCACATCTGAGCGTTTTGACGCTCTAAACAAAACGCCCAACGCTCAAAAAAGTACATGAGCTTCTTTTTGGGCAGATTACAGGCGTTTTCCATTGGTTTCTATTCAATCTAAAAACGCCTGCACAAAAAACGCCTGTAAAATCGCGGTAAAAATCGCGGTAAAATCGTGGTTAAAATCGCGGTAAAAACCGCGCGAAAACGCTACGCTCAGGTGAATGTAGCCTTAAGGCCCCTTGCACACTGCAGCTTGAAAAAGCTCAGTACAGTTTTTTTTTTTTTTAGCTAAAATACAACCCATTAATTGTAATGTGCCTATGCACACAGGCGCGTAAGCGAGCGCTGCACATTCTTCAGTAAAAACAAAATAGAAAAATCTGCATTTTTAGTCAGTAATTTATGCCTCATGTGTGTAATTGCGCACAAATGTGAGCAACTACCTATTTCAAAATTGTGCAGAACAAAAATGCAAGAATACATTTCTGCGCATGTGCGAATATGCACAAATATCTTTAAAAAAAAAAAAAAATCTGACAAAGTAGATGCTTATAGGAATATAATATATATATATATAAATATGGGTGAAAGAAATTAGGTGCGCGAACCTTAATAAGAAATAGGTAGTGAAAGCAGCACTGCAACAAAATTAAATATGAAAAGGTTGTAACATATGGAACATAAATTATAAAAGTGCGCTAATAAAAATTAGGAGAACAAAAATGTTCATAAATGGTGTCTGCTGAGCATCCAGCTAACATAAAAGTCTTTATATCCAAAAAATATGGTGAGACTGTACAAAAGTGATGGAGCTCCAGTCCCAGAAGCCGACTCTTCAGTGGAAACGCGTCGGGAGGAGCTAGCTGTGCTGCTACCGGTCTCGGATTGTACTGCAGACGTCCTTGACTACACCCTCAAATGCTGTTCACTCATCTGGAAATTGTAAGTGTTACTCTCTATATATTGGTTCAATAAATTGGAGGTAATGCACTATAGTCCCCTCTTCTTCTTTGGGCATGGTCTTTTTGGCGTTATCCCCCTGATTGGAAGCCTATAGATCCCCTCAATCTGGAAGCGGTTGGTCGATATATTCCACCTGAGAATTATACCATTAAGCTGACCATTTGGATTCCCGGATCAACACAGTATATGCTTGCATCTCTTCACAATTTGGTAAGAGTCCCCTCCTATCACTGGGTGTATCACGTGTATTTAAGAGCACTTACCTTGGATCACCGTTTGGGAAGAGGCTACACCCACCTCCCACCACTCCCTAACCTCACTATATTCCTTGGATCCAAAAGACTTTTGTACAGTCTCACCATATTTTTTGGATATAAAGACTTTTATGTTAGCTGGATGCTCAGCAGACACCATTTATGAACATTTTTGTTCTCCTAATTTTTATTAGCACACTTTTGTAATTTATGTTCCATATGTTACAACCTTTTCATATATATATATATATATATATATATATATATATAGAAATATTGTGTGCAAGAGGCGTAAATCAGACTTCAGCTGCAGATGGAAGTTCATCTCTTTGATCTGTAAATGAATAAACAGAAAAATAGAAAATTAAATAAGGTTTCTTTTTATCTTTTGGTTTCAGTGGCTGAGCAATGTTGTTGATAAACTCTGCCCGCTGTTTTTTTTTTTTTTTTTTGACAGCTCCAGATGCTGGGACTTCATTTACACTTTATCTGTCAACAAGGGAACCACACTGACAGCTGAATGAGTCATCGGTTGTTAAAGACGTGGCGGCCCCGTGCCATAACAACCGATAATTTCCAACTTTTTTTTTTTTTTTACATTTCAGCTGTCAGTGGGGGGATGGGAAATCCTGCTGATAGATGAAAGAACCGAGCCTGTAAAAATCGGTTTCAGGTATTGGAGCATTTGTATGAGTACGGATACTCTTGCAAATGCTTATTATCAGAACAGATACCTATACTAGTATCGATGAAACCCTACTTTAAAGTGAAAAGCTTACTTTTTCTTAACCCCCCCCCCCCCCTGTTTTAACCACTTGTCTACAGTTCTTTTTTTTTTTTTTGTACACATGTTAAATTTTTTTTTTTGCTAGAGATTACTTTAAACTCCCAAATAAAGTACATTATATATTTTCTGAAAGCAGAGACCCTGGGGAATAAAATAGTGATAGCTGCAATTTTTTTACGTGATACTTTCACTAGAGGTGCACTGAAATGAAAATTTTGGTGCCGAAGCAAAAGCCGAAAATGGCAGCTTTAAAAAAAAAAAAAATACATATATTTACTGAATATATAATTGTATTATATTCGACTTTTTAATTATTATCATTCATTTAAATAAATTTGAATTTATTGTCGCCCATTTTCAGCACCTCAAGCTTAAGATAAATGCATCCTTTTAACCACCTGACCTCCAGAAAATGTACCCCCCCTCCCCTCCCTTAATGACCAGGCCATTATTTTAACAGACAATTGCACGGTCGTGCGACGCTGTACCCAAATTGATGTCCTTTTCCCACAAATAGAGCTTTCTTTTGGTGGTATTTGATCATTGCTGCCAAAGGTAACTATTGTGTGTTGACCTTTACACTGTACCCCTTGTGATGGCCATGCCATGGAGAATTTTTTGAAGCTCCTCAGTCACAGATCATAGAAAAGAATTTGAGCATCAGAGCTTACATACACTGTTGCAGGAAAGTGAAGTTTTGTCATTGCAGTTCCCCCTGCTTCCCACTAGATGTCCCTGTCTAATGGTGTGAAACATCTGCAGTGTAGATGCAGCAGCATTTTCTTAGTTTATCCCACCCCCAGGGTGCTCAGCATTCCCCCTGCCAGTCATCCATGCTGTAGCCTAGATAACGTGGAGAATTTTTTTTTTTTATAGCACCGTATTAGTAGTGGTGTTACAAACGCAATATTTTGGGAAAAAGTTCACTTTTTTATATTAAAAAAAAGGGGAAAACAGTAAAATTAGCCCAAATTGTTAAAGATAATGTTATGCCGAGTAAATAAATTCCTTAACATGTCACGCTTCAAAATTGCGCACGCTCGTGGAATGGCGACAAACATTGGTACTTAAAAATCCCCATAGGTGACACTGTGATGACTGCCCACCAGTGCACAAAGAAGGTCCATAAAGACATGGATGAGCAAGTTTGGGGTGGAGGAACTTGACTGGCCTGCACAGAGTATAGAACACCTTTGGGATACCAAGACATTTTGGACATTTTCATGCTCCCAACTTTGTGGGAGGAGTTTGGGGATGGCCCCTTCCTGTTCCAACATGACTGCACACCAGTGCACAAAGCAAGGTCCATGAAGATATGGATGAGCGAGTTTGGGGAGGAGGAACTTGACTGTCCTGCACAGAGTCCTGACCTCAAACCGATAGAACACCTTAGGGATGAATTAGAGCGGAGACTGCGAGCCAGGCCTTCTCGTCCAACATCAGTGACTGACCTCACAAATGCGCTTCTGGAAGAATGGTGAAACATTCCCATAGACACACTCCTAAACCTTGTGGACGGCCTTCCCAGAAGAGTTGAAGCTGTTATAGCTGCAAAGGGCGGAGCCAACTCAATATTGAACCCTACGGACTAAGACTTGGAAGTCATTAATGTTCATATGTGTGTGTAAAGGCAGGCGTCCCAATACTTTTGGTAATATAGTGTGTGTCCCTTCTAATATTGCATTTTAGGAAAAGTTAAATGCAGACTCTGCAACAAAAACTCTTATGTTCTAAACCAAAATGGAATTTTAAGGTGCCCCAAAACAAGCCATAACAATACAAAAATTTAAATGGGGGGGGGGGGATATAAACCCCATTACAATTTTATTCATACACAACTTTGTCTTCCTCTGGGATCAACTGGGGGTAAAGGATTTTGTATATGGGATTGTATGTTTTTTTTTTTTTTCCTTTTTATTGATTGAACTAGATAGACTTTTTTCCAACCAGACTAACTATGAAACTGAACATATACAAAACAACATAAAAGAAATGACCAAGCATGTCTCCAGACCTAAACCCTATTGAGGATCTGTGGGGAATCCTCAAACAGAAGGTGGAGGAGCGCAAGGTCTCTAACATCCACCAGCTCTGTGATGTCATCATGGAGGAGGGGAAGAGGACTCCAGTGACAACCTGTGAAGCTCTGGTGAACTCCATGCCCAAGAGGGTTAAGGCAGTGCTAGAAAATAATGGCGGCCACACAAAATATTGGCACTTTGGGCTCAGTTTGGACATTGTCACTTAGGGGTGTACTCACTTTTGTTGCCAGCGGTTTAGATATTAATGGCAGTGTGTTGAGTTATTTTGAGGGGACAGCAAATTTACACTGTTATACAAGCTGTACACTCACTACTTTACATTGTAGCAAAGTCTCATTTCTTCAGTGTTGTCACATGAAAAGATAGAATAAAATATTTACAGAAATGCGAGGGGTGTACTTACTTTTATGAAATGCTGTATAAACCATCCACCTCTACTATAGATAAATATTTCCCAACAAGGGGTCAAGTAATACCTTCAACATACATGGTGTCCACTTTTAATTATGCAGCATTGTTCCTCTACGCGTTTCGCAGGGTTCCAGGCCTGCTTCCTCAGGAGGATTCCATATAGAGAGGTGAGATGCTCTGCAGTGTTGGTGAAAAAAACACAACATTAAAAACCGCGCTCCCTTTTACAAAAATACATCAAAAACTTAACCCCTTCAATACAGGGCACTTTTACCCTCTTCCTGCCCAGGCCACTTTTCAGCTTTCAGCGCTGTCACACTTTGAATGACATTTACTCAGTCATGCAATGCTGTACCCAAATTACATTATTATTATTATTTTTCACACAAATAGAGATTTCTTTTGGTGGTATGTAATCACCGCTGGGTTTTTTCTTTTTGACTAAAAAAAAAGAAAAAAGGCAGAAAATGTTGGGGAAAAAAAAAAAAGTTTTTTTCTTAATTTCTGTCAGTAAATTTTGTAAATAAGTAATTTGTCTCCTTCACTGATGTGCGCTGATGAGGCACCACTGATGGGCACAGATAGGCTGCACTGATGGGCATTGATGAGGTGGCACTTATGGGCACTGATGAGGTGGCACTAATATGCCGCATTGATGGGCACTGATAGGTGGCACTAATGTACACTGATGAGGTGGCACTTATGGGCACTGATGAGGAGGCAATAATATGCCTCATTGATGGGCACTGATAGCTGGCACTAATGGACACTGATGAGGAGGCACTTATGGGCACTGATGAGGAGGCACTAATATGCTGCATTGATGGGCACTGATAGATGGCACTAATGGACACTGATAGGCAGCACTGATTGAGGTCACTGTGGGCACTGATAGATTACACTGATATGCAGCACTAATGAGCACTGATAGGTGGCACTTATGGGCACTAACGGATGGCACTGATGGGCTGCACTGATGGGCCGCACTTATGGGCAACACAAATGAGCAAGCACTGATTGGCATGACTAATGGGCACTGAGGTTACTGTGGGCACTGATTGGTGTCATTGATTGGTGTCACTGTGGGCACTGATAGGTGGCACTGATGAGCATTGATAGACAGCACTGATGGGCACTGATAGGCGGCACTAATGTGCACTGATGGGCAGCACAAATGAGCAGGCACTGATGGGCACTAACTGGCAATCACTAATGGGCACTGATTGAGGTCACTGTGGGCACTGATTGGGGTCACTGATTGGTGCCACTGATGGGCACTGTTTTTTTTACTATACGGTACTTTACTGTAATCAGGACACTGATGATCATTGCCTTGATTACCTGTCCTGGTTATCCCTTTGAGGAGGAGCCGCTGATTGTCTCTCCTCACCACACACTCTGACAGTGAGAGGCGGAGGGATCTGATAAACGGCACTTCCGCATTTACATGTGACCGGCGGTGATTGGACACAGCCGATCACATGGGTAAAGAGCCACGTCATTGGCTCTTTACCAAGATCGGGGTCGCGTCATGTCCTAGGAATACTGGGTGGTCGCAATCGCCATGCTGCGCACCCCCACCGGCACATGAGAGCAGCCGTTCTGGGGCACCGTCATACAACGTCCTCCCAGAACGAGAGACGCACCACTCGGGCGGCAAGTATTTAAAATATATTAAATATAAATATCATATTTAAAATATATTATGAGAAATGTCCATAGATGACCACCATGTGCTCCAAACAGTAAAATGTGGTGACGACGAGACCTTCTCAAGTGACTCCACACACCGAAAGTGAGCTGTGCCATCTTCCACCACCGTCAGATACACTCCCTACTCACCAGACCCAGGAGGATGCCTGATAGATAACTGGCGGGAAATCCTCTCATAGGGAATAGGTGTTCCACAGTTGCACCCCAATCCAGTCAGGAGGTATTTCCAAATTGGTGTACCACATACAGTTAGGGGAAAGACAGGAGATTCTTCATAGTGTAGTTTGAAAGCATTTATTGGTCACACACTAATTTAAAAATACTTACGATTGTTGCAGCTCAAAGTGAGCTTGTTAACATGGCAGGGACGCCGATATGCGTTCCAATATGGCGGAAGGGATGTGTCACATAGATCCCACCCAACGTGTTTCGTCAGCAGCGTCTGACGTCATCAGGATCACAACAATGTGGTGGAAGATAGCATAGCTCACTTTTGGTGTGTGGAGTCACTTGAGAAGGTCTTTATATCGCCATATTTCACTGTTTGGAGCACATGGTGGTCATGTATGGACATTTCCCATAATATAGTTTAGGTTGTTTTATGATGATGCAGAGGCATAACTATAACCTTCAGGGCCCCGGTGCAAGAAACCATGAAGGGGCCCCCCCCCGTACCCCTGGCCGGGGCCCTTCCCTTCAAGCCTGGGGCTCTTCCCACTAATCCTGGGGCCCTTTACTCTTGTTGCGGGGCCCTTTCACAAGTTCTGCAGTGGGCCCCCTTCCTGCCATCTTGGGGCCTCCCCACGGTGGTGGAATGCCAGGGTCCGGTTGCAAGTGTGACCTTTGCGATCCTGGAAGTTCACCCACTGGTGTCAGTAGTTTTTATTTTTTGCTATTTTAATTGTATTATTTTTTATCATTTTATTCTATTTTTTTACAATGTGACTGACTATGACTCTGTCCATTCAGAAAAGGAAGGAGCTGGTAAATTACATATTTACTGACCCCTTCCTGGTTCTCTATTGTGACACATCCCCTGCAGCAGCCCACAGGAGAGGGGAGGGAGCACAGTGGGGGGGGGGGGGGGGAGCAGAGGAGCACGCAGGGGCCCAGAGACAGCAGAACACAAGTGAACTGGACAGGAGGAGTGGCGGGGGCAGCATACAGAGGAACCAATCTCCTCCATTTTCCTCCTGTAGCTACAGGAGGAAAAAGGAGGACAGTGATTTCTCTACATGCTGCCCCCACCGCCCCTCCCATCCAGGTGTACAGGGGAGCTGCACAGGCCCCCTGGAGCATGGGGCCCGGCTGCAATTGCAACCTCTGTAGTTACGCCCCTGTGTTGATGTATTTTTGTAAAAGGGAGCGTGGTTTCTAATTTTGTTTTTTTTCACCATTTCTCAGGCTTGTATTTTTTTTACAACCAGCGGCTTTCAATTTGTTACTATTTGTCATAATTTCACTTATAGTAATTTGGTATTTTGATCAATTTCAAAATTTATGCACATTGGGGGTTATTTACTAAAACTGGAAAGTGCAAAAGCTGGTGCAGCTCTGCATAGAAATCCACATCCAGGTTTTATTCCCAAAGCTTAATTGAACAAGCTGAAGGTAGAAGCTGATTGGCTACCATGCACAGCTGCTCCACATTCCGAGTGCACTAGTTTTAGTAAATCTTTCCCAACAACATGTTTTGGTTTGACACTTTATCCACTTTACCACCGGAGGATTTTGCTGTCTTACGTCCAGGCCACTTTTTGCGATTCGGCACTGTGCTATTTTAACTGACAAATGCGCGGTCGTGCGACACCGTACCCAAACGAAATTTACGTCCTTTTTTTCCCACAAACAGAGCTTTCTTTTGGTGGTATTTGATCACCTCTGCAATTTTTACTTTTTGCGCTATAAACAAAAAAAGAGCGGAAATTTTGAAAAAATAACAATATTTTTAACATTTTTTTATATGAAATTCCCCCCCAAAAAATGTAAAAATCAAACTTTTTTTAAATTTTTGGCCAATTTGTTTTCTGCTACCTATGTTTGTTAAAAAAATCACAATAAGCGTATTTTGATTGTTTTGCTCAAAAGTTATTGCGTTTACTAACTAAGGGAAAGATTTCTGTCATTTTTGGTGGGTTTTTTTTAACGAGTAATGGCGGCGATCTGCAATTTTTTTTTGCGGGAATGCGACATTGCGGCGGACAGATCGGACCCTTGACTGACATTTTTGATACTTTTGGGGGTACCAGTGACATTACTGCAGTAATCAGTGCTATAAATATGCACTGTTACTGTAAAAATGACACTGGCAGGGAAGGGGTTAATTTTATTGGAGAGGGAGGGGTTAATGTATGCCTGGTGCTTACTAACGTGTGTGGGGGGAGGTGACTGAGTGACACAAGGACAGATCGCATGTTCAGCTATGCTGAACCCTGCAATCTGTCACTTAGGAGATCCGCCCGCTTTGTTTACACAAGCGGGCGGATCTCCAAACTCGATTCCCCCGACGATCGGGGAAGAGCGGCGGCGATCGCCGCTGCTCCTCCCCTGGCCCGACTCCCGCTGTGACTGAATACAGCGGGAGCGAGCCTCCGGCGGGGCGTGAACGCCGCCCACCAGGGGAGGAGTTCAGCGACGTATTTCTATGTCGCTGGACGGGAACGAGCCACTGTGCCGCAGTAGAGGCACAGTGAGCGGGGCTAAAGTGGTTAAATACACTGTTGGTTTTAATTAGTGTAATCCAGAGTGCGCAGGTAGAAGGTACATACTCTATTCTTAAGTGCTCTGCAGTATTCCTTAATTTAGTAATAAAAAAGATGAAAAATACTAACAACCAAGAAATTGCAAAAAAAAAAAAACCTAGAAGAAACAAAACAAATATATAACATATTTTTTCATGTGCATATGGGACACTTCTACATACAGACTCTCCAATATGGTGGCTGCTCATTGGGGTGCAATACAAATGCTGGTAGCATTTTTGGGGATTCAACATAATCAATCACCCCCCTGGCAGCTTCACCAGATCACTTCTTGTGTTAATAAAAGATATGACCGGGATCATCATACTAGGAGCTTGGTTGAAACCCTTCAGATAATTTACTATCACCTGCAATCATTTGAAATTCTCCTCATATCACCCCGACCTTCTGTCCACAACGAAGACAAGTTAGAGAAATAAGTGTGACGGCGCTCTGCGAGAAATTCTCAACTAGAGGAAAGGGAAGTTTGGAGAATAATTGAAATGAATGGGCGAGGGAGTGAAGTGTCAGGAACAGAATGGAACAATTCATCAGATTCTGCCGCAAGACAGAGCGAGGCGCTCGCTACTTTCACCACTATGGCTTCATAAACCAGCCAGGTTTACCTTTCCATATGTGTGCGGAATATTTTATGAACAAATTATGAAATGTTTATTTTTTTATAAAGTTACAAAAAAAGAATTTTGAGCAATTTTGTAGTCTCAGCTCCCTTGCCTTTTCTTCAGTAAAATCCTACTATAAATAATATCCCAGGCCAGTGGTGGCTGGTGCTCTATGGGCCGGGGGCGGCAGACGGAACACACCATAGACCACACCAGCCCGCACTCCATACCCCCTCCCCTGGGTCGCCAGCTCACTCATCATGTGGAGGGCAGGCAGACAGCAGCGATGGCGGCTTCCCCTCAGTCTCCTGCGTTTCCTCCCTCCTCCTCCTTGGCCAATGGCATGGCTTCTCCTTTCGGCCAATCGGGAAATGGGTCTCAGGACCCGCTTACTGATTGGCCAGGAGAAGATCCGTGTGACAATAGCGAATATTTATTCACTATTGTCACACAACTGGGTGGGCTCAGGGCGCAGTGTTCTACCCTGCCCCCCCCCCCCCCCGCAAAGCAAAAGGTGGCAGGCACCCTTAAAAGGGGGCCGCCAGCGGCACACTCCCACCGCCCTCCAGCCCAGCCCAAATTTAGCCCCCCCACCCCAAAAAAACATCAGTGCACCAAAAGGGGACTAGGGGCAAGTGAGGACGACCAATGCAGGGGAAACCTCGCTAGGGAGAGGGGAGAAAACGTGAGGGAAGGAAGGACAAAGGGGGGCCTACCATCCTCAGGGAGGGCCCGTGACCACCCCAGCAATTCTCAGAGAAAAAAAGGGGGGACACTACTCACCGCACCTTGGCATTAGGCGGGTACCACTCCCAGCAGTCCACTGCGCCATATTGGAATGGGGTGCTGTTTCCAACCCATCTCTCCCCCCGCCCTCTTCCAACCCATCTCTCTCCTCTGCCCTATTCTAACCCATCCCTCTCCTCCGCCCTATTCTAACCCATCTCTCTCCTTCTCCCTATTCTAACCCATCTCTCTCCTCCTCCCTATTCTAACCCATCTCTCTCCTCCGCCCTATTCTAACCCATCTCTCTCCTCCTCCCTATTCTAACCCATCTCTCTCCTCCACCCTATTCTAACCCATCTCTCTCCTCCACCCTATTCTAATCCATTTATCTCCTCCACCCTCTTCAACCCATCTCTCCCCCCGCCCTTTCCAACCCATCTCTCCCCTCCGCCCTCTTCCAACCCATCTCTCCCCTCCACCCTCTTCCAGCCCATCTCTCGACGCCCTCTTCCAACCCATCTCTCCCCCTGCCCTCTTCCAACCCATCTCTCCCCTCCGCCCTCTTCCAACCCATCTCTCCCCCGCTGCCCTCTTCCAACCCATCTCTCCCCCGCCGCCCTCTTCCAACCCACCTCCCCCCGGCCCTCTTCCAACCCATCTCTCCCCCCCAGCCCTCTTCCAACCCACCTCCTCCCGGCCCTTTTCCAACCCATCTCTCCCCCCGGCCCTCTTCCAACCCATCTCTCCCCTCTGCCCTCTTACCAACCCATCTCTCCCCCTGCCCTCTTCCAACCCATCTCTCCCCTCCGCCCTCTTCCAACCCATCTCTCCCCCGCCGCCCTCTTCCAACCCATCTCTCCCCCGCTGCCCTCTTCCAACCCACCTCCCCCCGGCCCTTTTCCAACCCATCTCTCCCCCCGGCCCTCTTCCAACCCATCTCTCCCCTCTGCCCTCTTCCAACCCATCTCTCCCCTCTGCCCTCTTCCAACCCATCCCTCTCCTCTGCCCTCTTCCAACCCATCTCTCTCCTCTGCCCTCTTCCAACCCATCTCTCTCCTCTGCCCTCTTCCAACCCATCCCTCTCCTCTGCCCTCTTCCAACCCATCTCTCTCCTCTGCCCTCTTCCAACCCATCTCTCTCCACCGCCCTCTTCCAACCCATCTCTCCCCTCCGCCCTCTTCCAACCCATCTCTCCCCCTCTGCCCTCGTCCAACCCATCCCTCCCCTCCGCCCTCTTCCAACCCATCTCTCCCCTTCGCCCACTTCCAACCCATCTCTCCCCCCGGCCCTCTTCCAACCCATCTCTCCCCCTGGCCCTCTTCCAACCCATCTCTCCCCCCGGCCCTCTTTCAACCCACCTTTCCCCCCGCCCTCTTCTAACCCATCTCTCCCCCCGCCCTTTCCAACCCATCTCTCCACTCCACCCTCTTCAACCCATCTTTCCCCCTGCCCTCTTCCAACCCATCTCTCTCCTCCACCCTATTCTAACCCATCTCTCTCCTACACCCTCTTCAACCCATCTCTCCCCTCCGCCCTCTTCCAACCCATCTCTCCCCTCCGCCCTCTTCCAACCCATCTCTCCCCTCCGCCCGCAAAATTTTTGGTCTTTTTTCATTTATATCACACAAAATAAAAACACAGTAGTGATCAAATACCACCAAAAAAATACTCTATGTGTACGAAAAAAATTACATAAAATTTGTCTGTGTACAGTTTTGCAAACCCGGACAAATACCAGGAAGGTATTGCAGTGCTGAATAGCAAAAAAAATGTACAAAAAGGGTAGGGGGTGGAGGGACAGAGAAATCCCCCCAGGAATGGTTGCAATGAGAGGCTCACTGGGATTACGGTGCAAACAGAGTAACTTTATTAGTGAAGATGTGCATACATGAATAAAATAAATAATCAATCAGTAAAACAAGTGTGGGGGCTCATCAGGAGAACTAATTGACTCTGTGGACCCCTATGGGTGTCAAGATCGTATAGACAGCAAATAGAACACGTGTAGGTCCCCGCCCATCCAATCCCAAAATAGCACTGTTTAGGACGAGCTTAGTGTGATAAGTCGGGACGTCCTGAGGAAGCGTGCGTAAGCACGCGAAACGTGTCGACATCACACGTTGACGCCCCGCCCACCCTTCGTCCCTGCAGAGATCTATACTGACTGGCGGCTAACTCTTCACCGCGACCCGGAAGCAGCTCCAGGATTCCGCCCGGATACAGAATCGAGCCGGCCCCTACAGCCCTTCTGACGGTGAAGACTTTAACGTCTATGGCAACAACAAGTCCAACGGACCACTGGACAACTCATCACCGACGTATGTTCTTTTTGACACTGACCTGAGTGCGGGGTTCGGCACGGACATCCCTGAATCCACGGATGAGTACGGGTGATCCCTGGTAAGACCTATATATACCTTTACACACATCCATACCTGGATCCCTTATTGAGTAAGGTCGCCACACCATATCCCCGGAACCTCTAGCAACCCCAGCCAATGGTCCGATCGGGACTCCCCCGATACAGATTGACTTCGATACTTTCCCCCATTGTTCCAGTTTTGCCATACCCTGGATAACCAGTCAGTAGGAATAGATCTTTGGCGATCAGCCATTACTTGGAACTAGTTTATAGTTCCCTTTTTTGCCCTACACGGGGGATCCCACTTTGGAGACATATCCTCCTCCCACTGCTGTTTAAGCTGTATGGCTGTTTAAGCCAGGATCCCTCCAACACACTCCACCATATACCACCATTTGCTGTTTAAGCATTTTGGCTGTTCAGCCACGATCCCTCCGGCACCGGTAGCCATGAACTGCCCCATGGGGGCCCGGTTTTCTTTGGAGGTTTCTGGCTATACAATGAAACTCATATTATAGGAATTTTGCCCTTGTTGTATGACATTTTATGAGATTAAGTTGCCGCACTTTGCCCTCTGTCTGTGATGTATTGATTACACTTGATGTCATTTAGTCACTCTTTGAATGACCTCTTTAACATACTTCCCACTCTTCTTGGGCATACCCAGGCGCCTTCTCCATAGGGCTCCTTATGAGTCTTCCTTTTGGCCATAAGCACAGTTGCTCGGGCTTTTAGAGTGATTTACAGGTCGGCTTGTCCCGACTTATCACACTAAGCTCGTCCTAAACAGTGCTATTTTGGGATTGGATGGGCGGGGACCTACACGTGTTCTATTTGCTGTCTATACGATCTTGACACCCATAGGGGTCCACAGAGTCAATTAGCTCTCCTGATGAGCCCCCACACTTGTTTTACTGATTGATTATTTATTTTATTCATGTATGCACATCTTCACTAATAAAGTTACTCTGTTTGCACCGTAATCCCAGTGAGCCTCTCATTGCAACCATTCCTGGGGGGATTTCTCTGTCCCTCCACCCCCTACCCTTTTTGTACATGCTTCCTAGGTTGCGCTAGGTTCCCGGTCCCACCCGACCGTGTGGTACGTGTCCAATTTGATTCTCGCCGACTAATTTAGTCTGGCTTGAGAACACCTTCTTGGCTACTCAGTTTTTTACATGTCTTTTCAGCAAAAAAAAATGGCCTGGTCATGAAGGGGTAAAACCTTCCAGAGCTGAAATGGTTAAGAAGAATCCTGCAAGGAAAAATAGCTTTAAAAATTGCTAGTAAATTATATTTTCTTTCTAACCTCTTTAAAAAAAAAAATATTTGGGAGACCTTTGGGGGGGGGGGGGAGGGGGGTGTCTGCATGCTGTTTTTTTTTTTTTTTTTTTTTTTTTTTTATGAAGCCAAAAGGGAAATGTAATTTGACTGAACTTAAAAACAACTTTTCCTTGCTGGCTGCTTCTTAAAAAAAAAAAAAAAAAAAAAAAAAAAAAGAATGAATGAAATGTAATTTGCTGGCAATTTAAAATGATTCATCCTTTGTGAATGAAAGCATACGCAAGTCGCGCCCACATATGTAAACGTTGTTCAAACCACACATGTGAGGTATCGCCGCGATGGTTAGAGAGAGAGAAATAATTCTATTCCTAGACCTCCTCTGTAACTCTAAACTGGTAATCTGTAGAACTTTTTAAAGCGTCGCCTATGGGGATTTTTAAGTACCAATGTTTGTCGCCATTCCACAAGCGTGCGCAACTTTAAAGCATGAGATGTTGGGTATCTATTTACTCGGCATAACATTATCTTTCACATTATAGAAAAAAAAATGGGCTAACTTTACTATTTTCTTATTTTTTAATTTAAAAAATTGCATTTTTTCCAAAATAATTGCGTTTGTAAGACCGCTGCGCAAGTACGGTATGATAAAAAATATTGCAACGATCTCCACTTTATTCTCTAGGGTCTCTGCTAAAAAAAAAAAAATAATAATGTTTGGGGGTTCTAAGTAATTTTCAAGCAAAAAAAATTTTTTTACTTGGAAACAGCAAGTGTCAGAAATAGGCCTGGTCCAGAAGTGGTTAAAGTCATTGCGTAGATCACATTACGCATTTTGATACTGGAAAATTATATTCCTGTGCCATGACCTTATCCGGTGATCACAGATTACGTGGCTTTTCTTTTAATCAGGAATTCATTTTCTTTCATTGAAACTAAAGGTTTGTCTAGCTCAGGGGTCTCCAAACGTTCTAAACAAAGGGCCGGGTTACTGTCCTTCAGAGTTTAGGGGGGCCGGACTGTGGCCATCGGGAGTAGAAAATGTCCCAGCATCAGTTGGAGTAAACAATGCCCCATCATTGGTGTCATTGGTAGGAATTGTGTCCCATCATTGCTGTCATTGAGCCCCATCATTGGTTTCATTGCTAGGTATTGTGCCACATCGTTGGTGTCATTGGGAGGAATTGTGCCCCATCGTTTGCTTAATTGGGAGGAATATTGCCCATTCGTTGGTGTCATTGGGAGGAACTGTGTCCCATTGTTGGTGTCAATGAATTAAATAATGCCCCAAGGGCCAGATAAAAGCAGGCAAAAGGCCACATCCGGCCCCTGGGCCGCAGTTTGAAGATCACTGGTCTAGCTGATCAACAGCTTGTGAACAATTAACCCATTTAAATTTTAATTGTGGTTGGAAAACTTTACAAAAAATTAGCATGAGGTACTCAAAGCCGTAAGATCTCAAATCCTGGCAGTGGTAAAAAATATTTTCCCTCGGGACCTCCCGAACCTCCATGAATAAAACCTTTTTGGACGAAACGCGTTGGAGCAGTCGGATGAGAGGCAGCAAGTAGCTTACTGGATATGTGTTATCTGGCGTACAACTTTGAGGTTATCTATCATGTACCTGGTGATGACTTGAATGTTGTGGTGGCCTCTCGTGCACCTCCTGCCCAACACTCCTGAAGGTGGAACAAAATCAAAAATAATGGCTGCGTCTATTGATTTTAATTTTATTTGGTTTGCAGTTGTAGGAACACAATTTATTTGGTTAAGGGTGCAATCTACGCTATGCTATATGTATATAGTAAATCCCCCCAAGCAGCCAATATAAATTTGTAATAGCAAATATAGTTAATGTGGGTCCATACCTAGCGCTAGCACACATCTACAGTATGTGAATAAATGAAGAGGTGAAATTCCTCCACCAGCTTCAGTGCAAATTAAAGCACACCGCACCACCGTGAAGCACTCCAATCTCCTTATCAGACAATGGAATACGATGGGCTGTATACAATATATCTTGCAAGTTGACATCAACCAAACATGCTGTGATTCAAAGTAGCAAAGCAATATGAATGCTCCAGCACTAAATTCGAGTCTGCAGCCTCTCAGGAAACAGCTTTGTAACAGAACCGTCAATCCACACTGTGCTTGTGGTCTTCCGTCAGTATACGGCTTCCTTGCAGTCATGAACATATATACCAGATTTTCCCAGCCACCCTCATACAAAGCTAGCCAACACCTTAGCTCATACAAGTTTTGGAACCTTCTCCTTTATTGAACAGTTTCACACTCAATTTATACACACATGATCACATCCCCCTCCTATGATCAAATTACTACACACAGGTCAGGGGTTACCTGATTACATTATCATATGCAGATGAAATTGTATACAGAAACAGAATTAACCTGAACCAATTATCTAGCCATCTGGACAGAACAATGTGGGCTCATTAACATTTAACAATGGGACAGGCAGACTTAACACAATCCACATACCACCCCCAAAACAGACAATAGGACAAGACTGCCAGTGACAGTCCGTCCATCTCCTACATTGAAGTACATGAAATACACATCTAGGTACTGCTATGATTGTTTAACCACTTAAGCCCCGGAAGATTTTACCCCCATTCCGACCAGGGGGTATTTTGCGATTCGGCACTGCGTGACTTTAACGGACAATTGCGCGGTCGTGCGACGCTGTACCTAAACGAATTTGGCGTCCCTTTTTTCCCACAAACAGAGCTTTCTTTTGGTGGTATTTGATCACCTGTGCGATTTTTTTTTTTTTTGATCACGCGCTATAAACAAAAAAAAAAGCGTCAATTTTGCAAAAATAAATATATTTTTCACATTTTTTTATATGAAATTCCCCCCCAAAAAAATGTAAAAATCAAATTTTTTTAACATTTTCGGCCAATTTGTTTTATGCTACCTATGTTTGGTAAAAAAAATCGCAAAAAAGCGTATTTTGATTGGTTTGCGCAAAAGTTATCGCGTTTACTAACAAAGGGAAAGATTTTTGTCATTTTTGTTGTTTTTTTTTTTAACGCGTAATGGCGGCGATCTGCAATTTTTTTTTTTGCGGTACTGCGACATTGCGGCGGACAGATCGGACCCTTGACTGACATTTTTGACACTTTTGGGGTTACCAGTGACATTTCTACAGTAGTCAGTGCTATATATATGCACTGTTACTGTAAAAATACACTGGTAGTGAAGGGGTTAACTTTATTTGGGAAGGAGGGGCTGTGTGTGTCCCTAGGGGCGTGCTTTCTACTGTGATTGGCTGTGGCTTCAGCTGTAAGGACACTGATCAACGGATCTACATAGTAGATCCATGTGATCAGTGTCTTTGCAGCGAGGAGAATGACAGGTGGCTTGTTTACACAAGCTGCCTGACATTCTCCCTCTCCCCCGCCGATCGCCGAGTGGCCGACGGACATCGGGTCCGCTGGTCACACGCGCGGGGGGGTCCGTGACCACGCGGGAGCGGGAGCGCGCCCTCGCTCCCTAGACCCTCACAAGCAAGCGACGTAGCCCTACGTTAGTTTGCCTGTGAGGGGCTGACCGCCGATGTAGATAGTCGTGCGGCGGTCGGCAAGTGGTTAAGAGTCAGACTTCATGGCAACAGGCTATAGGTCTCACAGCGTAAAGTGGGATTAAATCTTCATATTTCTTCAGAGATATTGCTGACAAATATTACTGTCCCACTTGAAGTAATCCAAAGCATTAACCTCCCTGGCGGTATGATTATGTCAGGAATTATGTACCGAAAGCGGTACAATTTTTTTCATGGAAATTTGGCGTTATGTATTATAGGCCTACAATTCTTAGTAATTACTGACTTAAACCTGACCAAAACAAGACTCTAGTAAACATCCCAGATGTGATAAATTTGAAACCCAAATGCTTGAATTATATTCGAATCAATAATATAATTTTATTATATAATATATAATATAATATAGTATATCTTATATATATATATATATATATATATTATATAATAAAATTAGATTATTGATTAGATTATAATTCATGCATTATATATTTTATATATATATATATATATATATATATATATATATATATATATATTATGTGTGTGTATGTATGTATGTATGTATGTTATGTGTTTGTGTTTTGTGCAACGTTTGAATTTCCCTCCCATGCAGCATTGCTGCTGCAGGGAACGGAACCAGGAAGTCATCGGACCAAAATTGGGTGCGAGGGCTGTATGACAATGCCTGGTGGGCCGCCCTCATTCGACCCGCGGGTCTTGTGTTTGACAAGCTTTTTGGCAACAGGTACTGGCACAGATCATGGCTCCCCTGGACATATAGGGCATCCTATAGAGGATCATTATCTGTATGGTGGTGTAATCATCTTCCGCTGGGGACTCCTGTCATGATGCTTCCTTTTTGCTCAGTTATGAGCATTTAAAGTTGTTGGCTGACAATAAAGGTGGTTATTGGACCCTTTAGGTTACCTCCTTACATATCAGTCTCTCTTAACTATTGAGATTGAGATTTAGTGTGGTATGATAGGAATGCATGTGGTGGTTGTGTAACTCGGGTGCTGAAGTTCCCCTGATGGATCCACAGATTTAGCTCGGGTGCAAGGTCTCAAATGACAGACATAAAGACAGACTTACAGCTTGGTCTTGATAAAGCTAAGGGTTGCGAAACGCGTCGACCTACTGGCTGTAATATCTTCTACCACTGGAATTTTTCCACCCCATTGCACATGGTGGGGTATAAGGATTACCCTATCTCCCCACCAGGAGAGGGTGCTCTGTCTCATATCCTGTTGCATATTGCTTTTAGATAATGTTTTTTTGGTGTGATCTATGTGTTCTGTTTACTTGCCTTGGACGTGTTTTATGTCCTAATATTCAGTGACTACCGTGTTGTGTTTTTTAAAAATATATGAATAAAAGTTTACCAATTTTTTACATATTGTGGCTCAAAACACTGCCAGTAAAGTCCGCCGAAATAGGCAGAACTGGGGTTCTGCAAACTTTTATGCATCTCACATGTGTGGTTTCCTAAGCCACTGGGGAAGTGATCCATTTAAATGCTGCTGCCCCCTGTGACTTGAGCAGACATCTTGGGTCAGGTGAAGGCTATTTAAGACAAACAAAAATAAAAAATTCACAGTTCAATTTGCTAACCAGTTTGCTTACCAACCAAATTAACCTGTCTAACAGTTTGCGTCAAAACAGGGGTTTAGTTAGCACACATTTGCAAACGCATGTGTAAGCTGCAGGGCCACTCCACGGCACCCTGTGTATCCTGCAGTCCTAACTCTAGTAAATTTATGAGTCTTCATAGTGGAAGCACATGCAAGCTAATGGATAGATAGGGGGCAGGTGAGCCTGGAGGGGGTCCATCCCTCCTAAAGGTACTTGGGGGCATAATGGAAGCCCAGCCAATGGTATTACAGCAAAGGCATCCAGTATGTCCACTCACCAGTATTCATTAACAACAAAGAAAATGGCCTCTGCCCCCACCTATTACTGGCCTTCATAGCAAAGAACACATGGAAGGGCAACGCACATGAGACAAACAAAAATAAGAATTCAGAGTTCAATTTGCTAACCAGTTTGCTTACCAACCAAATTAACCTGTCTAACAGTTTGTGTCAAAACGGGGGTTTAGTTAGCACACATTTGCAAACGCATGTGTAAGCTGCAGGGCCACTCCACGGTAATACCATTGGCTGGGCTTCCATTATGCCCCCAAGTACCTTTAGGAGGGATGGGCCACCTCCAGGCTCACCTGCCCCCTATCTACCCATTAGCTTGCATGTGCTTCCACTGTGAAGACTCTCATAAATTTACTAGAGTTAGGACTGCAGGTAATTTTTTTGCAAAAAATGTCCAGACCAGCCTCCCTATGCACACCATTCGCCTTAGACAATTTAACATGCACACTGCCCGCTGTACCTACTAAGATAAGCACACCACATATCCCAGAAGGCATAGCCTTTCATTCCAGGAAATGAGGAGGGGGTGGGCCTATCGGCTGGAAGAGCCGGGGGCCTTTTGATGATGTCAGAGAGAACATGCCGGCGCGGGACGGAGCTGTGGCCGAGCATAACAATATCAATGCTGGATCCACTGAATGCATGAATATATGAAGTGTGCAGCTAGCCCCTTTAGATAAGCAGGGCCAACAAAAAAAAAATTGGAGGGGGGGGGGATATTGGCGACTTTAACCACTTAAGCCCCGGAAGATTTTACCCCCTTCCTGACCAGGGCCTATTTTGCGATTCGGCACTGTGTGACTTTAACGGACCATTGCGTGGTCGTGCGACGCTGTACCTAAACTAATTTGACGTCCTATTTTTCCCACAAACAGAGCTTTCTTTTGGTGGTATTTGATCACCTGTGCGATTTTTTTTTTTTTTGATCACACGCTATAAACAAAAAAAGAGCGTTAATTTTGCAAAAATAACAATATTTTTCACATTTTTTTTTATATGAAATTCCCCAAAAAAAAAATGTAAAAATCAAAATTTTTTAACATTTTCAGCCAATTTGTTTTATGCTACATATGTTTGGTAAAAAAAAAAATCGCAAAAAGCGTATTTTGATTGGTTTGCGCAAAAGTTATCGCGTTTACTAACAAAGGGAAAGATTTTTGTCATTTTTGGTGTTTTTTTTTTTTTAACGAGTAATGGCGGCAATCTGTGTTTTTTTTTTTTTTTTTTTGCAGGACTGCGACATTGCGGCGGACAGATCGGACCCTTGACTGACATTTTTGACATTTTTTGGGGTTACCAGTGACATTAATGCAGTAATCAGTGCTATACATATGCACTGTTACTGTAAAAATGACACTGGCAGGGAAGAGGTTAACTGTATTGGAGAGGGAGGGGTTAAGTGTGTCCTAGGGGTGTGTTTCTAACTGTGATGGGACATGGCTACTAGTGTAAAAAACAGAGATCAATGGTCCTACATAGTAGAACCGTCTGATCTCCATTTTTACACAGGGGAGAATGACAGGCGGCTTGTTCACATTAGCCGCCTGCCTTTCTCCCTTCCCGGCGAACGATCGCGAGTGACCAGCGGACATCGGGTTCACCGGTCACACGCACTGACTTGTTAGGGAACGAGCCGGGGCGGGCGCGCGCTCGCCCGCTATTGGCTCACAAGCCGGTGACAGGCTAGTGACGTACCGGTACGTCACTTTGCCTGGCCGGGGCAAGTGGTTAAAAGATCTACTACTGACTGCTTGGTGCCACCAGATACCTTCAGAGGTCTAGTGGAGTCCATATCGCTACGGGTCAGGGCTGTTTTGGCAGCAAAAGGAGGTCCTACTCAATATTAAGTCGCTTTTCGGTAGAGTCTTTTATCACATATTCCATTTACCTTGGTGAAGGCCGATTCTTCTCTTATATATTCGAGTTGTTGATCGTGTTAGGTCTGCGGGATTCCTTTGTGTACAGACATACCGGGAGCTTCTGTACATTAGAGGCTTTTAGGGTCTCTTATTCCCATCAGAGTCATTGGAAGTCTATGGAAGAATCATAATAATAATGTGTTGAAGGCTCAGATCCCTCTCGATGGCCACATCTCAGACCCTCCAGCCTCCCACTCTGACTCTTTACTCAAGTTCACATTGAAAGTCTTCCTTGTGTTTCTTCTTTCCCGGAAATCAGATCGAAGTGTCTTTAAAGCGAAGCCTGGCTCTGCACAGGCTTCATATATACATAAAAGACAATGAAGAAATATGTTGCATCCTTTCAAGTGTAAAACATGTACAGAGCTGGTAGATGCTTCACATACATGAAGATTCCTGGCCAGAAGCATCATCACAGCACTCAGCGATGTTGGTGTTCTCTGGACTTTGCTCCTTCTTCCCAAATGTGAGGGGTTTATTTAACCACTTTACCACCGGAGGATTTCGCTGTCTTACGTCCAGGCCACTTTTTGCGATTCGGCGCTGTGCAACTCTAACTGACAATTGCGCGGTCGTGCGACGCCGTACCCAAACGAAATTTACGACCTTTTTTTCCAACAAACAGAGCTTTCTTTTGGTGGTATTTGATCACCTGTGCGATTTTTACTTTTTGCGCTATAAACAAAAAAAGAGCGTTTATTTTGAAAAAATAACAATATTTTTAACATTTTTTTATATGAAATTCCCCCCCCCCCCCCCCCCCAAAAAATGTAAAAATCAAAATTTTTTTTTTTTAATTTTTGGCCAATTTGTTTTCTGCTACCTATTTTTGGTAAAAAAAAATCACAATAAGCGTATTTTGATTGGTTTGCGCAAAGTTATTACGTTTACTAACTAAGGGAAAGATTTTTGTCATTTTTGATGGGTTTTTTTTAACGCGTAATGGCGGCGATCTGCGATTTTTTTTTTTTTTTTTTTTTTTTTTTTTTTTTTTGCGGGACTGCGACATTGCAGCGGACAGATCGGACCCTTGACTGACATTTTGACACTTTTGGGGGTACCAGTGACATTACTACAGTAATCAGTGCTATACATATGCACTGTTACTGTAAAAATTACACTGGCAGGGAAGGGGTTAATTTTATTGGAGAGGGAGGGGTTAATGTATGCCTGGTGCTTACTGACGTGTGTGGGGGGAGGTGACTGAGTGACACAGGGACAGATCGCATGTTCAGCTATGCTGAACACTGCAATCTGTCACACCCTGTCACTTAGGGGATCCGCCCGCTCTGTTTACACAAGCGGGTGGATCTCCAAACTGGATTCCCCGACGATCGGGGAAGAGCGGCGGCGATCGCCGCCGCTCCTCCCCTGGCCCGACTCCCGCTGTGACTGAAAACAGCGGGAGCGCGCCGCCTACAGGGGGAGGAGTCCAGCAACGTAGGTCTACGTCGCAGGACGGAATCAAGCCACTTTGCCGCAGTACAGTCAATGTGACCGGTCGGCAAGTGGTTAACCACTTTCCGACCGCCAGCAGTACATATACTGCAGCAGGTTGGCTCTGTCCCGCGAAACGACGTAACCGTACGCGCCTATTCGCCAAAGGGTGAAACTGATCTGCGGGTCCGTGGCCGCGATTGCCGCCGGGCACCCGCAATCTCTCCCCGTGTAAACACAGAAGACCGCTGTTCTGTCAGCAATGAACACAGATCTCTGTGTTCACTCCATAAGTCCACCCCCCACACAGTTAGAAAGCACCCCCTAGGGACACATTTAACTCTTTGATCGCCCCTGGTGTTAACCCCTTCCCTGCCAGTGTCATTATTACAGTAACAGTGCATATTTTTTAGCACTGATTACTGTAGTAATGTCACTGGTCCCCCCCCAAAAGTGTCAAACATGTCAGTTAGGGGTCCGATCTGTCCGCCGCAATGTCGCAGTCCTGCTGAAAAAAAAAAAAACGCTGATTGCCGCCATTACTACTAAAAAAAAAAAAAAAATGACATAAATCTTTCCCCTAGATGGTAGACGCGATAACATTTGCGTAAACCAATCAAAATACGCTTATTGGGATTTTTTTTAGCAAAAATATGTAACAGAATACAAATTGGCCTAAAAGGATGAAAAAAATGTGATATTTCTTTTTTTCTTTTTATTGGGAATGTTATATAGCAGAAAGTGTTTTTTTTTTTTTTTTTTAAGAATTGTCGCTCTTTTATTGTTTATAGCGCAACAAATAGAAAATCGCACAGGTGATCAAATGCCACCAAAAGAAAGCTCTGTTTGGGGTGGAAAAAAGGACAGGTACAGGGTACAGCGTTGCACAACCGCGCAATTGTCAATTAAGATAACTCAGTGCCAAATCACAAAAAATGGCCTGGTCATTAACCACTTAACGACTGCCTACCGCAGATTTACTAACTCGCTCTCAGGAGGCTAGGGGGCGCACTCCCACCCCCGCTCGTCAGAAGGGAAGCCGATGCAGAGGGGAGGCAGCTCTGATTGCCACCTGCCACCTGACATTGCCATATATATATATATATATATATATATATACTGTATATATAGGCTGCGCACACCTATGTCACCACTTTAGATGTACAGAGGAGGTCTGGTGATAGAATTACTGCCCATGATCCGAAATTTGCTGTGATACCTCACATGAGGTCTGCATGCATGTGGGACCAAGGTACGTTGCTGCCTTTGCACGCTAGCACAGGGGGACGGGGGGCACTTTATTATTTATTTTTTTTTTTTTCTTACATTATTGCTTACATTATTTTTTTTTTTCTATCACTTTTATTGCTGTCACAGGGAATGCAAACATCCTTGTGACAGCAATGGGCATGTGACAGGTACTTTTTATGACCCCAAATCCCTCCTTTGCACTTGAAAGTCCCTCATTGCATTCAACTCGCAGGCAGTTTGCACTGCCATATGCAAATCTCTGGGGGTGTCAATACAAAGTTATTGACACCGCCAGATCAGTTTGCATATCGCAGTGTGAACTGTCAGTTCGGACAGGAATCGGATCGCATAGGTGTGAACACCCAATGAAATCCGATTCTGGTGCTGACCCAAAAAAGGGTCCTGTGCGAGTTGTGTCCGAATGCGATGCAAATTCAGCCATACAATCTGTATGGCTGAATTCGCATCGCACAGACTTTGCATGTGATTTGCAGAGCAGTGCGCTCCGAGTCACATGCCATGTCTGTCATTGTGCATATGTGAACCGGGACTACATGAAAGTATCTCTGTGTTTGACTTGCTTTCCCCTTGGAATCACAGTTTGGAGTACTATTTATTCAAATGCTTTAATTATAAGGGACATAAATATTTATATATATATATATATATATATATATATATATATATATATATATATATATATATATAGAATGAAACAAGCTGCGCTAAAACCGTGAAACAGTGCTATGACAACACGTATGCAACAAATGTTGATGTTAAAAGAAAAAATTATATAATAAAGTCCATAAAGTCCATAGAGTCTCTATTCAGATATATTCCACAATGGTAAATTTACAGAATTCGCTAGATGTAGTGGGACCTCCACCGGTAGTGCAAACTGCTTACCAGTGTAAAATGAATATTGTGCCCATTCAGGGGGTTTCATACCCGAGACCTCCAAAAGATATCACTCTTGTTCACATTTTGGCGGCAAAATCTGAATGTTATCTTTGTGTTTGATGCCCCTACTGTGAGTCCTGAATCATTACTTTCGAGGTCTACTGAGTTTTCTCCACACTGGATTGCTGGAGTATCTGAGACCCTTGATGAACGTATTCCATTTGGCGTTTCATATAACAATATCTGGTAAGCAGTTTGCAGCTTCTGGTGGTGGTCACTGTTCCTAACAGGTGGAGTCTGGTTTATATCTGGATTATCCCTTCATTCCTCCACTCTGCAATTATATGTTCACTTCTGGTAAGCAGGTAATACTATTGGTGGTGGTCACTATCCTTAGAGTGGAATATAGTGCTTGAATCATCCAATATCAACTTTTGGCGATATATTTTATTTTTTTCTGGTAAGCAGTTGGTACATTTGGTGGTGGTCATTATACTATGGTGTAATTTGGCCTGGTATTGGACATCTGTCACTATCTGAATCTTTCACAGTTTGTGTGATTAATTTCACGTATAAACACTTGGCACACTCCATAGTTCTTTCCCTTCGTTCATATACGATTTATATCAGTATTACGCTATGGGATCCCATATCTTTTTTCCTACGTACATGGTGTGATGTTGGCTGAGGCTACTGTATGGTCCAGGATTCCTGAATATAGTGGAGCACTGTCCTACAAGAGCGATACCTTTTGGAGGTCTCGGGTGTGAAACCCCCTGAATGGGCACAATATTCATTTTACACTGGTAAGCAGTTTGCACTACCGGTGGAGGTCCCACTACATCTAGCGAATTCTGTAAATTTACCGTTGTGGAATATATCTGAATAGAGACTCTATGGACTTTATTATATAATTTTTTCTTTTAACATTAACATTTGTTGCATACGTGTTGTTATAGCACTGTTTGACGGTTTTAGAGCCCATTCACACTAGGGCGACTTATGAGGCAACTTGTGTCGCCCCAGGTCGCCCCAGGTCACTTGACATAACAAAAGCAATGTTAATCAATCAGTGCCGTCTTAATTGGCACTACTGAAGTCGCTCCGACTTCAGAAAAGGGTCCTGTACTACTTTGAGGCGACCTGTGATCCGACTTGTGTCATATACTTCAATGGGAGTCGCCTCCTTATCTTAATTGACACGACTTGTGATCCGACTTGTGATCCGACTTTCCATAAAAATGGTATTGAACAAGAAAAAAAGAGCATTTTTCTTATAATTTTTATTAAAACAGGAATATGGCTCCTCTCCACCTGGCCGTTTTTCTTGCAGGCATTTATCGGGCATTTTTGGAGGCAGGCATGACATTTTTTGGATTAGTGTCTGGGGGGGTCTAAAAAGTGTACCTGTGAAGTTTCAGCTCTGTAGCATGTCCAAAACCCCAAAAAAATTATAATGTTTCTTATAATTTTTATTAGAACATTAATACGGCTTCTCTCCACCTGGCTTTTTTTCTTGCAGGCATTTACCAGGCTTTTTTTGAGGCAGGCATGACTTTTTTTTGGATTTAGTGTCTGGGGGGTCTAAAAAGTGTCCCTGTGAAGTTTCATCTCTGTAGCATGTCCAGAACCCCCAAAAAATTATAATTTTTCTTATAATTTTTATTAGAACACTAATACGGCTTCTCTCCACCTGGCTTTTTTTCTTGCAGGCATTTACCGGGCTTTTTTTGAGGCAGGCATGACTTTTTTTGGATTTAGTGTCTGGGGGGTCAAAAAAAAGTGTCCCTGTGAAGTTTCAGCTCTGTAGCATGTCCAGAACCCACACTGAACCCACTGAACCCACACTGCTGTATTAATAATTATAAGAAAAATGCTTTTTTTTCTGGTTCTGGACATGCTATAGAGCTGAAACTTCACAGGGACACTTTTTAGACCCCCCCAGACACTAAAGACATGCCCACAAAAAATGCCCGATAAATGCCAGCAAAAAAAAAAAAAAAGGAAAGGGAAATTAGGTCACAACACATCATATTCTGATTGGCCAAATACAAATTCCTACAAAGTCGTCTCGCGCCGAAGTCGCGCTGAAAAGTCGCGCCGAAGTCACGCTGAAAAGTCGCGCTAGAAGTCGCCCCTTATGAGGCAACTTTAGTGGTCGCGGCAGTGTGAACCGGCTCTAAGCGCAGCTTGTTTTATTTTATGTTAATTTTGGTGGAAGCTGCTGCTTTATTCCTGCTAATTACCTAGTGCAGTTCATTTTCTCTTTATCTATATATTTATATTTATTTAATGTGATTTGAGTTGTAGTTCAGTCGTGTTGAAGTCATATTGTCTTCTATGTTATCTAGAATTGTCTGTGTTTTTCTATGCGGATAATAAGTCAGCATGTCCATAATTAAGCTAGAAGGCCTTTCTGTCCACAGGAGTATACAGCCAATTACTCTGTAAATATTTATTATTAATAAATTGTTTGTCACAATGAAAAGTCATTATGTAATGAAAAATCTGGGTTCAGTCCAAAGAAGTCATGAGAAAAGGTAACTTTCCTCCCACCCGCCCTTATGTTAAGGGTTGCTGGGGAGTTTTTTTTTTTTTTTGTGTTTTTCTATTCTAATTGAGAAACAATACAAGAAAAAAAAAAAAGAATAAATACAATAAACAAAAAAAAAATTAATACATGTGTAGCACTGCCCCCTTGAGGACTGCTGGATATTACACTTTCTGGTCCCCCTGGGTTAACGTTAGCAACTGCAGCATGCACCATTCAACTCTTCTCTCTATGGCTCAGTCAATGAACAGTCTAGGGCATTTCTTGAAACAGCGTGACGTTACTTTGCAAGATTTTCCGGCCTTCGCCGTTAGCAACGGTTTTGGTAACCCAGAGGCGTATCCCGGACGACACCCCCAAATGTAGCACTGCCCCCTTGAAGACTGCTGGGTATTACACTTTCAACTGCAGCATGCACAATTCAACTCTTCTCTCTCTGGCTCAGTCAATGAACAGTCTAGGGGATGTTGTTTTTTTTTTTTTTCGTGGTTTTATTTAAATTAGGGATGGGAGGAGGGAAGAGTGGGATACTCCAACCCAAACTATTCACATTAGATGAGGACTCCTGTCTGAAGATGCAGCCCGGCTGCTAATTCACCTTGAATTTAAAGTTAAGTCTCTATATAGATGACTTGTTAGCTTGAATTATCTTTGGGATACCCACCTAGTACCCCCTTTCACTCCACCTGCTGACACCCATCCTCTGACTATCCTACGCCGGGGTGACCCTCCTCACGTCAGGCCCTTAGACACGATCCCCTGTACTCACGATACTGTTTTTCAAGGGTCTCCAGTGTCTCAACCCCTCCAGTCAGCTCTCATGGCCCTCTGAGTTCAGCTCCTTCCTTACTGGTCCCCAGGCCGACCTCCTGTGACTGCATGCCACTGCTACAGAGGAGGAGACAGCCGCCACCCTCCCTCCGGGACTCTGCTCAGAAACCACAGACATGTGCTCCTGGCTTTTATACAACACCCCACAATGCACCGAGACACACAGTCTGTGCCAATCACTTGCCAATCACATGCCCAGAAGCTGTTTAGGAATGCGGCGCCGCACCGGAAGTGACGAGAGGGGCCGGTGCAGTGCATTCTGGGACAAGAAGACGCGGAAGAAGACAGAGAAGAGAACCGCGCCGGCTTCAGCTGCCCACAACAGAGATGGAAACTCTGTGGAAGAAATTTTATAAGCAAGTATTTCTTCTAAAAGGTAAGTGCGAACCGGGACAGATCAGAGGCTAGCCATTGTGGAATGTGCTAGCCCTGACTGTCCCGGGGGTATGTTCAGTAAAAAATAATTTCTGTGCCCGGGAACTCCGCTTTAAGCAGAAAGCAATATAGATTTGCTTGTTGCTCCTCTGATAGGCAGACAGAGCCAAAAACTATACTCTCTCACTAGCACTTACCTAGGAGAGTGCTACACTCACCCCCCGCCAAACCGAGCCATGTCCTCACTAGCACTTACCTAGGAGGATGCTACACTCACCCCCCGCCAAACCGAGCCATGTCCTCACTAGAACCTACCTAGGAGGGTGCTACACATGATTATTTCTGTTGCGCATTTCGTCACAGCAGTTGGCGGGTCAGGGAGTCTTTGGGGGGTCAGTGATTAGTTACATTTTACCTAATAGTGGGGGCCCGTATGGTGCTTCCCATTTGGTTTCTGGTCGTTCTCCCAGGTGCTAGGTCCCCTGGGGGGGAAATTGGAAGCAGTGGTGTAACTACAGGGGTTGCAGGGGTTACAATTACAACCGGCCCCATGCTCCAGGGGCCTGTGTGGCTCCTCTGTACACCTGGATAGGAGGGGCGGTGGGGGCAGCATGTAGAGAAATCACTGTCCTACTTTTTCCTCCTGTAGCTGCAGGAGGAAAAATAGAGGAGATTGGTTCCTCTGTATGATGCCCCCGCCACTCCTCCTATCCAGTTCACTTGTGTTCTGCTGTTTCTGGGCCCCTGTGTGCTCCCCCGGTCCCCCCCTACTGTGCTCCCCCCCCCCCCCCATGCTCCTTTCCCTCTCCTGCCAGCTTCTGCAGGGGATGTGTCACAACAGAGAACCAGGAAGAGGTTGGTAAATATGTAATTTACCAGCTCCTTCCTTTCCTGAATGGACAGAGTCATAGTCAGTGACATTGGAAAAAAATAAAATAAAATGATAAAAAATAATACATTAATAAAATACCAAAAAATAAAAGCTACTGACACCAGTGGGTGAACTTCCAGGATCGCAAAGGTCACACTTGCAACCGGGCCCTGGCATTCCACCACCGTGGGGAGGCCCCAAGATGGCAGGAAGGGGGCCCACTGCAGAACTTGTGAAAGGGTTCCGCAATGAGAGTAAAGGACCCCAGGATCAATGGGAAGAGCCCCAGGCTTGAAGGGAAGGGCCCCTGCCTGGGGTCCGGGGGGGCCCTTAATGGTTTCTTGCACCGGGGCTCTAAAGGTTCTAGTTACGCCTCTGATTGGAAGTATGTGTGGGGTCGTAACGTCTTCAAGCCGGTTGAGGCGTGGCTGAGGACGTGGGCGATTACAGTTAAAATTGTGCTTTAAGGACACCAAAAGACTCCTTGTTGTTGGGCATTTTTAGAAGTTCATTGTTGAATTTTGTACTTATTGTTATGGTAAACGTGATGTTATTTATTCTTTGATTAATAAATTGGTTGCTTTTGCCATATTAAACCCATGTCACACAGTCTGTGTCTTTATTCTAGTGCTTAAGGACCCAAGTTGACGAATCCTGTAATCATGTGTATAAAAGCCTTCAATTGCGTCAAATAAAACAGAACAGTTATTTTGGAAAGATGCGGAGTGTATCTTTTTGATATTCATACAATCAATTTTTTTTATTAATTATTGTTTATTTTTTAATTTTTTTACACTTTCCCTTTTTTTTTGATCACTTTTATTCCTATTACAAGGAATATAAACATCCCTTGTAGTAGGACTATGGCATGACAGGTCCTCTTTACAGAGAGATCTGGGGTCTATAAGACCTCACATCTCTCCTCTAACTTGGATAGACTGAGATAAAAAAAAAATAAAAAGCGATCTCAGCCTTTCCTGTTAAAAAAAAAAAAAACCCAGCAGTGTTTACATCTGCCAAGGCCGGATGTGACGTTATAACGTCGCGCCCATCCCCTGAAGGTCATAGAGACTGCCGGGGACCATCTGGTCCAGGGTATTCTCTATGGTAAACTTCCGCAACCGCCTGATTCGTTCTCCAGCTCACTGGACGGGCGAGCTGGTAGAAGCACTGGAGGGTGTCCAGGGGAGGACTGGGACAGGGGGCAGGGGGGCAAATGCCCCCTGGGCCACTCTGATGCCCCGTAAAAAGGCTGCACTGCTTCTTCCACAGACATGCCTTAAGGGACTCCTGCAAAAAAAAAAAAAAAAAAAAATTCAGGGGTCAGTGGGCCACATTGCCTGCGGTTTCGGGCCGCAGGTTGGACATGCCTGATGTAAACGGTGTCTGAGTAGAGGCCCTTTCCATGCACCACTGATGACTCTTTTCCCTCGGCCAGCCCAAACCGAGCTGTCCCAGCTCCCCCCAACCGACCCCTGTTGGCCAGGTTGGCAGCCCTGATTTAGAGGATGAGTAGAGAGTGCCTGGAGCAGAGCTTTAGCCTGGAACGGGGGTCAGGAGGAGGCTGGGAAGAGGGCCGAGTTTTCAGCATCATGGGCCTCTACTTTCCCCCTGCTCCAAAAGTTGCCAGTCAGCCCCTGAGGGTGTCCCCCCCCCCCTCCCACCGCCTATAAAAACAATCAAGCGGCTGAACAGCCTCTGATTGTTTTTATGTTACAGGGATTCGCCGGCAGAAAAAAAACAAATATTTCTGAATGATGCCTGCAACTGCACCCGTCATCCAGATATCTCCACTCGAAGTCCGGGACATCATATGACGGCCAGCGGGCGGGAAGTGGTTAAAAAAATCACACATTAGGCGTTCATGCCTGGAGGAAGGCTGTGAGCGGGGGGGGGGGGGGTGGATATTGGAGTGCTGATTAGAGTGCTCAGTGCACTGTGCCCATGTAGGTTCATATTTGGCATTAACACATTTTTTAATAAAACATAACTATTCTATCCCATTATCCCTCCTGTGTCCTGTGAATGGGACTTTCCAATGCGCCTGATGCTGGAGGTGCTAAAAGGCTTAGAAGCCGAGTTCCACACATGTTTGTGTTTAATAAAAGTCAGCAGCTACAAAAAAAAAAAAAAGTGTATCTGCTGACTTTTAACCACTTATGGACCAGAAAAATTTCCCTCTTAACCACTTGCCAACTGCCGCACGACTATTTACGTCAGCAGTCAGCCCCTCACAGTCAGAGTGACGTAGATCTACGTCACTAGCCTGTGAGGGTCTGGGGAGCGAGCGCGCGCCGCTGGAGGTGCGCTCCCGCACGGTCAAGGACCCCCCCCCCCTGCGCGCGTGTGACAGGCGGACCCGATGTCCGCCGGTCACTCGCGATCGTCGGGTGGAGAGGGAGCAAGGCAGGCGGCTAATGTAAACAAAGCCGCCTGTCATTCTCCCCTGTGTAGGAATAGTGATCATACGGTTCTACTATGTAGGACCGCTAATCACTGTTTATACACCTCAAGCCACAGCCAATCACAGTTAGAATCACGCCCCTAGGGACACACATAGCCCCTCCCTCTCAAAAAAGTTAACCCCTTCACTGCCAGTGTAATTTTACAGTAACAGTGCATATATATAGCACTGATTACTGCAGTAATGTCACTGGTAACCCCAAAAGTATTGAAAATGTCAGTCAAGGGTCCGATCTGTCCGCCGCAATGTCGCAGTCTCGCAAAAAAAAATCACAGATCGCCGCCATTATGCGTTAAAAAAAAACAACAAAAATGACAAAAATCTTTCCCTTAGTTAGTAGACGCAATAACTTTTGCGCAAACCAATCAAAATACGCTTTTTGCGATTTTTTTTATTTTTTACCAAAAATATGTAGCAGAAAACAAATTGGCCTTAAATATTAAAACATTTTGATTTTTACCTTTTTTTTTAAGGGAATTTCATATAAAAAAAATTGAAAAATATTGTTATTTTTGCAAAATGTTCGCTCTTTTTTTGTTTATAGCGCAAAAAGTAAAAATCGCACAGGTGATCAAATACCACCAAAAAAAAGCCCTGTTTGTGGAAAAAAAAGGACGTCCAATTCGTTTGGGTACAGTGTCGCACGACCGCAAAATTGTCCGTTAATGTCACGCAGTGCCGAATCGCAAAATAGGCCCTGGTCAGGAAGGGGGTAAAATCTTCCGGGGGCTTAAGTGGTTAATGACCAGGCCATTTTTTTTGCGATTCAGCACTGCGTTACTTTAACAGACAATTGCGCGGTCGTGCATCGCTGTACCGAAATAAAATTGATGTCCTTTTTTCCTACAAATAGAGCTTTCTTTTGGTGGTATTTGATCACCTGTGCGATTTTTAATTTTTTTGCGCTGTAAAGAAAAAAAGAGCGACAATTCTGAAAAAAAAAAAAATATATATTTTACTTTCTGCTATATAACATTAATTAAAATGAAAAAAATCCAATTTTTTTCATCCTTTTAGGCTAATTTGTATTCTGCTACATATTTTTGGTAAAAAAAAAAAAAAAAAATCCCAATAAGCGTATTTTGATTGGTTTGCGCAAAAAGTTATCGTGTCCATTAACTAAAGGAAAGATTTATGTCATTTTTATTTATTTTATTTTTTTTTTACTAGTAATGTCGGTGAGCTGCGTTTTTTAGCGGGACTGCGATACTGCGGCAAACAGATCGGACCCCTGACTGACATTTTTTACACTTTTGGGGGGACCAGTGACATTACTACAGTAATCAGTGCTAAAAATATGCTCTATTATGTACTAATGAAACTGGCAGGGAAGGGGTTAACCCAGGGGCAATCAAAGGGTTAAGTGTGAGCCTAGGGGGTGTTTTCTAACTGGGGGGGGATGGGCTTGTGAAATCTACACAGAGACCTGTGTTCTTAAAGCGGAGTTCCGGCCTCGGGGGTCAATTTGAGCTAAAAATCCCCCCGGGACCGTCAGGGTTAGTACATTCCATAATGGATAGCCTCTGAACTGTCCCGGGTCGCACTTACCTGTAAGAAGAAATGCTTACCTTGAAAATTTCTTCTCCAGCACTACCACCTCAGGTGTGGGCAGCTGAAGCCGCAGCATCCCTCTTCATGTCCTCTTCCGTGACGTCGGAGTCCCACAATGCACTGCACCGGCCCCGCTCGTCACTTCCGGTGCAGGCGCGGCATCCCTGCACAGCTTCTGGGCATGCCCTGAAGCTGTTTAGCAGTGAATGCCGCACCTGCACCGGAAGTGACGAGCGGGGCAGGTGCAGGCGCATTGACTCCTGGGAGCGATGACGTTCAGCTCCCAGGAGTCATCGCAAACCGGAAGTGACGGCGCCAGGCCGCGGCCGCAGAGGGAGGAAGTGGAAGGAAGGTGAGTATATTTTCTTCTATAAAAGGGTAAGTGACCAAAAAAAAAAAAAAATCGCCACTATCCATTTGTTTTTCAGGTTGCCCTCAGCAAGCGGATGGCTGGAACTACGCTTTAAATAGGAGGAACACAGGAGCTCTGTCATAGGTGTGCGCAGCTAATTGCATTAGGGTGTGCACCCCAAATCTCAAGCACACATGTATGTGTGTGTGTCTAAATATATATGGCCCCATGTAACGCTCTGGGGTTTGATTTTGTGAACTGGATTTGCAGCTGCAGAATTTCCACTCAGTAGTCGTGTAGAGATGTGTTGAATCACCTTATCCAACTCTCCTGACTCATCATGGTGGTTCAGCCTGCTTCAGTATGCACACACACAAACACTCAGAGATGATGTTGTTGGAGTGATAGAGGTCTATGCAATAGTAGTGAGGTGATATACTGAAGGGATAGGCTTGAGTAGTGATAGCAAATAATAATAAGCACTCAGGTAGTAATGTTGCAGGAGTGATAGCAGATGGTGATAGATAGTATGCAGGAGAGATAGCAATCATGTACAAGTAATAGGTGATAGCTGATAACAGATGAAGTGTACAGGATATGCTAAGCAAACACAAGGATATAGGTTACAGGTGGTAGTAGGTTCAAGAGCTAACACTCTAGGTAGCGATGCAGGTGATAGATGGTGAGAGCATGTATCTTAGAGCTTAGTAACAGTTCTTATTATGCAGAAAGATATAGCAAGTGGTTTGGTAGGAAGGGATCCCCTGCGGGGTACTTATCACAGGCTGGTGAGCGAGGGTAAGGATCAGGTAGCGAGGTAAAGGATCAAGTAGCGAGGCTCCGGTCAGTCCAGGTATAGGGAAAATAGCTGGAGGATACGGCAGCGTCAGTCAGGCTTGTATTATGAGCGGTTGCACGAACACCTTGTGAGTGCAGACCGTCGGTTGAAATAGCCGCTCAGAGCGGCGCCTAGTGATGACGTCATCAGTTGTTAAAGAGACATGCAGCTATATGCGTTCCATCTACCTGAATGGTGGAACGCAACCCGGAAGTAAGAGGCTAGAAGGTACTGAAAGTACCAGGATCTTACACCCCAGTGCATTCATCTCCCTGCTGGCACAATGAAAGAGAAGTGCTTAAAGCGGAGTTCCAGCCATTTACTCACCTGTCCAACGGTCCAGCGATGCGGCCGCCGGAAGCCTCGATCCTCTCCCTCGGCGCCGGCATCACTGCTGTGGGCACCCGGCTGTAACAGTTTGCGGCTTCACAGCCGGGTACCCACTGCGCATGCGCGAGTCGCGCTGCGCGCCGTGATTGGCCGGCAATCTTCTGGGACCTCTGACGTGTCCCAGAAGATTGCAGGGAGGGAGGGGGAGAGGAGAACTTCCGCTCAGGGCGCCGCGGCGCTCCGAGCGGAAGTGGGAGCGGGTACCTGTCAAAACTAGGTACCCGCTCCCCCCCCCAAAAAATGACATGCCAAATGTGGCATGTCGGGGGGTCAGGACTCCCTAAAGCGGAAGTTCCACTTTTGGGTGGAACTCCGCTTTAAGCACTTCTCCTATGGCTGAGCTGGTAAGAGTGAGATCTTTCCAATCTCCCCGCTGGCACACAGAGCAATAATGCTAATGTGCACTAGGTGATTAGGGTGTGCCCAGGCACACCAGACACACCCTGTGCGCACGCCTATGAGCTCTGTATTGATTCCAGAGAGAACAACGGTCAGCTGTGTTTACAACAGCAGACCCTCATTCTATCTTCACGGGGAGTGATCGTGGGTGCCTGGCGGCAATCGCTGCCGCCGGCCCCATGGATCGCCTCCCTGCTGTTAAGTGGACACGTGCACCCCCAGGAGCGATCCCACGGACCATCGTACAGGTACGGCGATTCGCAGGAACTTACTGACTTGCCACCGTATAACTGCACTCTCTTCCTCTGCATCCTGCTCCCCCCACCGCAGCGACGATATCTCTCCAGCTTTCAGAATATGCCTAGACCAACGACGCTCTGCCTCCTGGGACGCATGACATGCATTCTCTTTAGTAAAGAGGAGGGGGGCGGGCCTAGGAGCAGCTGTCACAGACAATATGGCGGTGTTACACCCATGTAGTGGCTGCATTGAGGAGGATCCCAGTAGCTTAATGCTGGATCCACTGGCTAGGTGGGTATGCATACTGTGCAGAAGACAGTAAATAGTAAGCAGGGGAAAAAATGGGGGGGGGGTGGCCTCAGTTCTTCTTTAACAACCATGACTCATCTGCTGTCAATGGGGAATCCTGCTGACATAATGGGGAATCCCGCTGTGAACAAAAGAAGCCAGCATTAAAAAAGTTCTTTGGGTCTGGTATGGATTTTAGGGGGAATCTCACACCAAAAGAAAAAAAAATATATGTGAGGTCCCCTCCCAAGATCTATACCAGACCCTTATCTAAGCATGCAGCCCAACAGGCCAGGGAAGGGGTAAGGGGGGACAAACGAGCGCCCCCTCCTGAACCATACCAGGCTACATGCTCTCAATGTTGGGGGGGGTGCCCATGTTGATGAGGCCCGCTGGTTGTGGGGGTGCAGGCTTTGACTTATCGGAATCAAGCATCACCCTATTACTGAGGGAGCCCCTAGATCCCTTCCCCTCCATGTGAATGAGTGTGAGGTACATAGAACCCTTACTCATTACCCAAAAAATTAGCCAAAGTTAATAAAAATCTGAAGCCCTCAACCTTTGTCCCCCAAATTCAGCATCAGTCACGCTGAACACTGCCTACCAACCCGTCATGAAAAAAAAGTGAGCTTCCAGATTCTGATAAGTCCCAGCCGCACCCCCCCCCCCCCCCACAACCACTGGGCCAGGGTTGTGGGGAGGCCCATGTTGAGGGCATGTGGCCAGGTGGCGCTTGCTAGTCCCGGTGTAAAGACCCTCACAGTTCCCAACAGCGTGAAGAGAGTAGGTGACAGCTGAACTGACAGCGCCTGTTGAGAGGGGCAGAATGCAGCCTGGCCATCTCATGCCCATGCTGGAAGATGTCCAGAGAAGTTGCCTACCCTATGCTTTCCCTCCTCATCAAAAACCCTTCCCTTACGCTAGTTCTGTTCTTAGTAGACTGGGGACAGGAACCCCGTCTATAAACTCGCAAATGTGCACCAAGCCTGGGAGCCAGAGCCATAAATAGGATCTGCCTGACCCAAGATGCCTGCTAGAGTCACATAGGGCAGCAGGTTCCAATTGGATAGTTTCCCCAGTGACCCAGGAAGCCATAGAGGAACGTGGTTCCTCTTGGCTTCCTCCCCAACTGCAATGCTGCTGCAGACGAGCGCCACCTATAGGGAAGAAAGTAGACTGCACCTGCCTACAGGCCGGATAAAGGCAAGCAAGGGGCCCTTGGCCACAGTTTGGAGACAACTGTCCTATAAGAGAGGTCAATAGTTCTGATGAGCAAATCATAGGAGCACAGTGTGGAGATGAAAGGAGTTGGGGACTCACTTTTTTCACATAGTAGACGGTGTAATTATATGATGGATTCAGCATTGGACGTGGTTTGTTTTTTAGAATATTTGTATACACTATAACTATATGATGTTGATTTGTAGGAAAAAGAAACCCACTGACAGGGCGTATGGAGCAGCAACAATTTGGCAAAAAAAAACGCTGACAGCTCCTAAACTCTGCTAACCGCTGCTAAGAGACAATTTCCAGCATTTTTTTTTTCTAAGCAGGAAGCCGCCAGCATCCTTAACAACCAGTGAATAGCTGGTTGTTAAGGATAGGGCCGGCAAGCTGCCTGGTGCTTCCTTAACAACCGATGACTCATCAGCTGCCAGCGGGGTATTGTGCTGACAGCTGAATGTACACAAAAGGATTGCCGGCAAAAAAAAGATTTAGAAACCCCCCCCCCCTCCCTCCAAATACATACCAGAGCCCTGGGTCTGCTATGGATTCTGAGGGGAGCCACATGCATGCAGCCAACATGGGGGGTGTTGATGGGGACAAGGACCTCATCCCCACAACCCTGGATGGTGGTTGTGGTGGTTTGCGAGTGGGAGGCTTTTTAGAATCAGAAAGCCCTTTCACAACCCCCCCAGATCCCAGCCCGTCCCCACTGTGAATGAGTTTGGGGGTAATCATTCACCCAAAAAAATAGTCCTTTATTGAAAAAATGCAAATAAAAAAAATGCCCCCCAGTGTAGATCCAACATCAATCACGGTGAACGCCGGCTGGTGACCGGAAGAAAAAAAAGAGGTTGTACACGATGCTGGCTCCTCCGCCTCCTCCCACTGAAATAAATGAAGGGGTGGGGCCACCCATGTATGTAAAAAAAAAAGTCCCCCTGTAAGATCAACAATACGGCATGATCTGGGTGATGACGTCACAAAGGGCGGAGCCAACTGGCGATATTATCTGGTTGCCCCGCCCCTTCATTTATTTAGCGGCGGTAGGCCGATGAGTCATCAGGTCAGCGGCCGACATTCATTGTAAATGACGTTGGATCTACCCTGAAGGACATTTTTTTTTTTTTTTAATGAAGGGCTTGTCAAAAACTGGCTCCTGTCTTTATTTACACTGCTCTTCTTTTTTTCTTTTTTCTTTTTTTGAGTGAATTAGTACCCCATACTTATTCACATAGGGGGGGGGGGCAGGATCCGGGGGCTTGTTAACCACTTGCCTACTGGGCCCATTCCTACCCAGGCCAATTCTCAGCTTTCAGCGCTGTCGCACTTTGAATGAAAATTGAGCGGTCATACAACACTTTTATAATTTTTTCAAACAAATAGAGCTTTCTTTTGGTGGCATTTAATCACTACTGGGGGGGGGGGGGGGGTTATTTTTTGCTGAACAAAAAAAGACTGAAAATTTTGAAAAAAAAAAAAACAAAAAACAACAAACAGTTTTTATAGTTTGTTATAAAATTTTGCAAACAGGTCATTGTTCTCCTTCATTGATGTGCACTGATGAGGCAGCACTGTTGGGCTCTGATAGGCACTGATAGGCGGCACTGATAACGCGGCACTGATGGGCACTGATGAACGGCACTGAAGGGCACTAATAGGTGGCACTCATGTGCACTGATGGGCACTAATAGGTGGCACTCATGTGCACTGATGGGCACTAATAGCTGGCACTGATAGGTGGTACTGAACTGATATGTGACACTGATGGGCAATGATAGGCACTGGTAGGTGACACTGATAGGCAGCACTGATTGGTGGCACTGGTGAGCACTGGTAAGTGGCAGTGACCTGCACTGGTAGGTGGTGCTGGTGGGCACTGGTAGTTGGCACTGTTGGGCACAGTGCTCTTCCTCTTCGGGACCGATGACCCTCCGACAGCAGCTGGCGATTGGCTGACAGCGTGAGGAGAAAAAGCCGATCGCCGGCTGCTGTTTACATCACGTGATCAGCTGTCATTGGCTGACAGTTGATCACGTGGTAAGGGGCCCCTTACTCCGATCTGTGATCAGCCAAGTCTCACCCGCAGGGTGTGTGCAGGCAGCTCATGCACGGGAGAACATAAATGGATGCCCTCTTGGCAATTTAGGTCCGCGCTGTAGCCATGTTTTGGCTATAGCGCGGGCATGAAGAAGTTAAAGGGAGTTCCCAAATTCCGGCAAGCCCCCCACCCGCAGACCCCCACAACTACCGGCCAGTGTTGTGGGGAAGAGGCCCTTCTCTTTTTAGCGTTTAGGCATGGGATTCACCTTCAAAATCCACACCAGACCCAAAGGGCCTGGTATTGATTGGGGAGGAACCCCCTTCATAGTTTTTTTTTTTTTAATGCCGGCATTATTTTTAAAGTGATTGTAAAGTCTCGTTTTTTTGTTTTTTTTTCAAATAACAAACTTGTTATACCTACTTCCTCTGTGCAGTTGGTTTTGCACAGAGCCGCCCTAATTCTCCTCTTCTCAGGTCCCTCGTTGCTGCTGCTTGCCTCTTCCTCCTATCGAGTGCCCCCCCACAACAAGCAGCTTGCTATGGGGGCGCCCGAGCCGAGCTGCAGCTCTGTGTGTCCATTCAGACACGGAGCTGCTGCTCGGCACCCTCCCCTATCTCGATTTGGCTAATTGACTTTGATTGACAGCCGCGGGAACCAATGGCACCGTGGCTGTGTCTCAAACCAATCAGGAGGGAGAGTCGTAGACAGGCGAGGGACTCGTAGACATCGCTGGAAAGAGAGGGACCTCAGGTAAGTATTAGGGGGTTGAGGGAAGCTGCTACACACAGAATGTTTTTTTTTTTTTTTATCCTAATGCATTAAGATAAAAAAAACCTTCCTGATTTTACAACTCCTTTAACCACTTGCTGACTGCCGCACGACTATATACTGCCGCAGTCAGCCTTTCCTGGGCAAAGTGACGTAGGGGTACGTCACTCGCCCACGAGCCTCTAGGGGGCGAGTGCGTGCCGCCAGGGGTGAGCGCACGCCACCGGTGGCGCGCTCCCGCCCCCGCTCGTTCACGGACACCCCCGCGCGTGTGACCGGCGGCTCCGATGTCTCCCACAGGAGAGGGAGAAAGGCAGATGGCTGATGTAAACTCATTCTCCCTTAGATCATCACTGAGGCTATGTGATCCTGCTATGTAGGATCGTATGTCCCTGTGATGATCTAACAAGCCACGCCCCCTGACAGTTAGAATCATGCCCCTAGGGACACACTTAACCCCTTGATCACCAATAAAGTTAACCCCTTCCCTGCCGGTGTCATTATTACAGTAACAGAGCATATTTATAGCACTGATTACTGTAGTAATGTCACTGGTACCCCCAAAAGTGTCAAAAATGTCAGTGAGGGGTCTGATCTGTCCGACGCAATGTTGCAGTCCCGCAAAAAAAAAAAAAAACGCAGATCGCCGCCATTACTAGGCCACGTTAATTACCATTTAAAACAATAAAAATGACATAAATCTTTCCTGTAGTTAGTAAACGCAATAACTTTTGCGCAAACCAATCAAAATACGCTTATTGCGTTTTTCTTTTTTTTTTACCAAAAATATGTAGTGGAAACCAAATTGGCCTAAAATGTTTTTTTTTTTGAAAAATTATTTTTATTGATTTTTTAAGAAAGAACAGAGTAACACAAACAGACATACACAACAGCCCCAAAAAAAAAAGAAGGCAGACAATAATCCAACAACAACCACCCCCACCCCCCCCACCCAAAAACGACCACCAGCACCTTGAGAAGACCAGGAGCGACGAGGTCAGGGGGTCGGCGCAGGCCACCGTCCAAGGACAGCACGACCTACCACCGGCCCCCGGAGTAAACAACCTCCGGTCCCTTCTTATAAACAACACAGCTCCCCCCTACCCGGGATCAAAACATGTAAATTTAGCATTAAAGAGACCCAGTATCTGGCTGTTCCTGCAGGACTACAAAACTAGAATACAAGATAGTGGGGGAAAAAGAGATTGGACTTTATAGGCACCAATGTAAAATGATATGTTCTTTATTAGAAAAATTTTTTACAAAAACACATACATAATAAACCACAAAAAGGGGGGGGACATATAAAAAGAGCAACATGTCATATACATTAATAATTGCAGTATGGCGGCAGAGCCTACAAAAAGTAGTGCCAGTCACATAGCCTTATCAGATATTGATTATTATACAGTGTTCACAAGTGATACAAGGAAAACCTATATTCCTGAGGCGGCCCTGGAGAAGGGATGACCGTCTCCAAAGGGTCGTCTGTATGTAGTAGACACAGATGTTAGGTTGAATCCCAGCTGCTCTACATGTTTCGCTTAACCTATTAAGCTTCTTCTGGAGCATATGGTAAAGACAAACATCTGCATAGAGACAAAGCATTAACGATGAGTATTCTTATGTAAGGACACAACGTTTACATTTTTAATCAAACACAAAACAAGACAAGTTGTTATACAATCATGACCGAGTAGATCTAATAGTCAGTCAGCATATAATTGCATTCTAAGGCTGCATGCCATACCCTTGTCACAGCAGAGAAACAGGAGAAAAATGAGTAGGAAAAATGAGAATAAGAAAGCCGGGTGGCAAAGAAGGAAGGAAGGGAGGGAGGAAGTGAACTGGGGAAAGGAGAAAGGAGAGAAACAGAAAAAGTAAGAAGGATGAGGAGAGAGAGAAGAGAAAAAAGGGGGTTGAAAAGAAAAGAAGGGAGCCTGAGCGCTTAGGAGTGCTAGCCATGCCCAGAGACATAGAGCCAGACGTAGGGACCAAGGCTTGGTATTAAAGTAGACTGGGGTATAACCGGAAAAATGAGCAAAACAGCAAAAATATACTAAGCAAAGTACATACCTGAAAAAAGATATTACAGGTGAAAGAACTTTCTGATGAGTCCTGCCATAAAGGCTGGAAAGGGTAATAACGAGGGGGATCGGTACGCTGCAGTTAGAAAAAGGAGCCAGGTAGAAACGTCCAAACTATCATAAGATATAAAGCTTGGAGTGGCCTAAAATAAATGGTGTAATAAGTATGATATACAATGTTTGAAAATAAGTCATTTTAAAGGGAAAATTTAGGATGGGAAAAGTTGTCCAGCACTTCACCTCCGTGCAACTAGATGGATATAGTTTAAGAAAGAACCCCAAGTTAATGCCAGAGTTAATGTTATACATATTACTTAATAAGAGTAATGGTGGTAGGTAAAGAGAGAAAAATTCCAAAAGAATATAATGGCATGCATCGGTAAGCTAGAGATGGAGGTTAAGGTGCCTAAGATGAAAATTGGGCATCCCCACTATAATGGGTGGCCATAAACACCAAGCTGTGATAAAGCAGAAATAAAGGAGTTGATGAATAATACTCACATACATATAGAGCAAAATATTGGCTTGTTACTATGGGGGGTATGATCCCATAGAGAAATCATGTGTGGCGACCAGGTGGGGAGAAAAGCCCCAGCCTATAGACCCAAATCACAGACCAGTGAGACAGAAAGCTCACATGCCAAAGGACCTGTAAAAGTTAGGAGTAATAAGCACAGTAGAGCGCCATGTAAGAGAGTAGTTGTTCAACAAATCATGTAGTCTCACCAATGGTATGTTGAAGTTATGGATCCTGATACTGCAGCGACCGTGTATGCACCCCCCCGGATGGGGATACCGCCATGTTTTTAGAGCGAGTGCCGCGCTCTATTTGAGGGCTGTGGTCCCGGGTGATGAGTCAGACATGTGACATCATCAACCCCGGCCGGTGTTTCCCGCGCATGCGCGGGCCAAAGGCGTCACCATGGTGACCCAGCAAACAACTGGCCGCGTCATGGCACGGGAGGAGGAAAGCTCTTGTGGGTCAGCTGACCCACAACGCCTCCTCCTATCCACGCCAGCGGTAACGCCCATAGGCAGTCAGCCGCTGGGCGTGGTTACCCGGCCGTACGTCGGCTCCGAGCAGTCAGCGGGGATGGTGCACACACCCCCACACACGCACGGCGCCTTCCTAGAAAAAATGAATGAAGAGAGAATGCTGGGGTAAAGCAAAAAAGTGGAGATAGAGAAAAGTATAACATAAATAGAGACCGGGGGAAGAGAAGCAGAGAAGGACCCCCGACAAAAACTAAAAAGGTGGTGAAAATCACAAATATGTCTGACAAGTGCGCCGTTAATCTAACCTGGGAGAAAACGGGGCACTTGCATAGTATCAATGAATCCTAGCTAGATACATGTCACATATAATGGATCGAGAGCCCATACAACCATGTGTTGGACAGTGCTGTCATAGGCGCATGGGTATGGTGCGATCGATCCATATAAACATTCATAATGATCACAATAAAATACATGATATTGGGTAATAGTGCTGGATGTATCCAACAGTAATGTCTGAAGCTTTGAACCAGTTGAACTGAGAGGGGAGGGGGGGGGAGGGGGAAAAAGGGGGGAAAAAAAAAGAAAAAAGAAAAAAACGAAAAAAAAAAAAAAAAAAAAAAAAAAAAAAAGAAAAAAAAAACACAAGGGGGGGGGGGGGGGGGGGAAGGGAAGAAGGAAAGGGCCAGGGAAAGAACAAAAAGGAGAAAGACAACTATATAGAGGCGATAAATAGCGCTGCTAGTCATGCACGAACCAACAGTGCCATTGATCCTTTACAGAAAGCATTTATAGGAGTGCGCCTCGTTGAGCCCTGGGCGGACGTTGGCATTCAGACGTTCAATCCAGAGGGATTCCCTCTGGAGGATACGCTGATTCCAATCGCCGCCCCTGGGGTCACGGGGTATGATCTCCAAGACAATAAAATTGACATTCATAGTATTGAACTTATGGTACAGGTCCAGGTGCCTGCTTACCGGGGTGATCATCTTGCCACCTGATGAGTAGTAAATGTGGTCGTTTATCCGTCGTCGGAATTGACGAAAGGTCTTCCCCACATAAAACATATTACATTTGCATGACATGAGATAGACCACCCCCTCAGTGCCACAGTCGGCTCTGAAGGTCGGAACAAAAGTTTCGCCATTAGGTAGGGTAAATCTGTTGCCCTCGGCCACCCAGGGGCACATGTCACAGTGGCGGCATTTGTAAATGCCTCGTGGCCCAGAGGCTATGGTTTTCTTACGGCTGTAAAAGCTGCGGGTTAGGCGGTCTCGCAAGGAGGTTGTCCGCCTATAGGTGATCTGAGGTACTGCATTGACATGTTTGCCCACTGTAGGGTCTTCATGCAGTAGGTGCCAGTGTTTAGTAAGGATATTACGTAATGTGCCATGGTGACTAGAAAATTTCGTAATAAACTTAACTGGATGGTTTGAAGTCGTAGGTTTGGTACCATAGAGAAGTGAGTGTCTATCCTTTGACAGAGCTGAATTGTAGGCCTTGCGAAGGGTGCTTTTGCTGTAACCTCTCTTCAGTAAACGCGTCCGCAAAAAACCGGACTGTCTCTTGTAGTTTGTAAGTGATGTACAGTTCCGCCGTAATCTGATATACTGAGCATATGGAATGCTGCGGATCAGTGCTGGCGGGTGTGCACTGGTGGCATGCAGGATAGTGTTTCCTGCCGAGGTTTTACGGAAGAGATCCGTGGTGACATGGCCGTTCAAGTCTTTCCTCACCGTCAAATCTAAGAAATTTATTTCATGTTCATCTACAGAGAACGTAAATTGTAGGTTGAAGTGGTTGATGTTTAGGTGTTGGACAAAGTCCGTCAAGAGTTGACGAGGACCCGTCCACACCACAAATACGTCGTCGATATATCTTAACCAAATCTCAACATATTGAATATATTGAGATAAAGTTTCATCGGAAAAGATGTAGTGTTCCCACCCCCCCAGGTACAGGTTGGCGTAGGCAGGGGCACAACAAGTGCCCATTGCCACGCCCTGTACCTGGAGGTAGTGGGAACCATTGAACGAAAACCAATTATTAGTGAGAATGAAGGATAACAACTTGAGGAGGAAGTCATTGAGCGGCCATGTCCGGTCATCTTTTTGCTGAAGGAAGGTTTTAACCATCCCAACACCCTGCTCGTGAGGGATGCTGGAGTAGAGAGCTTCCACATCCAATGTCACGAGCAGGGCGTCGGGAGGGAGAACCAAACCATCTAAAGTTTTCAAAAAATCAACGGTATCCTTAATGTACGATGGGAGGGCCTGTACATGGGGCATCAGGAAGAAGTCAATGAATCGGCTCGCATTCTCGGTAAGATTGCCAATACCAGAGATAATAGGGCGGCCAGGGGGAGAAATTAAATTTTTATGGGTTTTGGGCAAAGCATAAAACGTAGCCTCCCTAGGGAAGCGGGTATTAAGAAAATTATAAGTGTCTTGGTCAATGAGACCCAATTGAAAAGCCTGTCCAATCAAGTCTTTGTAGGCCGACTTGAATTTGGCCGTTTGCGAGGGCTGGATTTTCTTGTACCATGATTCATTGCTCAGTATGTCCATGCACATTTTCTCATAGTATTCCCTGGTCATTAAGACTATGTTCCCACCCTTATCTGATGCCTTAATGATAAGGTCAGGATGGTTTTGTAGCCTATCAATGATACGTTTCTGTTCTGAAGAGAGGTTAGAGCGAGAAGAAGGTAGAGGGCAGCGTTTCAATTCGCTGACGCATGCATTAAGGAATGCCCAAATCTTAGGATTAGTAGTGAGGTCCGGGAACTGGGTAGATTTAGGTTTGAATTTCCTTTTAGGTATATATGGCGGAGGCTGTGTCGTCGACAGTACATTGGCGGAGGTCCCATAAGTTGAGGAGCTGCATCCCTCCTGATCATTTTCCTCCAGAAGGAGGATTAGATCACGGAGTGCGCGAAATTCCTTCATTGTAAAACTTTTTACTCGTTCAGAGATTTGGCGTTCTTGGTTAGCCCTAACGTTAGAAGGATCAAAAATGTACCTATACGTCAAGTTCCTGCAGAACAGGTATAAGTCTTTGATGACGTCGTATCTATCCAGGGGGGCTGTGGGACAAAAGGTTAGGCCTAATTTAAGGACTTCATCTTCCTCACTTGACAGTTTATATGGAGTCAAGTTGATAATTGATAAATTCAAGTCGGTAATGTTAGAGTTTGACTCAACGAAAAATTTGTGGGCTGTGATGGGGCAGGGTTGAAATGTGTATCGAGAGTGGTCTGTTTGGTACCTACATTGGAGGATATGGGTGCCAAAGATGTTGATGTGCCCTGTATGGATGGTAAGGTGCTCGGTGCTACATTAGCACCCTGTCCTAATCCATTGGTATTGGATGCTCTCACTTGGGTTGTGACTGACCCAGGTTGCATCATCTGCAGGGCCTGTAGGGCCACATTCCCCAAATATGTACCTTGTGTATGGGTATCTGTGTCCCTTGGATTAGAGGACGTATTTGATTTGGCAGCTGGATCCTGTCCCCTTTTAGGGTGTGAGGTATGGTGGCCCCCACGAGGTGTACGTGCACGTGGGCCGCCCCTAGTTTTGGAACGTGTCATAATGATATTAGAATGTGTTGATTGATGTGAAGTGTTTGATACTGATGATGAGTCTGATTCCCATTCAGTCTCTCTCTGATCCGATGCTAAGGTTGAGTCAGTTTGGCCATGTGGATAACGGGGTCTACGGGAGCGTGGCGGGCCCTGCCAGCGATAGGCAAACCCTTCTGAGAAGGCAAGTTGGTCTTTGAGGAATTTCGTTTGCTTTTTGTTGACAATGTCCTTGTTTAATTTAGTAAGATATTGTTTCACCTCGTCCCACTTTTTTGCATAGGACTCGTGAGTTTTGATAGCCTCATTCTTGGTATAGAGTGTGGCCAGTTCAGAATCGAGGGCCAGGAGGTCTGACTGATATTGTGCAACTAAAAGTTGACATAGCTCCAGACTGCATCTAGTAAGGGCATTCTCCCACTGGGTTTTGAAAACGTTAGAAGCATTATCAAAGGAGGGGAAAAGTTGGATCCTAAGTCCCAATGGACAAATCCCCTCTTTGATATATTTCAAAAAGAACTCTATGTGCCAATAGAGATTGGATTTGCGTTTCAATAGTCTCCTAGCAGTACTAATGTACTGATTCAATCCTATGTCATTTCTGACAGAGGTATTGCAGCTTAATTGGATCTCCGCCATGTATCCTGTCCATTATATTCTTTTGGAATTTTTCTCTCTTTACCTACCACCATTACTCTTATTAAGTAATATGTATAACATTAACTCTGGCATTAACTTGGGGTTCTTTCTTAAACTATATCCATCTAGTTGCACGGAGGTGAAGTGCTGGACAACTTTTCCCATCCTAAATTTTCCCTTTAAAATGACTTATTTTCAAACATTGTATATCATACTTATTACACCATTTATTTTAGGCCACTCCAAGCTTTATATCTTATGATAGTTTGGACGTTTCTACCTGGCTCCTTTTTCTAACTGCAGCGTACCGATCCCCCTCGTTATTACCCTTTCCAGCCTTTATGGCAGGACTCATCAGAAAGTTCTTTCACCTGTAATATCTTTTTTCAGGTATGTACTTTGCTTAGTATATTTTTGCTGTTTTGCTCATTTTTCCGGTTATACCCCAGTCTACTTTAATACCAAGCCTTGGTCCCTACGTCTGGCTCTATGTCTCTGGGCATGGCTAGCACTCCTAAGCGCTCAGGCTCCCTTCTTTTCTTTTCAACCCCCTTTTTTCTCTTCTCTCTCTCCTCATCCTTCTTACTTTTTCTGTTTCTCTCCTTTCTCCTTTCCCCAGTTCACTTCCTCCCTCCCTTCCTTCCTTCTTTGCCACCCGGCTTTCTTATTCTCATTTTTCCTACTCATTTTTCTCCTGTTTCTCTGCTGTGACAAGGGTATGGCATGCAGCCTTAGAATGCAATTATATGCTGACTGACTATTAGATCTACTCGGTCATGATTGTATAACAACTTGTCTTGTTTTGTGTTTGATTAAAAATGTAAACGTTGTGTCCTTACATAAGAATACTCATCGTTAATGCTTTGTCTCTATGCAGATGTTTGTCTTTACCATATGCTCCAGAAGAAGCTTAATAGGTTAAGCGAAACATGTAGAGCAGCTGGGATTCAACCTAACATCTGTGTCTACTACATACAGACGACCCTTTGGAGACGGTCATCCCTTCTCCAGGGCCGCCTCAGGAATATAGGTTTTCCTTGTATCACTTGTGAACACTGTATAATAATCAATATCTGATAAGGCTATGTGACTGGCACTACTTTTTGTAGGCTCTGCCGCCATACTGCAATTATTAATGTATATGACATGTTGCTCTTTTTATATGTCCCCCCCTTTTTGTGGTTTATTATGTATGTGTTTTTGTAAAAAATTTTTCTAATAAAGAACATATCATTTTACATTGGTGCCTATAAAGTCCAATCTCTTTTTCCCCCACTCTCAATTCTGTTAACTAGGATGTGGCACTTTTTTACCTTTTCTTTGATGCGCCTAGACATCCTGCGACCTAGGAGCGCACATATCTAATTATTCCAACTAGAATACAAGATAGCATAAGTACACTTCTATAGAGCGTTCAATCCACCAGCGTCATAACTGTTACACAATATACATTTCAGCCCACAGTGTCTGAGGAGTCCACCCACGCCCTCCAAACCTTGTCAAATTTTTTCGGGCAGCCTCGTGAGACATAGGTGGCTTTGTAGAGGGGTAGCATTGCATTCACTAGGCCTTTCCAGAACAGTAAGGATGGCGGGGAAACCTTCTTCCAATGCAATAAAATAGCCTTTTTGGCATAGAATAGAAGAATGCTCAGCAAAGTCCTGTGTGCCACCGAGGGGACCACCTCCTCCACCAAACCCAGTAAACAGACTCGCTGGGTTCGCGGGATCGGAGTCAGCAGCACCTCGGCGAGACAGGAAGTCACTGCAGTCCAAAACTGCTGAATTTGGCCACAGTTCCAAAAAATGTGAGTTGCATCTGCGGGGGAAGCGGAACAACGCCAACACTCCGCAGACGAAGTCGGGAAGATTCTGGCTAGACGGGCCGGAGTATAGTAAATCCTGTGGAGGAATTTAAATTGTATTAGCTTGTCCCTAGCAGCAACTAAATATTTGAAAGGCTCCGTCCATACATCATCCCAGTCCTCCCCCTGTAGGTCCGGCACCTCAGCCGTCCATTTTTCCCTACATCTAACTATGCCAGGGGGTGTAAGTCGGAACATATCCTTGTACACAGTGGAGAGAGTTTTGAGTGTGGTATCACAGGTCAACACGCATTCTAAGTCCGAAGGAGACAGCTCTACAGAGGATGAGGCAAATTGGGCCTGAAAGGCATGACGCAATTGGAGGTATCGGAATATAAAGCCACTAGGTAGGTTGAATTTCTCCCGCAAACGGTCAAACGGTAAGAGAGCCCCCGCCGCTGTTATATCACCCAAGGTTTTTATACCCCGTGTCTCCCACAACATCAAATCAGGTAAGCGACGAAAATGGGGAAAGGTAGAGTTCATCCACAACGGCTCGGAGGGGGAGGATCCAACATAACTGGGGCATGTCAATTTCAATGACTGGGCCCAAGCCCTAACAGTCGCTCTCATGGAGAGCGTTAAAGGGAGATCTGAGCCCAGACCCCTAAACAGCGCCAACCTAAGGGTTTCGAAGGAGCCCAGGTGGGCCGCCTCTAGGATTGTTGCCGAATCCTCCCCGTCCGCCCGCAGCCAGCGCCGTGCAAACACCATCTGTCCTGCCAAATAATACTTGCGCCAATCGGGCAGCGCCAGGCCTCCATTACCCCACGGTTCCTGTAGGGCCCGAAGGCCAATCCTGGGAACCCCGGGCGACCAGAGGAATGAACAGACGAGGCTGTCCAATTTCCGGAAAAATTACAGTGGTACCCATAGCGGAGAATTGCGGAGGAAATATAGGACTACAGGCAGAAATTTCATCTTAAGGACACTAATACGACCCAATAAGGAAAGTTGTAGACGTTTCCAAGCTTGGATATTTTGTTGGAGTTTAGGCAATAGAGGAGCCAGATTCAACGAGAAATAATCCTGGGAATCCTGAGTCATCCACCCAGCCAAGAGGCAGGTCCCCAGCCGCAGCAGGTTGAGCCCCGTCATCGAGAGGCAAAATGGAGGACTTACTCCAGTTAACGCGAAGTCCTGAGCACTTGCCAAAATCGTCCAGGATGGACAGGGCCGCTCTCAAAGAGGGACCCGGATCCTCCAGGAACAACAGCATGTCATCGGCATATAACGCCGACTTTTAATAGAGCCGACTTTAATCGACCCCACGGCCGGGGAGCTGCGCAGTGCGGTCGCGATGGGTTCAAGGGTAAGGGCAAACAGGAATGGGGAAAGGGGACACCCCTGCCTCGTCCCCCTCCCCACCCGGAAATATGGAGAAGTGAGATAGCCCAACCGTATGGCTGTTCTAGGGCTCGCGTAAAGGAGTCGGATCCAGGTCTTGAATTTGGGTCCGAACCCCATACAATCCAGCGTCTTGTGCATAAAGGCCCAGTCGACCGAATCAAAGGCCTTCTCAAAGTCGATTGAGACCACCACCCGCTGCCCCGACACCTCCCCAGGAATTTGAAGATGGGTAAACAATCTCCTAATGTTAGTATCCACAGATTTACCCGGCATAAAGCCCGTTTGATCCGGGTCTATCAACGAGTGAATAACCCCAGCCAAACGAGTGGCCAGGACCTTCGTCAGGATTTTAAGGTCCATATTTAAAAGGGCGATAGGGCGGTACGAGGAGCAGTCCAGGGGGTCCTTACCCGGTTTCTGAAGCAGCACCATATAGGCATCCATCATGGAGGGAGGAAGTTCCTCCACCTCCAAACAGTGCTGCAACAGAGAGCTAAGTCTAGGCGCTAAATGTTCCGAATATTGTTTGTAAAAGTCAGCAGGGAAACCGTCAGGACCCGGGGCCTTATGTGGTGGGAAGGCCACAATGGCTCTTGCCACCTCTAAAGTCGTTATCGGAGCATCCATGAGGGCGCAATCCTCCGCCGACAAGGATGGCAAGTCAACGCCCTCCAGGAGGACATCCGCGTGCGCAGAGTCACTATCCGGTAGCGGGGCGTACAGGGCCTCAAAATAGTCAGGAAACGTCTCCAAAATGTCATGAGGATCCGACCTGAGCACACCCCCAGCGGCCCTGATAAGCGGGATATTAACCGGCGGCTGCTGGTCAGCCACCAGCAGTGCCAGGAACTTGCCATTCTTATCGCCCTGTGCGAATATAGAAGCCCATAAATTGTTAGCTTCCGTATGAACAAGATCAGAGACGTGAAGAGAGAGAAGGCGTCTCGCCTCCAGCAATGCAGCATAGCTGGAATCAGACGGCAAAGCCGCATTCTCCCCCGCACGTCTCCGCTCCTCCTCCTGTAACATCCTCATCTCCTCATTGTGATCTTTCCTAGCGGATTTAATGGCCGATATACACTCTCCCCTCGCCACTGACTTAAATGCCTCCCACACCACTCTCTGATCAGCTGAGTCCTCATTTTCTGTCCAATATGACTGGATCGACTTTTCAAGGTGGGAAGTGACCTGATCCTGTTGGAGCCAGCCCGCAGCCAGGCGCCAACCCCGCACCCCAGCCCCCAATTGGAGGTTCACTGTCAAGAGTAGCGGGTTGTGATCAGACACTCCCCCGGCCCTGTATTCCGAGGCAGTCAAAAGGGATTGCATCCTGGCAGTACCAAACGCCAGATCTATGCGAGCAGAGGAACGATGAGCGGTGGACAGGTGAGAGTATTCCTTCGAGAGCGGATGCTTCCATCTCCAAAGTTCAGTCAAGCCCACCGTGGAAGCCCAGGTTGGAAGTATCCAAGGTAGCATCCAGGATGGCATTGAAGTCACCCATAAACAACACAGGTAAATGCATATATTCAGCCAACTTATCAGTTAAATCATATAGCAGTTGTATCTGAAAAGGTGGAGGCACATAAACAGCGACCAACAGCATGGTAACGGAGTACATATCCAAAAGTACAGCCACATATCTGCCCCCTGGATCAGAGATCACCTGCTGGATCGAACATGGGATAGATTTACTAATGAGAATGGAGACCCCTCTAGCATAAGTGGAGTATGTGGCATGAAATGCCCTCTGTATCCACGGCCTACGGAGAGCTAAAATCATGTTCCCATCAAGGTGGGTCTCCTGCAGGAGGATGACATGTGGCTTAATGAGCTTTAAATACTGAAAGACACTGGCGCGTTTGAACTTATTGTTCAGGCCCCTCACATTCCATGAGAGAAGTCTTATAATGTCAGCCATGGGAATCGAGAAAAAAATTACACAGAGCCCAGGTAAGGGCTATGGGCAGGATGGAAAAAAAAAAGGGACCCATAAATTACCCCCTCAAAATACACATGAGCAAACAAAAACAGGTGCTGGTGCAGAACTCCCCATGCCATTATACCAGAACAACCCCCCCCAACAAACAAAGAAAAAGGGAAAGCTGAACAAAAACGAGTTTTCCCAAAACGTGAAATAAGAAAAAAAAAAATGAAAAACGTAGTCTGGTATGCGGCTTCAATCCCAAACTGCCCAAAAAAACAGTGACGCACGTCAGTTCTCCAATGTGAGCAACAGTCCGGTATAGAAGATGTTCTTACAGTTCCGATGGAGTCTCTGATGAGACCGGATCACCCGGTGTGCAAGGAGGGAAACACGACACCCCCCTCCTCCAATAACCAGTCTCCAGATGGCAGGATAGGGGACCCCAAAAGTAGACATCCCTACACCAGCAACAAGCCGTAGACATCCAGAAGGAATGATATGACAGGAGGATAAAATCAACAGGGGCAGCGTACAACAGGAAAACAAAAGTAAAAAGAAAAAACGGACCACATCCAGAGGGCAGCTAGCCGAGAGCACTGGCAGTCAGGACTCATCTCAAGCCATCCAGCCAGTCTGAAGCCTCTTGAGGAGTGTCAAAGAATTTCACCGAGCCCTTATACTGCACGCTGAGCCTGCTAGGATATTGCATACTATAGATAAGTTCCTTGGCCCTCAGGCGCTTCCTGACATCGTTAAAGGAACGTCTGCGGCGTTGTGTCTCCGCCGAGAAATCGGGGAATAGCATGACACGTGCATTCTCAAAGCGAAGTTCAGGGTGCTTCCGCGCCTCCGAGAGGAGCATGTCTCTGTCCCTGTAATTGAGGAACTTCACCAGGAACGGACGGGGAGGGGGGCCAGGCCCCAGTTGGCACTCTATGAGCCCTTTCCACCACATACGTGGGGGGTAAATTCTCCAGAGAGAGCAGTTGTTTAAAGAACTGCTCCGCAAATGTGGCAGGCTTTTTCCCCCTCCAGCCCCTCAGGAAGCCCCACCACCCTTACATTATTCCGGCGCTGTCTATCCTCCGCATCGTCAGCTCGGTGTTGCAAGGATTTCACAATGTCCTGTAGTTCAGCCAGCTGAGTGCCATGGGAGTGTGAGCTGTCTTCCACCTCTGAGATGCGATCCTCTGCAGCAGTGAGTCTCCCCCTGAACTTGTCCAGGTCATGGCGGATGAGCGTGCACTCCGATGCCAGGTGATCTATGCGCACCATCAACGCCGCTTTACAAGCATCGATGGCTTCCAGGATGGGGGCTGTGATCGCCCACTGGTCCGCAGCTACCTCCGGAGCCTGTCCCTGAGAAGTGCCGGAGAGCATGGGGTCCGTAGGCTTCTGTGACTCCATGCCTGCACCCGTACCGCCGCTCCTCCGTGAAGACGTTGGCGCCAACATGGCGGAGGCGGAGCCTGAGCCCTGGCTCTTGACGGAGCGGGTCTGGCGCTGGTCCTGTGGCGGCTGCCGGGCCGGTTTTGGGGTCGAGGATGGCATCGCTGGAGACCTGAGAGCTTCCCCCACAAGATGGTATAGGAGAGCAGCCCCACCGCACACCGAAAACGGAGGTAAGTTGCAGGATTAACAGAGAGCTCCGGTCCGGCACGTCTACCCTCGCTCACATCCGGCCACGCCCCCTCTTGGCCTAAAATGTTAAAGTTTGATTTTTACATTTTTTTTGAGAATTTCATATAAAAAAAAATGTGAAAAATATTGTTATTTTTTCAAAATTGTTGCTCTTTTTTTGTTTATAGTGCAAAAATTAAAAATCGCACAGGTGATCAAATACCACCAAAAGAAAGCTCTGTTTGTGGGGGAAAAAAAGGACATCAATTTAATTTGGGTACAGCGTCGCACCACTGCGCAATTGTCCGTTAAAAATCACACAGTGACGAATCGCAAAATAGGCCCTGATCTTTGAGCAGCCAAATCCTCCGGGGCTTAAGCGGTTCATTCATTCAGCTGTAAGTGGGGAATCCCGCTGACAGCTTAGGAGTTCTCGGTTGCTAAGGACACAGCGGCCTGCTCCTCACCAACCAGCTAGTCGCTGCTAAACACCGGTATAAAAGTCTGAAGATTAGCGGTTTTCTTCCAGCGTTTTTTTGAAGTTCCTAGTGTGCATGGAGCATAGAATTTCCATACCTGGAATTCCTCTTTAAAGATATTTCAGGAATTCTTTCCCCGGATATCAGTTTTCATTTATTGGAAGGCACAGAAGAGCACTGGAAATCGCTCGCTGTGTAATTTAGGAAAGTTCATTATGACCCGGAATTCCTACTGCTAATAACGTCCTTTGTGCCACCAGGAAAAGCAGAGATTCATTGTACAGAAGAAAGCGCTTTGGATCTCTTGCATGGCTAATGGGTTTTGTAGAAAGCAAATGGTAGAATAAAAAGGCCATTAGTAACCTTTTAAGATTTTTATACTCGTGTCTCAATGAAGTGTTTAAAGAAACGGAATTGTGACATATTTTACTATTCGTCAGCTTATACTTCTAGCGCTGGCTCCTAGGGGGATCGGGGGGGGGGGGGGGGGTCGGCTTTGAGCTGATAAATACTCAGAATTCAGAAGTTGATGCATCCGAGCAAGACTGGATTCACATCTCAGGTGAGCATAAATTCCCTCTGCAAGGTAAAATTCTCCCCAAACAAAAATGCAAAGATTCTCCATCCTCAGTCCAAATCCTCCTCCCAGCACTTGTCCCCCCCCCCCCCCCCCAATCCCGCCTCTCAGCCCAAATCCCCCCTAATTCCCCACAAATCACCTCTCCTCTTTCCTTCCATATCCCCCTTTTTACCACAACCCCCCCAAATTCCCCCTCCTAGCACAAATCCCCACTCCTAGGGTAAATCCTCCCCCAAGTCCCCACTCCTAGTGTAAGTCCCCCCCCCCAAATTGCCCACAAATCGCCCCGCCTAGCACACATCCTCTTTCCTTCCATATCCCCCTTCTAGCATAAATTCTCCCCCCCCCCTCCAAATTCCCCCTCCTAGCACAAATCTTCTTCCACAAATCCCCACTCCTAGGGTAAATCCTCCCCCCAAATCCCCACTCCTAGTGTAAGTCCCCCCCCCCAATTGCCCACAAATCGCCCTGCCTAGCACACATCCTCTTTCCTTCCATATCCCCCTTCTAGCATAAATTCCCCCCCCCCCCTCCAAATTCCCCCTCCTAGCACAAATCTTTTTCCACAAATCCCCACTCCTAGGGTAAATCCTCCCCCCAAATCCCCACTCCTAGTGTAAGTCCCCCCCCCCACCCCCAAATTCCCCACAAATCACCCCTCCTAGCACACATCCTCTTTTCTTCCATATCCCCCCTTCTAGCATAAATTCTCTCTCCCCCCCCCCCCCCCCAAATTCCTCCTCCTAGCACAAATCCTTTCCCACAAATCCCCAATCCTAGGGTAAATCCTTCCCCCAAATCCCCACTCCTAGTGTAAGTTTGCCCCCCCCAAATTCCCCACAAATCACCCCTCCTAGCACACATCCTCTTTTCTTCCATATGCCCCCCTCTAGCATAAATTCTCCCCCCCCTCTCAAAATTCCCCCTCCTAGCACAAATCCTCTCCCCCAAATCCCCACTCCTAGGGTAAACCCTCTCCCCAAATCCCCACTCCTAGTGTAAGTTTGCCCTCCAAATTCCCGAAAATCATCCCTTCAAGTACACATACTCTTTCCTTCCATACCCCCCCCCTTCTAGCATAAAGTCTCCTCCCTAAATATCCCCTCCTAGAGTAAATCCCTGCCCCCCAATCCCGACTCCTAGCGTAAATCATTTATCCAAATCCCCCCTTCAAGTGTAAGTTCTCCTGTCATATCCACCCTCCTAGTACAAATCCTCTCCCCCAATCCCCTCTCCTAGTACAAATCCTCTTCCCCAATCCTCCCTCCTAGCCTAAATACTCCCTCAAATCCCCCCTCCTAGTACAAATCCTTTCCCCCAATCTCCTCTCTTAGTACACATCCTCTCCCCCAAATACCCCCTTTTAGCTTAAATCCTCCCCCTAAATCCCCACTCCTAGCATAAACCCTCCCCCCAAATTTCCACTTCTAGCGTAAATCTTCCACCCAAATCCCCACTCCTTGTGTAATTTAGCTACACTAACACAACAAAAATCTTATCACTACCTATGTAAGTTAATAAAAATGTTTTGCCCTCTTTGTATTACTTTCATATAGTGTTTGAACTCTGCTGAATAGGCTGTGAAGCCGGTGGTCGGATGAAGGTTTTGTCCTATCTTGTGTTTGGACCAAACTTTGACGTGGCTAAAAGGGATTTTCCTCACTTTGGAGGGACTTCCCCTCCCTTCCTGCTGTGACCGTGTGACAGGAAGTGAAGAATCAATGAAGGGAAATCATTCCAATACAAATGGTAAAAAAATTGACCTGAGAAGGGTTTTAACTGAAGGGGGTGCACCGATAACGGTATCGGCATTTGTGCAAGTATCGCAATTTAATAAAAATGTTAGAACTCACCAGAGGCGTAACTAGAACCTTCAGGGCCCCCGATGCAAGAAACCATGAAGGGCCCCCCAGACCCCTGGTCAGGGCTCTTCCCTTCAAGCCTGGGGCTCTTCCCACTGATCCTGACAACTCTTGTTGTGGGAACCTTTCACAAGTTCTGCAGTGGGCCCCCTTCCTGCCATCTTGGGGCCTCCCCATGGTGGAATGCAGAAATGCCAGGGCCTGGTCGCAAGTGTGACCTTTGTGATCCTGGAAGTTCACCCACTGGTGTCAGTAGTTTTTATTTTTTGGTATTTTAATTGTATTATTTTTTATCATTTTATTTTATTTTTTTACAATGTCACTGACTATGACTCTGTCCATTCAGAAAAGGAAGAAGCTGATAAATTACATATTTACCGACCCCTTCCTGGTTCTCTATTGTGACACATCCCCTGCAGCAGCCGGCAGGAGAGGGGAGGGAGCACAGTGGGAGAAGGGGGAGGGGGACCAGGGGAGCACACAGGGGCCCAGAGACAGCAGAACACAAGTGAACTGGATAGGAGGAGTAGCGGGGGCAGCATACAGAGGAACCAATAGCAGCTACAGGAGGAAAAAGGAGGACAGTGATTTCTCTACATGCTGCCCCCACCGCCCCTCCTATCCAGGTGTACAGGGGAGCCGCACGGGCCCCCTAGAGCATGGGGCCCGGTTGCAATTGCAACCTCTGCAACCCCTGGAGTTACGCCCCTGGAGCTCACAGTACATATCTGGCCAAATGCAAAATCTTCATTGTTGTCCCACGAATGATAGCAAATCACGGGCACTGGAGGTGCTCACAGGACTAGAGATGTAGAGGCGGTCAACCCCCAAGCTAACATCACTTCCGCCCTATACCCACGGAGTCCCAGAAACTTCTCCTCCAGCCCTGTGGGCACCTCCAGCAGCCATGATTTGCTATCATCGACAAATCCGGGACACCGATGCAGATTCTGCATTTGGCCAGATATGTACTGTAAGCTAGCCTCTAACATATTTAATAAACTGCCCACTAGATGGCGCTTTTTTCTTTATACACACACACACAAGCAATGGGGGAAATTGCATGTGAGTCGGACAAGAATTGCACCACATTTCTGTTGAAGTTGCAGTGCGGTTTGCACTAATTTTTTTGTATTGACGCAAATCGCACCACAAAGTATCAGTACTCTCGGTATCGGTGAGTACTTGACCGAAAGCATCGGTACTTGTACTCGCGGAAAAAAAAAAAAAATGGTGTCAGTACAACCCTAGTTATAACACTTTCTTAACCACTACCCATCCCCGCTACAGCCTATATACGGCTGCAGCGCGGACTCGAATTTTCGGGAGGCCGTTTTTTAAACGGCCTCCCAGTGACACGCCCCCAGCGTGCTCCCGCGAGCGCGCTGCGGGGAAAATCTGTGATCGGCCGTGTCCCTTGGACACGGCCGATCACAGATCGTGGTGAATGGCCAATCACAGCGGCCATTCACCACGTGATCTGGCCGTCCAATGAGCGATGATCTCATATGTAAACATATGAGATCATCTCTCATCGCCGGCGCTCCTTCCTCACACGGAGCCTGCAGTGTGAGGAAGGAGGGGGAGCCTCACAGCGCCGGGCACACAGGAGAATGTAATCAGGGCACCGATCACCAGTGCCCTGATTACACAAGGTAAAAACACACACACAGTGCCCCCCCATCAGTGCCCACAGTGCCCGCCATCAGTGCCCCCCATCAATGCCCACAATCAGTGCCCATAGTGCTGCTAGTCAGTGCCCATCAGTGCCTGCTCATCTAGGCACTGATGAGCACTGACTGGCAGCACTATGGGCACTGAGTGTGGGCACTGATGGTGCTGCCCATCAGTGCCGCTCATCAGTGCCACCCGTCAGTGTCCAGTGCCGCCCGTCAGTGCCGCCTCTCAGTGCCCAGCAGTGCCACCTGTCAGTGCCCAGCAGTGCCGCCTATCAGTGCCCAGCAGTGCCGCCTATCAGTGCTCATCAGTGACGACTCTCAGTGCCTCCTATCAGTGCCGCCTATCAGTGCTCATCAGTGCGGCATATTAGTACCTCCTCATCAGTGCCCATAAGTGCCACCTCATCAGTGCCCATAAGTGCCACCTCATCAGTGCCCATCAGTGCAGCCTATCAGTGCCCATCAGTGCCGCCTCATCAGCGCACATCAGTGAAGGAGAAAAATTTATTATCAAAATTTACTCGCAGAAAATAAGAAAAACTTTTTTTTTTTTTTTCAAAATTTTTTGTCTTTATTCTTTTTTTTTGTAAAAAATAAAAAACCCAGAGATGATTAAATACCACCAAAAGAAAGCTCTATTTGTGTGAAAAAAATTATAAAAATTTCATATGGGTACAGTGTAGCATGACCGCGCAATTGTCATTCAAAGTGTGAGAGCACTGAAAGCTGAAAATTGGCCTGGATGGGAAGGGTGTTTAAGTGCACAGAAGGCAAGTAGTTAAGTTATCTAAAATGAAAGAAAAAAAAAAGTTTTGCCTTCAGTTTTACTTTAACTGCTTGCCGACCGTTCACATTGCTGCAACTGCAGCAGAGCGGCTCGGCTGGGTCCAGCGACGTAGACCTACTTCGCTGGACTCCTCCCTCTCTCGTTGGCGTGCGCGCGTGCGCCACCGGAGGTTCGCTCCCGCTGTATTCAGTCACAGCGTGAGTCGGGCCAGGGGAGGAGAGGCGGTGATCACCGCCGCTCTTCCCCGATCGTCGGGGACAGAGTGAGGAAATCCGCCCGCTTGTGTAAACAAAGCGGGCGGATCTCCTATGTGACAGACAGGGACAGATCACAGGATTCAGCATAGCTCAACCTGCAATCTGTGTCTGTGTCACACAATCCCCTCCCCCCCCACACACGTCAGTAAGCATGAGGCACACACTTAACCCCTTGATCACCACAGTGTTAACCACTTCACTGCCAGCGTCATTATTATAGTAACAGTGCATATTTATAGCACTGATTACTGTAGTAATGTCACTGGTACCCCCAAAAGTGTCAAAAATGTCAGTCAGGGGTCCGATCTGTCCACCGCAATGTTGCAGTCCTGCAAAAAAAGAAAAACACAGATCGCCGTCATTATTGGTAAAAAATAAATAAACAATAAAAATGATAAATCTTTCCCGTAGTTAGTAAACGTGATAACTTTTGTGCAAACCAATCAAAATACGCTTATTATGGGGTTTTTTTTTTACCAAAAATATGTAGAAGAAAACAAATTGGCCTAAAATGTTAAAAAATGTTGATTTGTAAATTTTTTGGAGGGGAATGTTATATATCAGAATGTGAAAAAATTGACATTTTCTACTTTGACAGTTAAAAAATATCCAATATATTCAATTTTTGTCATATATTTAGGCCAAAATGTATTTAGCTACATGTCTTTGACAAAAAAAATTCTCAATGAGCGTATTTTTGACCATTTTAAGACCGGAAGATTTTACCCCCTTTCTGATTAACATCCAGGCCATATTTTGCGATTCGGCATTGCGTTACTTTAACGGACAATTGCGCGATCGTGCGACGTCCTTTTTTTCCCAACACAAACAGAGCTTTCTTTTGGTGGTATTTGATCACCTGTGCGATTTTTAATTTTTGAAAAAAAGATTGACAATTTTGAAAAAAAAAAAACAATATTTTTCGCAAAATTTTTGCTCTTTTTTTTATTAATATCGCAAAAAATGAAAAGCGCAGAGGTGATCAAATACCAGCAAAAGGAAGCTCTGTTTATGGAAAAAAAGGACGTAAATTTTGTTTGGGTGCGGCGTTGCATGACCACGCAATTGACAGTTAAAGTCGCGCAGTGGCAAGTTGAAAAAAGTGGCCTGGACGTTAAGCAGGAAAATCCTCCGGGGCTAAAGTGGTTAACTGTTGGGTGTGATTGACTTGACCGCTCCTTTGCATTAGGACACATCATTAGCTTTTCCTGGGCCCGGGCATCTGTGCCTCTTACCCTGACTGCCCGCCATGTCTTTGGATGTATTGCTACTCTGTTGCAGTTTCTCTTTATACTTCATTTACTTAACCACTTGCTGACCGCCGCAAGTACATATACTGCGGCGGTCAGCCCCTCACAGGCAAAGTGACGTACCGGTACGTCACTAGCCTGTGAGGCTCTGGGGAGCGAGCGTGCGCCACCGGAGGCGCACTCCCGCGCGGTCACTGACCCGATGTCCGCCGGTCACTCGGCGATTGTCGGTGGAGAGGGAGAAAGTCAGGCGGCTAATGTAAACAAAGCCGCCTGTCATTCTCCCCGGTGTAAGAATGGTGATCATACGGTTCTACTATGTAGGACCGTGATCATTGTTCCTACACCTCAAGCCACAGCCAATCACAGTTAGAATCACGCCCCTAGGGACACACACAACCCCTCCCTCTCAAAAAAAGTTAACCCCTTCACTACCAGTGTCATTTTACAGTAACAGTGCATATGCATAACACTGATTACTGCAGTAATGTCACTGGTAACCCCAAAAGTGTAAAAAATGTCAGTCAAGGGTCCGATCTGTCCGCCGCAATGTCGCAGTCCCGCAAAAAAAAAAAAAATCGCAGATCGCCGCCATTACGCGTTAAAAAACAAAAAACAACAGCAAGGACAAAAATCTTTCCCTTAGTTAGTAAACGTGATAACTTTTGCGCAAACCAATCAAAATACACTTTTTGCGATTTTTTTTTTTTTTTTTTTTTTTTTTTTTTTACCAAACATATGTAGCATAAAACAAATTGGCCGAAAATTTTAAAAAATTTTGATTTTTACATTTTTTTGGGGGGGAATTTCATATAAAAAAATGTGAAAAATATTGTTATTTTTGCAAAATTGTCGCTCTTTTTTTGTTTATAGCGCATGATCAAAATATCGCACAGGTGATCAAATACCACCAAAAGAAAGCTCTGTTTGTGGGAAAAAAAGGACGTCAAATTCGTTTAGGTACAGCGTCGCACGACCGCGCAATTGTCCGTTAAAGTCACGCAGTGCCGAATCGCAAAATAGGCCCTGGTCAGGAAGGGGGTAAAATCTTCCGGGGCTTAAGTGGTTAAACATTTTCTATTCATTTATTTTAATAAATGACTCCATAAAATGTCACTTGTTTAGGGTAATAGCGGGTATAAAAAGAAGGTTATGTCACAAAGCTGTAAATTCACCAGAACGCAATATCTGATTATTTTCATTTCTTGCTGCCTAAACCGCGCCAGAAGACAAACTGTTCCTGTCTTTAAAGAGCAGCGGCAACCGCCGAAAACAATAGCAAAGGTCTAATTAGAGAGACTCGGCTTGGTTAGGAAATGGCATGGCTCTCGCTTAGAGAAATGTGAAGTGCATAGTGATTTTTTTTAATGTCATTAGTTGGTCGGTTTTCTCATTTTCCAGCTTTTTGTTGCTTTTCCGCCGCCATTGAAATGAAGAGACAATATGCAGCAAACTACTTAATGAATTCACTTAAATGATTTCTTTCATCCAAAAGACATTACATTCTTTATCATCCAGTCTGCATTCATATTAATGAGGGTTTAGTGCTTTGCATGGCTGCCATATGTCCTAGATTTCTATTATTCTGAATTCCGCATTGTTTTGATTTTGGATGCAGTTCTGGGCAGGAGCCCCATTAAGTTTGGTTTGAATCTCAAATGAGAATCCCAATTGTTTTCCATTGAAATTAGTTGCAAATCGCAATTGTTGCTGTCTGTCTGTTGTATTTCTTGCAGTAAAGTTTATGAATCGAATCCAGCAGTAGCGTATCAATGTGCTTTAACTGAATGAAAATGCTGCCTATATAAAAACTATTTACAGTCATATCCAGAGGTGTAACTAGAACCTTCAGGGCCTCGGTGCAAGAAATCATGAAGGGCCCCCCCGGACCCCTGGCCGGGGCCCTTCCCTTCAAGCCTAGGGCTCTTCCCACTGATCCTGGGGTCCTTTACTCTCGTTGTGGGACCCTTTCAGAAGTTCTGCAGTGGGCCCCCTTGCTGCCATCTTGGGCCCCCCCCACGGTGGTGGAATGCCAGGGCCCGGACGCAAGTGTGACCTTTGCGATCCTGGAAGTTCACCCACTGCTGTCAGTAGTTTTTATTTTTTTGGTATTTTAATTGTATTATTTTTTATCATTTTATTTTATTTTTTTTACAATGTGACTGACTATGACTCTGTCCATTCAGAAAAGGAAAGAGCTGGTAAATTACATATTTACCGACCCCCTTCCTGGTTCTCTATTGTGACACATCCCCTGCAGCAGCCGGCAGGAGAGGGGAGGGAGCACAGTGGGGCGGGGGGGGGGGGGCAGCACAGTAGGGGGGGACCAGGGGAGAACACAGGGACCCAGAGACAGCAGAACACAAGTGAACTGGATAGGAGTGGAACAGAGGAACAAATCTCCTCCATTTTCCTCCTGCAGCTACAGGAGGAAAAAGGAGGACAGTGATTTCTCTACATGCTGCCCCCGCTGCCCCTCCTATCCAGGTGTACAGGGGAGCCGCACAGGCCCACTGGAACATGGGGCCGGGTTGCAATTGCAACCCCTGCAACCCCTGTAGTTACGCCTCTGGTTATACCAATACAATACAACACATACCGAGTGCTACTAATATGCAGACAGAACACATGCACATGCATACAAAATTCATCACTTTTTGGAGTCATTTACTGAACATCATGAACACCCATTTTTGTCCACTGTTTTTGAGACCAGATGTCCAACCACCATTGCCTGCCACCAGATGGGGATTGTCACCTGCTACCGGCGTCTGCCACCAGATTGTCAGTTGTCACCAAATGCAGCTTGCCACGTCACCTGCCACCAGATGGGGATTGTCACCTGCCACCGTCGCCTGCCACCAGATGGAGATTGTCACCTGCTACCGGCGTCTGCTACCAGATTGTCACTTGTTACCAGATGCAGCTTGTCACGTCACCTGTCAGCAGATGCGGATTGTCACTTTCCACCGTCGCCTGCCACCAAATGGGGATTAATTGCCACCGTCGCCTGCCACCAGATGGGGATTGTCACCTGCCTCCAGATGGGGATTGTCACCTGCTACCGGCGTCTGCCACCAGATTGTCACTTGTCACCAGATGCAGCTTGCCACGTCGCCTGATACCAGATGGGGATTGTCACCTGCCACCGTCGCCTGCCACCAGATGGGTATTGTCACCTGCCACCATCGCCTGCCACCAGATGGAGTTTGTCACCTGCCACCAGATGGGGATTGTCACCTGCTACCAGCGTCTGCCACCAGATTGTCACTTGTCACCAGATGCAGACTGTCACTTGTCACTGGCGCCTGCCACCAGATTGTCACTTGCCACATCGCTTGCCGCCAGATGCAGCTTGCCACGTCACCTGCCACCAGATGCGTATTGTCACTTGCCACCAGGTGGGGATTGTCACCTGCCATCGTTGCCTGCCACCAGATGCGTTTTGTCACTTGGCACTGTCACTTGTCACCTGCCACCAGATGGGGATTGTCACCTGCCACCATTGCCTGCCACCAGATGGGGATTGTCACCTGCTACCAGCGTCTGCCACCAGATTGTCACTTGTCACCAGATGCAGCTTGCCACGTCGCCTGCCACCAGATGGGGATTGTGACCTGCCACCGTCACCTGCCACCAGATGGGGATTGTCACCTGCTACCAGCGTCTGCCACCAGATTGTCACTTGTCACCAGATGCAGGCTGTCACTTGTCACTGGCGCCTGCTACCAGATTGTCACTTGCCACATCGCTTGCCGCCAGATGCAGCTTGCCACGTCACCTGCCACCAGATGCGTATTGTCACTTGCCACCAGGTGGGGATTGTCACCTGCCATTGTTGCCTGCCACCAGATGGGGATTGTCACCTGCTACCGGCATCTGCCACCAGATTGTCACTTGTTACCAGATGCAGCTTGTCACGTCACCTGTCAGCAGATGTGGATTGTCACTTGCCACCATTGCTTGCCACCAGATGGGGATTGTTAACTGCCACCGTCGCCTGCCACCAGATGGGGATTGTCACTTGCCACCGGCGCCTGCCACCAGATGCGGATTGTCACCTGCCACCAGATGGGGATTGTCACCTACCACCATCACCTCACACCAAATGGAGATTGTCACCTGCCACCAGATGGGAATTCTCACTTGCCACCATCGCCTGCCACTAGATGCGGATTGTCAATTGCCACCCGATGCAGCTTGCCACGTCACCTTTTAGCAGATGCAGATTGTCACTTGCTACCTTCACCTGCCACCAGATGCAGATTGTCACTGCATTGGTGGCAGCACAGGCATGCACATTAGTCCTCAGAACACAAAGGCAGGCCTGGATTGGTGGGTTCTGAGTGAGGGAGAACAGCGGTGATGGGGGGAGGGGGGCGGGGTGTGAGAGGTGATATCATCTCTCTGCTCACTCGCCTCACCTCCAACAGGGTAGTGGAGGACATCGGTGATGTGGATGGGCAGGCAGTAAAAGATTATCTCATCTCTCTGCTTGCCCCTCTCATTTCCAATAGTGTAGTGGCCTGGCTGTGAGGTCAGAACAGTGATGATGCGGGCGGGCGGTGAGAGATGTCATTTCTCTGCTCGCCCGCTGCCGCACCTCAGAAAGTGCAGCCTTTGCGGCCCGGCTGCAACCGGCCTGTGGCCCGGGGGTTTAGACCCCCCCGGAATAGGGTATATACATTGGTTGATACGGTTCTTCATGTGAACTTATGGAGAGACCCATGGGAAGCGCTTTTACAGAAGTCACCCGTCAGGAACGCACCACTGGATAGTAGTGTCTCTTCGCTGTCCAGGCCCGGCCAACCTGTAAGTATGGGTCCCGGTCCTGGGATCCTTTATAGGTTTTGTACCTCATAAAGATCATTAAGCATTTTCTATAATTGTTGTTATACTATTCCTGCATATATGTTTTCACAGACATGCATGTGTGCATCCATTTCTGAAGAAGTGAGCAGTTTGCTCATGAAACGCGTCAAAGTCATTAAGATGCCTTTCAACAACCATGCAACAATACAGTTACAAATTTCAAGCATGTACTACATTGTGCCTATTCCATTGTTTGGTTTGGAATATGTTTTATGTACTGTGATATATGATATATTTTATATCAATCAATAAACCGACATTACATTTATTCAAATCGAGTGGCCATGGTGTTCGCCTCATTTAAAGTCCCAGGGCAATTTTCCCTTTTGTACCCAAATACTCAATATAAGATTTTTATGGCGGCAAAGCAAACTATAGCACGGTCATGGAAAACGACACTTTTCACTTGTGAAGTGGTTAAAAACTGGGTTCATTGCACGCTCATTAGCGAAAGATTGACTGTGATCCTTGTGGACAAGTATGACAAATTCCAAGGGATTTGGCAACCCTGATAAGACCACTTCCAGCCTTCTCATAGGACCTCCTGATTCCTAGAACTGTGAAAGTTCCACTTGGTACAACTTAAAACCCCTGGGGTGCCTGATTCCCTCCCCATTTCCCTTCCCTTTCTCTTTCTCTCTGAAGGCTTCAGCTAATCTGCCCAGAAGGGCAGGCTGGAGATTTCCTCCCGCAGGACAAGTCCCTGCTGCTCTGGGCCTCAAACTATTTATCTCATTCTCAGCCACCTACTGGGTACTCCCCCCAGGGATTGGCTGAGACTATTCAGGTCCATTAGATTTAAGAACAGGGGTGCACAACTGCTGGCCCGCAGAGCCCTCTGATGTGGCCCACGGCCAATGAGACTGCCTGCACGGGGGATGCACGGAACACCTGTACAACCCCTGTAAGGGTAAACACAGCCCTCCATGGGCATACTGTTATGTATGCCCTGTGTGAATGAGACTCAAGTGCTCCAAACAAACAGCCAATTAAAGATGAAATAAGTAGCTTTGTTTACTGTTCATCTGCCCTAGGATTTGTAAGTTTGTTAAGCCAGGTCTTTCATTTACAAGCCTTTGCCACTCTGTAAAGCCACAAGGATCAACCTGGCACCATGGGCATTGTCTCTTTATAGCAAGGGAGTGTAATATGTGAATGTGAAAAATTGAATCTTGACCAAAAAATGGATAAATAATGGCCAAATCACCCAATGAATTAATCAAAAATATTGAACTGAAGCCATAATTGAATCTTGCTCGAAAAATGGGCAAAAGTTGAGCAAATTGCCCAACTAATCAATGACAAAACAGACAAAATCAATGACAAAACAGACCCCATAGTACTGAAGCCATACTTGAATCTTGTCCAAAAAATGAACAATGTTGGGCATATTGCCCAATGAATCAATGATAAATAGACCCCCGTAGTATTAAAACCATCATTTAATTTTGCTCAAAGATTGAGTAAGTGTTGGGCAAATTGCCTAATGAATCAATTATTAATAGACTCTATAGTAGTGAAACTATATTGAAATCTTGCTAAAAAAAAAAAAAAAAAATGTGCAAATGTTGGGCAAATTACTTAACAAATCAATTATAAATCGGGACCCTGTAGTCCTGAAGCCATAATAAATCTTGCTAAAAAAGAAAAAAGAGCAAACGTTGGGCAAATCGCCTAATGAATCAATAATTAGATCTCATAGTACTGAAGCCATGATTTCATCTTGCTCGAAAAATGGACAAATGTTGGGCAAATCACAAAACAGAGCAATTAAAAATAGACTCAACAGAGCCATAATTTAATCATTCCTTAAAAATAGGCAAATGTTGGGCAAATCGCTTAACAAATTAATTATAAATAGACCCCATAGAACTGAAGCCATAATTCAATCTTACCCAAAAAATGGGCAAATTGCCCAACAAATCAATTATTAATAGACCTAATAGTACTGGAGCCATATTTGAATCTTGCCCAAAAAAATGGGCAAACGACCCATAGAATCAATGATAAACAGATCCCATAGTATTAAAACCATAACTGAATCTTGCTCAAAAAATGGGCAAGCGTTGGGCAAATCACCTAACAAATCAATTATAAATAGATAAAAATATGGGAATTACTGCGCTAAAACATGATTAAATAAGCTTACACACTCAACAATGAATAAAAGCTCAACCTCTCTAAGTGAAAGCTGCCAACACCTGATCATGAATTAGAAAACACAGATCATAAAAAATTGTAGAAATAAATGGTGTAGCGCTTAAAAAATAAATTAAAATGAACTCCACAGTCCATATAAAAATATCAATCATTGGAAGGAAAGTCCATATCAGAAAGACGTGCTCCCAAAGGTGTAGCCAATCAATACACACTCCAGCAATTCTGTGCAGAGAGACCACCACCAAGAGAAAAGATGGCCCCTTACCGCAATGAATGGATCCCCACTACAGAGATCAGATCCAGCTCTATTCGTACGTCTATATGACCATATCAGACAGTGCCCGGCTCATAGTGACATCCACATCAACTCCAATGGTTACAGACACAGGTATAGGTGCATATGTGAAGAAAAAGGGACAGCTCCCATAGTGAAGTACAGTAACAAGTGTGTTTATTAGATGCACTAGCATAAAATTGGCAACTCACATTTAGCAGCAGATATTATAGCATGTCTCTCTCATATATCGCCTTTCGGGTCCGGTTCCCAACCAAGAAAATGGCCGCCGCGTCCCTCGTGTGTCCCAGCGTGGCGTGCCGCAAGCTCCTCCTACGCGTTTCGTCAATAGATGACGTCGTCAGGGGGTGTGGCCTGCGGTAAACCAATCACTTTTATACGCCGGACGGGACGGAAGAGGCGGAACTTTGCATAACCACCCGAAACCGGAAGTCGGGTATATGCGCTCCAACAACCGGAACTTTCGGGTCAGAGTACTGTAACTCTACATCCTGGCGCCCAGCGCTTGCACTCCAGCTCCCTGGAAACATGCGCTTCAGCAGTCGGAACCAGGAAGTTATACAACCCTCAATAATCCATACCAGATGTCAATCTAATAACACTCCGAACACAGATCAGAATGTGTGGATTGCGGATTGCGATATATATATATGTACTCAATCTAATAATAATGGGGATGCCATAAAATCACATGATAACGCGACATGGCCAAATCCCCAATTCTGGGCAACATTGATACTAATGGGAATAGATGCTTCACTCTTGGCTTCCAAAATACCAGTGGTCCCCATACTTAGTAGCCAAATAGTGCTATAACGCACAAAAACAGCGCCACCATAATGGATCCACCAGGGTGCGCAGTGCCATTAACCGGTCACGGAAACAGACCCCAAAGGCTACACACTAAATACAGTGCCAATAATAAAAACAAAAATCAAAAGTACAATAAAAATACATAAACAATAAAAACAACAAGAAGAATATAAAAATCCTATAGGCATCTTTTACTAAGACAATAAATATACCCCAAATTATTAAATATTCTTAAAGTTAGGACAAACGATCTGACCATGGGACATCGAGAGGACACATCAACTATGCATTATTGATGAACGCATTGATGTCCCAATCGATGTTTAACCCATGGGGGGCATACGTTTTCAATCGATAAATCCAGCTGGTTTCCAACTGGGAAACGCCTCTTGTACGATTGGCACCCCTCCAACTGCCAGAAAATTTGTCAATTCCCAAAAACACAGTGCCTTTAGGGTCTCCCCCATGGCAAAGATCATAATGACGCGAGACACTGTGCTTTGGGAATTTCTTAATAATATTTGCCACGTGCTCCTGCAGGCGCACATGCAGCATACGAATCGTACGGCCCACATATTCGCGGCCACATGGGCAGCGCAACAAGTAGACCACATGTCGCGTGGTGCAAGTTATAAACGGCTCAATTTTAATATCTAATTGGGTGGAATTGGAGAAGAACGACTCAACCCTTCTTATCCTACAGGCATTGATTTTGCAAACGGCACAACGTCTGCAGGGGTAAAACCCCCCTCTCTGCTGGAAGAATGAAACAGTTTTGGGCGGATCTATGATGTTGGGAGCCACCTGTAACCGTAAAGGGGGAACACCCCTAAAAATGATCTTAGGGGCTTCCGGCAATACAGATCCCAATATACTGTCATTCCTTAAGACATGCCAATGCCTACGGATGATCTTTTTGACCGAGAAGTGCTGGATAGAATAGGAGGAAAAAAAGGCATATTGAAAATCCTCATTCGCATCTCGCACCCTCGGTTGCAACAGATCCTCCCTGTTACGGTCATCTGCCTGCACAAGAGCTCTCTCAAGGTCCTCTTCCTTGTACCCTTTTTCCAAAAACTTGGATTTCAGGGTATCCGCCTCCCGCAGAAAGTCAGACCTATTAGAGCAATTTCTCTTCAGTCTGAGAAATTGACTGACAGGAACGGACTTAAGCCACGACACATGGTGGCAACTGGATGTGTCAATAAATCCGTTCCTGTCAGTCTCTTTGAAAAAGGTAGAGGTCTCTAGGACATTACCCGCAACCCTGATCCTGAGATCCAAAAAATGGATCTCAGAACTGCTAGATTCATGGGTAAGTATGATACCTCTGTCGTTGGCATTGAGCTCCGAGATAAATACATTCAGGGATTCAAAGTCACCATCCCACAGGAGGAGGATGTCATCGATGTACCTCCGCCAGAGGACAACCTCCGGTCTTGGAACGTCACCGATGACATCCTCCTCCCACTTGGCCATGAACAAGTTGGCCATACTTGGCGCAAATTTCGCGCCCATGGCCACACCCTTGTTCTGTCTGTAGAAGGTGCCCCCAAACCAGAAGAAGTTGTGGGCCATGGCATAGTCAAGGAGGGCCAGAATGTATTGACTCTGAAAGTTCAGCATACTACTTTGTCCCAAAAAGTGCTCAACAGCATCTCTCCCATGCCGATGCGAAATCACCGTATATAGTGACGAGACATCGGCAGTAGCTAAAATATAGCTATCCTTCCACTCTATGTCCTTAAGAATATTGATTACCTGCATAGAGTCTCTTAGGAAGGAGGGTGTTTTCATCACCAATGGCTGCAAAAAGAAATCGATGTATTTCCCCACCCGGGAGGTAACCGAATCAATGCCACTAATGATTGGCCTCCCGGGTGGGTTCACCGCATCTTTATGCACCTTGGGTAAGTAGTACATAATGGGTACCCTAGGAGCAGAAGGCACCAAAAATGACTTTTCTTTCTTGGTTAGGAGTTTTCTTTCAAATCCCTCTTCCACTAGTGCAATAAGCTCCTTTTTATACGCCACAGTTGGATTACCCCTGAGGGGGATATAGGTTTCCCTATCAGATAGCAACCTCTCCATTTCCTTATTATAGGCCGAGGTGTCCAAAATAACTATCCCCCCCCCCTTGTCTGCTGGCCTCACAATAATGTCCTCCCGTTTTTTTAATGAACACATTCCTCGTCTAAACATACTAGTCTGATGCACCTTTTTAAGACTAAGGTTGTCCAAATCCTTGGCAACCAAATCCCGAAACACCGTCAGGGAAGGAGCCAGGGAACCAGGAGGATTAAAGAGCGAAGCGTTTGCAAACGGTGTGGCTTTTACTCCCATAACATATTCTGATCTGGGAGCAATTGGGTTCCCCATGAAATGCCTCTTTATGCTCATCTTCCGCACATACTTGTGTAGGTCAATGAACGTGTCAAACTTGTTCAAAGGCTTAGGGGGGGCATATTTCAGGCCATGATTAAGCACATACTTCTCCTCTACAGAGAGGGGAGCCGTGCTTAAATTAAATAGACCTTGATCTTTTAGCGCCGCCTTCTTTTTGTTGCGGACCCTCCTCCCCCCTCTAGTCCCTCTCTTCCTTCTTTCTGCCTCTTGCTCCTGGGGGTCCCCTCCTGAAAAGGGGTATTAGGTGGCCTGTAAGGTCCATATCCCCCAGGTGGGTTAGAGCGCGTTGGTTGGGGAGGGTTATAGCCTTGTGTATTACGGGCCCATTGTTCATCCCCTCTCTGATAATAAGGTCCCCCAGGTCGAAGGGGAGGTATGAAGTCCCTCCCCTGTGGGTGTGAGGTGATATACTGGGCCCCACCCTCAAAGCTATCTTGTAGGGGTAAGAATCTGTTCTCAGATACCGGAAACTCCACTCTAGACTGAGAGGCCGAATTACCCCTACCTCTACCCCTCCCTCTCCCCCGCCCCCGTCCTCGTCCACGCCTTGGTTGTACCCATGCATTGGAGTTTGGACGGGGGTGGTTAAACTGCTCTGATGGTGGTGTAATGTCCATTGGAGTACTGGGTGGAATAATAGCTTGAGCATTTTGTATCCCAACCGGACCAGTGGTGTCCCTATTGATCTGCCATTTAAAGACAAGTTTGTTCCTATAGTCCCCACTGTCCCTGAGAAATTTCTTTCTCTTTTTATTTTTCTGCTCAATATCCTCCTTCTCCAAATGCTTTTTCAAAGAGTCAGATTTTAGTTTGTAAGAGTCTTTAGTCTTAAATTCCTCTAATTTACTCTTAATAGTATTGATCTCCTCATCCAATTTCTTTAACTTAAGCCGTTTCTTGGATACCATGAACCGCAGAAGCTCCAACCCGGCCTTATTGAAGTATTGGTACCATTCATCTGTGTCCAAGACATCGCTTTGCGGCGACACCTCCCACCGCAGGCTCCTAGGCACCATACTCTCTGCCAGGTACTTTTCAAAAAATGCTACATCCCACCCCGTGTGGAGCTCCGTAGTCATGACATTCTTAAGCCTCAAAAAGAGACCATTCATGTCATCTAGAGGCTCCTCAGAGGTGGAAAAAATGCCTTCCAAATTAATGGAGTAAGTTTTCCTGTATTCAAATACATCCATAATGAAAACTGGATTCCTTTAAATACACGGTACCCAAGTCCTGTAAACGCAGAATTGTACCAGTAAAATTCCTATAGTGCTAAATAAAGCACAAGCAGCAGCACATGTACTAATTGTAACAAGATAAAAATATGGGAATTACTGCGCTAAAACATGATTAAATAAGCTTACACACTCAACAATGAATAAAAGCTCAACCTCTCTAAGTGAAAGCTGCCAACACCTGATCATGAATTAGAAAACACAGATCATAAAAAATTGTAGAAATAAATGGTGTAGCGCTTAAAAAATAAATTAAAATGAACTCCACAGTACATATAAAAATATCAATCATTGGAAGGAAAGTCCATATCAGAAAGACGTGCTCCCAAAGGTGTAGCCAATCAATACACACTCCAGCAATTCTGTGCAGAGAGACCACCACCAAGAGAAAAGATGGCCCCTTACCGCAATGAATGGATCCCCACTACAGAGATCAGATCCAGCTCTATTCGTACGTCTATATGACCATATCAGACAGTGCCCGGCTCATAGTGACATCCACATCAACTCCAATGGTTACAGACACAGGTATAGGTGCATATGTGAAGAAAAAGGGACAGCTCCCATAGTGAAGTACAGTAACAAGTGTGTTTATTAGATGCACTAGCATAAAATTGGCAACTCACATTTAGCAGCAGATATTATAGCATGTCTCTCTCATATATCGCCTTTCGGGTCCGGTTCCCAACCAAGAAAATGGCCGCCGCGTCCCTCGTGTGTCCCAGCGTGGCGTGCCGCAAGCTCCTCCTACGCGTTTCGTCAATAGATGACGTCGTCAGGGGGTGTGGCCTGCGGTAAACCAATCACTTTTATACGCCGGACGGGGGTAATCCAACTGTGGCGTATAAAAAGGAGCTTATTGCACTAGTGGAAGAGGGATTTGAAAGAAAACTCCTAACCAAGAAAGAAAAGTCATTTTTGGTGCCTTCTGCTCCTAGGGTACCCATTATGTACTACTTACCCAAGGTGCATAAAGATGCGGTGAACCCACCCGGGAGGCCAATCATTAGTGGCATTGATTCGGTTACCTCCCGGGTGGGGAAATACATCAATTTCTTTTTGCAGCCATTGGTGATGAAAACACCCTCCTTCCTAAGAGACTCTATGCAGGTAATCAATATTCTTAAGGACATAGAGTGGAAGGATAGCTATATTTTAGCTACTGCCGATGTCTCGTCACTATATACGGTGATTTCGCATCGGCATGGGAGAGATGCTGTTGAGCACTTTTTGGGACAAAGTAGTATGCTGAACTTTCAGAGTCAATACATTCTGGCCCTCCTTGACTATGCCATGGCCCACAACTTCTTCTGGTTTGGGGGCACCTTCTACAGACAGAACAAGGGTGTGGCCATGGGCGCGAAATTTGCGCCAAGTATGGCCAACTTGTTCATGGCCAAGTGGGAGGAGGATGTCATCGGTGACGTTCCAAGACCGGAGGTTGTCCTCTGGCGGAGGTACATCGATGACATCCTCCTCCTGTGGGATGGTGACTTTGAATCCCTGAATGTATTTATCTCGGAGCTCAATGCCAACGACAGAGGTATCATACTTACCCATGAATCTAGCAGTTCTGAGATCCATTTTTTGGATCTCAGGATCAGGGTTGCGGGTAATGTCCTAGAGACCTCTACCTTTTTCAAAGAGACTGACAGGAACGGATTTATTGACACATCCAGTTGCCACCATGTGTCGTGGCTTAAGTCCGTTCCTGTCAGTCAATTTCTCAGACTGAAGAGAAATTGCTCTAATAGGTCTGACTTTCTGCGGGAGGCGGATACCCTGAAATCCAAGTTTTTGGAAAAAGGGTACAAGGAAGAGGACCTTGAGAGAGCTCTTGTGCAGGCAGATGACCGTAACAGGGAGGATCTGTTGCAACCGAGGGTGCGAGATGCGAATGAGGATTTTCAATATGCCTTTTTTTCCTCCTATTCTATCCAGCACTTCTCGGTCAAAAAGATCATCCGTAGGCATTGGCATGTCTTAAGGAATGACAGTATATTGGGATCTGTATTGCCGGAAGCCCCTAAGATCATTTTTAGGGGTGTTCCCCCTTTACGGTTACAGGTGGCTCCCAACATCATAGATCCGCCCAAAACTGTTTCATTCTTCCAGCAGAGAGGGGGGTTTTACCCCTGCAGACGTTGTGCCGTTTGCAAAATCAATGCCTGTAGGATAAGAAGGGTTGAGTCGTTCTTCTCCAATTCCACCCAATTAGATATTAAAATTGAGCCGTTTATAACTTGCACCACGCGACATGTGGTCTACTTGTTGCGCTGCCCATGTGGCCGCGAATATGTGGGCCGTACGATTCGTATGCTGCATGTGCGCCTGCAGGAGCACGTGGCAAATATTATTAAGAAATTCCCAAAGCACAGTGTCTCGCGTCATTATGATCTTTGCCATGGGGGAGACCCTAAAGGCACTGTGTTTTTGGGAATTGACAAATTTTCTGGCAGTTGGAGGGGTGCCAATCGTACAAGAGGCGTTTCCCAGTTGGAAACCAGCTGGATTTATCGATTGAAAACGTATGCCCCCCATGGGTTAAACATCGATTGGGACATCAATGCGTTCATCAATAATGCATAGTTGATGTGTCCTCTCGATGTCCCATGGTCAGATCGTTTGTCCTAACTTTAAGAATATTTAATAATTTGGGGTATATTTATTGTCTTAGTAAAAGATGCCTATAGGATTTTTATATTCTTCTTGTTGTTTTTATTGTTTATGTATTTTTATTGTACTTTTGATTTTTGTTTTTATTATTGGCACTGTATTTAGTGTGTAGCCTTTGGGGTCTGTTTCCGTGACCGGTTAATGGCACTGCGCACCCTGGTGGATCCATTATGGTGGCGCTGTTTTTGTGCGTTATAGCACTATTTGGCTACTAAGTATGGGGACCACTGGTATTTTGGAAGCCAAGAGTGAAGCATCTATTCCCATTAGTATCAATGTTGCCCAGAATTGGGGATTTGGCCATGTCGCGTTATCATGTGATTTTATGGCATCCCCATTATTATTAGATTGAGTACATATATATATCGCAATCCGCAATCCACACATTCTGATCTGTGTTCGGAGTGTTATTAGATTGACATCTGGTATGGATTATTGAGGGTTGTATAACTTCCTGGTTCCGACTGCTGAAGCGCATGTTTCCAGGGAGCTGGAGTGCAAGCGCTGGGCGCCAGGATGTAGAGTTACAGTACTCTGACCCGAAAGTTCCGGTTGTTGGAGCGCATATACCCGACTTCCGGTTTCGGGTGGTTATGCAAAGTTCCGCCTCTTCCGTCCCGTCCGGCGTATAAAAGTGATTGGTTTACCGCAGGCCACACCCCCTGACGACGTCATCTATTGACGAAACGCGTAGGAGGAGCTTGCGGCACGCCACGCTGGGACACACGAGGGACGCGGCGGCCATTTTCTTGGTTGGGAACCGGACCCGAAAGGCGATATATGAGAGAGACATGCTATAATATCTGCTGCTAAATGTGAGTTGCCAATTTTATGCGAGTGCATCTAATAAACACACTTGTTACTGTACTTCACTATGGGAGCTGTCCCTTTTTCTTCACATATGCACCTATACCTGTGTCTGTAACCATTGGAGTTGATGTGGATGTCACTATGAGCCGGGCACTGTCTGATATGGTCATATAGACGTACGAATAGAGCTGGATCTGATCTCTGTAGTGGGGATCCATTCATTGCGGTAAGGGGCCATCTTTTCTCTTGGTGGTGGTCTCTCTGCACAGAATTGCTGGAGTGTGTATTGATTGGCTACACCTTTGGGAGCACGTCTTTCTGATATGGACTTTCCTTCCAATGATTGATATTTTTATATGGACTGTGGAGTTCATTTTAATTATAAATAGACCCTGTAGTCCTGAAGCCATAACTGAATCTTGCTAAAAAAATAAATAAATGGGCAAACGTGGGGCAAAGTGCCTAATGAATCAATTATAATTTGACCTGATAGAACTGAAGCCATAATTTCATCTTGCTCGAAAACAAAAATGGGCAAATTGCCCAACAAATTAATTATTAAAAAACCCAATAAAACTAGAGCCATATTTGAATTTTGCCCAAAAAATGGGCAAATCACCCAAGGAATCAATGATAAACAGACCCCATAGTATTAAAACCATAGCTGAATCTTGCTCAAAAAATGGTCAAGCGTTGGGCAAATCGCCTAACGAATCAATTATAAATAGACCCTGTAGTCCTGAAGCCATAAATTAATCTAGCTAAAAAGAAATGGGCAAATGGTGGGCAAATCACCGAATGAATCAATTATAACTAGACCTTATAGTACTGAAGCCATAATTTCATCTTGCTTGAAAAAGGGACAAATATTGGGCAAATCACACAACAAAGCAATTATAAATAAACCCAATAGAGCCATAATTTAATCATTGTCTAAAAATGGGCAAATGTTGGGCAAATCGCCTAACAAATTAATTATAAATAGACCCCATAGGACTGAAGCCATAAGTCAATCTTGCCCAAAAATTGTGCAAATTGCCCAACAAATCAGTTATCAATAGTCCCAATAGTACTGGAGCCATAATCAAATCTTGCCCAAAAAATGGGAACATCACCCATAGAATCAATGATAAACAGATCACATAGTATTAAAACCATAACTGAATCTTGCTCAAAAAGTGGGCAAGCGTTGGGCAAATCGCCGAATGAATCAATTATAACTAGACCTCATAGTACTGAAGCCATAATTTCATCTTGCTTGAGAAATGGACAAATGTTGGGCAAATTACACATAGACCCAAGAGAGCCATAATTTAATATTTCCCTTAAAGTGGGCAAATGTTGGGCAAATCGCCTAACAAATTTCATTATAAATAGACCCCATAGAACTGAAGCCATAATCAAATCCAATAAAAAAAAAATAGGCAAATTGCCCAACAAATCAATTTTCAATAGACCCAATAGTACTGGAGCCATAATTGAATCTTGCCCAAAAAATGGGCAAATCACCCAAGGAATCAATAATAAACAGATCGCATAGTAATAAAACCATAACTGAATCTTGCTAAAAAATAGGCAAGCGTTGGGCAAATCGCCTAACAAATCAATTATAAATAGACCCTGTAGTCCTGAAGCCATAACTGAATCTTGCTAAAGAAAAAATGGGCAAACGTTGGGAAAATTGCCGAATGAATCAATTATAACGAGACCTCATAGTACTGAAGCCATAATTTCATCTTGCTTGAAAAATGGACAAATGTTGGGCAAATTACACATAGACCCAATAGAGCCAAAATTTAATTTTCCCTAAAAAATGGGCAAGTGTTGGGCAAATAACACATAGACCCAATAGAGCCATAATTTAATCTTTCCCTAAAAATGGGCAAATGTTGGGCAAATTACACGTAGACCCAATAGAGCCATAATTTAATCTTTTCCTAAAAATGGAAAAATGTTGGGAAAATTACACGTAGACCCAATAGAGCCATAATTTAATCTTTCCCTAAAAATGGGCAAATGTTGGGCAAATTACACATAGACCCAATAGAGCCATAATTTAATCTTTCCCTAAAAATGGGCAAATGTTGGGCAAATTACACATAGACCCAATAGAGCCATAATTTAATCCTTTCCTAAAAATGGACAAATGTTGGGCAAATTACACATAGACCCAATAGAGCCATAATTTAATCTTTCCCTAAAAATGGACAAATGTTGGGCAAATCGCCTAACAAATTAATTATAAATAGAACCCACAGAACTGAAGCCATAATCCAATTCAATCAAAAAATAGGAAAATTGCCCAACTCAAATCAATTATCAATAGACCCAATAGTACTGGAGCCATAAGTGAATCTTGCCCAAAAAAAAAATAGACAAATCACCCAAGGAATCAATAATAAACAGACCCCATAGTATTGAAACCGTAACAGAATCTTGCTCAAAAATGGGCAAATCCCCTAATGAATCAACTAGAAATAGACCCCATAGAGCGGAAGCCATACCATTACAGCCAAGCAACTAGTATTTTTAGATGAAATGGTCATTTGCAGCGGCCCTCGGGTTTCTTTTAAATAGATTCTACTGTATGTACTGTAGTGTTACTAGCAAAACCTTTTGCCAATCATACTGTAATCTGTATCGGTTTTAGTTAATAAAATGTCGATTAAATCCTCCTCTGCATTTATTGTCAGCTAAAAGATTATCAATAGAACGTTTCATGAATAAATCACGATTCCCCGGAGTTGTTTACAGAGAACCAACGCCAGTGTACTCGTCTTGAATATATTGTACAATTTGCGGTCATATCTGCTCTATGACAAACCGCTGTTCCCTGGCGTGTTCTCAATTGATAATGAGTGCCGCGCTTTTTATAAAGTTGTTCCAACAAAATTCTGCAGCCTCCTACTATTTCACAATGAAAGGCTTTTCACCTCTCTGTAAAAAGGAAATAACATTTCGTACAATGTTTATAAAAGAAAAAAGAAATAAAAAGACTGCTTCAACCCAGAACCATTTTTTTCACTCATATTAAAAAGGCACTTTTTTAGTCCTAAAGATTTAAAACCTTAAAAACTTTCTATTTTTGCTGAAAGCGGAGTAGAATAAAATGGTGGCAATTAAAATTTTCACATGCTAAATGCACCACTGCGTTACCTAACCTATATTTTAGCAATTAATGCACTCAAATTAGTTTTAGTACCCGCTAAGCAAATAGGATTCCCAATTTTTTGGTAAAAGATAAAATATACACTGTTTAAAAAAATTCAAGGAACACTTTTTAATCAGAGTATAGCATCAAGTCAATTAAACTCCTGGGATATTGATATGGTCAGGCAAGTAGCAAAAGGGGGTTGTTAATCAGTTTCAGCTGCTTTGGAGTTAACGAAATTCAAAACAGGTGCACTAGATGGGCAACAATGAGACAACCTCCAAAACAGGAATGGTTTTACAGGTGGAGGCAAATTACATTTTTTTCCCTACTCATCTTTTCTGACTGTTTTTTCTCTAGTTTTGCATTTGGATCAGGTCAGTGTCACTGCTGGTAGCATGAGGCGATACCTGGACCCTATAGAGGTTGCACAGGCAGTCCAACTCCTCCAGGATGGCACATCAATACCTCCCATTGCCAGAAGGTTTGCTGTGTCTCCCAGCACAGTCTCAAGAGCATGGAGAAGATTCCAGGAGACAGGCAGTTACTCTAGGAGAGCTGGACAGGGCCATAGAAGGTCCTTAACCCATCAGCAGGACCGGTATCTGCTCCTTTGTGCAAGGAGGAACAGGATGAGCACTGCCAGAGCCCTACAAAATGACCTCCAGCAGGACACTGGTGTGAATGTCTCTGACCAAACAATCAGAAACAGACTTCATGAGGGTGGCCTGAGGGCCCAACGTTCCTCTAGTGGGCCCTGTGCTCACAGCCCGGCACCATGAAGTTTGATTGGCATTTGCAATTGAACACCAGAATTGGCAGGTCTGCCACTGGTGCCCTGTGCTTTTCACAGATGAGAGCAGAGTTCACCCTGAGCACATGTGACAGACGTGAAAGGGTCTGGAGAAGCCGTGGAGAACGTTTTGCTGCCTGTAACATTGTTCAGCATGACCGGTTTAGTGGTGGGTCAGGGATGCAGATCCATGAAGGGACGCACAGACCTCTACAGACTAGACAATGACACCCTGTCTGCCATTAGGTATCGGGATGAAATCTTTGGACTCATTGTCAGACCCTACGCTGGTGCAGTGGGTCCTGGGTTCCTCCTGGTGCACAACAATGCCCGGCCTTATGTGGCGATAGTATGCAGCAAGTTCCTGGAGGATGAAGAAATTGATACCATTGAATGGCCCCCATGCTTGCCTGACTTAAATTCAATAGAACATCTCTGGGACATTATGTTTTTTGGTCCATCTGACGCCGCCAGGTAGGACCTCAGTCTGTTCAGGAGCTCAGTGATGCCCTGATCCAGATCTGGGAGGAAATACTCCAGGACACCATTCGTCGTCCCATTAGGAGCATGCCCTGATGTGGTCAGGTATGCATACAAGCACGTGGGGGCCATACAAACTAGTGATCGACCGATATCGTTTTTTTGTTGCCAATACCGATATTTTGGCCAATGCATATCGGTATCGGCCGATATTGGCCTGATATTTTCGTACATTTCAATTTTTTTTTAATCACTTGACAGGTACTCTTGTGGAGGGTTCTGGGGGTAAAAGACCCCAAACCCCTCCTCTGCAATTAAAAGCATTTAAAACGCCAAGTTTGGCTGTTTTGAATGCTGTCATTTTTTTTTAATCTGGCGCAGAGTACCCTGGGTTTTTACATGGAGACCCGATCAGAGCCGAATGCGGCTTTGATCAGGTCTTCGACGGCTGTGCAGGCTGGTTGCCTGGGTCTCCTGGTGGGACAGGAGACCCGGACGAGCCGGGGAAGGCGATGGGAGGGGGGGGGGGACGTCCCCTCCCGCTCCTTGTAATGACAGCCGAGCAGCTTCTCAGCCGCATCGGTTGTCATCACAAGACAGCCGACTGTTGGGTATGGATGCCGGTACCGGGGTGATGCCTCTAGCTGCAAGCATCACTCTGGTACAAGCACTTTCCTGAAATATCGGCAATATCGGTCACCTTGGTGGCCGATTCCGATATATCGGGGAAAGTGCAGATCGGCCCTCGATATAATGACTTTGCCGATAATCGGTCGATCACTAATACAAACTACTGAGGACCATTTTGAGCTGCTGCAATGAAATTTCAGCAAAATGGACTTGCCTGCTGCATTATTTTTTTCACTTTGATTTTCGTGGTGTCTTTGAATTCATCCCTCTTTAGGGTGATCATTTTAATTTTCATCAAACAATATGGCATCCTTTTGTTCTTAACACATTACCCAGTCTATACCAGTAAAGATCCTAACACATTACCCAGTCCATACCAGTATACGTAGATCCCAACACATTACCCAGTCCATACCAGTATAGATCCCAACACATTACCCAGTCCATACCAGTATACGTAGATCCCAACACATTACCCAGTCCATACCAGTATAGATCCCAACACATTACCCAGTCCATACCAGTAAAGATCCTAACACATTACCCAGTCCATACCAGTATACGTAGATCCCAACACATTACCCAGTCCATACCAGTATAGATCCCAACACATTACCCAGTCCATACCAGTATAGATCCCAACACATTACCCAGTCCATACCAGTATAGATCCTAACACATTACCCAGTCCATACCAGTATAGATATCCAGCATGATATTTTTTCCCATTGAGATCTGATGTGTTGGAAGCACCCTCACAAGGAAACAGGAGATCACTTGCCACACTATTAAAAAGCACCGTATCAACCAGTTCCACTGCTGATTAATGTTACCTGGCAGAGCTTGTACTACCTGGCTCCACCTCTTGGTACCACTCAGTACCACCACATCAGACTGGAATGGAGACACCCAGGTATACAAGGAATGTGCTTTCATCAGTTCAAGCAGTTCCACTAGAATACTTGTCATTTCAATACACTCCACATCAACATGCAAGATCTTTTTAGGAACCTGTCCCTTATTAGAAAGAAAGAGGGGATCATTCACTGCAGCTTGAGAGCCCGAGACATTTAAAGGAGCTGCCACCTCACTAGAGGTACCCATCACCACAGCCTGGTGCTCCCATGGAGCACTGTCAGAGGCCTGTCTGCTACTCATTACCTCTAACTCAACAACAATGAGCCTCTGCAAGTCAACATCAGTTACACTGTGACCTTGACACTTGACAGTCAATTGTTGGGCTGTGGAAAACACATCTGTCATGCATACACCCTTATCGGGTCCTTCTGACTGGAGGGAAACAACCTTCGCAGGCACCATTGGGCCCTCAACCACCAGCTGCCCTGCGATCCCCCTGTCTGGCATAACAGTTGTGTCCACACCCTCATTGCATAAAATAACCTTGTCTAACATGGTTATCAATTATTTGGCAAAACAGTCCCAATCTATTTTGCTTTCATCATAGGTGATCTGCAGCCCCGCATCACCTGCTCTAGGAGGCACCTGGGACTCTGCAGCAAATATAGTACATTGATCATTACATTGTGACAACATGCTTTTACCAACAACACACTGAGAAAATACATTATCCACCAAAGCAGGCTGCAACACAACATTTTGGCCAGCTTGCCATGGTGGCGCTACCAACACACTCAGCTGTGTACTTTCAGCTTTGACAGGCTGACCTAACCTTTTACCAACTGGGTTACACATGTGGCGAGTGGACTGCTCCCACATACTCTCACAGCGTGGTGCAGACGCCCCTCTGTTCCACCAGAGCAGTATAAGTGCTGTCCTGGAGAACATCTGGCTCCAACACACGGACACCCCCAGAGACTTCCATGGACAACCCTGTGGCTCTGCTTCTGGTTGCCAAGGGAGATATTCACCTTTTCTCACTATTAGTGAACACATCACCATCATAAGCATGTTTATCAACAGTAATACCCTTATCAGCATTCATAGACATACCAACAGTGTTATGAGTAGGGATGATCGAACTTTTGAAAAGTTTGGTTCGACCAGAACACCCGAACTTCCCGAAAGTTTGGGTCCGGATTCCAGAGCCCCATTGAAATCAATGGGACCCGAACTTCGGTAATCAAAAAACACAATTTTTGAGCCCTAAAACCCAATAAATGCATCTAAAAAGTGCATAGGGTTCTGGGTCATGCACCAGGGACTATTAATCACAAAAAAGTTCTTAAAAATTGTCGTTTATGATAGAGAGCCAATTATTGAAAAAATTATTGGGAAAAAAAATGAGATTTCTTTGGATTTAGTGTCTGGGGGTCTAAAAAGTGTACCTGTGAAGTTTCAGCTCTGTAGCATGTCCTGAACCAGAAAAAAAAGATTGTTTGTATTAGAATTGCAGTAGAGCAGGGATATGGCTCCGCTCCTGTCACACCTGGCCGTTTTTGTTGCAGGCGTTTATTGGGCTTTTTTGTGGACGTCTTTGGAGGCGGGCATGACATCTGAACTTCTGTGTAGGAGTATATATACACACACACACATATATATATATATATATATATATATACACATACACATATATAGGTGTGAATGTAGCAGAACCCTATGCCTGCGCTAATGAAATTATTTGCAGGCATAGGGCTCCGCTCCTTTCACACCTATATGTGTGTATGTGTGTATATATATATATATATATATATGTGTGTGTGTGTGTGTGTGTGTGTGTGTGTGTGTGTGTGTATATATACTCCTATACAGAAGTTCAGATGTTATGCCTGCCTCCAAAGACGCCCAGAAAATGGCCAAAAAAAACGCCTGCAACAACACACCTGGGCATTTTTGTTGCAGGCGTTTTTGTGGGCATTTTTTGGGCGTCTTTGGAGATAGGCATAACATCTGAACTTCTGTATAGGGGTATATATATATACAGACCCACATATATGTATATATACACATATAGGTGTGATAGGAGCGGAGCCCTATGCCTGCAAATAATTTCATTAGCGCAGGCATAGGGTTCTGCTACTTTCACACCTATATGTGTGTGTGTATATATACATATATGTGTGTGTGTGTATATACCCCTACACAGAAGTTCAGATGTCATGCCTGCCTCCAAAGACGTCCACAAAAAGCCCAATAAACGCCTGCAACAGAAACGGCCAGGTGTGAAAGTAGCGGAGCCATATCCCTGCTCTACTGCAATTCTAATACAAATGATCTTTTTTCTATGGCGGTCACCCTGAAATGGAAGAGTTTGGTCACCCAGCCATAGCAGTCAGAGTCAGTTCACCCTACACTACACTACGGTCACCCTGACACTTAACACTTTCCCTACAGAAACTAGATTTTTGAATCTAACTATAGTGGAAAATAGTACCCTAACTACACTAGATATCCTTTTCCTCACACTAATAATTGCTAAATGACACTTTTGAAGCAGAAGTAACAGAACTGCTTCCACTCTCTTCCACAGCCCTGTATTACAATGCTAGGAATTTGGCGGGGCTATGTTATATACTGGGGGGCGTATTCACTACTGATTGGCCTCTGGACCCCCTAGTCACTCCAATCACATTCCTAGCATCCTCCTGCCCCCTCAATTGGCTTTTACTGATGGTTCTGGTCCAATCACGGGCTTTTAAAGCCCAGTTCCTGTCCCATTGCATTTTGGTCGGTTCTGGTTGCCGAATTCCGAACTTTTTCCGCAAAAAGTTCGGAATTCAGCCGAATTTTGAACAGTCAATGTTCGGGTCGAACCGATGGTCGACCAGAACCGTTCGATCATCCCTAGTTATGAGCTTTAGCAGGCTCTCTTTGCTCACTACCAACTGCAACCTGTGTGCTTCTCAGCACATAACCCTTCCTCTCCAAAGGGATTATTTTGCCCACTAAGGCGGCTCCACAGTTGTCCCAGAAAACTACGTGCCTCACCACTGTGGGCTCCTGGGAGTTTCCCTGGGCATCTCTGCAGCACCTATCACTAAGGAACCTGGCACACAGACTGTTTTGGTCACCCCTAGGTTAGCATTCCCAGCCCTCTGCTGGATTACCTCAGGTCCATACAGAGTCTGCAAGTCCTTTTGAGTTCCTAACCTTGCTGCAGCTTGAGCTTCAACCTGTGTCTCCCCACTACTCAGGGTAGCACACTGCAGCAAGCCAATTTTTACACCTTCTGCAGATCTCCCAGCCGGACACACTCTCACTTCACTGGGATCAGTCCCACAAACTGCAACAGGCTTACCATATCCTGCAGCTGGTGTTAAAGCTTTCACTTGAATGCGCGGCCTGTTAGCTTTGACACAGGTTGATTCCCCCATGCGGTCACGGGGCACCACTGCAGCCCTTCTTGACACTCTGGCACCCTCTGCAAGAAATATGGGCTCCTGGTTGCTAGGGGTACCTGCAGCTCTGTACTCCTTAGGAACACGCTGACTTTTTTCCAGTCCCACGGGATACAGCATTCTCCCTGCAGAACTTTTCCAGCACTCTCTACACTGGATTGCTGCTTTGTAGTTGTAGTCATCTTGGTTAAAAAACCATCCAGTGGTACACGTCTCAGTACTCTGAGAAACGGCTGCACCAATTCAGCCCAGCGGCTTCTGGGCCATGCTTTAACTGAAGCCATGCTCTCAAATTCAGCCAAAAGGTCCTCAATGTGATCATCAGGTAACATAGGCTGTATAAAATCAGACACACAGATCACTTCTTTGTTGCCACAGGCAATCACACCCACCTGTGCACTCCTTGCACTGAGTGATGGCTTGCTTTCCTTTTTCTCTTGCTCCAGTGTGGCCATATGCATCTTGTACCAGTCTGGGGTTTGTTCTGTCAGTAACAACCCCTCCAGCCACAGAGCTCCATCTCTCATCTCAGCAAATATTGCCTCCTTTTTGCACTTTGACCGCCCCATCCTTGCAGTCATGCACACAGCAACTTGAAACACAGTTCACGGCAGGAAAACGTTTTTTTCCTTTCGCAGGTACACCCCCTGCACGTAATGCTTATTGCCTGGCTGCACTTCCACACACAGCCAACAGTTCCTGACATGAACTCACAATTGGAGCACAGACCTGGATTCCACCATCAGCTGCCCAATGCATTCTCCACCAATTGTAACATGGGGGACCGTTAGCTCTAGTGGTAGATGCGTTTTCCAAGTGACTCACATCAGTCAGCACTTCGGTTTTAGGGCATGGCAGCCAATTTTTTTTAAAAGACAAAAAGAAAGTCCATAACATATAGGGTTTCCCAAGCAAGGGTTCTTCTCCAGTCAATATACGATAAACAGAAGATGCTAGCCCCAATCCTGCCTAGATCTCGCCCTAACTAGCACTACTAGGACTGGGACTAGAAACCTGGGATTCCTCATATCATACCATCCTTACCTATATCCTAATAGAGGCCAGACTCTTCATTACAAGACAACAGAACAGCAACTCTCTACCCTCCATTCAAGTTGTCCATCAAATCCTTAATCAACACCTCCATGTGGAATTTATGTTTGCTAAAGCAAACCTGGGCCTACCTGTGACGGGAGTCACTTTGGTTGGGGGGCCCGTGGAACCCAGCTTACCTTAGAGAGGTTTAAAAATCCCTCTCTCAGCTCCCTAGGCCCCTCTTATGTGTAAGTCACCCTGTGTTTATTAGGGGCACAGGGTGATCAAGAAATTGATGGACAACTACTTAATGGACATTGAGAATATGGTTTGGATTACTTCAAATGGGACAGTAATATTTATCAATAATATACCTCAAGAAATATATGAAGATTTAATCCCACTTTACACTGTGAGACCTATAGCCTGTTGCCATGAAGTCTGTGACTCCTAAATAATTAAAGCATTACTTGGATATAGATTCCATCTACTTCAATGTAGGAGCCAGGCAATCTGCTACCGGGGTCTCCTGATATTGTCTGTTTAATAAGGTGTTCTGTGTTTATACTTGGGATAACGTGTGATGTATTTTGTTTTAGCCTTGTTGCAGTGCTGAGTTAATTAACATGTTAATTGTAACATTGTCTAGATGTGGATTCCCATTCACCTATTGTTTCTGTCCAGATGGCTAGGTAATTAGTTCAGATTAATTATATTTCTGTACACAATTTTATCTGCATATGATAATGTAATCAGGCACCTGACCTGGTGTGTTATATATTTGGTGTGAGTCTGCTCAATAAATGTTCCAGATCTTATACAAGCTATTCTTGGCAGACGGCGAGCATATGACCACACAGAGGGCTTGGATAGCCCAGGACTGCGGGTCCATATAATTGGATAGCCGTGCATATAGGCCTTATTTATCTGCCTGAAGTGTTTCTTGGTCTGAGGAGAGGTCAATTTTGCTATCTTGTAGGACAAGTTTGGGGATATCCCTTCCACAAACTGCACAGAAAAAAGAGCCCTTTGAGCCTGGTTTAATTTGTGACAATATAAACACTAGATTGATTGGATCTGGGGGTGAACGCACATATGAATGAACAAACCAGGAAGAGGATACCCATTTGCTGAGGGGTGATTATACCCCAAGATGCTTAAGTGGAGCCATATCCAGCAGCTTTGACCTTGATGACACAGCTGGGACCTAATATGTCGGATTTTATGCAAGGAATTTCTTTCTGATACCTATATAAAGTATATGTGGTGAACACGGAAATATTATCTTCCGAACTGCCTATGCATCGCTATAGCCCTGCCGCCTAACACAAGTCACTGTTCAAAAAGGAAACATCGGTCTGTTATGGTCTCTCAGGCCCTGAGGAAGCCATAAGCGAAACGCGTCGGCTTGCTGGGGACCTACCGTGACCGAATTCAGCTTGAGACCCATCATCCACCTACACAGGCTTTGTTGTTCGCTCTAATCCCTTTTGGGATATGTTTCTATATAAACAGTGATGTTAGAATTGATTTTAACCATTTTGCGTGTTATCTTGTTGCTATCATACATGCATGATCACCCATGCTTGCTTTTTACTTGCTACAATAAAATGTTTTTTTGATTTTACAATTGGTTTTGGCTCTGATCCTTCTACTCCCACTGGCCCGCAAAGCCCCGCCTTTTTCTATCCCAATGTTTTTCATTAATTGTAACATTGTCTAGATGTGGATTCCCATTCACCTATTGTTTCTGTCCAGATGGCTAGGTAATTAGTTCAGGTTAATTATATTTCTGTACACAATTTTATCTGCATATGATAATGTAATCAGGCACCTGACCTGGTGTGTTATATATTTGGTGTGAGTCTGCTCAATAAATGTTCCAGATCTTATACAAGCTATTCTTGGCTAGTTTTGTATCGGACGCTGTAATATCTGATATCTATGTTCAAGACTGAAGGAAGCGGTATTCTAATGGAAACACACAAGCACATTGTGGGGTCGCGGTTCCGTTACACTCCTGAAACTCAGTAAGGACTGGGTGCTATGGTTAATCTTCTCCAAATTAGATATCACATCCTTAGCCCACTAATGGCACTACTTAAATAAAATGTTTGCTGACACTTGCCTCATTGGTAAATTTAAGTCCTTCCCTGCCCTCTATAATTAATGGCTAAAGCTATCTACAACCCAACCCAACCCCCTCCACATCCCTTCCCCCTTTTTTTATGTTTGTTTCTCTTCTCTGGAAAGTTCGCTAAGACTATGATTTACAGCTTGTTGAAATTACTAAAATATGTTTGTACTTGCTCTTCTCTAGGGAATACAACCTCTGTACTGCATTTACATGATCTTAAGCCTTACTTACATGTAATATGTGTAAAACCTCAATAAACATTAAGTATAAAAATGAAAAAAAAAAAAAAAAAATGTTAGTCCACCTGGCTCTTAACCATTTGCCGACTGCCGCACGACTATCTACGTCGGCAGTCAGCCCCTCACAGGCAAAGCGACGTAGGGCTACGTCGCAAGCCTGTGAGGGTATAGGGAGCGAGCGCGCGCCGCCGGAGGCGCGCTCCCGCGTGGTCACGGACCCCCCCCGCGCGTGTGACCGGCGGACCCCATGTCCGCCGGTCACTCTGCGATCGCCGCTGCAGAGGGAGAAAGTCAGGCAGCTTGTGTAAACAAGCCGCCTGTCATTCTCCCCGGTGTAGAAACAGTGATCACATGGCTGATCACTGTTTCTACAGCTAAACAGACAGCCAATCACAGTTAGAATCACGCCCCTAGGGACACACACAGCCCCTCCCTCTCAAATAAAGTTAACCCCTTCACTGCCAGTGTATTTTTACAGTAACAGTGCATATGTATAGCACTGATTACTGCAGTAATGTCACTGGTAACCCCAAAAGTTTCAAAAATGTCAGTCAAGGGTCCGATCTGTCCGCCGCAATGTCGCATTACCGCAAAAAAAAAACGCAGATCACCGCCATTACGCGTTAAAAAAAAAACAACAAAAATGACAAAAATCTTTCCCTTTGTTAGTAAACACAATAACTTTTGCGCAAACCAATCAAAATACGCTTTTTGCGATTTTTTTTTTTTACCAAACATATGTAGCATAAAACAAATTGGCCGAAAATGTTAAAAAATTTTGATTTTTACATTTTTTTTTGGGGAATTTCATATCAAAAATGTGAAAAATATTGTTATTTTTGCAAAATTTACGCTCTTTTTTTGTTTATAGCGCATGATCAAAAAATCGCACAGGTGATCAAATACCACCAAAAGAAAGCTCTGTTTGTGGGAAAAAAAGGACATCAAATTTGTTTAGGTACAGCGTCGCACGACCGCGCAATTGTCTGTTAAGCCCCGTACACACGTACCGATCGTCGGCCGACGGAACGTCCTACAAATGTTCGCGGCTGGTGTGTTTGTTGTTTGTCTGTTGAAAAGTGCTCCAAACTTGCCCAGGACATTTGTCTTCCGACAGAAAATGACGTCACTACGTTCCACGCACGTTCGCCGCTACAAAAGAGGAAGTGAGTGTTTGGCCGTGACCCTTCTGGGCATCTCGCGCTGATTTCGGTAGCATTTGTTTGGTTGACGACATTTCGCTATTTTCCGAGACATCGTTCGAGAATTTATTATGGCGACCGTGAATTCGTCCGTTGCTGTCGTTAGTGTTGGAGTTTTGGCTCTGAGACGACGTACGAGCAATAGGAAGAAGAAGCGGACCTCCTGGACGAAAAATTGGTTGCTTAACCGTGATCAATTTTCTCATATGTCCTTGCTGAGGGAGCTCCAGGAAAATAATCCTGATGACTTCAGGAATTATTTGAGGATGACGGATCCCATCTTTTACCGTCTTCTTGCCCTGGTGTCCCCCTATATTCTGAAGCAGGATACTTGTATGCGGCTTGCAATTACTCCTGAGCAAAGGTTAATTGCGACGTTGAGGTATCTTGCAACAGGGAGAAGCCTGCAGGATCTGAAGTTCACCACAGGCATCTCCCCCCAAGCTCTTGGAGTCATCATCCCTGAGACCTGCTCTGCCATCATCAAGGTCTTGCAGAAGGACTATATCAAGGTATGTTTGATTTTTTACATTACATTACATGTATTACTAGTTTCACCCGAATTATGATGTTTTTGGATGTACAGCAATTGACACAGGCCATTATTTGTAAACTACCCTCTGTCCGCATGCACATAGTAGTAAAGATGTAGATTATCTTTAACCATTTGTAAAATTACCCACTAACCACCCCACCATTCTCTCCTATGTGTCCCTAAACGCATTGCCTGTTAACAGTATTTTGAATTTGGGTCATTTTATTGCTTTCCCTCAAACAATTATTCCTTGGCCAATGTTTTAGTACCTAGTTAATGATTTATCTAAAATACATCAGTCCATCCATTCCCACCTATGATTCTGTATGTTTATGTAATGATGTTAAAACCTTCACTGACCACAAGCCCTTATTGATGTATAAATGCCCAGTTTTACTTACCCATCCCCCACCCACATGCTAAATCTCAAAGTCAGCATATACCAAAGCTCAAGTTCAGAGGTCTTCAAACTATGGCCCACCAGTTGTTCACGAACTTCAATTTCCATCATGCCTAGTCATGTCTGTGAATGTCAGAGAATTACAAGGCCTCATGGGATGTGTAGTTCTGCAACAGCTGGAGGGCCGTAGTTTGTAAATCTCAGCTCTAGCTGGTGAGTATAATGGGCCATACACACTAGAAGATTGTCAGAACAATTTATCCTTCCGATTTACCAAAACCAAATAATATGAGGTCCAACAAACACTTTCAAATCCTATGCAATCTGGTAGGCCCTTGCACTACATAGAAAAGTTAAATCTGCACGAAAAAGTCTTCAGAGAATCTTCTAGTGTGTATGGCCCTTTACAATATAAGAACAATAGGAGGTTGAAAAGAAATGTATGTAGATGTTACATCCCCATATCCAAACCTTTGCCTTCCTGTTGTACATTTTTTTAGCAAGTTGCATAAGCATTTAACAGACAACTGTGTGTGTAATTAATAATGTGATGTGCTCAAGCACTAATTTTATTTTTTTTATTTTTTTTTATTTTTTCCCCACAGTTTCCTTCAAACGCAGAGCAATGGCTGGAGATTTCTGATCAATTTCTGGAGAAGTGGAATTTTCCCAATTGTGGGGGTGCTATTGATGGGAAGCACGTCCGCATTGTCCCCCCTCCGAATTCCGGCACATTTTATTATAATTATAAAGGTTTTTTTAGTATAGTCATGCTAGCCATAGTTAATGCAAACTATGAGTTTATTTTTTTGGATATTGGCAAAAATGGCCGCAATTCGGATGGGGGAGTTATTGATCAGACGGAGTTCGCTCGTCGTCTAAAGAACGGCACTCTGAACCTGCCATCCAGGGAGCAAACTGTTGAGGGTATGAGCTTTGTGTTTATCGCAGATGAGGCTTTTGCGCTTGGGGAGCATCTCATGAAGCCCTACCCTCAGAGGAACCTCACCCCAGACCAAAGGATTTACAACTACCGGTTGTCCAGAGCTCGCAGAGTTGTGGAGAATGCCTTCGGGATAATGGCCAACCGGTTCCGGATATTCCTGACGTCCATAAACCTGGCACTGTACAAAGTGGATAATGTGGTCTTGTGTTGCTGCATTTTGCACAACTTCCTACGCAGGAATGCACAAAATTATGTATTGCAGCAACTGGATACTGACCCTGCTATGCCAGGTACAAGTGGAGAGGCCCAACCTTCTAACCAAGTGGAGTCCATGACGTCAATGGAAGTTGGACGGTCAGCATTGGCATCACACAGGGCCCGTCAGATCCGCCAGGAATATCTGGACTATTTCGTGGGGAGAGGAGCTGTGTCCTGGCAGCAATCACTGTCACACACCCATTAATCTTGTTAAAGATTGGACACACAAGATAAATGTCAGAGATATATTATTTTTCAACACATTAAACAAAAATTGCAATGATTCTGTATTGTGGATTATAATCATTTGGGCACATATGCCAAACACAATTATTTGGGTTAATCATGTGTTATATATGTGTGACTTTGGAAGGGTTAATACATTCATCAGTGTGTTTCTTGACTGTAGTCTCTCACCAGCTGATCCAAAGTGATGATGGCCATGTGTTATTTTTTAGCCAGTGGTGTAAATACAAGGGCCTTCTGCACCCCACAAAATGTACACAAACCCTGTCACATTGAGAACTAGGTCACACCCAAGGTTCATCTAATGTCACCTTACATTGGTGTTTATTGTCCAGAAGTTGCCCATACTATATATTTCATATAATACATTAGGGTATTAACAAAGTACCTACACCTGTTATGTTGTGTTCATTTATGACATCCTTCTCACTGCCCACCAATGTTAGGATATGTCAGTGTTATGTGAAACTTGATCATTGTTCATCTCAAAGTGTTATATATATAGGTAATGGAAAGTGAACTAGAGCAACGAACAAGCAATACACTATAGATTACACTGATCTCCCTACACTGATTGCTACTGGCAATATCAATGCCATATTGAATCCTAGGACTGCTAGTACCTTGAGTGTTGAGTCACACTTATGCGATGCGGGAAGTCTGCGACTTTGCAGCCTTCCAGCATTGCATAAGGGTGACCCGCCACTTACTTTTTCCACAGGATTGTATTCCACAAGTGTTAAGCACTGTGCGATCCAATCCAGATACATCAGAAATAAAGGGTCATGTGCGACTTGTATGCGTGTTCAGTGCGAATGTAGCCATACAAAGTGTATGTCTCAATTCACACTGCACATCTGATGGCATGTAATATCGTAGCGCACTGCTCCTTTATTACATGCGATCAGATGTTCATGCGAAAATCAGCTATACAGTTTGTATGGCTCAATTCGCACTGCACTCGCACAAAAGTCGCACATGATGCATTTATTCAGCCGCATCAGGATAGGATCGCACAATCGTTCAAACTTGTGTGATCCGATCCTGTGTGAAATGTCAGATCGCACTGTGATATGCGTTAAAACTGGGGGTATCTTTAACATTTCATTGACACCTCCAGCAACTCGCATATGGCAGTGACCAAAATGCTTTCATTAACATGTAAATATGGGAATAGGACAGCCATCATACATTTAGTGCTTCTTTACACAGCTTTAGACCTCGACCCCCCAACGAAAGTCTAATAAAGAATTGAACACACATTGTTGAATGTAAAAACGTTTTAGTATCAAACATTCACAGGGTTAGGGTTAGGGTTAGGGTTAGGGTTAGGGTTAGGGTGTTGTAAAGTGCTTTTCCCAAACTTGGGTACACTCTTTAACATCTGAGTGTAATTAAAATGCCCTAAAACATTATAAAAAATTTGTAACATCAGGAACATCCCAATACAAACATTAAAAACCTAGTAAAATTGTGGCTTAAAATTTGCCAATCATGTCCACAAAATTGCGCATTTTGATTTGTAATGCCGTTGCAGTCTCCTTTATTTGTTCCAGGTCTGCGCAGCATTGGAGAGCCTCACGGGTCAATTTGGCTAATGTGCAACTATGTAAAACATGGTCTGTAAAAATTAAAAAAAAATGAGTCAATGTGAATCACCTACATGAGGTCATAATAATAGAGAAACATTTGGTGTCCAGGTAATCTTAAATTCCTCTCGAGTTAATACCTACCCTGTTCTTATGCTCTTTTGCCCTAGGCTCTTCTTCTTCCTCCTGTCCTCCTCCGATGCTGTTGCTGATGATTCTGCCGGTCTCCTGAGCTTACTATATATTCATTAGGGGTGTGAACGCATGATGACGTCATTGTGAGGGCATGGTTGTAATGTATATATATTAAGATGCAGAGACCAGAGACGGGCAGAATGCACGGCAACAGCATTGGAGGAGGACAGGAGGAAGAAGAAGAGCCTAGGGCAAAAGAGCAGACAACATAAGAGCACAAGATTGGACAGCAGAAGAGTGGAGAGGAGAAGATCCAAAGAGCAGAGTGGAGAAGACCGGATGAAGATATTTAAGAACATTTCATAAACGTCTCCTGTCGTTATTCACATACACTTCCATTTATGTGGTTAATGTGTAGGGGTACTATGTACCCCATACCCATTCACATAGTGATTGGGGTCTGGGATCTGGGGGCCACCCTTTGTTAAAGGTTGCTTCCAAAGTCCTAGGAACCCCCTGGCCGCATGACCCCCCAAAACCACCAGACAGGGTTGTGGGGATGAGGCTCTTGTCCTCCTCTACATGGGAGTAAGGTGCTTTTGGGTGTGCGGTGCAGAGGCCCCCTGGCCCAAAGCAACAAAACCCCCCCATGTTGAGGGCATGTGTCCTGCTGTGGTCCAGGGGGTGTTTGGTCCGCTTGCTCGTTCTCTTTCCTGGCCTGACAAGCTGCATGCTTGTATAAGGGTCTGGTAGGGGTTTTGGGGGTAACCCACGCTGTCTTTTTGTTGTGGGCATACCCTCAAACTCAATACCACACACAAAAGGCCTGGTTGTGAACTTGGGGGGACACCCACGGTGGGTTGTTCAATTTTTGGGTGTAGTTCCCCCTCAAAAATCTTCACAACGCAAGTGGCCCCGCAAGTCAGAGCATCCTGATCCGACTTACGGTGCGACTTCCATTCAAATAAAGAGGCTCCCATAGGGAACTAGTGTTGTAAATTGGAGGCTAAAAATAACACTGATAAAAATCATTCTGAAAAAACCTACGTGGGCACACAATTGGCTCTTGGACACTTGGTCCTGGTTCCTCCACAGTTTCGGAACTGGCTTCCATGCTGCTTGGCAAGTTGCCAGGAGATCGGGCTTCTGACCTGGCTGGGGATGCCACATCCTGGCATGATGCAACATCTGCAATGTAAATTTGTAAGGGAATACAAGAATATAAGGTTAAACAATCATTGCAAATACACATATTTCTATGATACCACTACACAAAAATCTGTGACTACCAACCTTCTTGTTGCTCTGGTGTCTCATCACTTGTTGGCTCCACCAGGATTATTTCCGGAATAAGGTCTTCATCTACATAATACAAAACATTGGCCATATCATAAAAGTCACAAGAGGTACATTTGTTAGGACATGGTGCCCTGCTTGATAGCTCTTTTAGTAACAAATATGAAGACATGTACATGGTTATCTACGAAAAATATGGTACATTAATGTTTGACAGTGCATAGGAACCAATTACCTTTAGTGGAATCTGTGCCACCTTCTGTGCCCATGTCCTCATCTTCTTCCACAACTGCCGATGGAGCTGCCAAACCTCTCCTCCTCCTTTCCCATAGTTTGGCACGGAGTTTACGTTTTTCTCCTATTTAAAGGTTTGAATAATAATCTGTGATTAATAGGAATGTTTGCTGAGAAGATTTGTGCAGGAAAGAACGTTCGTTGCAACACAATACATATATTTTTAACTATGGCTTCCTGACTTTTAATGTCATATACTAAAACATCAACAATAGATCGATCAAATCACGACATGACAACTAAAATGAGTAATCTAACTTTTTACATAGACATTATAATCTAGACATGTTAATACAACATACACAAAATTATAAAAAACATATTGCATGATTAAAAAAATAAATAACAAATAAAACTTACTTTTTTTCAAAATCCGATGGATTTGGGAAAGCTGATCCTGCTCACGGTGTTTGAGGTCAGACCACCGTTTCCGAATCTGATCTTTCGATCGCTCGACACCGAATTTTTTGACCAAACAGGCCACCACCTTGTCCATGATGCCATCTTTCCTGGCATTGGGCCGCTCGTAATTAGCCAACTTGCCATCATAATCCATTTTTTCTAAAATGGAGACCATCTCCACCATTTCTGGCTTTGACATGGGTGTAGCCCTTGATTTTCGGGTGGCCCAATCACTTCGGCCCCCACTAATTGAGCTCCCAGATTGTTGAGACATGGTTCCTAATTAAACAATGATTATTCCACTGCCTCAGGTGTGAGTGTCGCATTTAGGCCTGATCTTCGGCACGTACACACCCCTGCACAAGCCCGCCACTGGAGGAGGAGTTGACGCCTGCGCTGTATTTAAAGGACGCCAGATCGTTCGGCCGACGATTCGCTAGCGGACATATCGAGAGTTGGAGCACGATCGAGCGGCGAATCACGACTTTTCCCCACAAACAAAGGTACGACTCTTTTAATAGAAAGTGTGTGTTTTGGGCCCTATACAGCTTTTATTAGGAATATCTTTATTATGTGCCAAAATACATGCTATTTTAATATGTTTTGTGTTGTTTTGTGTCTTGCAGGCATATACTGTCCTGCAATATGGTGGACAATTTCACCACCCACAACTTTTTAATAAGTTTTATTGATGAGTTCAGGCAACTGCCCTGTTTGTGGCAAGTCAAGTCCGCAGATTATAAAAATAGAAAACTCAGAAAACAGGCCATGGAACATTTGGTGGCCTTCTACAAGCCCGTCTGTCCTGGGGCAAATTTTGAGTATATCCGCAAAAAAATAAACAGTATTCGCACTGCCTACAGGCGGGAGTTAAAAAAAATAGAAGATTCCACCCAGTCTGGAGCAGGGGCACGGAATGTACATGTACCACGGCTGTGGTACTTTGATAACATGCGGTTCCTGGCAGACACCATGGAATCCAGGCCGTCAATTTCTACACTGCCTTCTACTTCGGCAGAGGGCTCAGTGTCGGTAGATCCAAGCCAGGATGAGGATTTCCTGGAGGAGAGTTTTACTCAGGTATGGCATTTCACAATATATTGTCTGCTAAAATGTAATCATGTAACAAAATTATAAGCTAAACCATAATTGACCCTTTATGTAAACGGGCATAGCAAGGGGTTGGCATGACAGGCAACCGCCAGGGGCGCAGGCCAAGGGGGGTGGGTCACAAAAACATTGGCATTGTTTTATTGTTTATTTTAACAATCCACTCAGCCTGCACACCCCAGAACCCCCAGTTTGCAGGCGGATTCATGCAGGTGTAAAACATTGAGAGCAGCTGAGCCAAAAGACCAGGAGACTGAGACTGCCTCTCACTGCATCCCCAGCACACCTCTGGTCTTACAAACACTGCTGCATCCCCAGCACACCTCTGGTCCTAACAAACACTGCTGTAGCCTCAGCATTCCTCTGGCTCAACCTTTTTTAATACAAAACTAACAGCTCCTGCAAATGATCCATCCATCCTTGCTTCCATGTCTCTGGTCTCTCACTCTGGGTCAGCAAGGCAGGTGGCTTCCTTATTCATGTTTCCCTGCACTGCTTCACCCTCAATGCCCTACATCAAGCCCTCTGCAAGTTCAGGCCCCTCTCTCTCTGCAACCCCCTCCTCTCTCTCTCACACCCCCTCTTTCTCTCCCTCTCTCTAGCTCTCAACCCTCTCTTTCTTTTTCACACCTGAGACAATGATTGCCCACTAGAGAGCTCTACACTGGGCAAACAAGGGGCAAATTAGAAACTTTTAATGCCCTTTAATTTTTTTTTGGGGGGGTGGGTTACAGTTTTACATTGATCTTGGGGGGGGGGGGGGGGGGTTGTTGCCAAATACAGCTCCTCAACAAGGGCACTGGAGACCCTAGATATGCCACTGTATGTAAAGTCTGCTATTTGTTCACAATAATATAACAAACATGCATTTTTATATACACTATAACATTCTAATCAATTGTTCATTTCATCAACAGGGAAGTGTCACTGAGGAGGAGCCAGGTTGCAGCCAGGAGCCTGGGGAGCCTGCGGAGCCTGGGGAGCCTGTGGAACTCTTTCCACCACCACCTCCTCCTGCCAAACGGAGGCAAAAGAGGAAGCACGTGGATGATATCACAGACGAGTTTATCCAGGAGGCCACCATAGCCCTACGTCGGAAACCGGAGGCCAATGAGTCCTTCGGCAACATGACGGCAAAAATTTTAGATAAGGTGGACCTCAGGCAGTGTCAGTATGCCAGAAAAATTATTCTGGATGTGCTGCAAAACGCAGAAAACGGCATACTTACTGAGCACAGCCATGCATGCCAGGAGCACCCGTGCCCTCCACCTCCACCTCCACCTCCACAACACCCACCACCTCGCCAAATGCCACATGGCCAGTGGCAATATGGCCAGCATGATCCAAACCTGCCCTCATGGCAACCTGATTTCAGTTACCAGCAACTTTAATTTTTGTAACCCCCTATTATTTATTTTACCCCTGTTTGCCAGTTTCTAGTTTAATTTTGTCCAAATGGACCTTTTTTATGTTTAGTTTATTATACGGAAAGTATTAATGTTTGCTTTGTTTTTTTTTTGCTGAGATCCAAAAAATAAAGAAAATTGAAAATAAAAAATGGCCTATCTGAATTTGTTAACATGTTTAATATTGTGCATAACCTGAAAAATATGTTTTAGACATTAATTCATACAAGAATAAAGGGTCATATCAATAGTTAGATCTTTGGTGTGAAAATACAAAAATAATGGTGAAGAGTTCAAATTATTTAATTCTAAAATTTGATAGAACAGATAGAATAGACAAACATTATCTTCATCATAACAGAACACATGCCTTTTTATTAGAAAAGTATGGCATTATGAGCAGCATCTTCCTTCTTCTCACATTTATCAAGATGAGCATGTGCTCCGCATTTCACCTATTTCTTGGACTTCCGCGAGCCGAAAGTTCTTTCTGAATAAAATGTTGAGTTTACTAGAGAAAATTCTTCCGGGAACTCATTTGGTTTGATCATGCGTGTTGGGATTTGTAGCTGTGTGTCGGCAGAATTGTGTACTGACAGGCGAACAATCGTCCGTTCTGGTGTCGGCATACAAATATTTTCATGTTTGCAAGAAAGACTTTTGTCCGCGGATTGTGCGCAGACATCTGTCGGAGGCACCATACTAACACGCGTACAATCGGCAGATCCTTCGTCCACCGACGTTTGTATGCCGACGATCGGTACGTGTGTACGGGCCTTTAAAGTCACGCAGTGCCGAATCGCAAAATACCCCCTGGTCAGGAAGGGGTTAAAATCTTCCGGGGCTTAAGTGGTTAAGCTCTCACTGAGCTTTTCAGTTGCAGTACCTGTGCTCATCTTGCTGGTCCTCAGACCATGAATTCTCTGAAGCTGACAGCTTCACTCTGGCCTCATTCCTCGGGCCGTCACCTGTCTCTTGCAGACATACGTGTTCTGACTGCCACCTGCAGCCTCCGACTCCTAGAGACCTCCTGTCTCTCTTGGGTGGAGCCGTCTCCAACTGAGAGCCCTGAGATATTCCTTCACCTCCATTATAAGGGCTGTATGCACCTGAGCACACACCCTGCTGGCCATCCACAAAACATGGACACAGGGTTGGAGACTCCATCCCACCAAAGACACTATGGAATCTCCAAACTACAGAGCCCCATCCAGGTATACCAAAACCTGGAGAAAGCTGCAAAAGAAGTTTTCTCCACTGCACATTTTTACACTCTGTAGTCCTGCATGGAGCCAATGTGCCCCATCTGTGTCCTCATAGGCGTGCGCACAGGGTGTGCAGGGAGTGCTTGGGCACACCCTAATCACCTAGTGCACATTAGCATTATTGCTCTGTGTGCCAGCGGGGAGATGGGAAAAGATCTCACTCTTACCAGCTCAGCCATAAGAGAAGTGCTTAAGCACTTCTCTTTTATTGTGCCAGCAGAGAGATGAATGCACCCGGGCCATATATATGTAGACACACACATGCATGTGTGCTTGAGATTTGGGGTGCACACCCTAATGCAGTGATGGCGAACCTTGGCACCCCAGATGTTTTGGAACTACATTTCCCATGATGCTCATGCACCGTGCAGTGTAGTTGAGCATCATGGGAAATGTAGTTCCAAAACATCTAAGGTGCCAAGGTTCACCATCACTGCCCTAATGCAATGGGCTGCGCACACCTATGTGTGTCCTCTAAATGACCATTTTCATTGTGACAGCTTTTTGTCCGGTCACAATATATATATATATGTATATATGTATATATATATATATATATATATATATATATATATATATATCAGACTCCAATGATTACCCTGCGTCCTAAAACCTGGGACTTCCTTACCCAGTCTAAGCCCAAACTACGAAGGATTTCCCTCTTCTTCAACACCCTCCAGGACAAACACATTTTTCATAAATCCAGCCCCATGTTAAAATGGGAATCGAACCTCCACGCCTCATTCTCCCCAGCACAATGAGAAGCTGCATCCAACTCTATCACTAGAACATCCCATTGCACTAATCATTGAGAGGTGATAATTAAGATTACCGATAGATGGTACTACACGACATTTAGATTAGCCAAAATCTTTCCAACTGCCTCCCCCACTTGCTGGCTTGAATGTGGGCAGGTAGGGAATCTCCTGCACGGTTTTTGGGTCTGTCCTAGCCTTAATAGCTTCTGGACTTGTGTATTCCGATTAATCTCCACTTGCACAGGTATATTAGCCAAACCACATATCGCCATGGCCTTGCTCAATCTTGGCATCGATCGTTACCCTGTATCCCAGCAGCCAGTAATTACCCTTATCCTATTGACGGCTCAACTACTTATTCTCAGGAACTGAAAAACAAATGTTTCACCCAATCTCTCAGAGGTAGTGAATATGGTCAATGTTAATTATACTTTTGAACGTCTCATAGAACCCAATGCCTTGAAATACACTGATTTCTCACGCTCATGGAGCATATGGAAAAATAGATCTTCTCCTTGCTTTCCGTAACTACTGTTTGTAACCATTGTTTAACCAACATATGTACATCTTGATTCCTGTTTACTCTTGGACAGGGCTGGGACAAGGGGTGGGCTGGAAGGGCGACTGCCCTGGGCGCAATGGTTACATAGTTACATAGGTAGTCATGTTGAACAAAAGACACAAGTCTATCTGGCTCAACCAATAAAAAAAACAGTAAAGAAAACCCAACCATACAATCCCATATACACAAACCTATACCCGCAGTTGATCCAGAGGAAGGCGAAAAAACCCCAGCAAAGCATGATCCAATTTGCAACAGCAGGGGAAAAAAAACCTTCCTGATTCCCCCGAGAGGCAATCAGATATTCCCTGGATCAATTCTACCTATAAATATTAGTACCCAGTTATAGTATGTACACTTAGGAAAGAATCCAGGCCTTTTTTAAAGCAATCTAGTGAGCTGGCCAGAACCACCTCTGGAGGGAGTCTATTCCACATTTTCACAGCTCTTACAGTGAAGAAACCTTTCCGAATTTGGAGACGAAATCTATTTTCCTCTAGACGTAAAGAGTGCCCCCTTGTCCTATGTGTTGACCTTAAAGTAAATAACTCAACACCAAGTTCATTATATGGACCCCTTATGTATTTATACATGGTGATCATATCCCTCCTTATGTATTTATACAAGGAGATCATATCCCCCCTTATGTATTTATATATAGTGATCATATCCCCCCTTATGTATTTATACATGGTGATCATATCCCTCCTTATGTATTTATACAAGGAGATCATATCCCCCCTTATGTATTTATATATAGTGATCATATCCCCCCTTATGTATTTATACATGGAGATCATATCTCCCCTTATGTATTTATACATGGAGATCATAACCCCCCTTATGTATTTATACATGGAGATCATATCCTCCCTTATGTATTTATACATGGAGATCATATCCTCCCTTATGTATTATACATGGTGATCATATCCCCCCTTATGTATTTATACATGGTGATCATATCCCCCTTATGTATTTATACATGGAGATCATATCCCCCCTTATGTATTTATGTATGGTGATCATATCCCCCCTTATGTATTTATACATGGAGATCATATCCCCCTTATGTATTTATACATGGAGATCATATCCCCCCCTTATGTATTTATACATGGAGATCATATCCCCCTTATGTATTTATACATGGAGATCATATCCCCCCTTATGTATTTATACATGGAGATCATATCCCCCCCTTATGTATTTATACATGGAGATCATATCCCCCCCTTATGTATTTATACATGGAGATCATATCCCCCCTTATGTATTTATACATGGAGATCATATCCCCCTTATGTATTTATAAATGTTGATCATACCCCCCCTTATGTATTTATACATGGAGATCATATCCCCCCTTAATCTCCTCTTCTCAAGAGAGAATAAATTCAGTTCCTCTAATCTACCCTCATAGCTGAGCTCCTCCATGCCTCTTATCAGTTTGGTTGCCCTTCTCTGCACTTTCTCCAGTTCCCCGATATCCTTTTTGAGAACTGGAGCCCAAAACTGAACTGCATATTCCAGATGAGGTCTTACTAATGATTTGTACAGGGGAAAAATGATATCTCTCTCTCTGGAGTCCATGCCTCTGTTAATACAAGAAAGGACTTTGCTTGCTTTGGAAACTGCAGTTTGGCATTGCATTACATATGGTCGACCTGACCCTAACCCTAAGGGAAGGGGGGCATAGTTTGGCATCTTTGCCCTGGGTGCTGGAAGGCCTTATTCCGGCACTGCTCTTGGAACCTTGTGAGTGATGACTGTGTCTAGTACTGTATACAATGTCATCCAGTGTTTGCCTTGTATTTCTTTCTTTTTTGAAAATGTAATAAAAAGTAATGTTAAAAAAAAAAATGTGAGTGGATTAAGTTGCTGAACTTTGTATCTCTTCACTGTTTTACCTGTCTTGTTATATAATTCTGTAAATGCCAACATCCTATTTATTGTGCAAATCCATGTAATCCATTGAACCACAGGCAAGACTACTTACTTCTCCAACACTTTATGCAGACACTGTCCACCCGAAAAGTGGCATTGTTTTTGTCCGGTCTCTGGAGGCTTTAACCTTCAGTAAAAGTATTGGAGCCTGCAGCCTTATATCTGTAACCAGGTGTGTTCTTGAACTTAATAATTAAAGGCTCAACAGAACAAACATCATTGTTGCAAGCTCTATGAAATACAATAAATCTTAGTTTACCCGAGGCTTCAGCCTTTGAGGCTCAAAATCCAGATTAGAATGAAGATATTATAAGAGGTTTAGAAGGTTCTTATTAATTCTAAATTGCAATACATTCCACAGTAGAGCTGTAACACAGCTGAAGGATTTGGTTTATGAAAACAGAAATAAAAATCTGGGAACATGGCTTTATTTATAGATCATTGTGCTTAAAGTTGTTCTAAAGGTGCCCAAAACTGAGATAACCACTTCTGGACCGGAATGATTTGCCCCCTTAATGATCAGACCATTTTTTGCAATTCGGCACTGCGTTAATTTTACGGACAGTTGCGTGGTCGTGCGACACTATACCTAAAAAAAATTGATGTCCTTATTTTCCCACAAATAGAGCTTTCTTTTGGTGGTATTTGATCACCTGTGCGATTTTTACTTTTTGCGCTATAAACAAAAAAAGAGCGTAAATATTGAAAAAATAACAATATTTTTCACATTTTTTTATATGAAATTCCCCCCAAAAACATTTAAAAATCAAAATTTTTTTACATTTTTGGCCAATTTGTTTTCTGCTACCTATGTTTGGTAAAACAAAATAACATTAAGCGTATTTTGATTGGTTCGCACAAAAGTTATTGCGTTTACTAACTAAGGGAAAGATTTCTGTAATTTTTGGTGTTTTTTTTTTAATGAGTAATGGCGGCAATCTGCGATTTTTTTTGCGGGACTGCGACATTGCGGCAGACAGATCGGACCCCTGACTGACATTTTTGACACTTTTGGGGGTACCAGTGACATTACTGCAGTAATCAGTGCTATACATATGCACTGTTACTGTAAAAATGACACTGGCAGGGAAGGGGTTAATTTTATTGGAGAAGGAGGGGTTAATGTATGCCTGGTGCTTACTAACGTGTGTGGGGGGAGGGGACTGAGTGACACAGGGACAGATCGCATGTTCAGCTATGCTGAACCCTGCAACCTGACCCTGTCTGTCACTTAGGAGATCCGCCCGCTTTGTTTACACATGCGGGCAGATCTCCACATTCAATTCCCCAACGATCGGGGAAGACCAGCGGCGATCGCCGCCGCTCCTCCCCTGGCCCGACTCCCGCTGTGACTGAATACAGCGGGAGCAAGCCTCTGGCGGCACGCGCGCCGCCCACAAGGGGAGGAGTCCAGCAACTTAGGTTTACGTCGTTGGACGGGAACGAGCCACTTTGCTGCAGTAAAGTCAACGTAACTGGTCGGCAAGTGGTTAACGGACAATTGCGCGGTCGTGCGACGCTGTACCCAAATAAAATTGATTACCTTTTTTCCCTCACAAACAGAGCTTTCTTTTGGTGGTATTTGATCACCTGTGCAATTTTTATTTTTTGCGCTATCAACAAAAAAAGAGCGACAAATCTGAAAAAACAACATTTTTCACATTCTGCTATATAACATTCCCCCCCCAAAAAATGTAAAAATCTAAATTTTTTAACATTTTAGGCCAATTTGTTTTCTGCTATATATGTTTGGTAAAAGAAAAATCGCAATAAGCGTATTTTGATTGGTTTGTGCAAAAGTTATCGCGTCTACTAACTACGGGAAAGATTTATGTCATTTTTATTGTTTTTTTTTTTCACTAGTAATGGCGGCGATCTGCGATTTTTAGAGGGACTGCGACATTTCAGTGGACAGATCCGACCCCTAACTGACATTTTTGACACTTTTGGGGGACCAGTGACATTACTACAGTAATCCGTTCTAAAAATATGCACTGTTACTGTAATAATGACACTAGCAGGGAAGGGGTTAACACTATGGGTGATTAAGGGGTGAAATATGAGCCTAGGGGAGTGATTCTAACTGTATGGGGGCGGGGCTTGTGAAATGATCACATGTGATCCTATATAGCAGGATCACAGGCACTCTGTGATCATTCCAGGGAGAAGAACGGTCAGATGTGTTTCCAACATCCGACCGTCCTTCTCTCTCAGCGGGGGAAAGATCGCGGGTCTCAGGCGGCAATCAGAGCCATCTGCCCTGTGCATTGGAGTCCCCGCTGCCGAGTGCAGGCGCGCGACCGATGTATACCTACAATGGTTTGCGCAGGAGGGGCTGCCTGCCGCAGTATAACTGTGGCGGGCGGTCCTTAACTGGATAATGATGGCCCAAGTTATTATGGAACAGATTATAGGCAGATGTAGCTTGGCCTCCCTGCCAGGGTGGCGCTCTTCAGAGAGGGTGAAGGTTTCCCCCGAAGCCTCCATAGGTGTCATCAGGGGACCAGCTGTCTGATTTGATGCTGCTACGCTGACTGACCTCCTCTGCCATCTTTGGTGTGAGCAGTAATAACACAGAGCACTACCCCCCTCAGGTTGGCTTGCATTCTGCCTGGTGGGTAGGTCAGAGATAGAGCCCCCCCCCTGGGTATGGGTAGGCACAGATTGTTTAGCATAGGGACAGATTCCTGCAGAGGAAGGTCAGAGTAGGGATCAGGGCCGGGACAAGGGGTGGGCAGAAGGGTCGGCTGCCCTGGGCACTGTGGTATGATGTGAGGTGGGGGGCACCACAAGTGGATGAGAGGGGGGTATTTGTGCTGGGAGGGGAAAGTTGGAGGGTGGCAGAGGATAAGAATAGGAAGGGAAATTAGGAGGGGTGGAAGGAATGATAATTTGGGGGGATTTGTGCTTGGGCAGGGAGGGGGCGGGGGATTTTGGGGGCTTCTGCTAGAAGCGGTGATATGGAAGAGGGGGGAGGGAAATTGTCCTAGGAGGGATGATAAGTACTAGGAGGGGAAATTGGGGGGAGGGATTTGTGCTAGGAGGTGGGAATTGGTTTGTGGGGGGGGGGGGGGGAATTTGTGCTCAGAAGGGAAATTTGAGGGGTAGAGGATTTGTTCTAGGGGGGTGATTTCTCTTTTTTTTTGGGGTGGGGGGATTGTGCTAGGGGGATTTGGTGAGAGGGAGAATTTGAGCTTGAAGGGGGGATGGGCAAATATTTGTGCTGGCAGGGGCAGATTGGTACTGGGAGGAGGGTGTATGCATGCTAAGAGGGTGAGCATGCACATTAGTGCTCAATTTCTTTTTTTTTCGTGGATTTTTGATGACCCATAATGCTCATGGGGGGGGGCAGTTTGGTTTGTTTGCCCTGGGCTGTAGATGACCTTGTCCCAGCACTGGTAGGGACTGTTACTGTGTCTCGAGCAGTAGCCTTCCTCATCTAGGAGCCCAGTTGCTGGTCTGTCTTCCAGCTGCCTCCGTGGTCGGATACTTTTAGGTGTCTACAGTGTGCGTGTGTATCCTTTGCTTTGTTCATGGTTAGTGTTCTGGTCCACTGTGACCATGTCTGAAGAGTTTGTAGTACCTTCTCAGCATCGTACACTTGACTGTATCTATTGGTCTCCATGTGGGTTCTCTTCCCATGTGGGCAGTAAATCTGGGCCCCACCCACAAGAGGACTATATATTTGTTACAGTGGCGCTACAAAGTATTAACTTAAGGGGGCTGAATAATTTTGCACGCCCAATTTTTCAGTTTTTTATTTGTTAAAAAAGTTTGAAATATACAATCAATTTCGTTCCTCTTCATGTTTGTGTCCCACTTGTTGTTGATTCTTCACAAAAAAATTACAGATTTATATCTTTATGTTTGAAGCCTGAAATTTGGCAAAAGGTCGCAAAGTTCAAGGGGGCTGAATACTTTCGCAAGGCACTGTAGCCTGTTACAGGTATGGTCACCCAGGGGCCAGGTGGTTAAGGCAGTTCCTGGCCCAGAAGCCCAACACAGAACTCCATTGTCTGCTCTGGTGTGTATGGATTGTGGGTTTGAGAGTCCACAGCGCCATTCTCCTGGACCACCACAGCACTGACCCCTTATATCAGCCAGAAGCTACTTACTTATAAGTATTGTGTACACAAATGCTGTTTACAAATATACTAAATTAAATAAATAGACAATAACGAGCGAACTCTAATGTGTAGGAATTTCCAATAATTTTAATAATATAATAAGGGCATATACAGTACTCACAAGCGAAGGAAGGAATGGTCAACCGTTGCTTGTGTGATTACATCAATGTGTAGCTCCGCCCTACGCGTTTTGTCCTACGGACGTCTTCCAGGTAGCATCAAAGTTATATCACTTGCTTACTTGCAAGGCCTTGCATTTTATATGTGGTTTCAGGCTGGAGCCCTGCTGTCCACCTGAGGTCCAAGTGACATGGAAGCTCAGATCACCTAACGCGTGTTGCTATTGAGGGGTCCTCCTCACACCAACAGGAGGTTGGGCACTAACCAATACTGCTCCCAACCAAACCAGGTTTACACTTTTATTGTTGCTCAGCCCTGCCAGTATTAGTAGTCCAGTTGAAACTGTTCATAGCCATTTCACACACTGTTTTTGGAACTTATCCACTTCAGTTACCAGTAGGTTTTACCCCCCTTCGTGACCAGGCCATTTTTTGCTATTCAGCACTGTGCTACTTTAATTGGTAATTGCGCGGTCATGCAACACTGTACCCAAACATTCCATAAAAAAGAAACATAGTTTGTAGACACATGAACTTTTGTGAAAACCAATCAATATACCCTTACTGGGATTTTTTTTTTTTACCAAAAATATGTAGCAAAATACATATTGGCCTAAATTGATGAAAAACTTTGATTTTGATTTTTTACATTTTTTTTTTTTGGATGTGTTTTATAGCATAAAGTAAAAAATATTGTTTTTTTTTTTTCCAAAATTGAATAATTTATCTCCTGTACCATGCCTGCAGCACTGCATTTCCTGAAGAGATGCAGGGGCTGCGGAGGATTCTCACTTACCTTTCAGTGAGACACCTTACATTTAAAAATGGCGCCAACATGTCACCGCGCATGCGCCGTCTGCCCAGGAATAGCTGAACGTGTACAGGCTTTCCCGAGTGGCGGCGAAGCATGCGCACTGTACGGGAGAAAGGTAAGTGGGGCTTTTTCAGCATAAAAACATGCTGAAAAAGTTGGCTTACACTTGAGTATATACGGTAGTTACATTGTTACATATAGTTACATAGTTACAGTGGGTACGGAAAGTATTCAGACCCCCTTAAATTTTTCACTCTTTGTTATATTGCAGCCATTTGCTAAAATCATTTAAGTTCATTCTTCTTCCTCATGAATGTACACATAGCACCCCATACTGACAGAAAAACACAGAATTGTTGACATTGTTGCAGATTTATTAAAAAAGAAAAACTGAAATATCACATGGTCCTAAGTATTCAGACCCTTTGCTGTGACACTCATATATTTAACTCAGGTGCTTTCCATTTCTTCTGATCATCCTTGAGATGGTTCTACACCTTCATTTGAGTCCAGCTGTGTTTGATTATACTGATTGGACTTGATTAGGAAAGCCACACACCTGTCTATATAAGACCTTCCAGATCACAATGCATGTCAGAGCAAATGAGAATCATGAGGTCAAAGGAACTGCCTGAAGAGCTCAGAGACAGAATTGTGGCAAGGCACAGATCTGGCCAAGGTTACAAAAAGATTTCTGCTGCACTTAAGGTTCCTAAGAGCACAGTGGCCTCCATAATCCTCAAATGGAAGACGTTTGGGACGACCAGAAACCTTCCTAGAGCTGGCTGTCCGGCCAAACTGAGCTATCGGGGGAGAAGAGCCTTGGTGAGAGAGGTAAAGAAGAACCCAAAGATCACTGTGGCTGAGCTCCAGAGATGCAGTCAGGAGATGGGAGAAAGTTGTAGAAAGTCAACCATCACTGCAGCCCTCCACCAGTCGGGGCTTTATGGCAGAGTGGCCCGACGGAAGCCTCTCCTCAGTGTAAGACACATGAAAGCCCGCATGGAGTTTGCTAAAAAACACCTGAAGGACTCCAAGATGGTGAGAAATAAGATTCTCTGGTCTGATGAGACCAAAATAGAACTTTTTGGCCTTAATTCTAAGCGGTATGTGTGGAGAAAACCAGGTACTGCTCATCACCTGTCCAATACAGTCCCAACAGTGAAGCATGGTGGTGGCAGCATCATGCTGTGGGGGTGTTTTTCAGCTGCAGGGACAGGACGACTGGTTGCAATCGAGGGAAAGATGAATGCGGCCAAGTACAGGGATATCCTGGACAAAAACCTTCTCCAGAGTGCTCTGGACCTCAGACTGGGCCGAAGGTTTACCTTCCAACAAGACAATGACCCTAAGCACACAGCTAAAATAACGAAGGAGTGGCTTCACAACAACTCCGTGACTGTTCTTGAATGGCCCAGCCAGAGCCCTGACTTAAACCCAATTGAGCATCTCTGGAGAGACCTAAAAATGGCCGTCCACCAAGGTTTACCATCCAACCTGACATAACTGGAGAGGATCTGCAAGGAGGAATGGCAGAGGATCCCCAAATCCAGGTGTGAAAGACTTGTTGCATCTTTCCCCAAAAGACTCCTGGCTGTATTAGATCAAAAGGGGGCTTCTACTAAATACTGAGCAAAGGGTCTGAATACTTAGGACCATGTGATATTTCAGTTTTTCTTTTTTAATAAATCTGCAACAATGTCAACAATTCTGTGTTTTTCTGTCAGTATGGGGTGCTATGTGTACATTCATGAGGAAGAAGAATCAACTTAAATGATTTTAGCAAATGGCTGCAATATAACAAAGAGTGAAAAATTTAAGGGGGTCTGAATACTTTCCGTACCCACTGTATGTGGCAATATTTCCAGGCATTGGGCCTGATGTGGGTCTGCCATTGTTACAGGAAACACTTCCAACACATTTAAGTTGAAAACCCAAGTGTGAGATTGGAGACAATGACCATTCCGGCATCTTTGGTTTGTGTTGTTTATTTATAAAGGGGATGGGAGAAGGGAAGGAGTGGGATACTCCTCTGGCTCAACTAGGTTCAACTGGGACACTTTGTAGAAAAATGCCTATTAGCGCTGTCCTGACGCCAGCTGAATGCCGACCAACGCTTCCTGGCGCTTTAAATTTTGTTCTGCTGAAAGTGCTGAAACTCTGATTTTAACTCCTTGGTTAACTCAGAAGATCCAGGACTGTACTACTCCTTGACTCTTGACACTCTGTCTAGCTCAAAAGTCTTGTGTATGACTCCCTCCAGCCCTTCACTGACTGAGGTAGCTCCTTGTAACTGCTTGTACTGCTGCAACTCTTAACTCTGTACACTTGGCTCTTCAGGGCCCAACCGCTGGCGCCCCCTCTACGCTTCCAGGGTCCTCTCACTAGGCAACCCCCTTTACACTTCAGGGTCCTTTTACTAGGCAAACCCCTTTGCACTTCAGGGTCCTTTTACTAGGCAACCCCCTCCACACTTCCAGGGTCCTCTCACTAGGCAACCCCCTTTACACTTCAGGGTCCTTTTACTAGGCAAACCCCTTTACACTTCAGGGTCCTTTCACTAGGCAACCCCCTTTACACTTCAGGGTCCTTTTACTAGGCAACCCCCTCCACACTTCCAGGTTCCTCTCACTAGGCAACCCCCTTTACACTTCAGGGTCCTTTCACTAGGCAACCCCCTTTACACTTCAGGGTCCTTTCACTAGGCAACCCCCTTTACACTTGCAGGCTCTAGGATCCCTGGGACCTTCACCGGAGTGGTCCCCTCTACACTAGGCAGACCCCAGGGGCAGTTCACAGTACTCACAACCTTGGAAGGCTTTCCTGGAACTGAACCCCTCTTCCTCCTCTGGTCCTCTCTGCAGCTCAGCTCTCCCTTCTGGATACTCAGGCAGCCACCCAAGACACCCCATCCTTCTGACAGGAGGGGAGACAGCCGTATTCCCCCTCCTGGGACTCTGCTTCCCGCCAAAGACGCTGCGTCATGCGTTCCCTTCAAACTTATACCCACTCCCAGAATCCTTCACGGCAGAATCTAAAAGATTGGGCCACTGATTGGATTTCCTCCACTGCCCAATGATAATCCTCTCACAGAGCCAGTGAGGAGACTCCCCTCTCAGTAACCACACCTGGGAGACATGACAGTCCAGCTGAAATCATGGCCCTGCTGTTAGGCAGCCAAGGCCCACTATACCTTACCTAGCACCTACCTACCCTGTAGGGTGCTACATTTACATCATAGGTGTCCAACCTTATGGCTTCTCTGGGCCAGAATGAGTGTAGAGAAATTTTCTAGGGCCGCATATAAAATATATACTATAGTTAAGGTATATAAGTAATAAAACGCCGCTGCGCCCTTCCCGCACTGCCGCCCCCCCAGCACTAATTTAACACAAGTAGAGGATGATCCCTTCCAAAGCAGCCTCTGCCTACAGTTAGTTGGAAGCCCCCCGACCCACCTTCCTTCTCAGCAAAAAAATGTCAGGGGGCAGTGGGCCGCATTGCCTGCATTTCCGGGCCACATGCGGCCCCTGGGCCACAGGTTGAACATGCCTGATCTACATAGTTAGTCAGGTTAAAAAAAAGACATCAGTCCATCCGGCTCACCCAATACGATGATATGTACAGTTTTACTAACACGTGTCAAAGTTGCAAAACTTGGTTCAGGCGTTAATATTTATTATTCCCTCCCCATAAAGGGGTTCCGGTGTCATTGTGACTAGAATTGCGGTACTGCGGGTTAATCTCCCCCCCACCCCCGGTGCTGTGGGATGGCGGTGCTTGTAATAAACTTAACATAAGACAGCGAATATATTAAATTGTAAGAACGCGTTTTCCGCTGTTATTCTCTGTAACTTCTTGATGTGCTTTTCAAGGATCACTTTCCCTTCCATTGAGGCAGAAATAACAAATGACAGTGATTACTCGCAATAAAAAGTCCTTCCACCTCTTCCATTTCATTACATCTCGGCTGGCTGTGAAATGGTGTATTATGTCACAGGTGACATTTTATTACTTCTATTCAAAACGTTGAGCGGTTATTAAAGTATTTTTAGCGCCTTGCATAACTCTTTATTCGCTGGCAGCAGAGATGCGTTCTGCCTATTGTGTGCCAGCTATTGTATTACACATAATGCTTTCCAGGCAACTGTTTACACGCAATACCCGAGCGCCTGGCACTCCGCATAAGAAATGTTGTTTGTTTTTAATGCTGCAATAAAGCGCAAATCGATATTCTGTGGGTAGACAAAAAGGTATTATTGCCAGTTAATTGTTAATTTGTTTGCCATTATTCTTCTGTGGAAATTGATTCGTTTTTCACAATTCTTAGTATTTTGTAAAAAGAAAAATGATGTGAGATTTTTTTTCTACATTGTAATTATTTTCATCAAAGGATATAAATAGATGTAGCAATTGATGTATATGATATACCGCATAGAGCGGCATGAATAAAAGTAATTACTGTAAAGCCTTGGATTGAGAACGTTTTGCAAGACAAGCAAAATCTTTTAACCACTTAAGCCCCGGAGGATTTGGCTGCTCAATGACCAGGGCCTATTTTGCGATTCGGCACTGCGTGACTTTAACGGACAATTGCGCGGTCGTGCGACTCTATACCCAAATGAAATTGACGTCCTTTTTTTCCCACAAACAGAGCTTTTGGTGGTATTTGACCACCTCTGCGGCACCTCTGAGCCGCCGGTCAGTCACATGCGCGGGGATCCCTGTGAACGAGCGGGGGCGGGAGCGCGCCTCCGGTGGCACGCGCTCCCCCCCTTCAGGCTCCTGGGCGAGCGCCGTAGCCCTACGTCGGTTTGCCAAGGAGTGCCAGACTGCCACAGTAAATAGTCATGCGGCGGTCGGCAAGTGGTTAATTTTTTTTTTCTTTTGGTGGTATTTGATCACCTGTGCGATTTTTACTTTTTGCGCTATAAACAAAAAAATAGCGACAATTGTGAAAAAATAACAATATTTTTCGCATTTTTTTTATATGAAATTCCCCCCCCTAAAAAATGTAAAAATCAAATTTTTTTAACATTTTTGGCCAATTTGTTTTCTGCTACCTATGTTTGGTAAAAAAAATCGCAAAAAGGGTATTTTGATTGGTTTGCGCAAAAGTTATTGCGTTTACTAACTAAGGGAAAGATTTTTGTCATTTTTGGTGTTTTTTTTTTTAACGAGTAATGGCGGTGATCTGCGATTTTTTTTTTTTTGCGGGACTGCGACATTGTGGCGGACAGATCGGACCCTTGACTGACATTTTTGACACTTTTGGGGGTACCAGTGACATTACTGCAGTAATCAGTGCTATACATATGCACTGTTACTGTAAAAATGACACTGGCAGGTAAGGGGTTAATTTTATTGGAGAGGGAGGGGTTAATGTATGCCTGGTGCTTACTGATGTGTGGGGGAGAGGGGACTGAGTGACACAAGGACAGATCGCATGTTGAGCTATGCTGAACACTGCAATCTGACCCTGCCTGTTACTTAGGAGATCCCCCGCTCTGTTTACACAAGTGGGCGGATTTCCTCACTCGATTCCCCGACGATCGGGGAAGAGCAGCGGCGATCGGCGCCGCTCCTCCCCTGGCCCGACTCCCGCTGTGACTGAATACAGCGGGAGCGAGCCTCCGGTGGTGAAGAGAGAGGGGAGTGTCTGGTGACATAGGACTACGTCGCCAGACGATAACAAACCACTTTGCCGCAGTACAGTCAACGTGACTGGTCGGCAAGTGGTTAAAAAAACAAGTGATGTCTTTATATACAAGTAGCGTCACACCTGAGTATAAAAAAGAAGAGAGGCGCCTCTAAGGGCTCTTTCACACGGTCTGCATTCCGTTGCGGACCGTGCTCTGCTCAGCGGGGATCGATCCGCCGATCCCCGCTGAGCCGGCGGATGACAGCTCTGTCTCCGCTTGCAGTGCGGAGAGGGAGGTGTCTCAGCCCCCGCTGCTCTCTATGGGGAATCGGATGAGAGCGGACCACCTGTCCGCTCTGATCCAATCCTATCCGATCCAATCCCCTGGACGGATGGAAAATAGGGTTTCCATCCGTCCGGATTTCACGGACAGGATCGGATGCGGATGACAGCGGGTGTCAGTGGTCATGTCTCCGCTGACATCCGCTGCCCCATAGGGATGCATGGAGGATCCGATCAGATCTGCCTAAAAAACTGACAGGTGGATCTGATCGGATCGCCCGTGTGAAAGGACCCTAATGCACGTTCAGATAATCGTACGATAAAACTCGCTTTCGACCTGATCGCACAATAATCTGATCGTTAGTACACAGCTTTCGACAGCCGATCACGACAGTTCGTCCAACAAAATCTAAAGGGACAAACAGGAAAACTTCTGTTGTACAATAGCCTCGCGATCGACAATCGTTTAATCAGTACTAAAACTGACAGGACAAAATGTATTTAGCTACATGTCTTTGACAAACAAATTCTCAATGAGCGTATTTTTATCTACTTTAAGACCGGAAGATTTTACCCCATTCCTGACCAGGCCATATTTTGCGATTCGGCACTGCGTTACTTTAACGGACAATTGCGCGATTGTGCGACGCTGTACCCAAATAAAATTGATGTCCTTTTTTCCCCACAAATAGAACTTTCTTTTGGTGATATTTGATCACCTTTTTTTTTTTTTTTTTTTGCACTATAAACAAAACAAGAGCAACAATTCTAAAAAAAAAACAATATTTTTCACATTCTGAAAAAAAAAATTAAAAATCAAAACATTTTAGGCCAATTTGTTTTCTGCTACATATTTTTGGTAAAAAAAAAATCGCAATAATCGTATTTTGATTGGTTTGCGCAAAAGTTATCGCGTCTACAAACTACGGGAAAGATTTATGTAATTTTTATATTTTTTTTTTCTTATTAGTAATGGCGACGATCTGTGATTTTTAGCGGGACTGGGACATTGCGGCGGACAGATTGGACCCCTAACTGACATTTTTGACATTTATAGGGGGGACCAGTGACATTACTACAGTAATCAGTGCTAAAAATATGCACTGTCACTGTACTAATGACACTGACAGGGAAGGGGTTAACATTGTGGGGTATCAAAGGGTTAATTGTGTACCTAGGGGAGTGATTCTAACTGTATGGGGGGGGGTGTGGCTTGTGAAATGATCATAGAGACATGTGATCCTATATAGAAGGCGCTCTGTGATCATTTCAGAGAGAAGAATGATCAGCTGTGTGTACAACATCCGACTGTCCTTCTCTCTCAGCGGGGAACGATCGCGGGTGTCAGGCGGCAATTGGAGCCGCTGGCCCCATGCAACAGAGTCCCCGATGCCGAGTGGGGGCGGGAGTGCGCGCTCGCCCCCTTGCTGCAGGTGTGCGGCCGACATAGGTCTACGTCATTTTGCGCAGGAGAGCCGCACTGCCGCAGTAAATCCCTGGCGGGCAGTCGGGAACTGGTTAAAAGACGCACAATCTAAGTATGCCGGCATCGGGGGTAAAGCCATCCGCACCGCCATCAATGTCATCCCTTCCATGCTGCGCTCCACGAGTGCTTCAAGCCTCGCTTTCAGATCGCTCTACTGCAGGGTAGTCTTCCCGGTCACGACTGCAGACTGACAGCGGTGAGAGCCGGCGGTGAGGAGGATGGTTCTATGGGGACAGCTTTACCCCAGAGGCCGGCATACTTAGATGTGCCTGTTTTAATCACTTCAATACCGGGCACTTTTACCCCCTTCCTGCCCAGACCAATTTTCAGCTTTCAGCGCTGTCATCCTTTGAATGACAATTGCGCAGTCATGCAATACTGTACCCAAATAACATGTTTTGTAAGTTTTTTCACACAAATGGAGCTTTCTTTTCATGGTATTTAATCACTGCTATTTTTTTTTTTTTTTTTTACAAAAAAAGAAAAAAGTAATTTTTTTCTCCTTCACTGATGTGTGCTGATGAGGCAGGACTGATGGGCACTGATAGGCTGCACTGATGGGCACAAATGAGGCAGCACTTATTTGCACTGATGAGGTGGCACTGAAGGGCACTGTTGAGGTAGTACTGATGAGGAGGCACTAATATGCAGCACTGATGAACACTGATAGGTGGCACTAATATGTGGCACTGATAGGTGGCACTGATAGACACTGATAGGTGGCACTGATATGCGGCACTAATGGGCACTGATAGGTGGCACTGATGGGCACTGATATGCGGCACTGATAGGTGGCACTGACGGACACTGATAGGTGGCACTGATATGCGGCACTGATAGGTGGCACTGACGGACACTGATAGGTGGCACTGTTGGGCAGTACTTATGGGCACTGACTGGCAGCACTGATGGGCAACACTGGCGGGGCAGGACTGATGGGCACTGATGAGCAGCACAGATGAGCAGGCACTGACTGGCATCACTAATGGGCACTGATTGGGGTCACTGATGGGCACTACTGTTGCTTTATTGTAATCAGGGCACCAATGATCAGTGCCCTGATTACTTGTCCTGGACTCCCCTTTGAGGAGGAGTCGCTGATTGGCTCTCCTCACCACACACTCTGGCAGTGTGAGGTGAGGAGAGCCAATAAACGGCACTTCCGTATTTACATGAGGCCGGCTGTGATTGGACACAGCTGATCACATGGGTAAAGAGCCATGTCATTGGCTCCTTACCAAGATCAGGGTCCTAGGAACACAGCGTGGCCGCGAGAGCCGCCGTTCTGGGGAACAGTCTCATGACGTCGTCCCAGAACGAGAGCCGCACTACTCCGTCGTCATTTGACCGTGGGTGGGCGGCAAGTGGTTAATCATCAACCATGTGAGTTGCTAAATGTTGAACCTTCATTAAATGGAACCATATTGCTACACTTAGAGGCGCCTCTCTTCTCTTTTATACTCTGGAGCTCCTGCTGGATTTCGCTTCTAATCCCCTTGTGGGGCGCCATTTGTGGACGGACATTTTATGGTTACACAACCAATCACATTGCTAGAATCTTTATATATGGACTATAAACTGAAGGACTTATGAATAAATGGTTGTGGAAGGAATCATCTGAGTTTCCATTATTTCTTATGGGGAAATTTGCTTTGATATACGAGTGCTTTGGATTACAGGTATGTTTCCGGAACGCATTATGCTCACTATCCAAGGTTTTACTGTACTGGTAACTAGACATGTGCGGTTCATTTCATTCCCAATAAATATTTCGGACAAACTTTTTGTTATTCGGATATATCTGAATACCCCAATTGCAGTATAAAATAAGTTTACCGAATGCTCCGAATAACAAAACAAAATTTGTCCAAATTTCGGAAATTCAAACTTAAATTTGAATCAAAAATAAGGCTGTTTTTGTTAAAGAGGAAGTAAACCCTCCTCAGGAAGTTGTACCTATAGGTACTGTAAATATCTCCTAAACTTGCACCGTTTAGGAGATATTTACCTTTAATGCAGCCAGTGACGTCACTGGCGCATGCGCTCTGAAGGAACGGCTGATCGTGCCGTTCCTTCAGAGCCCCGTGCCGTGACCGTCGGCTCCCGCGCGCGTGCGCGGGAGTGACGTCACCGCGGCTCCGGCCAATCAGATGGCCGGATGCCGCGATCCCGGAAGACGGGCGACATGTCATGTCGCCCGTCATACAGGTAAGAGAGCGGCACGGCGGGGGCTCGTTCTAAGGTAAGTATTTCATAATGAGCTAGTATGCGATGCATACTAGCTCATTATGTCTTTCTCTTGCAGGTTGTAAAAAAAAAAAAAAATTTTAAAACGAGTTTACAACCTCTTTAAGGTCAAAGATGATTTAAAGAGTCATTGTAATCATTTGATTAAGATTTTTCTTTTGTTTGTTCACTTTGCTGAATTTGAATTGAAAAAAAAAAAAATCGAAAGTCAGAATCAAAACGTATCAATTCGAATGTTTTGAATCAAAACAAAACGGTAAATTAGAAAAAGACATGATACGAATTCAGAATATGAATTGAACAAATTACCCAAATTTAAGCTCTTTACGATGTACTGTGGCAGGCAGCCGATCCTGTACATCGGTTGCGAGCAGGAGGCTAGGGGGCGAGTCTGCGCCGTCGGTGGCACGCTCCCGCCCCCGCTCGTCAGCAGGGAAGCCGATGCACGGGTCAGGTGGCTCCAATTGCTCCCTGACACCCGCAATCGCTCCCCGCTGAGAGAGAAGAACGGTCGGATGTTGTAAACACAGCTGACCGTTCTTCTCCCTGGAATGATCACAGAGCTCCTTCTATATAGGATCACAGGTCTCTATGGTCATTTTGGAAGCCACGCCCCCCCCCCCACAGTTAGAATCACTCCCCTAGGCTCACATTTAACCCCTTGATCACCCATAATGTTAACCCCTTCCCTGCCAGTGTCATTATTACAGTAACTGCATATTTATAGCACTGATTACTGTAGTAATGTCACTGGTCCCACAAAAGTGTCAAAAATGTCAGTCAGGGGTCCGATCTGTCCGCCGCAATGTCGCAGTCCCGCAAAAAAAAACGCAGATCGCCGCCATTACTCGTTAAAAAAAAAATAACAATAATTTCCCTTAGTTAGAAAACGCGATAACTTTTGCGGAAACCAATCAAAATACGCTTATTGCGATTTTTTTTTTTACCAAAAATATGTATCAGAAAACAAATTGGCCTAAAATGTTAAAAAAATTTGATTTTTACTTTTTTTGGGGGGAATTTCATATAAAAAAATGTGAAAAATATTATTTTTTCAATATTTTCGTTATTTTTATGTTTATAGCGCAAAAATAAAAATCGCACAGGTGATCAAATACCACCAAAAGAAAGCTCTGTTTGTGGGAAAAAAAGGACGTCAATTTAATTTGGGAACAGTGTCGCACGACCGCGCAATTGTCCGTTAAAGTCACGTAGTGCCGAATCGCAAAATATAGCCTGGTCAATAATGGGGTAAAATCTTCCGGTTAAAAATACGCTCATTGAGGATTTTTTTGTCAAAGACATGTAGCTAAATACATTTTGGCCTAAATATATGACAAAAATTGAATCTATTGGATATTTTTTAACTGTCAAAGTAGAAAATGTCAATTTTTTGCGCCAAATTTTCGCTCTTTTTTTATTAATATCGCAAAAAATGAAAAGCGCAGAGGTGATCAAATACCACCAAAAGAAAGCTCTGTTTGTGGGGAAAAAAAGACGTAAATTTCGTTTGGGTACGGCGTTGCATGACCGCGCAATTCTCAGTTAAAATCACGCAGTGCCAAGTTACAAAAAGTGGCCTGGACGTAAAGCAGGAAAATCCTCCGGTGGTAAAGTGGTTAAGGGGGTAAATCCTTCCGGTCCAGAAGTGGTTAAAGCGTGAAGAAAAATAAAAAAAGCCAATGCAAACTGCATTAACAGCTTGTAAGTAAAGAGCTGCATTACCTGAACCCTAAAGTCCCAGCAATGATAATGGAACTTTCTAGAACTATTCACACTTTCAAGAGAGACTTTTTTTCTAAAGCCAGCAAAGTAATGGTTTCATCTGCCAGCCAGCTGGATATGAGAGAGAAGAGGAAGCAAAAATGAGTGATAGTAAAACATCCAAATGAGCGAGAGGTTCTGTCAAAGAGGAGAACCGGAATAAACAATGGGCTTCAATTATTCACTGAGAAAAGCAATATAACAAGTTCCTGACACCCAACCGGGAGCCGCTCTGCCATACGCCGGGTGACGTAGATGCAGAGATCAGTTCAGTTCAACGCAACTTGTTATGTGAACTCTGGCCAGCTTGGAACGATACTGATGAGCACCATTGATGTAAAATCTCTTGGCACCAAACATATTCATTTTCATTTCAGTCCAACAAAATTATTATTTTTTTTTTTTTTGCAACATAATATATGTAACTTTTTCAATAGCAAAAACACCAAGAGCAATACTGAACTGCAACCTATGGCAGACAGCAAAAACTCCCAGGAAATGTTAAAAAAAAGGAAATGCTAAAAAAAATCAATTTTGTCTACATACATTGAAATGCTGTTATTTTAACCACCTGCTGTCCGGGGCAATAAAGATTTATTTATTTATTTTTGCTAGAAAATTACTGTAAAGCCCCCAGATATTATATTTTTCCAGAAAGCAGAGATCCTGAAGAATAAAATAGCAACTTTTTTTTACATCACATGATATTTGTGCAGCCTTTTTTTTAAATTATTATTATTATTATTATTATTATTATTATTATTATATAGTATTTATATAGTGCCAACAGTTTACGCAGCGCTTTACAACTTGAGGGTAGACGGTACAAATACAATACACTTTAATACAGGAGGAATCAGAGGACCCTGCTCGTTAGAGCTTACAATCTAAGAGGGAATCAAATGAAAGTTTTTAGGAAAAAGGACACTTTAATCACTTCTGGACCGGAAGGATTTGCCCCCTTAATGACCAGGCCATTTTTTGCGATACGGCACTGCGTTACCTTAATGGACAATTGCGCGATCATGCGACGCTGTACCCAATTGATGTTCTTTTTTCCCACAAACAGAGCTTTCTTTTGGTGGTATTTGATCACCTCTGCGATTTTTATTTTTTGCACTATAAACAAAAATAGAGCAACAATTCTAAAAAAAATATATATATTTTTTACTTTCTGCTATATAACATTTCCAATAATAAAAAATGTAAAAATCTAAATTTTTTAATATCTTAGGCCAATTTTTTTTCTACTACATATTTGTGATAAAATTTTTTGGTAAAAACAAAAAATCGCAAAAAGCGTATTTTGATTGGTTTGCGCAAAAATTTATCGCGTCTACTAAATATGGGAAAGATTTATGTCATTTTTTATTGTTTTTTTTTTTTTTTTACAAGTAATTGCGGCGATCTGCGACTTCGACATTGCGGCGGACAGATCGGACCCCTAACTGACATTTTTGGGGGGACCAGTGACATTAGTACAGTAATCAGTGCTAAAAATATGCAGGCGGTCCTTTAGGCACTTGACCTCTGGAAAGTTTTACCCCCTTTGTGACCAGGTCATTTTTTTGCTATTCGATACTGCGGTACTTCAACTGGTGATCTGCACGGTCATACAACACTGTACCCAAACAAAACGTATATCTTTTTTTTTTTTTTTTACACACATAATGCTTACTTTCCTGACAGACTCCATGGCAGCATACGTTCGGGTAGGCTCCGCCTCCTCTCCTACCTCATAGGACCCCACTCCCATAAATCTTTGCTCCCTTTCAGCATCAGTGTTCTTTTTTCGTCCTCCTCATACATATGTCTGATGTTCCTACTATCTGGTCCTGTATATCGGTGGCAGACTGAGTTTTGGAGTCTCCGATAAGCCCTGGCTCTTAGCGGGGTATGGAGGGGGCAATGGAAGAGACCCTTAGCTGGAGCTATGTGGTTTGGCCGAGAGAGCCCTGCTGCTGCGGGTGGCCCTTTATTGCCTGAAGGCACAAGCCGGTGTTGCGTCTCCTGGACTCGGTTATGCTATCGGAGGGTGGTAAGCCCTTATATGGGACCATTTCTTTTTCCTCATTGTTATGCTTATCTTTTGTTTTTTGGTACTTTTTCTTTTGCTATGCTCGTGTCTAGGGTGTTTCTTTGTCAGTTATCGCTCAGGTTTCGTTAGTTCTATGGCTTAGTACTTACTTATGGTGCTTCTTGGCCGCCGCCATGGTCTTTGCCGCTACTTCCGGGTTGTTCGGCACTTCTGGGCATGCGCAGTACGCTCCGAGTTTCGGAGTCGTCGCGCATGCGCAGTGGTGCGGTCTGACGTCACGCGCGGTTGCGCAATACGGCGGGTCACAGCCTGGCGGTCTATTTAAACTCAGAATTAGACCGGAGCTGGCGGGAAGGTTGGCATATCGGTAGCCTCCCCCAGACTCCGGTCCTGTAGTCAAGGTAAGAAGGTTCCATCCTCTGGGGGTTTTGCTTCTGGGTAGATGGGTCTGATGTTATGTCCTCTTCCTATCAGGATTCCTATCTCTAAATAGTGCACCATTGAGTTTACTGGAGCAATGGACTCATCGCCGCCCCCTAGTGGCCAGCCTGCTCTTTCTAGGTATGTGCTGGTTTTATCAGCTTTAATGTCTGTTTTTCTTTCATCTTTCTTATGGCTTGTTGTATATGTCTGTCTCAGCTCTCTTAGGTCTGATCAACAGCCCCGCACACGCAGCGAAGACAGTCATGCAAATACGCAACACCAGCGCTCCTCGTCTAAGTCTAAGCGCAGCTCCTCCCACAGCAGGGGACGTGAGCACCATTCCTCCTCGCACCATGGCAGCTCAGAACGCCCGCAGGGGAAAAAATGCTGGGGTTGCCGTACCCTGATACCAGACGGTTCCTCTTTGTGCAAACCCTGTTATACCCAAGCTACGGGTGAAAGGGAAAAAACGGACAAACATATTGAGGAGGTGGTACGCAGAGTTTTAAAGGACTCTCTTGCTGAATTACATAAGCCAAGCACTTCTGCAGGTCCGTCACGCTCTCCTGACAGAGATTTGTCGGTTCAGGATCCGTTTGAGTCCTCCCAACCCAGCCATACATCTATCCTCCCGTCTGAGTCCGACTCCGATTCGGATGACTCCGGTACTGGATTTGAATTTGCCCTCGTGTCTCCGTTAGTTAAAGCGGTGAGAGAGGCCCTTGACTGGGAGGATCCTGCTGTCTCTTCTCCTAAGCAGAAGAAATATTTCAAGCAGTTATGCAAAGAGCGTCTAAATTTCCCATTTCTAGAGGAACTGGGAGACATAATGTCGGAAGAATGGAGCAAAGTGGAAAGGAAAAATTCCATGACCACTAAAGTAGCGAAGCTCTATCCTTTTAAACAGGATAAGGTGAAATACTTGGAGTCATCCCCTAGTGTGGACGCAGCAGTGATGCGTCTGGCGAAACACGTCACTCTTCCAATGGAGGATACAGCATCATTTAGAGATCCTTTGGATCGGAGGATTGACGCTGATCTTAAGCGAGCATACCTATCGGCCGGCATGGCCTGTAAACCAGCAATGGCTTTGGCTACAATTTCCAAGGCTATGGAGGTTTGGGTTAATGCCCTTGAAGATACTCTTGGAGGAGTTTCGGAGGAAGTGCTCCAAAGTTCTCCTATACAGGAGCTGAAGATGGTCGCGGGCTTCTTGGGGGAGGCTTCCCTAGATACTATTTGCCTTTTGGCCCGGGTTATGCTGGCCTCTGTTACGGCAAAACGTGCCCTTTGGCTTCGGCCCTGGGTTGCCGATGCTGCCTCTAAACAGGCTTGGTGTAGGATTCCCTTTGAGGGGTCTTCCCTCTTTGGGAATAAACTAGATGCAGCAATAACCCGGGCCACGGGTGGAAAATCTGGGTTCCTTCTCCAGGACAAACGCCCAAACAATCAGAAACGCTCTTTTCCAAGGAGGCAAAGACAGTCCTCCTTCCAGAAGCTGGAAGTCAAGACAGTCCTCCTTCCAGAAAGGCCCCAAGGGCTCTTCGTCCGGTGACCAGGAGGCCACCAAATCCTTTTGAGGTTGGTCCCATCCAGTCTGTTCCGGTAGGGGCCAGGTTGCTCCAATTTCGGAACGTCTGGGCGGCCTCGATCCAGGATCCCTGGGTTCTGAATGTTGTGTCGCAGGGCACTCTTGGACGTTCAACAACGTTCCCAAACCCAGGTTCGTCGCAACTTCCCTTCCTCCTGCAGCAGAAAAGAAGAAGGTTCTTCTCAGTTATGTAGATACCCTACTGGATCAACGAGCTGTCGTACTAGTTCCCGAAGAGGAAAGGAGTCAAGGAGTATATTCGCCTCTTTTTCTTGTCCAGAAAAAGAACGGCACTTGACGACCGGTAATAGATCTAACTTATCTCAACAGATCGATACGTCGAGAGAGATTCAAGATGGAGTCCCTAATTACAATACAGCACTCGGTTCTCCCAGGAGATTGGTTGGCATCAATAGACCTAAAAGATGCGTACTTCCACGTTCCTGTGGCAAAAGAATATCATCGGTTTCTCCGATTTGCTGTCAATCATGTCCACATGCAATTTACATGTCTTCCCTTTGGGCTCTCGACTTCGCCTCGCACCTTCTCCAAGACACTATTGGCAATCGTGGCTCTCATCAGAACCAGAGGTATCAGATTACATCATTACCTGGACGATCTCCTTCTTCTGTCCCAGGACAGGTCCCAGCTACTGCTACATCTGGAGCAGGTGATTCACACTCTTCAAGAGTTCGGGTGGATTCTCAATCTGGAGAAGAGCCATCTGGTGCCCACGCAGTCCCTGGTCTTTCTCGGAGCACTGTTCAATACGGTGAATTGCACCATATCTCTACCAGAGGAGAAAATTCCAGTGGTTCAGAGCAGGGTGGCTCTCGCCCTCGCTGCCTCCCAGCTCACTGCTCGTCAGTGTCTAAAGGTGGTAGGGACTCTAGTGGCTACCTCACCCATGGTGAAGTGGGCTATGTGGAGGCTGAGACCCTTTCAGAAGGGGTTTCTCCACCAGTGGACGACGGAGAACCTGTCGCAGATTATTTATCTAACACCATTCATGAAGGGGTGTCTTCCTTGGTGGCTACGCCGTGCAAATCTAACCAACTGTCACTCAATTGCTCCAGTTTCGTGGGTGACGATAACCTCCGACGCCAGTCAGAAGTGGCACAGGGCAGGTGGAATTTTGCCAGTCACGGAGTGGTGTCCAACATCCTAGAGCTACGAGCCGCCTTCAAAGCCCTCCAGGCTGTTCACCATCTGACTCAAGGGGCCTCAGTGTTACTCAGGATGGACAACACCACGGCAGTGGCATACGTCAAGAGGCAAGGTGGAACCCGCAGCATGTCTCTACTCCAGGAGACAGATCCAATTATGTCTTGGGCCCAGCAACACCTGGCCAACCTCTCTGCGGTCTTTGTCCCGGGGATATTGAATACGCAAGCAGACTTCCTGTCCAGATTCCTGTGGGACAACAACGAATGGTCCCTCCATCAGGAGGTGTTCAATTGGGTTCTGTCTCTAGGAGTCTCACCGGAGGTGGATCTTTTTGCGAGTCCACACAACAAAAAACTTCAGAAGTATTACACGAGGTTCAGGGATCCTCACGGACAGATGGAACTTCCAAGTTGCCTATGCCTTTCCACCGGTGCCAATAGTACTCCAATTCCTTCGGAGACTGAAGATGGAGGTAGTAGAGGTCATAGCGATAGTTCCCTTCTGGCCCAACAGGCCTTGGTTTCCTCTGCTGTCCCTTCTCAGCTTCAGGGATCCGATCCCTCTGCCTCTCAGGCCAGACCTTCTATCGCAGGGGCCTACTCTACATCCGTGCCCTGCGCGTCTACACCTCAAGGTCTGGTTCTTGAGAGGGAGAGGCTGGAGGCCCTCGGATGTCCAGAAGAGGTGATTCCCACTCTTATGAGCTCGAGGAGGGCTAGCACCAACAGAGTGTATGAGAGAATCTGGGCAAGGTTTCTGAGTCATCAAGCCCAGGATTTGGGTCCAGCAGGGGCACCTACCATTCAGCAAGTATTGAGTTTCCTACAGTCTGGTTTAGATCTGTCCCTCTCAGTCTCTTCTCTCCGGGTGCAAGTTTCTGCCATCTCAGCTTTCACCGGAATTCAGTGGGCAAGACATCAACTGATCCAACAGTTTTTTAAGGGCGCGGTCAGGCTCAGGCCTCAGAGAAAACCTAGATTCCCGAAATGGGATCTTCCATTGGTCCTGGACTTCTTTGCTTCGAAAGAGGTTGCTTCCATGTCCATCAGGGAGCTTACGTTGAAGACGGTATTTCTGGTGGCTATCACCTCTGCCAAGAGGGTCTCAGAGATACACAATTTGGGCTGCAAAGAGCCTTTTCTGACCTTTTTTCAGGACAGGGTGGTCCTAATCCCTATGTTGGGGTCAAACCCTAAAGTTACATCTGTCTTCCACGAAAATTCTGAGATAGTTCTGCCCACCTTCAGAACAAATGAAGAATCCTTAGTCCATCCTTTAGATGTGGGAGACACTCTGAGTCAATACTTAGAGGCCACATCCTCCTTCCGGCAATCGGATTTCCTGTTTGTTCTTCTCCATGGGAATAAGAAAGGTACACGTGCTTCTTCTAGAGCGGTGGCTGCATGGATTGTCCAGGCTATACATTACAATGGGCATATAGAGCAAAAGGCTTGGCTCCTCCAGAGGCGATTACGGCTCATTCTACCAGAAGCATTGCTACATCCTGGGCAGTTTCTAAACACGTCGCGCCTGATGTGATCTGCAAAGCAGCCGCTTGGTCATCTGTGAATACCTTCCTTACACATTACTGTGTTGAACCTGCTGCTTTATCTTCAGTTAACTTTGGTGTTCAAGTTTTGTCAGTTGACAGTGCCAATTAAAGTTTTCTTTGTTCAGCATCTTCCTACCCGGGAGTGTATAGCGAGTTATTTCCCGAACGTATGCTGCCATGGAGTCTGTCAGGAAAACGGAAAATTGATATCAAATACTTACCGTAATTTTCCTTTCCTGATGGACTCCATGGCAGCAGGAGTCCCCTCCCAATTCCTGAGTAGGCTAGTTACAGAACACTGATGCTGAAAGGGAGCAAAGATTTATGGGAGTGGGGTCCTATGAGGTAGGAGAGGAGGCGGAGCCTACCCGAACGTATGCTGCCATGGAGTCCATCAGGAAAGGAAAATTACGGTAAGTATTTGATATCAATTTTCCGTTTTTGATAGTATTTTATCACCACTGTTTTTATTTATTTTTTTTTTTTTGTTTTTTTCAATATAAATAAAAAAGGACTGAACATTTTGAAAAAAAAAACAATTTTTTTTTCTTTTTTTTTAATGTCTGCTATAAAACATATCCAATAAAAATATTTAAAACATCGATTTCTTCTTAAATTGTTTTATGATGTATTGATGATAAAAAAAAAAAAAAGCTCAATAAATGTATATTGGCTTGCTTGACAGTTATGGCACCTACAAACTATGGTGTATTTATACTGGAGTTTTATTTTTAATTTTTATATTACTAATGGCGGCAATCAGGGATCTATAATGGTAGTGCGCCGGAAAATCTGACACTAAAGGGCCATACACACTATAAGATTTTCTGAAGACTTTTTCCTTCAGATTTACCTTTTCTATGTAGTGCAAGGGCCGGCCTGATTGCATACAAATTGAAAATGTTTAGGTTTGACCTCATATTATCTGGTTTTGGTAAGTCTGAAGGTAAAAGCCTTAGTGTGTATGTCCCATTACTGATGCTGGGTGGGGAACTGACTAACTGCCACTGACATCACCTGTGATATTGAGGCTGAGGTCACACTGATGTGAATTGGATGTGGGTTTTCCCCGCATCCAATTCGTATTTTAGGAGAGAGTGTCCGTCTCTTAATGGAGCCAGTTTACACATCTCCAGGGCAGCTGCGGAGCGGTTTGCAGAAGGGTCCTGTCTGTCTTCTGGTCCGTTTCAGGTCCGAATTCAGCCAAATTTTCAGATTTAAATTTGACCTGAAACAGTGAACAGGGACGCATCGGACCCCTGCTGTGATCCGCTCCGCACAACGTTGAACCCAGCCTAATGCTAATAAAAAAATCTAAAGAAAATTACATTTCTTCATCAATTTAGGCCAATATGAATCCTGCTACATATTTTTGGTTAAAAAAAAAAATCCCAATATGTGTATATTGATTGGTGTGCGCAAAAATTTATACAAACTCTGGGATATATACTGGAATTTTTTTTTTTTTATACAAGTAATGGTGGCAACCAGTGACTTATAGCAGGACAGCGATATTGGGGCGAACGATCTGATACTTTGTGGGAACCAGAGACACTAATACAGTGATCAGTGCTAAAAATATGCACTGTCACTGTACTAATGACACTGGCTGGGAATGGGTTAACATCAGGAGCGATCAAAGGGTTAACCAGTGTTTTTGCGTACTGTGACGCTGTACCCAAATAAAATTTTATATCATTTTTAATAGAGCTTTTTTTTTTTTGGTGGTGTTTGATCACCTCTGCATTTTTTTATATTTTGCACTATTACCAAAGACCGACAATTTAAAATATATATATATATATATTTCTTACTTTCTGCTTTAAAATATATCCAATAAAAAATGACATTTCTTCATCAGTTTAGGCCAATATGTATTCTGCTACATATTTTTGGTAAAAAAAAAAAAAAAAAAAATCCCAATAAGCGTATATTGATTGGTTTGTGCAAAAATTTAAACTATGGTATAAAAACTGGAATTTCTTTTTTTTTTTAATACAAGTAATGGCGGCAATCAGCAACTTAAAGCAGGACTGCGATATTTCAATGGACAATCTGACACTTTTGACACTTTGTGGGAACCAGCGGCACTAATACAGTGATCAGTGCTAAAAATATGCACTGTCACTGTACTAATGATACTGGCTGGGAAGGGGTTAACATCAGGGGCAATCAACGGGTTAACCAGTGTTTTTACGTACTGTGACGCTGTACCCCAAATAAAATTTATATCATTTTTTCCCACAAATAGAGCTTTTTTTTGGTGGTATTTGATCACCTGCAGTTTTTTTATTATTTGCGCTATAAATAAAGAAATACAGACAATTTTGAAAAAATAAATAAAAAAAACAATATTTTTTACTTTCTGCTATAAAACATATCTAATAACATTTAACCACTTTACCACCGGAGGATTTTGCTGTCTTCCGTCCAGGCCACTTTTTGCGATTCGGCGCTGTGCGACTTCAACTGACAATTGCGCGGTCGTGCGACGCCGTACCCAAACGAAATTTACGTCCTTTTTTTCCCACAAACAGAGCTTTCTTTTGGTGGTATTTGATCACCTGTGCAATTTTTACTTTTTGCGCTATAAACAAAAAAAGAGCGTTTATTTTGAAAAAATAACAATATTTTTAACATTTTTTTATATGAAATTCCCCCCAAAAAAGATGTAAAAACCAATTTTTTAAAAAATTTTTGGCCAATTTGTTTTCTGCTACCCATGTTTGGTAAAAAAAAAATCGCAATAAGCGTATTTTGATTGGTTTGCGCAAAAGTTATTGCGTTTACTAACAAAGGGAAAGATTTCTGTCATTTTTGGTGTTTTTTTTTTAACGCGTAATGGCGGTGATCTGCGATTTTTTTTGTGGGACTGCGACATTGCGGCGGACAGATCGGACCCTTGACTGACATTTTTGACACTTTTGGGGGTACCAGTGACATCACTGCAGTAATCAGTGCTATATATATGCACTGTTACTGTAAAAATTACACTGGCAGGGAAGGGGTTAATTTTATTGGAGAGGGAGGGGTTAATGTATACCTGGTGCTTACTGACGTGTAGGGGGGGAGGTGACTGTGTGACAGAAGGACAGATCGGATGTCCAGCTATGCTGAACACTCCGATCTGTCACTCCCTGTCACTATGGAGATCCGCCCGCTGTGTTTACAAAGGCGGGCGGATCTCCGCACTAGATCCCCAGCGATCGCCGCTGCTCCTCCCCTGGCCCGACTCCCGCTGTGAATGAAAACAGCGGGAGCGAGCCTCCGGCGGCGCGCATGCGCCGCCCAGAAGGGGGAGTGTCCAACGACGTTAATACTACGTCGTCAGACGATAACGAGCCACTCTGCCGCAGTAGTATTACCGTACTCAGTCGGCAAGTGGTTAACCACTTCCGCACTGCTCACTAGAGCTGTACTGCGGCAAAGTGGCTCGATAACGTCTGGCGACGTAAACCTACGTCACCAGATATTCCCCTCTCTCGGCGGCGCGCGCGCCACCGGAGGCTCGCTCCCGCTGTATTCAGTCACAGCGGGAGTCGGGCCAGGGGAGGAGGGGCGCCGATCGCTGCTGCTCTTCCCCGATCGTCGGGGAATCGAGTCTGGAGATCCGCTCGCTTGTGTAAACAAAGCGGGCGGATCTCCTAAGTGACAGGCAGGGTCAGATTGCAGGATTCAGCATAGCTCAACCTGCGATCTGTCCCTGTGTCACACAGTCCCCTCCCCCCACACACGTCAGTAAGCACCAGGCATACATTAACCCCTCCCTCTCCAATAAAATTAACCCCTTCCCTGCCAGTGTCATTTTTACAGTAACAGTGTATATTTATAGCACTGATTACTGTAGTAATGTCACTGGTACCCCCAAAAGTGTCAAAAATGTCAGTCAAGGGTCCGATCTGTCTGCCGCAATGTCGCAGTCCTGCAAAAAAAATCGCAGATCGCCGCCATTACTCTTTAAAAAAACCCACCAAAAATGACAGAAATATTTCCCTTTGTTAGTAAACGCAATAACTTTTGCGCAAACCAATCACAATACGCTTATTGCAATTTTTTTTACCAAACATAGGTAGCAGAAAACAAATTGGCCAAAAATTTAAAAACATTTTGATTTTTACATTTTTTTGGGGGGGGGATTTCATATAAAAAAATGTGAAAAATATTGTTATTTTTTCAAAATTGTCGCTCTTTTTTTGTTTATAGCGCAAAAAGTAAAAATCGCACAGGTGATCAAATACCACCAAAAGAAAGCCCTGTTTGTGGGAAAAAAAGGACGTAAATTTCGTTTTGGTACGGCGTCGCACGTCCGCGCAATTGTCAGTTACATTCGCACAGTGCCGAATCGCAAATAGTGGCCCAGACGTAAGACAGCAAAATCCTCCGGTGGTAAAGTGGTTAAAAAAAAAAATCTAATTTCCTCATCAATTCAGGTCAATATGAATTCTACTACATCATTTTTGTAAAAAAATAAAAATCCCAATATGTGTATATTGATTGGTTTGCACAAAAATGTATACAAACTCTGGGATATATACTAGAATAAAAATTTTTTTTCATACAAGTAATGGCAGGAATCAGTGACAAACAGAGCTTTCTTTTGGTGGTAATTATGAGCTCTGCAGTTTTTTATTTTTTGCGCTATAAATAAAGAAAGACCGACAATTTTGAAAAAAAAAAAAAAAACTTTTTCCAAATTTTCTGCTATAAAACATAACATATCCAATATAAAAAAATGTAACCCGTGTTTTTGCTTACTGTGTGTTCTGCTTTTACTGAGGAAAACAAAGTCCAGCACATCAACCCTGTGAGGCCAGAGCTCTGCCTTGTTTACATAGGCAGAGCTCCGTCCAGTGTCGCTCCTCGCTGATCAGCGGTTGTCGGCGGTCATCCATTGGTCGACCTGTGCAGGGTTGTCGCTGACTCCCGGATCTCAATTTTTAATATTGGTTGAGTGAATGTGTATTGCGATTAACTCGTGGATGCAGTATATGGATGTAGCACCCTACAAGGTAGGTGCTAGGTAAAAGTATAGTGGGCCTTGGCTGCCTAACAGCAGGGCCATGATTTTCAGCTGGCTGTCATGTCTCCCAGGGGTGGCTGCTGAGAGGGGAGTCTGCCCACTGGCTCCATGAGAGGATTCTCATTGGGCAGTGGAGGAAACCCAATCAGAGGCACATTCAGACCTGTATCTACCCCAGAAAGGCAGATTCTTCTGCAGAGGATTCTGGGAGTGGGTATAAGTTTGAAGGGAGCGCATGACGCAGCGTCTTTGGCGGGAAGCAGAGTCCCAGGAGGGGGAGTACGGCTGTCTCTCCTCCTGTCAGAAGGATCGGGTGTCTCGGGGGGGGGGGGGGGGTTTGCCTGAGAATCCAGAGAGAGAGAGAGAGCTGAGCTGCAGAGAGGATCCGGTGTGCCGAGGACCAGCGGAGAAAGAGGGGTTCAGTTCCAGGAAAGCATTCCCAGTTTGTGAGTACTGTGAACTACCCCTAGGGGTCTGCCCGGCTTAAAAGGGACCACTCCAGTGAAGGTCCCTGGGATCCAGGAGCTAGCTAGCGGTAAAGGGGGTGCCTAGTGAGAGGACCCTGAAGTGTCAGAGGGGGTGCCTAGTGAGAGGACCCTGAAGTGTCAGAGGGGGTGCCTAGTGATAGGACCCTGAAGTGTCAGAGGGGGTGCCTAGTGAGAGGACCCTGAAGTGTAGAGGGGGTGCCTAGTGAGAGGACCCTGAAGTGTCAGAGGGGGTGCCTAGTGAGAGGACCCTGAAGTGTCAGAGGGGGTGCCTAGTGAGAGGACCCTGAAGTGTCAGAGGGGGTGCCTAGTGAGAGGACCCTGAAGTGTCAGAGGGGGCGCCAGTGGTTGGGCCCTGAAGAGTTAAGTTTACAGTGTTGAGAGTTGCAGCAGCACAAGCAGTTACAAGGAGCTACCTCAATCAGTGAAGGGCTGGAGGGAGCTGTTCACCAGACTTTTGAGCTAGACAGAGTGCCAAGAGTCAAGTGTCACTACAGTCCTGGATCTTCTGAGTTAACCAGAGTGTTAAACTCGAAGTTCTAGCACAGTTTTGCAAAACAGTATCTCCAAGCGCCAGGAAGCGTTGGTCGGCATTCAGCTGGTGTCAAAACAGCGCCAACAGGCATTTTTCTATCAAGTATCCCAGTTAAACCTAGTTGAGCCAGAGGAGTATCCCACTCATTCCCTTCTCCCATCCCCATTACAAAATAAACAAAACAAATCAAAGATGCTGGAATGGTCATTGTCTCCAATCTCACACTGGGGTATTCAACTTAAATGTGTTGGAAGTGTTACCGGTAACAATGGCAGACCCATATCAGGCCCAATGCCCTGAAATATTGCTACATGTAAATGGTTATTTTTATATCACCAGGGGAGGACTGGGCCAGGGGGCAGGGGGGCAATTGCTCCCTGGGCCACTCTGATGCCCTGTAAAAAGGCTTCACAGCTCCTGCCACAGACATGCCTAAATGATTCTTGGTGAAGAGAAGGAAAAAGTCCCCACTGCTGACCTACTGAGTGCGGGATGAAGACAAGTACAGAGCGCAGGCCTCCCTCCCCAGCATGGATGGTGTAAATTGAGTCAGGGTATATGGGTACAGTGTTGCATGACCGCCCAATTGTCATTCAAAACATGACAGCGCTGAAAGCTGAAAATTGGCCTGGGCAGGTTTTCGAAATAGACTTCTCAGCTGTCACGATACTTAAGGAAAGTTGTTTATTTTCTTAAAGTAAAGCAAAACATACGAAAACAGAACAAAACAGAAATGTATAGAAGGAGAGAGATATGACAGGTGTTACATCATGTCTTCAGAGTGTAGGATGTCCTTTTCTCAACTCTCTAGAACGTCATACATAATGTATTTCTATACTGTATGTAAAGACAATGTCAGAAAAAAGGTGTGTCCCAAGAAGGTAGTAATTCTAAATATAAAAGTAACACCCACTCTTGCATATATGGTTTGCGTCTATAGTAAGACACAACTCCACCCAACATAGAAACTCAGAATAGAAATACATACATAGCAAAATGGCTTCTCTGTCCTTCACAAACACATAATGAAGTAACCTTTGAAAACAAACATATTACATTATAACCTTCCTATGTATTTCAGAGACTTTTTATCATTTAAAAATTATATTAAACTCTAAATCTCTAACAGCAGGAAGGGGGTGAATGTGTCCAGTGATGAAGTGGGTAATCATTTTTATGGTCTTCGCAAAAAAGTTTGTGTTTCTTTGGTGCCTAAAAAATTTCCTCATTCTACAGACAGCACAGCAGAGCAGATTCCTTTGTCTGATCAAAACTTTAATTAACTTTTTACTTTTGTGTTTATCATGTTGTTGAATATTACACAGTAGAATTATTTTGTGTTCCTAGCATGGATCCCGAGCAGTATGTCTTACAAAAGCATGAGAATTTGCCTTGAGAAATTTGTTCTGTGCTATTTTCTGGAAGCATTGTTTGCACCGTCATTGAACGATTGAACATTGAAACTTGGAAATATTTGCAATTTTCTTGCTGTAATGGAATGGAATGCATGCCCAGTCAATAGATGCGTATTGTGTGCTTCACATTGTTTCATTTTCTGCTTTTTCAGTGTCTTTCTTTGGAGGTGGGAAGAATGTGGAAACCATTGATGAATGTCTTAGACTTGCTGTATGGATGTGCTGATAATTGTTTTTCAGTATAACCTTCAAATGTAGCAATCAAATATATGTTTATTGTATGCTATGGGCTTTGTGAAGCATGCTGCGCATTCTCTGAAGATCAATTGAACATGAAAATATCAAATTATTAGTCATTTCCCCACATCATTGTCCCATTAACCCTTTTGCTGCCATTGGCATAAGGCTTATGTCAGCTTCAGCGGAGATATTTACACACACATACACTATATTACCAAAAGTATTGGGATCCCTGCAGGGCCGGACTGGCCTAATGGAAAATTTCCCAGTAGGCCGACAAGTCCCCCTGCCCTGGGGCTGCTTGAAGGGCAGTGACAACCGTAAAAAAAAAAAAATGGCTGCGGCCGTCCCGCCGCCACTCTGGAAAGTCTGTACTTGCTTGGCCAGTAAGTAAGACCCCTCTACAGCCCTTGCATCTCCTGTACTATGCCCACAGCCTCTGCATTTCCTGTACCATGTCCGCACAGCCTCTGACATCTCCTGTACCATGCCCACAGCCTCTGCACTTTCTGTACCATACCCACAGCCTCTGCATCTTCTATACCATGCCTGCAAAGCCTCTGCATTTCCTATACCATGCCTGCACAGCTTCTGCATCTCCTGTACCATGCCTGCAGCCTCTGACATCTCCTGTACCATGCCTGCAGCCTCTGATATCTCCTGTACCATGCCTGCAGCCTCTGCATCTGCCGTACCATGCCTGCAGCCTCTGCATCTTCTGTGCAGCCTATGACATCTTGTGTAATCTTCTGTACCATGCCCGCAGCCTCTGCATCTCTTGTACCATGCCCGCACAGCCTCTGACATCTCCTGTACCATACCCGCAGCCCCTGCATCTCCTGTACCATGCCTGCAGCCTCTGCATCTCCTGGACCATGTTTGCAGCCTCTGAATCTCCTGTACCATGCCCGCAGCCTCTGACATCCCCTGTACCATGCCTACACAGCCTCTGACATCCCTTGTACCATGCCCGCAGTCTCTGCATCTCCTGTACCATGCCCGCACAGCCTCTGACATCTCCTGTACCATACCCGCAGCCTCTGCATCTCCCGTACAATGCCCCAGCCCCTGCTTCACCTGTACAATGCCTGCAGCCTCTGAATCTCCTGGACCATGTTTGCAGCCCTTGCATCTCCTGTACCATGTCTGCAGCCCCTGCATCTCCTGTATCATGCCCACAGCCTATGACATCTTGTGTAATCTTGTGTACCGTGTCCGCAGCCTCTGCATCTCGTGTACCATGTCCACAGCCTCTGCATCTCGTGTACCATGTCCACAGCCTCTGCATCTCGTGTACCATGTCCACAGCCTCTGCATCTCTTGTACAATGCCCACAGCCTCTGCATCTCCTGTACCATGTCTCCAGCCCCTGCATCTCCTGTACCATGAAAGCAAACAAAGGAGGCGAAAATGCCTAGTGCATTACCATTGGACACCTTTACAAAATTAATTATTAAAAAGCCAAAAACATACTCACAAAACATGAAGAATAAAATCGCATTTCACATATTGACTCCTATGTGGAGTAGGACACATCCTTGTGCTTGAACTCCTATGTTGACGAGGCCTGTGCTTGGACTGCTAGCGCGTTTCTGGCTCTGAGGTAAGGAGCTTGTCTCCCGAAACGCGTTAATATAATTGGTGATCAAGGGGTTAAGTGTGCTCCTAGGGAGTGCTTTCTAACTGTGTGGGGGATGGACTGACTGCAGTAAGAGAGATCTGTGTTCCTGATTACTAGGAACACAAGATCTCTCTTCCTGTCTGACAGAACAGCAGCCTGCCTTGTTTACATAGGCAGACAGCTGTTCTGCCAGTCTCCTTGACAATCGCGGGAGGCCGGCAGCGATCACGGCCGCTGGTCCCACGGACTGGCTCCCGCTGTGTCTAATCACAGAGGTAGCGCGGCTCCAGTGGCACGCGTGCACCCCCTCGCCCCCTAGAGCCTAAAAGCAAAATCGCGTACATATACATGATTTCGCGCTTAAGGGCCACCCTGCTGCAGTATATGTATGGTGGGCGGTCCTTAACCGTTTGCCGACCGCCGCACGACTATTTATTTTAGCAGTCAGCCCCTCACAGGCAAAGCGACGTAGGGCTACGTCGCTAGCCTGTGAGGCTCCAGGGAGCGAGCGCCGCTGGAGGCGCGCTCCCGCGCGGTCACAGACCCCCCCCCGCGCGTGTGTCCGCCGGGCACTCGCAATCTTCCGTTACACCGGAAGAAAGGCAGGCGGCTAATGTAAACAAAGCCGTCTGTCATTCTCCCCTGTGTAAGAATGGAGATCATACGGTTCTGCTATGTAGAACCATTGATCTCTGTTCTTACACTAGTAGCCACAGCCAATCACACTTAGAAACACGCCCCTAGGGACATTGCAGGGATTTTTAACAAACTTTGTTGCAGATTCCTACCTTTTGTTGTTCTGAAGGAATCCCTGTGTGCTTGTGTCCATGTGGAAAGTGACTCTAATGGGAGTGGTTTCATATTTATTAATCAGCTGTGGCAGCTGCAGGGCTCTAACGAAGAAATCTACTGGGTCTGCATCCCTTTAGACGTGTTCTTATTGGGAATATCTCACCAAAAATGACATTTGTGTTGCAGGGGATGCCAGAAATCTGACTTGTATCATAGTGCAGAGTTCTGGGAAAACTTTGAGCCAATCACACAAGCAGGAAATGATGTATACATTCTGTGTACAGAACAGCTCCAGGCGGCCATATTGCATTTTCAGAAAATTACAACAGCTGCAGATTGAAAAAGAAAGGGAAATTTTAATAACATTTAATTACAATATGATTTGTGTCACAATTGTATACGCTATATTGTTTTTTCTTTATTTGCTTCCCCCCCCCCCCCCCCCCACAAAGTTACCCTTTAAAGTGGTTGTAAAGGCAGAAGGTGCATTCTATGCATTAAGATAAAAAGCCTTCTATGTGCAGCAGCCCCCCCTCATATCATACTTACCTGAGGTCCTTCGATGTCCTGCGATGTCCATGAGTGTCTCAGCTGTCTTAGATCCTCTCTCCTGATTGGCTGAGACACAGCAGTGGTGCCATTGGCTGCCGCTGCTGTCAATTAACCACTTCTGGACCGGAAGATTTTCCCCCTTAATGACCAGACCATATTTTGCTATTCGGCACTGCGTTACTTTAACGGACAATTGCGCGGTCGTGCAACGCTGTACCTAAATAAAATTGATGTCTTTTTTTTCCCCACAAACAGAGCTTTCTTTTGGTGGTATTTGATCACCTCTGCGATTTTTATTTTGCGCTAAAAAAAGAGCAACAATTCTAAAGAAAAAAAAAAAACTATATTTTTCACAATCTGCTATATAACATTCTCAAAAAAAAAAATTTAAAATCAAAATTTTTTAACATTTTAGGCCAATTTGTTTTCTGCTACATATTTTTGGTAAGAAAAAAAAAAATCGCAATAAGCGTATTTTGATTGGTTTGTGCAAAAGTTATCGCGTCTACTAACTACGGGAAAGATTTATGTAATTTTTATTGTTTGTTTGTTTTTTTTATTTACTAGCAGTGGTGTCAATCTGCGATTTTAAGTGGGACTGCGACATTGCGGCGGACAGATCGGACCCCTAACTGACATTTTTGACACTTTTGGGTTGACCAGTGACATCACTAAGTAATCAGTGCTAAAAATATGCACTGTTACTGTACTGACACTGGCAGGGAAGGGGTTAACAGTATAGGTGATCAAGGGGTTAAATGTGAGCCTAGGGGAGTGATTCTAACTGTGGGGGGGGGCGTGGCTTGTGAAATTATCATAGAGACCTGTGATCCTATATAGAAGGAACACAGGAGCTCTGTGATCATCCCAGAGAGAAGAACGGTCAGCTGTGTTTACAACAGCCGACCGTTCTTCTCTCTCAGCGGGGAGCGATCGGGGGTGTCAGGCAGCAATCGGAGCCGCCTGACCCGTCCATTGACTTCCCCGCTGCTGAGTGGGGGCGGGAGTGCGCCACCGGCGGCGCGCGCTCGCCCCCTAGCTGCCGGCGCACGACTGACGTAGGTCTACGTCGGTTTGTGCAGGTGAGCCACCCTGCCGCAGTAAAAAGGCGACGTGTGGTCGGCAACCAATTAAAGTCAGCTAGCCATTGAGGTGAGCGCTGTGGAGTACCTCTTGGTGAAGGGAGTGTTACCACACATCAATACTTTTCTGGCACCTTATTGGTCTTCTGCTGTCATCTTCTGACAAAGGACTTTTTAACGATCATTTTTTATGAACTGAAGTTTTATGAATATATTGCTGTTTTCTTTATTATATTTGTCTGGAATTTTTTGTGATAGACCTGGTTTAGTGTTCAGCATGCATTTTAGGTGTTGTTAGGATTGAACTCCCTGACTGATTTTCTTATACGAGTGGAATTCTTACACTCATTAAAGGCACTAGGTGGCACCTGGCTCCCTGCATCCATCCATCCATGGTTGGGACACACTGATCCAGCACAATAAGAGGAACACACTGTTTTGAAAGGACACGGAGGGAGTTTCTCTCTCCTTTGTGCGGTTGTTTTTTTTTTTGTTTTTTTTTTCATTTCTATCATTCACCTGGACTTCATTTATTGGATTCTCTATGCACTATAGAAGTTTATGGTTTTGCACAGATCATTTTGTTTGATATGTTGCACAGTTAATTTTATTTGACATTTTTATGTTGTATATGGTTTAGGCTGATGGTGCACTGCATATATAAGCAAGCGCTGTTATCTGCTGTATCTCCAAAGACGTCACCGGATGCGACGAAACGCGTAAGATTTGGAATGCACAGCGTAACGTGACGTGTGACGCAGGTGGAGCGCAAGCCGGAAGTTCTCCCGCTCGCCACCTTGCAGTCAGCTAGCGCTGACACGCACGTTCACCAGTGCCCTTTACGGCTTTTATTGGGACATTTACTTTGTATTTTTTGGCTTCTTAATCTGTAATTTTACTATGATGCTTTTTACCCAACAAATGGGAATAAAACTTGAATTCTAAATTACTACACTATCCGGAGCACTTATTTTGTGTCTTCCTTGATATTGGCCTGAGGTGAGAGGAGAGTTAGGGGGAGCCCACCATTCCATCTACCCAGAGTGAGCCACAAGGAGATCCCTATTTAGCCTGGAGCAGTGGCGTCTCCAGCTTTTATATTTAGGGGGGGCACATGGGGGGACGGGATCAAAAGTAGGGGGGCCAACTATAAAACACCATTTTTATATATATATATATTGTGAGGTTGATTAGCTCGGTGGCGGGTGTGGATGACCCCTTGGGGGGGTTCGTTACACAAGGAGATAGCCGAGAAGTGGTTGCAAACAACAGTTTGGTTTATTCATGCAATTTTCTTCACCAGACTGCAAGCGTCAAAAACATCCAAAATAAAATAAAACACAAAATAAATCCTTGCCACTGTGGGCGGCTACCTTCTCACACACAGGAACCTATCTAAGGAAGTCTGTCTCCAACCTACTGTTGGGCAGACTTGGCTGATCATACAGCAGACTATCAATAGTCCATTTATTATCTCTTCACATCGAGAATGTCCCTTTTTTCTTCACATTGAACATGTCCCTTTTCTCTTCACACAGCACATGTTCATTGGACTTTCCTTTCACATAGAAAACATCCATTGGTTTTTCTCTTCACACTCTTCACATAGAAATAGTTCATTTTCTCACCTTGAGAAGTCTTCACACTTTTTACCCTCCTCAGCGCACATCGCTCCAGGAGGTCTTCCCCATGCTCACACAGCTTCAGGGGGCATTCCTTCTCCCATGCTCACACAGCGTCGGGAGGCACACATCTGACTGTCCTCCTCTCCCCAGCTCACACAGCGTCAGGAGGCAGCAATCCTTCTCCCATGCTCACACAGCGTCAGGAGGCACACATCTGTCATCCTCCTCTCCCCAGCTCACACAGCGTCAGGAGGCAGCAATCCTTAGACTTCCTTTGGACAAATTATAGAGGCCTTAACTTCCTCATTCCGAACAGCTGAAGGCCTTTCAACTTCCTTAGGCCCCTTTCACACAGGCGGACCGTTCAGATCCGCCTGTCCGTTTTTTTGGCGGATCTGACGGTCCCCCCATGCATTCCTATGGGGTATCGGATGTCAGCGGAGACATGTCCGCTGACATCCGACCCGATCCGATCCGTCAAATCTGGACGGATGGAAACCCTATTTTCCATCCGTCCAGCGGATCGGATCAGATGGGATCGGGTGAGAACGGACTGACGGTCCGTTGACATCCGATTTCCCTCATAGAGATGCATGGGGAACTGTCAGCTGTGTCTCCGCACACAGCACGGAGACACAGCTGTCCTCCTGCTGCTCAGCGGGGGATCGGCGGCTCGATCCCCCGCTGAGAAAAACGGACTCCGTCCAACGGACGGAGTGTGTGAAAGAGCCCTTAAGCCGTCCTGGCTACCTTTTCAGCCGACACCCTATAGTAATTGGTGAATTTTCTAAACCAGGTGGAAATGTATCTCTTGTCTGTGACTACATCCACAGATTTACCTGACTTCCTGTCACAATATATATATATATATATATATACACACACACATACACTATCTATCTATCTATCTTAGAATGCACTCCAGAGGCCTTGTTACAAATTCACTTTGTTTTATTTGTTGAAAATACAATACACATGAGCGTCAACGTTTCAATCTGACTAGGGACTTTCATCTAGATGCTAAAAAGTCCTTAGGCGTACTTCCGAGAAGGAAGCTGAAAAGTCCCTTTAACATGACCTATAAAAATAAACCTGAAATATTCCTGACAGTGGACATCAAAACACATAAACCTGAAATATTCTTGACCATGGGCATCAAACGCATAAACATGAAATATTACTGACAATGGACATCCAATGCATAATCATGAAATATTCAAGTTAAATGGTCAGGAATACTTCATGTTTATGCGTTTAATGCCCATGGTCAAGAATATTTCAGGTTTATGTGTTTGATGGCCAATGTCAGGAATATGTCAGGTTTATGCGTTTGATTCCCAAAATGGAAATCAAACACAAACTTGAAATATTCCTGACAATGAGCATCAAACTCATAAACAAAGTACACCTCACAACGGGCATCAACATTAACGTGAAATATTGCTGGCAACGGCCATCAAATGCATAAACATGAAATAGTCCTGACAATGGATATTAAAAGCATAAACATTAAATGACAATGTGGACTGACACACTGACAGAATTTTACAGCTGGACATAGCAAACTTACAGACATGTATTATACATGTTTGCCATGTTCAACTGTAAAGTTCTGTCAGCTGATCAGTCCACATTGTCATTTTCAGGGGCGTGAGGGTGGTACGAGAAAGGAAATGTGCAGTGGACTCATTGCTCCACTTACCTGCCACCTCTAAAACCGATGTCCCGGGGCCTGCTCTTTGCGTGCTGGCTGTGTCTGGCTCCTCTGCTGCGTGCTGCTGCCTCGCCTTACCGGTGACTCCACTGATGTCATCCACACACTCTGGGCCTTCAATAGCATAAAACATGAAACATTTGTGAAAAATTGGCCAAATAAAGACAAACATGAAATATTCATGACAATGGGCATCAGTCACGAATATTTCATGTTTATATATTTGAAGGCCCAGAGCATGCGGACAGGATTATCGCAGTCACCTGTAAGGCGAGGCAGCAGTACGCAGCAATGGAACCAGACACAGTGAGCCAGCACACAAGAAGCAGGCCCAGGGACATCGGTTTTAGAGATGGCACTCTCACTAGTGGAGCAGTTCAATAAATTTCGGTCAGCATGTCAGCCCACATTGTCATTTTGAAGGGTATGAGGGTGGTATGAGATGCAAATGTGCAGTGGACTGAATGTGAGTCTATTGCACATTTGCATCTCATACCACCCTCATACCCCTGAAAATGACAATGTGGGCTGACAGTGACATGCTGACAGAATTTTACAGCATTGTTCAGCTGTAAAATTCTGTCAGCTTGGCAAGTCAAGCACTGTCCCTCCACATTGACAATTGTTGGATGTGCTTGAGGGTGGTACGATGCATTACAAATGGCTGGGCATTGACTCACCTCCCAGGCAGGCTGAGGCTGCCAGTGCCACCTCTAAGCCGATGCCAGCCTGCAGCTGCTCCTGCTGCTGCAGTGCTGATGGCTGCTGGCCTGGCTGGCTCCTCAGTTGGGTCCTCAGTCACTCCTCCTACGTGCTCCACTGCTCCTCAGTCTGAATCCTCCACTCCTCCTCTGCAGTGCTTGGTCTTGGCTTGCTCTTGCTGACTCACTGCTGCTGGGCTGGCCTAGGCCTTAGGCCTATTCTTGCTGGCTGTCAGTCCACTCCAGCCTCCAGAGAGACGCCAGTGTGAGTGTCTTGCCTTCGGCTGCCTCGCGGCCTCACCGTCACCGTCTGGTCAGTGGTACTGGTCCCGAGTCCCGACTCCCGACCGTCCCCGTCCCGGACTCCCGGTCCCCGACAGGACACAGACACACAGTGTGGACACACTCCCGCGCGCGCTTTCGGCCAGGCTGGGGCGGGCTGGTGCGCACTGCGCAGTTGCGCGCCACGCATCTCTCACTGACGTCATGCCGTTGAGCCGCTCCGCTGTGCACCGCCCCCTCCGCTCGCTCGTCGGGCGCCGGTCCGCCCAGCCCGCTCGCCGTCCTGCTCCTGCTGTGTGTTAGAGGCGCTGAGCGGCGGCGAGACAATTTGTGTGACAGAGTCAGTGTGTACAGTATATTGTTGTGCTCATAATTAATTGGGGGGCACATGGGGGGGCACAGACTAATTTTGGAGGGGCCATGGCCCCCTCTGGCCCCACCCTAGTGGCGCCACTGGCCTGGAGGCTACCCAAACCTGATTGGTCTTGGTGCTATATGGCACACAAGACCCACATCATCTGGTAAGTGATCCAATCTTACCATTATGACGGTGGAAAAGGAACCAGAGCAGCACTATTATCACAGAGTGAACGGAAAATTTCCACACGGAGCACCTGCACTTTTTTGGATAAACATCGTTTGCACAAGAGACTCACTATTTATTTGAAAATCTTTTCACTACAGTCACATGATATGGACTTTATTTTATGAATCGCTATTTTAAGTATATCACCATCTATTGAATCACTACAGTATCTATAATTATTTATTATAATTATTTATTTCGTATTTATCACCAGCCACAAGTTACTTATTTTAATTATAGTATTCATTATATTAATAGAGGAGTATCAGTAGTTTATTTAATTTATTAATGATTAGCCACAGATGTTTATCACTAAGATGTTTATCAATAAGATATAATTTAGCCTCATATAGACAACTTTCCTACATCTGCTTGGAGCACAGCATCCGGTAGAGTTTTTCCATCAATATAGGTGGTCTGCCTTGCCCTAAAATACAACTTGGATTGGAAAAGCATCTGCCACATGAGAATAATCCCCCCCAACACCACAAGTGATACAATCTAAATTGAATAAGGTCTGGGTACTCGGGGTCAGGGGAGGATTGGGGCAGGGGGAAATTGCCCCCGGGGCCACTCTGATGCCCCATAAAAAGGCTGCACTGCTTCTGCCACAGACATGCCTAAAGGATTCCCGGTGAAGAGAAGTAAAATGCCTCCACCGCTGACCTACTGAGTGCTGGATGAAGACAAGGACAGAGCGCAGCCCTCCCCCCAGCATGGATGGTGTAATCTGTGTATGAGCAGAGGCCAGTGTCATGCCCAACTGGATACTCTCCTCCTCTGGCCAGCCCTGACTGAGCTGTCCCAGCTCCCCCCAACCCCCCTGCTGGCCAGGTCGGGAGACCAGATTCGGCTCGGTGAGTAGAGAGTACCTGGAGTGGAGCTTCAGCCTGGAATGGGGTCAGGAGGAGGCCAGGAAGATAGAGAGTGGGAGGGGGGGGTAAGTCGCTGCACCATGGGCCTCTGGTTTGTATTTGCCCCCCTGGGCTGAAAGTTGCCAGTCAGCCCCTGCTCGGGGTATTTGAGGAATTCTACTTGGTTACTTTTTACGTTACAGATCCTGAAATAAAACAAATCCCCATACAAGTTTAGAGTCTTGTTGTCAGGTTTGTTGAATATACACATCAGTTTTCCTTACCTGTCTATAATTGCAGGAACACCACCGCCGTCCATCTCCAAGAAGAAGATCTCATTTACACATACCGTTGATCTATATTGATCTCATTCTAACTTCATCTACACTCTGGTAAAACATAATTGATTGCAATATTGTTGCTGTTAATGATATCTTTTTCTCCTTCTATTGTTATGTTACATTTTGTTGTATTCATCCTGCTGTGTAATCCTCTCGTTAAATATAATATCGCTCTCCCCCCATACAGGGGCTGTAATGCTGAAATAATGTGCAACGGGAAAGTAATTGGTTTCATGTTGCCGAGCTTCAAAAGTAATATGTGAAGTAGTAAAAAAAAGGGGGTGGAAGCTCTTGCGCTATCACTATGTTGGCAAATAATCAATAACTTGAAATAAAATAATTGTAAAACAGAAAGCTAACAAGCGTCAAACACCAGTGAGCTGAACCCTAGGCTATTATGGAAATGGGTGCTGCACTAGTTAGAAACATACATAAGCCAAAAGAAACATAGATAAGCCTAAATGTATCCCAAACATAAGACATACAAGATGTAGCATGTTAGTGTAATCAAACAAAATGTGATGAAATTTAAAGTGGACAAAAAATAAATCATAAGCTAATAACAATGCTAGACAAAGGAGCAGAAATGCTAGAAATCATGTGCTTAAATATAATAGACTAAAAACTACAACAGAAAAAAGTATCATTACTGAACAACGGTGCAATAATGATCAAGACACAATCATGAGATAAGCTAAGTAATTAAGGTACAGAAATAATTGTGTTGAAAAAGTCAATAGTAGCAATCATAAGTGAGTACTCACTTTCAAAACAGTGTAAAACACCAGACATTCACGAGCGCCGAGTTCGTCTAGGCGTCACCTCCAGTATGCCTCTGCCCTACGCGTTACGTCACAATCACGTGACTTCATCAGGGGAAGTCACCCTGACGACCCTGACAGCTAAATGTTTGCTCTTAGTGCTGATCTTTCACTCTTAGTAAATCTATGAGATATGGGTTCCTTCCACGCTCCTCCTTTATTCTTTAGTAAACTCTATTGCATGCATAGATGAAAAAAGGGACTCCATAGTGTTTTACCATTTTAAAAGATTTATTGATAATAACTGAGTACTCGCATTGAAAACAGAGTAAAAATCCAGACATGCACGAGCGCCGAGCTTGTCTAGGTGTCACTTCTGGTATGCCTCTGCCCTACGCGTTACATCAGTCACGTGACTTCTTCAGGATAAGTCACCCTGACGACCGTGACAGCTAAATGTTTGCTCTTAGTGCTGATCTTTCACTCTTAGTAAATCTATGAGATATGGGTTCCTTCCACGCTCCTCCTTTATTCTTTAGTAAACTCTATGGCATGCATAGATGAAAAAAGGGACTCCATAGTGTTTTACCATTTTAAAAGATTTATTGATAATAACTGAGTACTCACATTAAAAATAGTGTAAAAATATCAGACATCCACGAGCGCCGAACTCGTCTTAGAGGTCACGTCCGGTATGCCTCTGCCCTACGTGTTACGTCACAGTCACGTGACTTCATTAGGAGAAGTCACCCTAACGACTAAATGTTTGCTCTTAGTGCTGATCATTCACTCTTAGTAAATCTATGAGATATGTGTTCCTTCCATTCTCCTCCTCCTTTATTCTTTAGTAAACTCCATGGCATGTATAAATAAAACAAGGGACTCAAAAGTGTATTACCATTTTAAAAGATTCATTAAAAACAGTGTAAAAATCCAGAGTTATTTTACAAGTCATGTGTCCACAGATAGCAGCCATCTTGGCCATGACGTATCCAATTTAGGGTGTGCCCCTATCCTCAATTGATCAATTACATTTGGAAGGATTGGGAAACAGAGATTTCGGGCACAAGAGTTTTGTTAAAAAGATTTCTTTTATTCAACACAAAACTAAATATTTTAAAATCATAGAAAAATACAGGCAAATAATTGTGTATTAAGGACACAGTGAGACCACACAACAATGGTCTATGTTGTACAATATCTCAGTGCATAGAACTTATAAAAGTCGATTTACATACAGTTCCAAGTACAAGATCATTAGTAGTCATATAATCCTTGGAAACGTATTGCTTGATATCAGAAGAACCGCCCACGGACACCCAAACAGTATGGTGCCGGTCAGCGGGGTCGACTGAAAATATAAGTTAACATTCACCATGTAATATATGACCTTTGCTCGACATGTTTCGCTTTCTTAGACAAAAAAGCTTCATCTGGAGCATATAATTTCTTTTGTCTGTGTGAGAAATAACAGTATTTAGATAGATTACATATATATGTTACCTTATTTTCAGTGTGTTATAATTACAATTGCATATCATTTATCTTTCCTTTTAATTACATATAATCGTCTTACACATCTCAGATAAGTCCTTCTATTTTTGCAATATCAACACAATATAACATTGGGTCTTAAGTTGCATTCAGACACTAGAGGAGTTTAGGGGAAAGAACGGAGGCTGCCAATAGTGAGTATATGTGGGGATCCATGCTGTAGTTATAGTATAAGCATATATATCCTATTTTATATACCTGGTAAATGGACAGAAAAATGTATACATACCTGTACATATAGTAATCAGGCACATATCTCAATTTCCATAGAGAATTCTTTAACGAGGAGGACTGTGCGTTTTGGGAAGCTCAGAAAAGGCAATGTATAGTGACATAGTAGTGAGGGTAGTCACTCCATGTCTCATATCTGGGTGGATGAGAGCAGAAAAACAATGTTTCTCAGAGTAGTAAGCGTTTTTATTCTATGATATCACTTTAAGGGAAAGCCCATAGGAATGCTAAACCATAAGCTCAAGTGTTTTAAAGTGGTAAAATCAGTGTGCCTCCTGCTTGTTATAAGAGTGTGTAAGTACTTATAGAGCCCATAGACCATCTGCCCTAAAAGGGGGGGGCAACAGAAAAGACACATAGTCATTCTGGACCGTAAGAGTAGACAGGTGCCATGCGTTTATAAACGATTATACACCAACATACAGAGTTTACCCATTCGTATATGGGCTAGCCCTATAGTAAAATATGTATCATATATATTGATTTGCTTTCACACACATATGTGAATATGTGTGTGTAATCAATTTAGTATCCGGCCCACCCTCCTCTATAATAGTAGGGGGGTGACCAGGGTTATATATAGATAAGCAGTTGCTACATGGGGTCCAAGATGAGTACATGCAAAACGTACTTAGAATAAACATAGGTAATAAACATAGTGGTAAATATATAGAGTGCCACCCAAAATGATAGATCCCTATGCAGTATAAAAGTTCCAAACATACACAGACACCTTAGCAATGCTCACCAAACTTAGGAAGGACCAGAGCTTAAATGTAGGGAGCGTGTCTCCTCTGCTTGTATGTCGGCTGTTAAGCACAGTAAGATTAAGGTGAATTCCCGGATATCACAAAAGTGTAATGTTACAGTATTAGTACTGGCCATATAAAGCTTACCCCTTGCCACGCTGTTCCCAGCTTCCGCACAGTCCTCACCGGATGGGGAACCTCCACCATACCAGGGCTTGTAAATGGCGCCCTTAAGTAGCATGGATCCCGGGCGGTTCGTCAAACGGACGTCACCGCCCCGGCCACTCCCACCGGACATCGCTCGAGAGCCAGCGCGGGGACACCCCGGCGAGGCTCTCGGCTTAGTCACGGGTGTATGCAGACCATACAGGGGCAGGAAGTGCCTCCGTAGTCCGCTCAGGTGCCACAGGAAGTTCCGCCCGGAAGGGGCGGGACTGACCTGCGGCCTATCTGGCCGCACATATCTCACTGATGAGGCCGACCTCCATGCTTACCCACACTGCCCCCACAGGATCGGTCCGCAATTACATGAGAATTCTAATTGCCTGAAATGAAAAAACAACAACACAACAAAGACAGAAATTATATATTTAAAAAAATACAGATATAAAAGCATATTTCACTGAGGTACAAAGATGTTCCTGGTGAAACCAGGAGATATATATCGGTAACATATTTGTTTATCAAAAATTATTATATAACCATGTTTATTTTTTGACATTAACCACTAGTAAGGGCGTTCAATAGTAACAGCCCTAATGAAAGAACAGGGGCTGAACTGCCCCCCACTAGAAACACTTCCATACTTCAAACCCCAAGAAAAAGTTACATATTTTGACTTATTATAAATCCTCAAGATCATAATATTGATGAGATAGGGATTATAGCACTAAAAACTGTTTGTTATACATAAGAAAGGAAAGGAAGAGGGGTATATGTGCCATAAGACCTATTTGATGTGAAGAGGTATCAGAATAATTGAGTATATGTATATACGGGGGGAGGACGACCACGCCAAAACCAAGCCGACACCCTGACCTATATATCCCACAAAGGGCCATTATCATAACCCGAGTATACTACTCGAGGTCAATTAGGTCTGTTGGCATTAGGTAAGCAAGGAAACCTTCACAGAAAGGGTTTGTACGACTGTGTTTCGTTTAACCCAGGTCTATAAGTGGCATTGAGACGTTCTATCCAGAGAGTTTCTCTCTGGAGAATTTTTTTGTCCCAGTTGCCACCACGAGGATCTTGAGGAATAACCTCAAGCACATAAAATCTTGCCTTTTTGGGATTGAACCTGTGGTATAGGTCAAGGTGTCTGCTCACGGGCGTGATCATCCTTCCCCCTGCTGATACGTACACATGGTCATTTATCCTTTGGCGGAGCTCTCTTATAGTTTTACCTATATAGAACATGCCGCAGGTACAGTGCATCATGTATACCACTCCACGTGTGCTACAGTCGGCTCGAAATTTTGGAGCGAATGTCTCCCCATTAGGTAAAGTGTATTCAGTATTCTCCTCTATCCAAGGACATAAAGCGCATTTGCGACATTTATAAGTACCTCTACCTGTTGTTACTTTATTTCTAATGGGTTGATAGTGGCTTGTTGTTAGTTGATCTCTTAAAGATCTTGTTCTCCTGAAAACAATTTGGGGATGTTTGCCCACGTATTTGTTTATAACCGGATCATCACGAAGAAGATGCCAGTTCCGTTCAAGAATATCTCTCAATACTTTTTCATGAGCGGAGTATTTGGTTATTAGTTTAACTGTCGATTGTGTGTTTGGAGGTTTGGCTCTAAAGATGAGGCTGTTTCTATTTTGAGAAAACGCTTTGTTGAAAGCTGTTCTCAACAAACGCTTACTGTATCCACGAGCCATTAGGCGTTCTCGTAAAAGGTTAGCCTGTATTTTGAAATCGTTATCAGATGTGCAATTACACCGTAGGCGTATGTATTGGGCGTATGGAATACTACGTATAAGCGCCCCTGGGTGGGCGCTAGACGCATGTAATATTACATTCCCTGACGTCTCCTTTCTGTATAGGTTAGTCGTCAGGTGTCCATCCACATGTTTGAGTACCGTTAGGTCAAGGAAATTAACACTCGAGTCACTGATGGTAGATGTTAACTTCAAGTTGAAGTCGTTTATATTTAGTTGGGCAATGAACTCATCTAGCATTGATTTTGAACCTGTCCAGACAGCAAAAATGTCGTCTATATAACGAAACCAGATTGCAACAGATGAAAAAAAATGGGATAAATTTTCATCTGATGTGATTTGTCGCTCCCACCCCCCCAGGTACAGGTTGGCGTAGGCCGGGGCACAACAAGTGCCCATGGCCACGCCCTGCACCTGGAGGTAGTGGGACCCGTTAAAAGTAAACCAGTTGTGTTTCAAAATAAACAATAGGAGTTCCAAAATAAAATCGCAAAATGGCCAAGTGTGATGATCTTGCTCATATAAGAACGTGCGTATCATCCCGACGCCCTGCTCGTGAGGGATACTGGAGTATAATGCCTCCACATCCAAAGTCACGAGCAGGGCGTCGGGAGGAACCACCATATCTTCAATCATTTTTAAAAACTCGAGTGTGTCCTTGACGTATGACGGTAACCGCACTACGTGTGGTAGTAAATAATAATCGATCAAACGACTCGCATTTTCAGTTAAACTTCCAATGCCCGATACAATAGGCCTCCCGGGTGGGGAAGTTAAATTTTTATGGGTTTTTGGGAGTGAATAGAATGTCGCCTGTCTCGGAAATTTGTTGTTAAGAAAATTGTAACAGTCTTTGTCTATAAGAGCCAATTGATATGCACGTCCGATTATATCCAAATACTCTGCTTTAAATTCTGTAGTAACCGATGGGGATATCTTTTTGTACCATGTACGATTTGAGAGGATATTAAGGCACATTTTTTCGTATCCCTCTCGAGTCATCAATACTAGGTTACCACCCTTATCCGAGGGTTTGATAACCAAGTCTGTATGGTTTCTTAATTTGTTAAGCATCTGTAGTTGTTGTTTAGAAAGATTATTTTGTGTTGATTTTAGCTCACAATTTTTAATCTCACCTACCACTGTAGTCAGAAAAGCCAAAAGGTTAGGATTTGTAGTCAAGTCAGGGAAATTATTGGATTTTGGTTTGAAGGGAACCTGTCTTGGATTTACTGTCTTTGTTTGTATAGGTTGATCGGGGGACTGGGAATCCGGAAGACTGCCTTCCTCCAATAGTAAGATTAAATCCCGTAGAACACGGAATTCTTGCATTGTATAATGTTTTATTTTTTCTGAAATTTCTTTATCTTGTGTATTACGTTGTCTTTCTGGGTCGTAGATGTGTTTATACGTCAAGTTCCTTATGAACATATAGACGTCCTTTATGGTCTCATATCTATCCATAGGAGTAGATGGGCAGAACGTGAGGCCAAGTTCAAGGACCTCTTGTTCTTGGGGGGAGAAGTGATAAGGGGTTAAGTTAATGATTGATAATTTTAGGTGGGAAGGCTTAGTGATGTGCTCAGGGGAAAATTTGAGGCCTGGGCCTGTGAAGCTGCGAAGTGACCATCAATAGTGGTTTGTCTACGAATGGGTAAACTCTGTATGTTGGTGTATAATCGTTTATAAACGCATGGCACCTGTCTACTCTTACGGTCCAGAATGACTATGTGTCTTTTCTGTTGCCCCCCCCTTTTAGGGCAGATGGTCTATGGGCTCTATAAGTACTTACACACTCTTATAACAAGCAGGAGGCACACTGATTTTACCACTTTAAAACACTTGAGCTTATGGTTTAGCATTCCTATGGGCTTTCCCTTAAAGTGATATCATAGAATAAAAACGCTTACTACTCTGAGAAACATTGTTTTTCTGCTCTCATCCACCCAGATATGAGACATGGAGTGACTACCCTCACTACTATGTCACTATACATTGCCTTTTCTGAGCTTCCCAAAACGCACAGTCCTCCTCGTTAAAGAATTCTCTATGGAAATTGAGATATGTGCCTGATTACTATATGTACAGGTATGTATACATTTTTCTGTCCATTTACCAGGTATATAAAATAGGATATATATGCTTATACTATAACTACAGCATGGATCCCCACATATACTCACTATTGGCAGCCTCCGTTCTTTCCCCTAAACTCCTCTAGTGTCTGAATGCAACTTAAGACCCAATGTTATATTGTGTTGATATTGCAAAAATAGAAGGACTTATCTGAGATGTGTAAGACGATTATATGTAATTAAAAGGAAAGATAAATGATATGCAATTGTAATTATAACACACTGAAAATAAGGTAACATATATATGTAATCTATCTAAATACTGTTATTTCTCACACAGACAAAAGAAATTATATGCTCCAGATGAAGCTTTTTTGTCTAAGAAAGCGAAACATGTCGAGCAAAGGTCATATATTACATGGTGAATGTTAACTTATATTTTCAGTCGACCCCGCTGACCGGCACCATACTGTTTGGGTGTCCGTGGGCGGTTCTTCTGATATCAAGCAATACGTTTCCAAGGATTATATGACTACTAATGATCTTGTACTTGGAACTGTATGTAAATCGACTTTTATAAGTTCTATGCACTGAGATATTGTACAACATAGACCATTGTTGTGTGGTCTCACTGTGTCCTTAATACACAATTATTTGCCTGTATTTTTCTATGATTTTAAAATATTTAGTTTTGTGTTGAATAAAAGAAATCTTTTTAACAAAACTCTTGTGCCCGAAATCTCTGTTTCCCAATCCTTCCAAATGTAATTGATCAATTGAGGATAGGGGCACACCCTAAATTGGATACGTCATGGCCAAGATGGCTGCTATCTGTGGACACATGACTTGTAAAATAACTCTGATATAAAGGTGGAAGCACCAGCCATCCTGGGAAGTGGCAAGCAGCAAAGTATATAGGTTTAAGTATTACTTATTACCTTTTATACATATTATATTTGAACAGTATCATATGGAAGGATCGTGAAACATCTTTTATGCAAAAAAACCCCGTAAAAAAGTTGCTTATAATTTTCTAGTGCCAATTTCTGGTCTGCATCTGGCCTTTGAAGATAATTTTGTAGTTGTTTATTTAGTCAAGCCATAATTTATACACATTTCTTCAAAAAATAGAAACCTATATAGAAGAGACCATAAATCATTCCAACAACAACTGATAGAACTCATAGGACAACCATGGATTTCGTTGGAAATGCATGGACGGGTCTTATGACTGAAATTGAATCTACCTGTAACATCCCGGCCAAGGATGATATAAGCCTAAACCAATATATTAATACAGTAAAGAGACTTATTAAAAAAAAGTCAAATCTATATTGGCATATAGAATTTTTCTTGAAGTATATACAGGCAAATGTATGCCCTATGGGTTTGAGGATTCATCTATTCCCCTCCTTCGATAATGCTTCGAGCGAGTTTAGGACTCTGTGGGAACGTATTCTAACCAAATGCAGTACCGACTTGTGCCAGCTGTTGGTGTCCCAATACAAATTGGACCTAGCTACTTTGGATACTGAGTTATCATCTTTATATACTAAGAACGAGAATCTAAAAAAACATATACATTATGAGGCAAGATGGAAGGAGGTGAAGGAGTATGGAATCAAACTTAATAGGGATATCATTGGTAAAAAACAAACTAAATTTTTAAAAGATAAGATGGCCTTCACGGAAGGCTATGCTTACCGATGGCCGGGACCCAATAGTTCAAGGCGACCCCGCTATTCGCGAGGCCCCCGTGAACAGATGTTGAATACAGGTCCAAGGGAAACTGACTGGGAATCAGACTCGTCTTCGATCTCCGCACAATCTAATAGATCCAAAACATCGATTAGATCTAATCAAGATACTAGACCAAAAACAGACATGGCGACACGTAAACGAGGACAACAGGAAGGAGCCAATTACACACCACGCTCCAAAAAGCGACCCGATGAAACTTCCAAATTTCAACCATTAGGAACTGGGGGGACTCAAATTGGACAGACTGTTCGATCTGTCGAAGCACTCACACAAGATGGTTTGGAAGCACAGGACCCTTATTTGGGACCCCTGGCTCTCCAAGCGATACAAATGTTGCAACCTTTATCCACTAACACTAATCCAAGTAATCCATCCACACAGGATCTCACATCTAATTCTCAAACACATTCACTAGGTGCTGCGGCACCTGTTTTTTCTAACACACTACCTTTAAATATACCCAACACTACCTCTCTTAGACAAACCACTATTGATGGTCACTTCGCAGCTTCACAGGCCCAGGCCTCAAATTTTCCCCTGAGCACATCACTAAGCCTTCCCACCTAAAATTATCAATCATTAACTTAACCCCTTATCACTTCTCCCCCCAAGAACAAGAGGTCCTTGAACTTGGCCTCACGTTCTGCCCATCTACTCCTATGGATAGATATGAGACCATAAAGGACGTCTATATGTTCATAAGGAACTTGACGTATAAACACATCTACGACCCAGAAAGACAACGTAATACACAAGATAAAGAAATTTCAGAAAAAATAAAACATTATACAATGCAAGAATTCCGTGTTCTACGGGATTTAATCTTACTATTGGAGGAAGGCAGTCTTCCGGATTCCCAGTCCCCCGATCAACCTATACAAACAAAGACAGTAAATCCAAGACAGGTTCCCTTCAAACCAAAATCCAATAATTTCCCTGACTTGACTACAAATCCTAACCTTTTGGCTTTTCTGACTACAGTGGTAGGTGAGATTAAAAATTGTGAGCTAAAATCAACACAAAATAATCTTTCTAAACAACAACTACAGATGCTTAACAAATTAAGAAACCATACAGACTTGGTTATCAAACCCTCAGATAAGGGTGGTAACCTAGTATTGATGACTCGAGAGGGATACGAAAAAATGTGCCTTAATATCCTCTCAAATCGTACATGGTACAAAAAGATATCCCCATCGGTTACTACAGAATTTAAAGCAGAGTATTTGGATATAATCGGACGTGCATATCAATTGGCTCTTATAGACAAAGACTGTTACAATTTTCTTAACAACAAATTTCCGAGACAGGCGACATTCTATTCACTCCCAAAAACCCATAAAAATTTAACTTCCCCACCCGGGAGGCCTATTGTATCGGGCATTGGAAGTTTAACTGAAAATGCGAGTCGTTTGATCGATTATTATTTACTACCACACGTAGTGCGGTTACCGTCATACGTCAAGGACACACTCGAGTTTTTAAAAATGATTGAAGATATGGTGGTTCCTCCCGACGCCCTGCTCGTGACTTTGGATGTGGAGGCATTATACTCCAGTATCCCTCACGAGCAGGGCGTCGGGATGATACGCACGTTCTTATATGAGCAAGATCATCACACTTGGCCATTTTGCGATTTTATTTTGGAACTCCTATTGTTTATTTTGAAACACAACTGGTTTACTTTTAACGGGTCCCACTACCTCCAGGTGCAGGGCGTGGCCATGGGCACTTGTTGTGCCCCGGCCTACGCCAACCTGTACCTGGGGGGGTGGGAGCGACAAATCACATCAGATGAAAATTTATCCCATTTTTTTTCATCTGTTGCAATCTGGTTTCGTTATATAGACGACATTTTTGCTGTCTGGACAGGTTCAAAATCAATGCTAGATGAGTTCATTGCCCAACTAAATATAAACGACTTCAACTTGAAGTTAACATCTACCATCAGTGACTCGAGTGTTAATTTCCTTGACCTAACGGTACTCAAACATGTGGATGGACACCTGACGACTAACCTATACAGAAAGGAGACGTCAGGGAATGTAATATTACATGCGTCTAGCGCCCACCCAGGGGCGCTTATACGTAGTATTCCATACGCCCAATACATACGCCTACGGTGTAATTGCACATCTGATAACGATTTCAAAATACAGGCTAACCTTTTACGAGAACGCCTAATGGCTCGTGGATACAGTAAGCGTTTGTTGAGAACAGCTTTCAACAAAGCGTTTTCTCAAAATAGAAACAGCCTCATCTTTAGAGCCAAACCTCCAAACACACAATCGACAGTTAAACTAATAACCAAATACTCCGCTCATGAAAAAGTATTGAGAGATATTCTTGAACGGAACTGGCATCTTCTTCGTGATGATCCGGTTATAAACAAATACGTGGGCAAACATCCCCAAATTGTTTTCAGGAGAACAAGATCTTTAAGAGATCAACTAACAACAAGCCACTATCAACCCATTAGAAATAAAGTAACAACAGGTAGAGGTACTTATAAATGTCGCAAATGCGCTTTATGTCCTTGGATAGAGGAGAATACTGAATACACTTTACCTAATGGGGAGACATTCGCTCCAAAATTTCGAGCCGACTGTAGCACACGTGGAGTGGTATACATGATGCACTGTACCTGCGGCATGTTCTATATAGGTAAAACTATAAGAGAGCTCCGCCAAAGGATAAATGACCATGTGTACGTATCAGCAGGGGGAAGGATGATCACGCCCGTGAGCAGACACCTTGACCTATACCACAGGTTCAATCCCAAAAAGGCAAGATTTTATGTGCTTGAGGTTATTCCTCAAGATCCTCGTGGTGGCAACTGGGACAAAAAAATTCTCCAGAGAGAAACTCTCTGGATAGAACGTCTCAATGCCACTTATAGACCTGGGTTAAACGAAACACAGTCGTACAAACCCTTTCTGTGAAGGTTTCCTTGCTTACCTAATGCCAACAGACCTAATTGACCTCGAGTAGTATACTCGGGTTATGATAATGGCCCTTTGTGGGATATATAGGTCAGGGTGTCGGCTTGGTTTTGGCGTGGTCGTCCTCCCCCCGTATATACATATACTCAATTATTCTGATACCTCTTCACATCAAATAGGTCTTATGGCACATATACCCCTCTTCCTTTCCTTTCTTATGTATAACAAACAGTTTTTAGTGCTATAATCCCTATCTCATCAATATTATGATCTTGAGGATTTATAATAAGTCAAAATATGTAACTTTTTCTTGGGGTTTGAAGTATGGAAGTGTTTCTAGTGGGGGGCAGTTCAGCCCCTGTTCTTTCATTAGGGCTGTTACTATTGAACGCCCTTACTAGTGGTTAATGTCAAAAAATAAACATGGTTATATAATAATTTTTGATAAACAAATATGTTACCGATATATATCTCCTGGTTTCACCAGGAACATCTTTGTACCTCAGTGAAATATGCTTTTATATCTGTATTTTTTTAAATATATAATTTCTGTCTTTGTTGTGTTGTTGTTTTTTCATTTCAGGCAATTAGAATTCTCATGTAATTGCGGACCGATCCTGTGGGGGCAGTGTGGGTAAGCATGGAGGTCGGCCTCATCAGTGAGATATGTGCGGCCAGATAGGCCGCAGGTCAGTCCCGCCCCTTCCGGGCGGAACTTCCTGTGGCACCTGAGCGGACTACGGAGGCACTTCCTGCCCCTGTATGGTCTGCATACACCCGTGACTAAGCCGAGAGCCTCGCCGGGGTGTCCCCGCGCTGGCTCTCGAGCGATGTCCGGTGGGAGTGGCCGGGGCGGTGACGTCCGTTTGACGAACCGCCCGGGATCCATGCTACTTAAGGGCGCCATTTACAAGCCCTGGTATGGTGGAGGTTCCCCATCCGGTGAGGACTGTGCGGAAGCTGGGAACAGCGTGGCAAGGGGTAAGCTTTATATGGCCAGTACTAATACTGTAACATTACACTTTTGTGATATCCGGGAATTCACCTTAATCTTACTGTGCTTAACAGCCGACATACAAGCAGAGGAGACACGCTCCCTACATTTAAGCTCTGGTCCTTCCTAAGTTTGGTGAGCATTGCTAAGGTGTCTGTGTATGTTTGGAACTTTTATACTGCATAGGGATCTATCATTTTGGGTGGCACTCTATATATTTACCACTATGTTTATTACCTATGTTTATTCTAAGTACGTTTTGCATGTACTCATCTTGGACCCCATGTAGCAACTGCTTATCTATATATAACCCTGGTCACCCCCCTACTATTATAGAGGAGGGTGGGCCGGATACTAAATTGATTACACACACATATTCACATATGTGTGTGAAAGCAAATCAATATATATGATACATATTTTACTATAGGGCTAGCCCATATACGAATGGGTAAACTCTGTATGTTGGTGTATAATCGTTTATAAACGCATGGCACCTGTCTACTCTTACGGTCCAGAATGACTATGTGTCTTTTCTGTTGCCCCCCCCTTTTAGGGCAGATGGTCTATGGGCTCTATAAGTACTTACACACTCTTATAACAAGCAGGAGGCACACTGATTTTACCACTTTAAAACACTTGAGCTTATGGTTTAGCATTCCTATGGGCTTTCCCTTAAAGTGATATCATAGAATAAAAACGCTTACTACTCTGAGAAACATTGTTTTTCTGCTCTCATCCACCCAGATATGAGACATGGAGTGACTACCCTCACTACTATGTCACTATACATTGCCTTTTCTGAGCTTCCCAAAACGCACAGTCCTCCTCGTTAAAGAATTCTCTATGGAAATTGAGATATGTGCCTGATTACTATATGTACAGGTATGTATACATTTTTCTGTCCATTTACCAGGTATATAAAATAGGATATATATGCTTATACTATAACTACAGCATGGATCCCCACATATACTCACTATTGGCAGCCTCCGTTCTTTCCCCTAAACTCCTCTAGTGTCTGAATGCAACTTAAGACCCAATGTTATATTGTGTTGATATTGCAAAAATAGAAGGACTTATCTGAGATGTGTAAGACGATTATATGTAATTAAAAGGAAAGATAAATGATATGCAATTGTAATTATAACACACTGAAAATAAGGTAACATATATATGTAATCTATCTAAATACTGTTATTTCTCACACAGACAAAAGAAATTATATGCTCCAGATGAAGCTTTTTTGTCTAAGAAAGCGAAACATGTCGAGCAAAGGTCATATATTACATGGTGAATGTTAACTTATATTTTCAGTCGACCCCGCTGACCGGCACCATACTGTTTGGGTGTCCGTGGGCGGTTCTTCTGATATCAAGCAATACGTTTCCAAGGATTATATGACTACTAATGATCTTGTACTTGGAACTGTATGTAAATCGACTTTTATAAGTTCTATGCACTGAGATATTGTACAACATAGACCATTGTTGTGTGGTCTCACTGTGTCCTTAATACACAATTATTTGCCTGTATTTTTCTATGATTTTAAAATATTTAGTTTTGTGTTGAATAAAAGAAATCTTTTTAACAAAACTCTTGTGCCCGAAATCTCTGTTTCCCAATCCTTCCAAGTGTAAAAATCCAGACATCCAGGAGCGCCGAGCTTGTCTAGGCACCATTTCCAGTATGCCTCTGCCGTATGCATTATGTCACAGTCACGTGACTTCATCATAATTTATGATAAATCTGCATTGATGACACTATTAATGTTTATTAAAGAGCAATTCCAGCCAAAGTGTGAAATAATTTAGTGAATTATTATTGCTATGCAGTAAATTCAAAATTTTCTTTACAATCCCCCTATGCTCTACTACACGAGATCAGAGAGAGGGCAGCCAATGCCGTATAATGTGCCCTGTGTTGTATAACATCCCTGAACATGGCTTGGCATTGCTGGAAGATTGGTCAAAGCAGTGGAAACTGCAGTTCAATGCTTCCAAATGTAAAATAATGCACCTAGGGAAAAAGGACCCCTTGATAGAGTATAAAGTTGTGTTGGCAAGAACTACAGAGGAAGTTGATTTTAGGGTACCTATTTCAGATAAATGCAAAATGGGCCAATGGTGCTGCCAAGCAGTGAGAAAAGTGAATAGAATTCAAAAGTGAATCAGGAGAGCTAAAGTAACCAGAGGAAGAAGGTCCTGATTCCCCTACAGTGGCTTAAAAAGTATTCACACCCTGTGAAATTTCTCACAATTTGTCATGTTACAACCAAAAACGTAAATGTATTTAATTGGGATTTTATGTGATAGACCGACACAAAGTGGCAAATAAATGTGAAGCAGAAGGAAAATGATAAATTATACAAATAAAACTGTGAAACGTGTGGGGGAGGGGGGGCATTTGTATTCAGCCCCCCCCCCCCCCCCGAGTCAATACTTTGTAGAACCCCCTTTCCCTGCAATTACAGCTGCACAGCTTTGCACATCTAGAGAGGGACATTTTTGCCCATTTTTCTTTGCAAAATATCTCAAGCTCTGTCAGATTGGATGGAGAACATCTGTGAACAGCAATTTTCAAGTCTTGCCACAGATTCTCAATGTGATTTGGGTCTGGACTGTGACTGGGCCATTCTAACACATGAATATGTTTTGATGTAAACCATTCTATTGTAGCTCTGGATGTATATTTCAGGTCATTGTCCTGCTGGAAGGTGAACCTCCGCCCCAGTCTCAAGTCTTTTGGAGACTCTAACAGGTTTTCTTCTAAGATTGCCCTGTATTTGGCTCCATCCATCTTCCCATCAACTCTGACCAGCTTCCCTGTCCCTGCTGAAGAAAAGCATCCCCACACCATGACGCTGCCAACACCATGTTTCACAGTGAGGATGGTGTGTTCAGCGTGATGTAAAGTATTCGTTTTCCGCCATACACAGCGTTTTGCTTTTAGGTCAAAAAGTTAAATTTTGGTCTCATCTGACTAGAGCACCTTCTTCCACATGTTTGCTGTGTCCCCCACATGGCTTCGCGCAAACGGGACTTCTTATGGCTTTCTTCCACCAATGGCTTTCTTCTTGCCACTCTTCCATAAAGGACAGATTTGTGGAGCGCACGACTAATAGTTGTCCTGTGGACAGATTCTCCCACCTGATTTTTGGATCTCTACAGCTCCTCCAGAGTTCCCATGGGCCTCTTGGCTGCTTCTCTGATGAATGCTCTCCGGTCAGTTTAGGTGGACGGCCATGTCTTGGTAGGGTTGCCCGGCCGGTCAGTTTAGGTGGACGGCCATGTCTTGGTAGGGTTGCAGTTGTACCATACTCTTTCCATTTTCCGATGATGGATTGAACAGCGCTCCGTGAGATGTTCAAAGCTTGTGATTTTTTTTTCTACAACCTAACCCTGCATTAACCTTCTCCACAACTTTATCCCTGACCTGTCTGATGTGTTCCTTGGCATTCATGATGCTGTTTGTTCACTAAGGTTCTCTAGCAAACATCTGAGGGCTTCACAGAACAGCTGTATTTATACTGAGATTAAATTATACACAGGTGGACTCTATTTACTAATTAGATGACTTCTTAAGGCAATTGGTTGCACTTGATTTTAGTTAGGGGTATCAGAGTAAAGGGGGTGAATACAAATGCCCGCCACACTTTACAGATATTTATTTGTAAAACGATTTATCATTTTCCTTCAACTTCACAATTATGTGCCACTTTGTGTTGGTCTACCACATTAAAAAAAAAGTAAAATACATTTACATTTACATTTTTTGGTTGTAACATGACAAAATGTGGACATTTTCAAGGGGTATAAATACTTTTCAAGGCACTGTATATAGATCCTTATATCACTAGAGGGATCTCCAGCAGGGGGTCTTCACTCTACTATATAGATATTTATGTAGCGGGGTGCCCCTTTATCCAGAATAAGGTGCAAGTCCCTTTAACTCAACTCCCCACAATCCTCTGGGCTCCCAGCATCCCCTGAGCTCCTGGACACACCCAGGGGGTATAAATGCCAGCTCCTCCCAGCTTGCGGTGCTCAGAGAGATCCTGCCTGATGAGACAGCAGTGACTGGGCAAGTGAGCTGTCCCCAGGTGCTGGGTCCTCCCCTGTTCAGTCTGGTGTGCGGGCCACCAGCAGTGAGCACAAGAGCATGCAGCGTCTGTCCAAGCCCCGAGCACTGGAGAGGACTCTGTTACAGTCCATTTGGAGAAGCTTTCCGTGCAGTGGGGTGGACCTATCTACAGCCCCCAGAGCCTCCTGACCAGAGTCATCATCAGCAGTGCCAGTGTAAAGTCTGTGCCAGCAGGAAATAACCTCAGCTCACAGTCTGCTGAATGAACAGATACTATCTTGGACATGAGAGATTATGTTGCTCTTTATTATATCAGTAAACTGAACCCAGAACCCTCTGCTTCCATCCAGTGGTCATTAGTAGAACTGCGATAGAATTGTTTTCATATGTTCTAACCCTGCTTTCCCTATTGTTCATATTACTGTTTTGTACTGGAACCCCCTGTTCACATGATCTCCTGTGTAATCTAAGTTGAATTTCATTGTTAAGTAAAGTAGAAATTGCACATCACCACTGGTCTGATCATTTGGCTGATACCGTTACATAACATTTATATCACTAGAGGAGTCACTGGCTGGAGAAAGGAGGTCCTGATTCCTTTATGTAGATCCTTATATCACTAGAGGGGTCACCAGCAGGAGGAAGGAGCTCATTATTCCTCTATATAAATCTTTATATCATTAGAGCCATTACCAGTGGGAGGAAGGAGGTCCTAATTCCTCTATATAGATCTTTAGACCTCATATAGAATATTGTGTCCAGTTCTGGAGACCTCACTTACAAAAAGATATAGATAAGATAGAACAAGTCAACGGACGAGTAACTAAATGGTGAAAGGTCTCGGGGATAAAACATACGAGAAAAACATCAGGAACTTAAAATGTACAGTCTAGATCAGGGATTCTCAAACTCCGGCCCTCCAGCTGTTGCAGAACTGCACATCCCATGAAGCATTGTAAAACTCTGACATTCACAAACATGTCTAGGCATGATGGGAATTGTAGTTCCTGAACAACTGGAGTGCCATAGTCTGAAGACCCCTGGTCTAGATGAAAGAAGGGAAAGGGGAGGCATGAGTGAAACCATTAAGGAGCCTGAATATGATACAGGAGTGCAGAATTTTCAGTATGAAGCCAAGATACAGAACATGAGGACATGACCACAGGCTAGCAGAAAGGAAGTTCAATAATAATCAAGAAATATTTTACTGAAAAGTAGATGATGATTGGAATAGAGTAGAGGTAGTGAAAAAACCTCTGCTCTATTCTATGCCTTGATCTTACATGTGAACAAAGAAACTTCCGGTTTCAGATCAATCATTTCCTGGTAGGAACAGCCAAGAGACACATCTAACCAAGCCAATCTATGCTTAGATGGATGGTGTGAAGGGCAGGGGAGGCATTGGGGTTGATTAGTCCCCTAATGTCTCCAAAAAGAGTACCTGGCACCTGCCCAATGCTATCACATAAGTGTTTATTAACCCCCTGTGATAGCAATCAAGTAGAAATAAATAAATAAATAGAAGAAAAACACTTTAATAAACAACATTTATTACATCTGTTTTTTTTTTTTTTTTAAATTGCCATAACCCCCCTTGTCCTCCACACATGGGCAAACACAAATGCATGCTCAGGGTGCGCACGCATATGTGGACCACAGTCACTCCACATGTGTGGCATTGGCATAGTGCCACGAATGTTAGAGTGAGAGCAATAATTCTAGCACACGGGCTCCTGGTTAACTCTATACTCATGAGTTGTAAAGGCTTTTAAAGCTTCAACTATGGAGATTTTTGGGCACCGTCATTTTTTGCGATATCATGGGCGCAGGCAATTTTAAGACTTGGCATGTTTGGCATCAATTTACTCAATACAACCCCACATTTGATATTTTACCAAAAAAAAACAAAAAAACTTGTATTATGTGTGTTTGTACCAAAATCCTTTTTTCTATAATAATTTTTTTTTTTTTTTAAAACAGTGAGGTTTATTGAAACTTTTGGTACAATACAAAAATAAACCGTGCATTGAAACTGCGATCAGATACATAACACATTGGGGTACAAAAATACAAATATACAAAGTGATTAACACCGAGAAGCAGAACAGACATAGTAAAAAGAAGGCAGTAGTCAGTGACTCTCCGTCGGCCCAACACTCGAACAGAAAATATTGGTTTAACAGGGGCGGTCAGCATAAAGTAGTTACCCACTGCATTACTGAGCCGTATCAGGGCACTGCACCCATTTGTCCCAAATCTTGTTGAACTTCTGAGGGCACCCCCTATGTTTATATAAAAGTTTATGAAATGGGATGACACTATTAATTTCCTTAATCCACAATCCTAGAGTAGGAGGAGTAGGTCTCATCCACCTCCTGGCTATCAATTTACGTGCTACAAACAAAGTTTCCTGAAGAAATATGACAGTGGATTTGGGCATCTCTCCATCCGGGTAGACCCCCAGGAGACACTCCTTAGGGGAGAGTTGTAGAGGAGACCCCATCTTGTCATGCAGAAATGTGACTACTTGTTGCCATAGAGTCTGTAATTGGGGACAGCTCCACAATAGATGAAAGAAGGAAGCATCAGGGTCTCCGCACATAGGACAAGAAGGGACCAAGTCAGGGTGATATTTGGACAGTCTAAGTGGGGTGAGATAAGCCTGGTGTATTATAAAGGTCTGGGTTAGGCGATCCGACAGTTTTGGCGACACTCTGCGGCACGTCTCCAGGGCATCCTCCCATTCCTCATCCTCCATGGCCCCCACACTGCGCTCCCAGCGGGTCTTAAGTGCAAAAGCCAAAGTGGTCGAGGAAGGTGTGTGAAGTTCAGAATAGAACATGGAAATAAGGTGACTGGGTTCTGTACTTTTAAAAATCTCAAGGGTGGTAACCGATTCTAGCTCAGGAGGGCCGTCAGGGAATTGAGATCTATAGGCATGGGAGAGCTGTAAGTATCTGTAGTGCATGGGGCCCTGGAGCGCAAACTGGTCTTGCAAGGTCTCGTAAGACCGCAGACCAGTGGTCGTGGAGATATGGCTAAGGAGAAGAATACCCCTCCCGCTCCATACTGACAGGTCAGGGATGGAAAGGAACTCACGCAATGTACTATTATGCCACAGAGGGGTGAATGTGTGAAATGGAGGGCACCGAAGCCTGGACGCTACCACCTCCCAGATCCGACAATAGTGGTATAGAAGAGATCTGGGGCACAGGGGCTCCGGCGAGCCCCTGACGCCCCTAAGGATAACTAGGAGGGGGTCCCCGAGGGGATGAGCCCACCCAGGGCAGAGCAGGGTCAAGAAGCGTTCTCTATCCGTTTTATCTATGTGAAAGAACTGGGACAACTGAGCTGCCAGATAGTACAGATTAAAATCCGGCAGGGCCAATCCCCCTAGATTTGTAGGATTCTTGAGTTTGCGCCAGGAGATCTTGTGCCGGTTAGCACCCCAAACAAAGGTCTTGAGGAGTGATTCCATCTGCTTAAACAGCTTGAGTGGCAGGTAAATAGGAGAGTGCCATACAACATAAAGTATTTTGGGAAGGAGAATCATTTTAATTAAATTGACTCTACCCATCACTCCCAGAGGTAATTTGGACCATACTTGAATTTTAGCCTTAAGCAGAGGGAACAAGGGTTGAACGTTATCCGGGACATAATCTGCTGAGTTAGCTGTCACTAGAATCCCTAAGTATTTAATGCGGGATACACATTGTAAGGCCGGGTTTGCGGGGGCGATCGCCTGCGGGCTCTCGTCAAGCGGGAGAATTTGTGACTTATCCCAGTTTATCTGAAAACCGGAGAATCGTCCATACCGTTCAATTAAAGAAAGGGCCGTGAGTAGGGATTCTCTAGAGTCTTCCAAATATAACAAAGTGTCATCCGCATACATGCTGATCTTCTCCTCCAGCGGTCCCTTACGTAGGCCTCGAATCCCGGGATGTGCTCTAATGGCCATCGCCAGGGGTTCCGCGGCCAGGGCATATAGCAGGGGGGAGAGGGGGCACCCCTGACGAGTGCCACGGGATAAAGGGAAGGCGGTCGACTGCCAGCCATTTGCCAGGACCCTAGCTACCGGGGCGCTATATAGAAGTTTGACCCACTTAATAAAATTAGGTCCAAAGCCGTATCGGTCCAGGCAGGTCCATAGAAATGGCCACTCTACCGAGTCAAATGCTTTAGCCGTGTCCAATGAGACCACCACCCTGCCACCCATTCCGTCGTGCTGTGCCTGGAGATTCATAAATAACCGGCGAAGGTTAAATGAGGTGTTCCTCCCAGGCATGAACCCGGCCTGGTCCGAGTGTATGAGTGAAAGGATCACCTTGTTAAGACGGAGGGATAAAATTTTCGCAAGGATTTTAGTGTCTACTGGGAGCAAAGAGATGGGACGGTAAGACTCTGGGGCGTGTACATCCTTGCCCGGCTTGGGAATGAGCACAATTAGCGCCTCACGCATAGAAGGGGGCAGGGTTGCATCTTTGAATAGAGATTGAAACAAAGCCAATAATTTAGGAGAAAGGAGTTCCGAATATTGGGAGAAAAATTCAATCGGGAGGCCGTCCAGGCCGGGGGCCTTAGATCTAGGGAACTTGGACACGGCTGCTGCAATCTCTTCCACAGAGATGGGTGCCTCGAGGGTCGCCAACTGGTCGGGTGTCAAAGTGGGAAAGTCAATAGAGTCCAGAAAGTCATGCATGTCAGTGCAGTCAGCGGGAGCCCTAGAGGTGTAAAGTGTACTAAAAAATGATCGGAAACACTGTGTCACCGCAGCAGGATCAGTGATCTCATTACCCAGGTCATCCTTCAAAGTAATAACTACCGGGGGTCTATCCTCACAATGAACTAAATATGCGAGGAGTTTCCCCGCCCGCTCACCATGTGCAAACAGATTCTGCTTCTGAAAAAACATCTTAGATTTCGCCTTCTCATAGTCAAGTTGGGAAAGGACTTTAGAGGTCAATTTATACTGAGATTCATGTGCCGGAGTCGGGTCCCCCATAAAGGCCTGTTCAGCTTCAATTAGATTTGTCGTTGCCCTGGAGATCTCCTCAGCAGCCCGCGCTCTAACAGCCTTGATTTTGGAAATCATAGTGGATCTGGCGAACAGTTTAAATGCCTCCCACACCGCAGCCGGGGAGGCAGTGCCCTCATTATCAGAGAAGAATTGTGTCCAGGTCCCCTCAATGTCGTTACCATCAGACACCAAGGGGAGCCAGGCGGGATTCAGGCGCCAGGCCGGGGGAGGTCTATTGCAGGGCAAGGACAACAGTATCCAATAAGGGCAGTGATCAGACAGAGTCCGTGGGGCGAAGCCTGCCGTCAGTAACCTGGGGAGCAGGGTTCGAGACAGCAATATCAGATCAATGCGTGACATAGAATGGTGTGCAGCCGAAAAACAGGAGTACGCACGCTGAGCGGGGTATTTGCTGCGCCAAGAGTCGGCCAAACCAAAGCTCTCCAACAATCGGGAGAACCTGGTCGGGGACGACCCCGGCGGCGCCTGGGAGGCGCCACCGGATCTATCCAGAAACGAGTCCATCACATTGTTAAAGTCACCCAGCCAGATCACCGGGGCCCCCGGGCTCTGTGCCATAAACGCCAGTCCCTCCATAATAACCACAGCAGAGTAAGGGGGGGGGGCACATAAGCCATCAGCAGCATCAATTCCCCATAGACTGACGTTTTGAGAAAAACATATCTACCCATTGGGTCGACCTGAGATCCTAGGAGCTGGAAATGTACCGATTTGGCCACCAGTAGCGCCACACCCCTGGAGTGCGAGCTATAAGCAGAGTGCTGCACCCAGCCAACCCAGGGCCGTTTGAGAGACTGTTGTACACGGCCCTCCAAATGTGTCTCCACCAGAACTATAATATCAGCCCGTACACGGCGTAGAACATTAAAGACAGCCGTCCGTTTAATCTTATCGCGCATACCCCTGACATTCCACGTCAACAATTTCAATGCGGCCATGGCAGGGGTAATACGGAGCGTGGAGCGGAGGCTCCCAGGATCTCAGGCAATAAGGCCACAGAACTAACAAGTCCACGGTCATACACTAGCAGTAATAAACGGCAGCAGAAGAGCAGATAATTTTTACTTGAGGTCAATGTGCATAGAACAGAAACAGTATAGAGATTGTACCAAATATAAACCGTAAACAATGGTAATACCCCAATCCCCCCTCCCTGCCCTGCACCAACCCCAACATGTGCGGGCATGTTCCCAAACAAGTGCCTCAACCAGAACAGGCCCACATGCGACTGGTAAAGAGCAAGATCAGGAGGCCAGGGACCCCCAGGGTATTCAGCAAAAATACAGCAAAATACAATTAGGACAAGCAAGGGGGCCCGGGGGCCCAGGTCCAGCAGAAGTCGCAGGGGGCAACAGGGGAGTTGGGCACAAACACACGCCTTAGCGGGTGTAGGGGGCGAAAACCAACAGGTGTACCGCTGGGTAGCAAAACCTATGGGCAGGTGGAAATCCATAGGAAGAGAACAGAAAAGTCAGTTCCATCTGTGGAGCTAGGGCGCTCCGCCGGTCAAACACAGGAGCATTTGTGCAGGGAAATGAGGGGGGAGGGGGGGGGGGGAGGGGGATGCAAAGTCTTGAGTTCCGCAGGATCTACAAAACCCCCCTCCACCCCTGCAGCAGCTTAAGGTACAGGCAATCAGGGAGAAAGTATCATGAAGTCGCCAGGGCAAGGTGGTCAGGCTCTAGCTTCCAGTCCTTCTAACCAGGAGATGGCGGCTTCCGGATCCTCAAAGAAGTGGGCTCGGTCCTCACCCTCCACTCTAAGACGGGCCGGATACAACATAGAGTATTTGATATTCTTGATACGCAGTCTGCGTTTGACCTCCAAAAAGCTCTTGCGGCGCCTCTGGACCTCAGCAGAGAAGTCGGGGAAAATCGCTATTTTGTGATTTCCAAATGGAATGTTCCCCTTAACTCTGGCCAGGCGCAATATGGCATCTCTGTCCTGATAGTTCAGGAATTTAGCGATGAACGTGCGGGGGGGTGCACCCTGAGGGGGGGGACGCCCTGAGAGGCGATGTGCACGTTCCACAACAAAAGTGGGTGAAAAGGATTCTCTGCCATATGTCTGAATGAGCAATTGTTCCAAATAGGATGAGGGGTCTGCACCTTCAGAGCCCTCCGGGAGGCCAATGAACCGCACCATGTCATCTTGTTTTTGGAGGATAAGGTGTACTTGTTGCTGCAGCCTGTCTGAGGAGCTTTGCAATGGGGGGAGGGAGTCTTCCACCTCGCTAAGTCTGTGTTCAGCCTCACCAACTCTGTCCCTTAGCTTCTGCATATCCTGACGCATCAAAGATATATCTACCTTCACCTCCTCGATTTTAGTTGTCAGCATGGTCTGGCAAGTGGCAATCGCTTCCAAAACCTTGGATGTAGCAGGGCTCTCAGGCTCTTCCACCACAAGCGACGGGCCGGCGCCATCTTGGATCGGGGCCTCCTTCTCCAGCCTCCGGAATGCAGCCAGTTTTGCCGCGGCTTCAGAGCCTTTCTTCGGCGGAGACATGCGGAGGTCAGTGTCGCGGGTGTGCGGGAGGTGAAGGAAGGATTATCGTGCCCGAAGGGCTGCAGGATTAGCGGTAAAGGATATCGGTCCGGCGGAGCTCCTCTCACACACGTCCTCTCACATGCTGCGCCAGGCCACGCCCCTTCTATAATTATTTTTAAATTATTTGCACTTAATTAATAATTGTGCAAATATCATGTGAAACATTTTTGCAACTATCATCTTTTTATTCTACAGGGCCTGCTTTCAGAAAATATAAAATGTTCTGGAGATTTAAAAGAGAAGTATGGTAATTTCTTTTTTCTTTTTTTTAATTAAACTTACCTTGAATTAAACTTACCTTGAATTAAACTTACCTTGGTGGATGATGCTGCATTTGTCCCCAACCCACTCTAAGGTTGAGAACCAGAGATCACGGACCGCTGATTGCTTGGTTCTCAGAGCTCTGTGAGCAGAGAGCTGGTGACTGTCACTACGACTCTCTGCTCAGCCCCCCTCACGGGAGCACAGGGCTGTAGAGGGGGTGGAAGTGGCTGGCTCTGGCTCTCAGCGGCTAACTAAAAGCCTGAGCCAGGTGGTGGTCTAGGGTTTTAGGAGGATACCATCTTTATTGTCAAAATATTTCCTGAGCCTGGACTGGCTCTGTGACGTCAACAGACAGTGGGCTTCAGCTTCAGCCCGCTGTCTGCTGAAAATGGGTCACAGGAGTGCAGAACAAACTGCACTACTGTAAGGACCCGGGCTTGAACCTGAGACCTCCACTGTGTCTGGCAATGACTCTGCTTGCTGAGCCACCTGGAATGCTGGACAATTCCCTGGACAGTTCCCTGGACAACTCTTTGAATGGTCCTGCTGTGAATCCTGATTGCCCTACTTTGCTCCTTCCACGAACTTCCTGATTTCAGCCATGTCTCTGCACTTCCTGTTTGCCAGAATATTGTGCCTTCCCAGCCAATATCTCCCTTGTCTCTCCTGCTGCCATCCATATCCTCGCTACCATTCGTTATCGACATTTGGCTTGTTCCTCGGCTTCTGGCTTTCCCAACCTGCAACTACTCGTTACTGACTGGCTATTCCTTGACTATGCTTCTGCTTGATCCCTACCTGCTATATCTGCTTTTGGACCCTGGCTTGCTTGCCTCCTGGTGAGGCGATCCTAAGGACCGTGACCTGGTGCTTACTCGCAGTAAAATCCATCTCCACCATCAGGAGCTCTGGTGAACACCGGTTAGAGCTTAGATTCCGCACCTCAGGTGAGCCTGCGTCATCTGCCAGAGTGACCTGCGTGGGTTCTTATCCTGCGGGTTCCTGTGTAAGCTTCGACTGCTATAGCTACTGGTCTTCGAGCCTGATCCCTGATGTGTGATCTACAGTATGAACGAGCTTTGGCTGATCTTCTCTTTTAACCGCTTGCCGACCGCCGCACGACTATTTACTGCGGCGGTCAGCCCCTCACAGGCAAAGCGACATAGTACTACGTCGCTAGCCTGTGAGGGTCTAGGGAGCGAGCGAGCGCCGCCGGAGGCACGCTCCCACTCCCGCGCGGTCACGGACCCCCTCGCACGTGTGACCGGCGGACCCGATGTCCGCCGGTCACTCGCGATTGTCGGGTGGAGCGGGAGAAAGGCAGGCGGCTAATGTAAACAAGCCGCCTGTCATTCTCCCCTGTGTAGAAATAGTGATCATGCGGTTCTACTATGTAGGACCGTTGATCACTGTTCCTACACCTCAAGCCACAGCCAATCACAGTTAGAATCACGCCCCTAGGGACACACATAACCCCTCCCTCTCAAAAAAAGTTAACCCCTTCACTGCCAGTGTCATTTTACAGTAAGGCTCCATGTACACGGGACGCTGGAAATGGCCGTTTAGGAGCAGTTGGGCGTTTTTTTTAGAAGCCCCTGAACCCATCTACATTTTATTTTATCTGTCCATGTACACCAGGTCGTTTGCGGTCGTTTGCAGGCAGTTGCGTTCAGGGACTTTTTTTAGAACGCAATTATTTGTGTTTGAACGTGTGTTTCCCGGCGTTTCAAACGCAAAAACGCGTCCGAACGCGACCGAACACGATGACCCGCGTTTGGCGTTCGCGTTTTTCCATTTTAAAGGGGAATAATTTTTTTGACCTCTAGGAACGGTTCTAAACGCAAACGCCCGCCAACGCCCGCTAAACGCGGGTACAAACGCGACCGAACTGAAGTTTCAAACGTCCTAAAAATTCCAGCATTCAAAGGGACTTTTAACAACGTCCAGTGTACATGGACCCTTACAGTGCATATTTATAGCACTGATTACTGCAGTAATGTCACTGGTAACCCCAAAAGTGTCAAAAATGTCAGTCAAGGGTCCGATCTGTCAGCCGCAATGTCGCAGTACCGCAAAAAAAATCGCAGATCACTGCCATTACGCGTTAAAAAAAAAACAACAAAAATGACAATAATCTTTTCCTTTGTTAGTAAACACGATAACTTTTGCGCAAGCCAATCAAAATACGCTTTTTGCGATTTTTGTTTACCAAACATATGTAGCATAAAACAAATTGGCTGAAAATGTTAAAAAAATTAGATTTTTACATTTTTTTGGGGGGGGAATTTCATATAAAAAAATTTGAAAAATATTGCTATTTTTGCAAAATTAACGCTGTTTTTTTGTTTATAGCGCATGATCAAAAAATTGCACAGGTGATCAAATACCACCAAAAGAAAGCTCTGTTTGTGGGAAAAAAAGGAAGTCAAATTTGTTTAGGTACAGCGTCGCACGACCGCGCAATTGTCCGTTAAAGTCACGCAGTGCCGAATCGCAAAATAGGCCCTGGTCAGGAAGGGGGTAAAATCTTCCGGGGCTTAAGTGGTTAAGTAAATTTTATTGCCAAAAATTACGTTTTTTTTTTTACATGTGTTAAATAAATAAAAAAATACAAAAATAAATAAAATTTGCCCTGGAGCCGAACTGGTTAAGAAAACGAATGCAGCCACCTCAACTAGGGATTAGTAAGATGCAATATAATACATTTTTGTTTTGGCGTTTAGCAAACCCTTTAACATTGTAAGCTGGTCTTAGAGACCACGGCGTAGTGATTATTAGTCCCTGAAATTTACCGCTTACCTTAAAGAAAAACATAATTTCGTTTCAGCTTGTAAATAATAACAGAAGGAAGCCACGCTGGTTGGAAATGTTGTATCCATGGAGCCGGGAACATTTCTTCATTGTCTGAAGGTCGTTCTGCTGATGAATACATATGGACAACCTGCATTCTGTACTCCGAGCCAACCAACAGTCCAATTTAAAGCTGTCAGAATTCTCTTTTGTTTCCAAACACCCATTTAAATAATAAACCTTGCCCTGTATATTACTGAGATATAAAGCATGCTCAATTATATGCTAGAAAATCCCTGAAAAGCTCATTTCTCTTCAATGCAATAAATGATTGACCCAGACTGAGAAATTGTCCCGATGTACCTGGGAATTAATGTCTTTTTATAGACCACAGATAGACGTAAGTCTGGAGCTGCAGGTTTCTAAAATGAACAAACTGATAAATACAGAGCTAGAACTTCAAAGATTTTCTGTGATTTGACTCATATATATGGGTCCATTAAAAAGAAACTACGGCTGGGACCCATAGTAGAGCGGGCTGCTACTTATCAAGGAGCAACAAGTTACAATTCCAGTTCACCGCTGTCATTTCATCTTCGCCTTTCCATTTTCTCTCCTAATGATTGGAGACTGCGCATTAGCATTAAAAATAAAATTAAAATATATGTGTATCAAAGAACAACTCAAAGTTCCTGCATGACCAGTGGCGGCTGGTGCTCCATTCTTTGAGAGGGGCGGCAAACAAACCCCTCGCCCCCGCTCGCTTACCAGCCCCACACTAACCCCATCCAGGTCACAGGCGGCTTCACCGGCTTCTCCTCCTGGCCAATTTGGTCGCTTCTCCTCCCGGCCAATCCGGTCTTAGGACCCACTTCCTGCCCTGATTGGCCGGAAGGAGAAGCAGAAAGACAATAGCGAATGTTTATTCGCTAATTTTACAAGAGGGTGGACTCAGGGCACAGTGGTCTAAGCTCCAAACCCAATCCAGATCTAATCATGTGCTTAAAGCGTTTGTTACCCTAAAAAATAAATAAATAATAATAAAAAAAAAACAGATACTGTTTCCTTAAAGCATGTTATACAGCACTGTGCTGGTGCTGTGTCATTTGGTACCCTGTAAAATCTAAAATACCTGGCTGATCAAGCCAGTTTCTACCCTCCCTTCTGTACACTGACTATGGTGTATCATGGCTGCTGAACCCTGACACAGTGGTCAGTGTATGTGCCTCCATCATCCGTAGCCCTGTTCGCTGTCCCCTGTGTCCTCCTTCCCCCTCCCCTCCCTGCCTGTCTGCTGTGTCAGCACCCGCCCCTCCACTCCCTGCCTGTCTGCTGTGTCAGTGCCCGCCCCTCCACTCCCTGCATGTCTGCTGTGTCAGCGCTTGCCCCTCCACTCCCTGCCTGTCTGCTGTGTCAGCACCTACCCCTACACTCCCTGCCTGTCTGCTGTGTCAGCACCGGCCCCTCCACTCCCTGCCTGTCTGCTGTGTCAGCACCCGCCCCTCCACTCCCTGCCTGTCTGCTGTGTCAGTGCCCACCCCTCCACTCCCTGCCTGTCCGCTGTGTCAGCGCCCGCCCCTCCACTCCTTGCCTGTCTGCTGTGTCAGCGCTCGCCCCTCCACTCCCTGCCTGTCTGCTGTGTCAGTGCCCGCCCCTCCACTCCCTGCCTGTCTTCTGTGTCAGCACCCGCCCCTCCACTCCCTGCCTGTCTGCTGTGTCAGCGCCCACCCCTCCACTCCCTGCCTGTCTGCTGTGTCAGCGCTTGCCCCTCCACTCCCTGCCTGTCTGCTGTTTCAGCACCCGCCCCTCCACTCCCTGCCTGTCTGCTGTGTCAGCGCTCGCCTCCACTCCCTGCCTGTCTGCTGTATCAGTGCCTGCCCCTTCCACTCCCTGCCTGTCTGCTGGGTCAGCACCCGCCCCTCCACTCCCTGCCTGTCTGCTGTGTCAGCACCCGCCCCTCCACTCCTGCTGCTCTCATATTTACTATAAAATAATCGAATCCCATCTGTATTATAACACTAAGTGCTCCTGTATAGTGCTCAGCCCCATCCACTATAGCTGTCAGCGATGCAGAAAAGAGAGCCAAGGCATAAGCTGATCACCGGGAGATGCTCTCATATAGGTACAGATTGCATATTTTTTCTATAAGACGGGCACAGGAGCACTTAGTGTTATATTACAGAGGGGATTAGATTATTCTATAGTAGTGGCTTAACAACCACTTTAAATAAAATCTTGTGTGCGTCCAGCGCCCTGCATGGAGATTAAGTGAACGGTGCTCCTGCACCCCTTACGGACTGGCTGCACCATGACGTAAACAGGAGCCAAATCCGGTTACCATGTTGTCAGGAGTGTTTTGGCTGTGGCATTCTCCTTGTCTGTCTGTCCACCTGCAAGGTGATTGATTGCGGCCAGACTGATTGTGGCCTGCAAGGTGATTGATTGTGGGTGCTCCACCCATTGATAAAAGGGGCCATTCACCAAAAGGCTACGGGCCTCTAGGACCCAACTCGCTTGTCTATAAATCCAGTTGTGGTAACCTCCTTTGTAATGCGACAAAATCATTGGAATGTCCCCTTGGGTTGGCAATGGGAGGGTAAAGTGCTTGTTCCACAATTGGTAGTATAGATGATAAAACGTCCCCAGAAAATATAAGATACGGATAATTGCGCAATACCGTTTATTAACCCCTTCTGGACCAAAAGATTTTCCCCCTTAATGACCAGGCAATATTTTGCGATTCGGCACTGCGTTATTTTAACGGACAATTGCACGGTCGTGCGATGCTGTACGCAAATAAAATTGATATCCTTTTTTTCCCACAAACAGAGCTTTCTTTTGGTGGTATTTGATCATCTGTGCGATTTTTATTTTTTGCGCTATAAACAAAAAAAGAGCGACAATTCTGAAAAAAAAAAAAAACAATGTTTTTCACATTCTACTGTACAACATGCCCCCCCCCAAAAAAATTTAAAAATCTAAATTTTTTAACATTTTAGGCCAATTTGTTTTCTGCTACATATTTTTGGTAAAAAAAATTGCAATAAGCGTATTTTGATTGGTTTGCGCAAAAGTTATCGTGTCTACTAACTACGGGAAAGATTTGTCATTTTTATTGTTTTTTTACTAGTAATGGCGGCGATCAGCGATTTTTTAGAGGGACTGCAACATTCTGGCGGACAGATCGGACCCTTAACTGACATTTTGTATACTTTTGGGGGGACCAGTGACATTACTACAGTAATCAGTGCTAAAAATATGCACTGTTACTGTAATAATGACTCTGGTGTCGGAGGAGCGGGCAGGAGTGGTGGCCTCCCTCGACGCCGAGAAGGCCTTCGATTCTGTGGAATGGCCCTTCCTCTGGAAAATCCTTGCCTGCTTTGGGTTTGGTCCCAGGTTCGTCTCGTGGGTCAGGCTGCTCTATGGCAGGCCAATAGCGCGGGTACGTACCAACCCGTCCCTATCAGATGGGTTTCCCTTGACTCAGGGCACTCGGCAGGGATGCCTGTTGTCTCCGGCTCTGCCCTGGCCCTGGAGCCGCTTGCTATTTTATTGCGGGCGGACCCTAGGGTCTGTGGCATTAAGGTGGGCGTGGTTGAAGAGAAATTATCCCTGTACGCGGACGATACCTTGGTTTATCTCGCTGATGCCTCCTCCTCGTTGCATACTGCCTTACAACTGTTCGACGCCTTCGGTCGTTTTTCCGGTATACGCATTAACTGGTCTAAGTCTGTCCTGTTCCCCCTGCACCCGTCAGTTTCCATGGTAGACACTCGGACACCGCTTCAGTGGGTTCAGGACATGACGTATTTGGGCATCAAGGTGAATTTGGTACTGGACGCTTTTCAGAAAGATAACATTGATCCCTTGCTTCTCCAGTTGACCAGACGGTGTGCGTCGTGGCATGCGCTCCCTCTCTCCCGGGTCGGGCGGATTAATTCATTGAAAATGATTTATCTTCCGAAGTTTTTGTATGTTTTTCGGAATTCCCCCACCGAGATTTCTAAACCCTTTTTTTCTAGACTGGACAGTGCTGTGTCGTCTTTTGTGTAGGCTGGACGAACTCCTCGGGTCGCCAGATGGACCCTGCATCTCCCCCTGTCTGGGGGTGGTCTGGCACTCCCTAACTTTCAGCTCTACTGTTGGGCTGCTGTGTTGGTGACGGTCCGTTGGTGGTTCTAACAGCCCAGGCAGAACTCTGCAGTAAATCTGGAGGCGGCCTTGTTGGGCTCCTATGCGGCGCTGAGCAACCTCGTCTTTCGGGGGGAATGGGCTCATCCCCTGATCACCGTCCCAATGCGGATGGTGCTGCGGGTTTGGGCTCGGGCTCCAACCGTGTACAGACAGCCCCTGCACATCTCCCCTCATGTTCCCCTGTGGGGCAACCCCACTCTCCAGCATTTACAACGGCTTCCAGACCCTCAGATATGGGCGGCTAAGGGGATTGTGACTATGAAACATGTCATCCAGGATGGGAGACTTCCTATCTTTGTGGTTCTGCATCAGCTGCACTCACTGCCTGGGTCTATGGAGTTCCGCTATTGGCAACTTCGACATGCTGTGTTGGCGCAGTTCCCGGGTCCCCTGGAGCGGTTGCTGACCTCTAGGGTTATGGGTAAACCCCTTTCCTCCATTTATCTGAGGCTGTCGATGGCCCATAGTCAGTCTCTTGCCAAAACATATGACAGGTGGAGGGGGGATGTTCCAGACTTGACAGCAGAGGACTGGGAGGACTGTGTTAGTACCTATATCCCCTCTATGATATCGGCCAGAGACAGATTCATACAACTGAAATTTTTGCACAGGGTATACTATATGCCCCAAAGACTTGCCAGCATATACCTCCTGAGTGATCCCTGCTCTAACAGGTGTGGTCATGACATTGGCACCTTCTTTCATGTGGTCTGGTCCTGTCCTGAGCTTGCCTCTTTTTGGAGGGCGGTGACGGATACCCTGAGTGAGGTTCTTGACACCACTGTTCCTTTGGAACCGGCTGTGACTCTCCTTAATAACCTGAGGGAGGTGGTTGGGTATAAATATGCCAAATTGTGTAATACATACGCTTTGTTTTACGCTAGGAGGGAAATACTTCTGAGGTGGAAGTTGCCGGAGCCCCCAACTCGGGCTACCTGGATAGGCGCCATTGCTAGGACACTTCCACTCTATCGACTCACTTACGAGAGCAGGAACTGTCCTAGGAAATTTGACAACATTTGGTCTGCTTGGATTGATGCTGTGGGTGTGCCAATAAACCCTGTTGCTGATGCTGTGAGTTAGAATTGTTATCTAGCCTTGACTGCAACTGATAATTCCTACGATGTTATCTCCCCTTCCCTCCTTTCCTTTGCCCCCCCCCCCTTTCTGCCACCGATAATTGCTTGATCCCTACTACAAAGCCTAATTTTGTACTGATTTACCAAACAGTCCGCAAGCCCGAAGGCATCACAGATCTATGGACAGTTCCCATCTGTCACTGGAATAGATGGCCAACTGTTTAATCTGTAAACTCCGAGAAGTTATTTTACAGTTCCCGTGTTTTCCCCAAAATTCTCTCTAAAATCTGAACGTTTTCTGTTCTCATGTGCCAGTAATGTTATATAAAGCCTGTCTGTAATAAAGCTCCCCGAGTGATGTGTACCCATTAGCTCATTAGGAAAGTGCATTACATAAACCTTTACTTTACCTTATTATACTAAAACCTTTTAGAGCTGTGAAATGAAGTGAGAGGTATAATTTAGCGCATTCCCTCTCTTGTCAATACGCACTGTGGTTTTAAGCAATTAACAATCTTCTTTATTCATTTACATCGTCTCTTTTTGCCAATTAGGAGGACGTGTAATTACAGTAATGGTCTTAAATATTGCAGCAAACCTCACAAAGTTTTTTTAACCAAAGCTTGGTACATTTAAAGTAGTTATAAACCTCAGATGTTAAATATGTACAAAGCCTATCCCTCTATAGCAGGGGTCTCCAAACTTTCTAAACAAGGGGGCCAGCTTCCTATCCTTCAGCTTTAGGGGGGCGAACTGTGACCAGTGGGAGTAAATAATACCCCATCCTTGGTTCTAGTGGGTGAAATAATGTCCCATAGTTGGTATTCAAGGGATAAGTAGTGCCCCATCATTAGATGTCTGTGGGAGGAATAGTGCCCCATCGTTGGTATCTGTGGGAGGAATAGTGCCCCATCATTGGTGTCAGTGGGAGGAATAGTGTCCCATCATTGGTGTTAGTGGGAGGAATAGTGTCCCATCATTGGTATCAGTGGGAGGAATAGTGCCCCATCATTGGTATCAGTGGGAGGAATAGTGCCCCATCATTGGTGTCAGTGGGAGGAATAGTGCCTCATCATTGGTGTCCATAGGAGGAATGGTGCCCCATCATTGGTATCAGTGGGAGGAATGGTGCCCCATCATTGGTGTCCATGGGAGGAATAGTGCCCCATCATTGGTTTTAGTGGGAGGAGTAGTGCCCCATCATTGGTGTCCGTGGGAGGCACAGTGTCCCATCATTGGTGTCAGTGGGAGGCATAGTGTCCCATCATTGGTATCAGTGGGAGGAATAGTGCCCCATCATTGGTGTCAGTGGGAGGAATAGTGTCCCATCATTGGTGTCAGTGGGAGGAATAGTGCCCCGTCATTGGTGTTAGTGGGAGGAATAGTGTCCCATCATTGGTATCAGTGGGAGGAATAGTGCCCCATCATTGGTGTCAGTTGGAGGAATAGTGCCCCATCATTGGTGTCAGTAGGAGGAATAGTGCCCCATCATTGGTGTCAATGGGAGGAATGGTGCCCCATCATTGGTGTATATGGGAGGAATGGTGCCCCATCATTGGTGTCTGTGGGAGTAATGGCACCCCATCATTGATGTCTGTTGGAGGAATAGTGATCCATCATTGGTGTCTAAGGGAGGAATAGTACTCCATCATTGGTGTATGTGGGAGGAATGGTGCACCATCAATGGTATCAGTGGGAGGAATGGTGCACCATCAATGAAGTCTGTTGGAGGAATAGTGCCCCATCATTGGCGTTTGTGGGAGGAATGGTGCGCCATCATTGGTGTCAGTGGAAGGAATGGTGTCTCATCATTGGTGTCAGTGGGAGGAATAGTGCCCCGTCATTGGTGTCTATGGGAGGAATGGTGCCCCATCATTGGTTTCAGGGTGAGGAATGGTGTCCCATCATTGATGCTTATGTGAGGAATGGTGCCCCATCATTGGTGTCAGTGGGAGAAATAGTGCCCCAAGGGACAGATAAAGGCAAGCACTAAGTGTCATTTTTGTCTGCTCTCTCCTTCCTCTGCTATGTGCATGAGTAATTTCTGACAAGTTTTCTTGACACCAAGAGGTAAAGTGACAGGGGAGGGAGCTCCAGCACACAGCCTGTAATTTACATCCTCAGCTCTGTTCCTGTTGGCTGTGTGAAGGGGGGGGGTGCCACTTCCTTCCAATCAGTTCTCACTGAGCTCTGCAGAGCAACTTCAGCTCCCTGTCCCCTGCATGCTGTAATCTCAGACAAGCTGTATAAATACTGTACCTTGAATGGCTGTAGAAGAGAGAGGCTGTAGATAAACAAATACAACTTATATAAGAGGATTTGTTTAATTTATGTGTATCACCTATTCATTTGACACATTCACTATATTGTCAAAAGTATTGGACGCCTGCCGTTACACGCACATTAACTTTAATGGCATCCCAGTCTTAGTCCGTAGGGTTCAGTATTGAGTTGGCCCACCCTTTGCAGCTATAACAGCTTCAACTCTTCTGGGACTGGGAAGGCTGTCCACAATGTTTAGGAGTGTGTCTATGGGAATGTTTGACCATTCTTCCAGAAGCGCATTTGTGAGGTCAGGCACTGATGTTGGATAAGAAGGCCTGGCTCGCAATCTGCACATCCCAAAGGTGTTCTGTCGGGTTGAGGTCAGGACTCTGTGCAGGCCAGTCAAGTTTCTCCATCCCAAACTGGCTCATCCATGTCTTTATGGACCTTGCTTTGTGTACCAGTGCGCAGTCATGTTGGAACAGGAAGGGGCCATCCCCAAACTTTTCCAATAAAGTGGGATCATCTTGGTTTATCCTGCTGCTCTCTATCACCCTCTTCTGTCCATGTCCCCAATTCAGCTAGGGATTTTGAAGCTGTGATGGCAGCTCTGCACATGCTCAGTTTTCAGTGAGTTTCTATGCTGATCATTTCCTCCCTATCACATCTGAGCAGCCCATGTGACTACAGAGTCACACATGTGGGCGTATACACCGTGTTGAATGACAGCCCACTCCCTCCCTCCTCCTTCACGACCACTAACACAATGGGGACTGGATATTACATATAGAATGATGGAGGCTTCACCTCCCTCTTATTCTAAGACACAGGCTGGAGGGGGTGTGACACAGCCTGTGACTGGCACAAATCTGCTCACACCGCGTTATTGACCAAAAAAATAAAGATTTGGTTTAAAATATATATTTTGTATGACAATTTAAAACAATGTATTGATATCAATAATTTATTTTTACTCTGTATTACAAAGGCTTTTTTTTTTTCTAATTTCGAACATGTGATCAGCAGCAGAGGACTAGAAGCCCCTCCTGCCTATGTTTCCCTACAGACAGGCTGGGATAGAGCTGGGTCATGTGACAACTGGATATCCATTAGGAAAAAGGTGCTTTTTTTTTTTTTATTTATTAAAATAATTAGTGTCGTCATCCACATACAGAAATAGAAGAGTCAATGTATATTACACAGCGCGTGTTTAGTATCACTATAAGGGTGATGGTCTGCTTTAAAGATATTTGATTCTGGCCAATCAGCAGGCTTGGGAGCTTAGCAAAAACGCACACAGGGAAAAACCGCTCAGGCGTATAGTGTCCAAACATCCAGGTCGGGTGCTAGCTAGATCCGCAATCCCGGCAGCTGTGTAGATAGAAGTAGAAAACTGCACTCCGACTTGAAGATGAATAAAATATATATTTATTAAAAAATCCAAAAATCCATCATATATCAAAATGATCAGAGACAGGGGACAGGCTAAGCGAATCTAACTTTGTGAAACGCGTCAACTATACCTGTCTCTGATAATTTTGATATATGATGGATTTTTGGATTTTTCAAAAAATACCATATATATTTTATTCATCTTCAAGTTGGAGTGCGGTTTTCTACTTCTATCTACACAGCTGCCGGGGAGCTTGCTGTGCATGTCAGGAAAGCTATTAAAATACCTGAGGCACATCCTGGCACATCGTCCTCTCTCCAGGGTATCACCCTGAGAGGATGTTGCTCTGAACACCTGTCTTGCTCTTAGGCCTTGAGGATTAAAGGTTATGGAGTGCTGCAGGGATCTCCCTGAAGGTATTGGTGTCCTACCATAGTCTAGAGAGGAAGCAGATTGTGGTGGTCCCACATATGGAGGTAATAAAACACTTCTTAGTAGGGAAGAAACCCATGAATCTTCCCAGTGATGTTCAGCCCTGAACCTCAAAGTCTGTGTTCCACCTGAACCTCAGATGTCAAGGAGCCATCCAAGAGATTCAGTGTTCAGCCAGTATAGCCCAGTGAGAGTGGGACCTAGTAAGCTTGAGAAACCAGCAGGGAGCCTAGAGAATGTGTTTTGGGTTCACCTTTGTATGGGAAATCACCTTAGACCACAAGCTGATACAAGGAAAGATTTATTTCTTGTATATGAGGAGACAAGTACAGGAGATTGTCAGATATTCACCCACCGGTTCTAGCTGCCTGTGCCCAGCGGACAACGGGGGGGCCCTAGACCACCAGGTAAACTAAGTAATCTGGAGGATTCTGGCCTGTTGACAGGAATTGCCACTATGTGTGTGGGCTGTGGGGCCCCTTGGCAAGTGGGGCCCCCGGGCAATCGCCGGGCATGCCCATTGGAAAAGATGGCCCTGTGTGTATATATATATATATATATATATATATATATATATATATATACTGTATATATAGTATACTGTCTCTATTCATTAGACACATGAGCCATTTCCTGGGCTACAAGACATATGGACAGGATATACCGATGTCATGCAGTATAGTAAGCATTTGTTAGCAAGATAACGTGGAAATTCATGTGATGACTTACAATTCTAACAAAACTTCTTATATAAGCATATGTATATATCCTTATAGGCATAAATGATTATAGAACATATAATTAATTATGAAACATTCATAATTTCTTTAACAACCTTCCTCCCAAAATATATTTGCACACATGCCTTAAACCTTTAAAACTCAAAACAAAGTGATTGACCCATCATTCTAACCAAACTGAGGACAAGAACTTCAATCTGAGAAGACTGTTCCTGGGAAATTTCTCCCTGTCAAGGAGCCATCCAAGAGATTCAGTGTTCGGCCAGTACAGCCCAATGAGAGTGGGACCTAGAAAGCTAGAGAAACCAGCAGGGAGCCTAGAGAATGTGTTTTTGGGTTCACCTTCCTCCCAAAATCTTCATGCACACGTGCCTTACACCTTCAAAACCCAAAACAAAGTGATTGACCCATCATTCTAACCAAACTGAGGACAAGAACTTCAACCTGAGAAGACTGTTCCTGGGACAGTTCGCACCAAGTAAGTAGGTCTGGGGCATTTCTAATGTAGCTCTGTGGTGACTAAATAGTAATATTCCTTTAAAATGTGTCCACTTGCTTTAGAATAGCACAAAAAGTAGGATATCGAGCAGACCAGACCCTTTACAAACCATTCTTTTGTGCACCATGACTAGACGTGAGTCAATGTGTGCAATGTGTGAAGTGCACACAGGCCCTGAGGAGAGGGGGGATGCACTGTGCTCTAGCATACAATGCACACATGGAAGAGTCCTCTAAATGCCCCCACTACTCATCTGCCCCCTCCCCCAAGCACTTATAACCCCCGCAGCACCAATCCCTTGTGTCTCCCCTGCAGCTGCTTCTCCTCTCTCCTTCTGCTGGCTTTTCAGAGGAGCCAAAGGGGGATTTAACTCTGAAAAGGGATCCCCACGACTGCTCGGACCCCCTCCTGTACTGTGCCACCCCCACAAATCCCTCCCTGCTGTGCTGGTGGCCGGCTTCCCTTCTGGCACTCCTGCCAGCTTTAGCAGGAGAGACTCAGGGGGGAATCTTTTTTTTCTCCACACATATTTCCCCCCATAGTTCTGACACCCCCGCACTGCCACCCACTGCAGCACTGATTCCCTGTCCCCCTCTCACCAGGCTTCTCCCCCACCAGCAGCCCCTTGCTGAATGCACACAGGAAGAGATTGGCAGCAGTTAATTTTACAGTTAGTTATACTCGGGTTTTCGAGACCTTCGGGACCCAAATCTTTTCCATTTTTGTTCAATAACTTCGGTCCTCATAATTTAATAGACCTTAAAACTGACACGGCTTAATGTCTGCAAGCCCGAATTTGTGATAATTGCAATGTTAACATCCCAGAGCCACTAAGTAGAATTCAGAATAAATTGTGACAGCTTTCCTGAACATCGGCAATCGGCAAATACACAGTGACTGCGAGAAATAATGAGAAGAGAAATAAATTAGTGATAATAACTATTGCAGCTAAAAAAATGCTCTACGGCGAGGATGATGATCATAATGATTCTTCTGTCCATGGTGCTGAAACAAGACTACAGTAAAAGTAGAACTAAAGAGAAAAAATTATAAATTGATATATTGATCAGAATTGAAAGCCCGGTTTGGCAGAACTCGTAAGAAGCTGTCACATGATCACATCCCTGCTGGTCCAATCCACTGTAGCTGGGGCATTCCCCGCCTTGCAACTGCACAAGGGGGCAGAAATGCTCATGACATCATTGACCTAATATGTGCGCCTTACAAATCATTAGTAAGGCCTCATATGGAATATGAGGTTCCGTTTTGGGATATCAGAAAACTGGAGAAAGTGAAGAGATTGACAACGGAACTGATAAGAGGCATGGAGGAGCTCCGCTATGGGGAAAGATTAGAGGAACTGATTTTATTCTCTCTTGAGAAGACAGGATGTATAAATACATAAGGGGGGATATAATCTCCATGTATAAATACATAAGGGGGGATATGATCTCCATGTATAAATACATAAGGGGGGATATGATCCCCATGTATAAATACATAAGGGGGGATATGATCTCCATGTATAAATACATAAGAGGGGGATATGATCACCATGTATAAATACATAAGTAGTGATGGACGAACATCGGCGGTGGCGGTTCGCAAACGTCAGCTGCAAATTTTCTCAAAAGTCCACGAACCGCGAGTTCGCGGCGGGCCCCATTGACTTTAATGGGAGGCGAACTTTAAAAACCTTTAGGTTATATTTACAGCCACAAAACACTTACTAGCTGTGCACAAATAGTCCCAGCACATGGACAATGTCATAACAGAAGTATTGCAATTGGAAAAGTTGCCCTAAAAATTATTTTATTTTTTTTACAGCAAAAATTTTTTTTTTTTTCATAAATCAACCAGAACTGACAGCAGCCAGTAAATACATGTCAAATACATATAGGGTCCATTCACACATCTGTAAAATGGATCCTCATCCATTCCACAATTTGGCAGAAGGTTTACAGACCCATTGATTTTCAATTCCAGTCTGAAAAATTAGGCATTCACAGGTAAGTGTCGGCCATTCCAGGCCCCAAAAATGAGCTCACATGGGTTTACCTGACAGCTAAGAACATTGTATTCTGTGGCTGAAGGTTCATTAGGCATTCACAGAAAAAATAATTGTCGGCCCTGAAAGGCCCCCAAAATTTGGCATTCCATGGACATGAAATGCCTTTTATGCCGCTGTATTTAGCGAAGACAAGGACCAGGAATTGTTGTGGATGGATGGCGGTCTGGCGGATATTTGTGGCCTGTCATGAGGAATTTCAATGAAACCTGGTCTACTGGTCACATGTGTTGAATTCCTCAGAGATCCATGCCTTTTTAAAGCGTCACCTATGGAGATTTGTAAGTACCGTAGTTTGTTGCCATTCCACGAGTGTGCGTAATTTTAAAGCGTGACATGTTGGGTATCTATTTACTTGGTGTGACATCACCTTTCACAATATCCAAAAAATCGTGCTAACTTTACTGTTTCGTTTTCTTTAAATCTAGTGAAATGTATTTTTTTTTGAAAGACCCCTGGACAAATACCACGTGACAAAAAATACAACCGCCATTTTATTCTCCAGAGTCTTTGCTAAAAATACTGTATATGTTTGGGGGTTCTAAGTAATTTTCTAGCTAAAATTACTGATTTTAACTTGTAAACAACATGTCAGAAATAGCCTTGGTCCAGGGGAGGACTGGTCCAGGGTGCAGGGGCCTGACCTGACCCCCCCCCCCCCCCCCCCATCGTGGATGGTGTAAACTGTGTCTGAGCAGAGACCAGTTCCATGCCCCACTGGAGACTCTTCTCCTCCATGCAGCCCCGACTGAGCTGTCCCAGCTCCCCCTAACTGCCCCCTGCTGGCCAGGTCGGGAAACCGGATTCGGCCAGTGAGTAGAGAGTACCTGGAGCAGAGATTCAGCCTGGAATGGGGGTCAGGAGGAGGCCGGGAAGAGAGAGAGAGAGTGGGAGGGGGGCGGAATCGCTGCACCAAGGGCCTCTGGCAACTTTCAGCCCAGGGTCAAGTAGAAACCAGTCAGCCCCTGGCTTGGTCCTTAAAGTGGTTGTAAACCACTTTAATTTATTTGTTGGGTTATGTATTGGGGTGTGCATTGAGTTATTTATTGGGTTATGCATTTGGATATGCAATGAGTTCATTTTTGGCTTATTCTTTGTGTTATTTGTTGTGTTATTCTTTGGGTTTTGCATTGGGTTATTTGTTGGGTTATTCTTTGGGTTTTGCATTGGGTTATTTGTTGGGTTATTCTTTGGGTTTTGCATTGGGTTATTTGTTGGGTTATTCTTTGGGTTTTGCATTGGGTTATTTGTTGGGTTATTCTTTGGGTTTTGCATTGGGTAATTTGTTGGGTTATTCTTTGGGTTTTGCATTGGGTTATTTGTTGGGTTATTCTTTGGGTTTTGCATTGGGTAATTTGTTGGGTTATTCTTTGGGTTTTGCATTGGGTTATTTGTTGGGTTATTCTTTGGGTTTTGCATTGGGTTATTTGTTGGGTTATTCTTTGGGTTTTGCATTGGGTTATTTGTTGGGTTATTCTTTGGGTTTTTACATTGGGTAATTTGTTGGGTTATTAGTTGGGTTATTCTTTGGGTGCTGCATTGGGTTATTAGTTGGGTTATTCTTTGGGTTTTGCATTGGGTTATTTGTTGGGTTATTAGTTGAGTTATTCTTTGGGTTCTGCATTTGGTTATTTGTTGGGTTAGTAATTGGGTTATTCTTTGGGTTATGTGTTGGGTTATGGATTGAGTTATTTGTTGGGTTATTTTTTAGGTTATGCAATGGGTTCTTTGTTGGGTTATTAATTGGGTTACTCTTTGCATGTGCAAGAGTGATGTCACATGGCTCCCAGCCAGTTGCATAGCCGGAGTCCACAGACCACGAAGGAAGACAGCTGAAAATGGATGCGGCCTCCAGCGAGGACAACGAGGGCTTTGTTTGGAGGTAAGTGTCACATAATGTGCTAGTATGCGATGCATATTAGCACATTGTGCATTTACTTTGCAGGGAAGAAAAAAAAAAAAAAGGAAGAGTTTACTTCCTCTTTAAGTGGTTTAATATTTATTTTGTTGTGTTCAGTTGTAGCAAAAAACTTCATTTCATGGCTTCCACGCATTGATGAATGACAGGATGACAGAGATTATAAAAAGGTTACTGGAAACAGAAGCGCGGAATGAACACTCGTTATCCCCCATTTTATTGGTAACATTATCCACCTGCTGAATTATAGAAAATGATAATGCATGGCAGTGAGCGTGCCAATTTAGGATCAGCGGTGCCTCCGCTAGGCGTTCTCTAGCCGTGCCGGTGTTGAGTGTTAATGGAATCTTCTGTAAACTGACATTTGTGATGAGTGTTTTGTCTCAGTAATCCTGTTTCTATAATCAGTTTGGCGATGTGTACAAGAATTTTGATGCTACAGACAATCTAAACAACGAAATATCTGGGGATCTGCCGAGGAAATCTTTACCACTTTATGTTCATTAACAAGCGCTCAGCCCAATTATGTTTAATATGGACTTGATTATTTCTGACTCAACCCTTCTCATTTTTTTTGCATCTTTCCTCCGAGACTTCCAAATGCAAAGTCACTTGAAAAATCTGAATATGAAGTATGAAAATGTGCCGGAAGAGAGCAATCATTTCAACTCATCTAAAGTGAGATGAATAAAATAGGACATAACTCGTTCCCCAGGAGCACAGCTATTGCTGCTTAATGGGCTTTACCAAATTTTAGCTTTCTTAACCACTTGCCGACCGCCACAAGTAGATATACTGCGGCGGTCAGCCTCGTGCAGGCAAAGTGACGTATGGTTACGTCACTCGCCTGCAAGCCAATAGGGGGCGAGCACGCGCTGCTGGAGGCACGCTCCCGCCTCCGCTCGCTCACTGTGATCCCCGGGCGTGTGACCGGCGGACCCGATGTCCGCCGGTCACTCGCGCTCGTCCGTTACAGAGGGAGAAAGGCAGGCGGCTAATGTAAACACAGCCGCCTGTCATTCTCCCCTGTGTAACAGCAGAGATCATACGATCCTGCTATGTAGGATTGTATATCTCTGCTGTTACATGAAAAGCCACATCCCTGCACAGTAAGAATCACGCCCCTAGGGACACACTTAACCCCTCCTTCTCCAATAAAGTTAACCCCTTCCCTGCCAGTGTCATTTTTACAGTAACAGTGCATATGTATAGCACTGATTACTGTAGTAATGTCACTGGTACCCACAAAAGTGTCAAAAATGTCAGTCAAGGGTCCAATCTGTCCCCTGCAATATCGCAGTCCTGCAAAAAAAATCGCAGATCACCGCCATTACTCACTAAAAAAAAACAATAAAAATTACAAAAATCTTTCCCTTAGTTAGTAAACGCAAAAACTTTTGCGCAAACCAATCAAAATACGCTTATTGCAATTTTTTTTACCAAACATATGTAGCAGAAAACAAATTGGCCTAAAATGTTAAAAAATTTTGATTTTTACATTTTTTTGGGGGGGAATTTCATATAAAAAAATGTGAAAAATAGTGTTATTTTTGCAAAATTGTCGCTCTTTTTTTGTTTATAGCGCATGATCAAAAAATCGCACAGGTGATCAAATACCACTAAAAGAAAGCTCTGTTTGTGGGGAAAAAAAGGACGTCAATTTCATTTGGGTACAGCGTCGCACGACCGCGCAATTGTCCGTTAAAGTCACACAGTGCCGAATCGCAAAATAGGCCCTGGTCAGGAAGGGGGTAAAATCTTCCGGGGCTTAAGTGGTTAAGTGCGCAAAACAAAATAGAACGACTTCTCTAAATGGCCTAAAATTGCTTTAAAAAAAAAAATCTACTTAAAAAAAAAAAAAAGCACATAAGAGAACAGAGAGCTTCTGCATCGTAAATGAATTATTTAGCGAGTTGTGCACTGCCATTGGCGAATAGCAGTGGGAGTCAGGATAGTGCGGTGCGTCTCTGCAACCCTTAGGAAGAGACTGATCACGGTATTTTTGCCTTTCATCAAAAAAATGTAACTTTTTTATCTGTGGTTCTCCTCTACTGAGCTGTTAGAAAGACCATCTCAGTACATTAACCACTTTAGGACCGGAGGAGTTTCCTGCTTTACGTCCAGGCCACTTTTTGCGATTCGGCACTGTGCGACTTTAACTGACAATTGCGCGGTCGTACCCAAACAAAATTTACGTCCTTTTTTTCCCACAAACAGAGATTTCTTTTGGTGGTATTTGATCACCTCTGCACTTTTCATTTTTTGCGATATTAATAAAAAAAAGCGACAATTTTGAAAAATTAACAATATTTTTCTACTTTGACAGTTAAAAAAATATCCAATATATTCAATTTTTGTCATATATTTAGGCTAAAATGTATTTAGCTACATGTCTTTGGCAAAAATATTCTCAATGAGCGTATTTTTAACAGCTTTAAGACCGGAAGATTTTACCCCATTCCTGACCAGGCCATATTATGCGATATAGCACTGCGTTACTTTAACAGACAATCGCGCGGTCGTGCGACGCTGTACCCAAATTAATTTATGTCCTTTTTTTCCCCCACAAACAGAGCTTTCTTTTGGTGGTATTTGATCACCTGTGCGATTTTTACTTTTTGCGCTATAAACAAAAAAAGAGCGACAATTTTGAACAAATAACAATATTTTTCACATTTTTTTATATGAAATTCCCCCCCCAAAAAATGTAAAAATCAAAATTTAACATTTTAGGCCAATTTGTTTTCTGCTACATATTTTTGGTAAAAAAAAATAGCAATAAGCGTATTTTAATTGGTTTGCGCAAAAGTTATCGCAGCTACTAACTACGGGAAATTTATGTCAATTATATTGTTTTTTTTTTTTAACTAGTAATGGCGGCGATCTGTGATTTTTTTTTTTGCGGGACTGCGACATTGCGGCGGACAGATCGGACCCCTAACTGACATTTTTGACACTTTTGGGGGTACCAGTGACATTACTACAGTAATCAGCGCTATAAATATGCACTGTTACTGTAAAAATGACACTGGCAGGGAAGGGGTTAACTTTATTGGAGAGGGAGGGGTTAATGAATGCCTGGTGCTTACTGACGTGTGTGGGGGGAGGGGATTGTGTGATACAGACACAGATCGCAGGTTCAGCTATGCTGAATCCTGTAATCTGTCCCTGTCTGTCACATAGGAGATCCGCCTGCTTTGTTTACACAAGTGGGTGGATTTCCTCACTCGATCCCCGATGATCGGGGAAGAGCGGCGGTGATCACCGCCTCTCCTCCCCTGGCCCGACTCCCGCTGTGTCTGAATACAGTGAGAGCGAGCCCCCGGCGGCGCGCGCGCGCCACCCACAAGGGGAGGAGTCCAGCGACGTAGACCTACGTCGCTGGACGATAACGAGCCACTTTGCCGCAGTACCCTCAATGTGAGCGGTCGGCAAGTGGTTAATGTGTTCTACTACACTGAACAAAATTCTAAACGCAACACTTTTGTTTTTGCCCCCCCCATTTTTCATGAGCTGAACTCACAGATCTAAGACTTTTTCTATGTACACATGCTTCAGGTGATTGTAGCCCTATTAGTGCACTTGCGACAGAGACAATTGAGTACTGTCCGTGATACTTTGTTTTATTATTTGTGCAGCACCCTCCTAGGTAGGTGCTAGAAAAAAGCATCTATTTGCTCCTTCTGCTTATCAGGGGAGCCTGATCTGTTAGTTTGCCTGTCACATGTCTCCAGGTGTGATTCACTGGGTCTGAGGGAGTGTCCCCACTGCATCCAATAAGGGAGCTTGTTGGACAGTGGAGGAAACCCAGCCAGTGACACATCAGGGTTTATGGCAGTCCCAGAGAGAGGGCATTCCTGCAATGCATCCTGGGATTGGCCATAAATACGAAGGGGACATGTGACAGGGCGTATTTGGTGGGAGGCAGAGTCCCAAGAGGAGGCTGATGGCTGTCTCTCCTCCTGCAGTGTATGAGGAAGGTGGTCTTAGGCAGTCGGCCTAGTGAACCAGGTGTGGAGCTGAGCTGCAGAGGATCCAGAGTGCTGACAGTGGAGTTGGAGTCTCTCATGAAAAACAGTGTCCTGAGTAGTCAGGGACTTGTCAAGGGGTCTGCCCAGGAAGGGGGACCACTCCAGAGAAGTCAGGGGGATCAAGGAGCTAGCTCACACAGGAAGTGTAATAGTAAAGGGGGTGCCGTGTAGTTGACCCTGAAGTATAGGAACAAAGGGGGTGCCAGGAAGGACCCTGAAGATTGTTTTGCAGTACAGTACAGATTACCTTAGACAGTTCATTTCTTACTACGTCATTGGTACTGACAAGGTGAAGCAGCGGCCATAGCAGCATTCAGCATTATTCAGTTGTCCCAGCTACTTGTACATAGTTATATAAGTTGGAGTATCCTATTCATTCCCTTCTCCCATCCAAGTTCTCAATAAAAACACAAAAAACCAAAGCTCCTAGACTTTCCTGACTGAGCCAAAATTACTTGGAGAATGTTGAACTGTTGTGTTGTTGCTAATGGTAACCCAGGGGAACCCATAACCAGCAGCTCCCAAGAGAGTAGTGCTACATTTGGGGGCTCGTCCGGGATGTCGCCCTGGGTTACCGGCCCAGTTGCTAATGGCAACGGCCGAAGAGCATTTTCAACATTTTCTGTTTCCTGACTGAGCCAAAATTACTTGGAGAATCTTGAACTGTCATGTTGTTGCTAATGGTAACCCAGGGGAACCCATAACCAGTAGCTCCCAAGGGAGTAGTGCTACATTTGCACTAACATACAATTTTTCAGGACAAGCTTTCGGAGTATGTCGCCCTCATCAAGGTCCAAGCAGTACTGATACTCTTAGACCTTGAAGAAGGGGACATACTACGAAAGCTTGTCCTGAAAAATTGTATGTTAGTGCAAATAAAAAAAGTATCACGCACAGTACTCAATTGTCTCTATGTACACAAAAGGCCTATTTCTCTCAAATATTTGTAGCACTGCCCCCTTGGGAGCTGCTGAGATAGTTATATAAGTTGGAGTATCCTATTCATTCCCTTCTCCCATCCAAGTTCTCAATAAAAACACAAAAACCAAAGCTCCTAGACTGTTTCCTGACTGAGCCAAAATTACTTGGAGAATGTTGAACTGTCGTGTTGTTGCTAATGGTAACCCAGGGGAACACATAACCAGCAGCTCCCAAGGGAGTAGTGCTACATTTGGGGGCTCGTCCGGGATGTCGCCCTGGGTTACCGGCCCAGTTGCTAATGGCAACGGCCGAAGAGCATTTTCAACATTTTCTGTTTCCTGACTGAGCCAAAATTACTTGGAGAATGTTGAAGTGTCATGTTGTTGCTAATGGTAACCCAGGGGAACCCCGTAACCAGCAGCTCCCAAGGGAGTAGTGCTACATTTGCACTAACATACAATTTTTCAGGACAAGCTTTCGGGGTATGTCGCCTTCATCAAGGTCCAAGCAGTACTGATACTCTTGGACCTTGATGAAGGGGACATACCCCGAAAGCTTGTCCTGAAAAATTGTATGTTAATGCAAATAAAAAAAAGCATCACGGACAGAACTCAGTTGTCTTTATGTACACAAAAGTCTCTCAAATATTTGTAGCACTTTCCCCTTGGAAGATGCTGAGAATGGATTCCCTTGGGTTACCCATAGCAACAGTCTGTTAAATCTTAGTACCTTAACACTTGGCTCAGTCAATGAACAGTCCAGGGGAGTTGGCTTTTTGTATTTTATTTGGAACTGGGATGGGAGAAGGGATGAGTGGGATACTCCAACTTAGTAACTATTCACAAACTTGAGGACGTCTAGCTGCGGTGTGTGCGGTAAGGCCGCTGCTTCACTTTGCCACTGAGGTGAAGATTTAACCACTTGCCGACCGCCGCAAGTACATATACTGCGGCGGTCAGCCTCTCACAGGCAAAGTGACGTATATATACGTCACTAGCCTGTGAGGCTCTAGGGAGCGAGCGCGCGCCGCCGGAGGTGCGCTCCCGCTCCCGCGCGGTCACGGACCCCCCCGCGCGTGTGACCGGTGGACCCGATGTCCGCCGGTCACTCGGCGATCGTCGGTGCAGAGGGAATAGTGATCATACGGTTCTACTATGTAGCCAATCACAGTTAGACTCACGCCCCTAGGGACACACACAACCCCTCCCTCTCAAAAAAAGTTAACCCTTCACTGCCAGTGTAATTTTACAGTAACAGTGCATATGTATAGCACTGATTACTGTAGTAATGTCACTGGTAACCCCAAAAGTGTCGAAAATGTCAGTCAAGGGTCCGATCTGTCCGCCGCAATGTCGCAGTCCCGCAAAAAAAAAAATCGCAGATCGCCGCCATTACGCGTTAAAAAAAAAACAACAAAAATTACAAAAATCTTTCCCTTTGTTAGTAAACGCGATAACTTTTGCGCAAACCAATCAAAATACACTTTTTGCGATTTTTTTTTACCAAACATATGTAGCATAAAACAAATTGGCCGAAAATGTTACATTTTTATTTGGGGAATTTCATTTAAAAAAATGTGAAAAATATTGTTATTTTTCCAAAATTGTCGCTCTTTTTTTGTTTATAGCGCATGATCAAAAAATCACACAGGTGATCAAATACCACCAAAAGAAAGCTCTGTTTGTGGGAAAAAAAGGACGTCAAATTCATTTAGGTACAGCGTCGCATCGACCGTGCAATTGTCCGTTAAACTCACGCAGTGCTGAATCGCAAAATAGGCCCTGGTCAGGAAGGGGGTAAAATCTTCCGGGGCTTAAGTTGGTAAAGATGGAGTTTACTTTAGGTTTCTCTTCAGGGTCAAACTTGGCACCCCCTTTCTTACTCACTGCATGTGCTGGCCCCTGTCCACCGACTCTCCTTGGAGAGGTCCTCTTCATGGGCAGATCCCTGGCAAGCTCCCTGGTACTCACAGACACTGCTTTCCTCAGGTTGCTCTGCCACTTGCTCCACAGTCAGTATCCTGGACTTACAGGCTCAGCACCCCTCTTCTGGCCCACTAGGCCGACTCCCTGTGGCCCCTTTCCACAATCACAGGAGGAGAGACAGCCGCCACCCTCCTCCTGGGACCTGGCTTCCCGCCCAAAGACACCCTGCCTCATGTGCTCTCTGCTTTTATTTCCAATCCCATGATGCACCTCTCCGGGTGCCAACCCACTGGGACGGTTACAAAAACCTGTGTATCATTGGCCAGGTTTCCTCCACTGTCCAATAGGCCTCCCTATTGGATACAGTGGGGACTCTCCTTAAGACCAGATGAATACACACTGAGCACAATGAGCAGGCCTAACTACCAATCAGGCTCCCCCGATAAGCAGATGGAGCAAAACAAATGCTTTTACCTAGCACCTGACTAGGAGGGTGCTACATATTGTTCACAAATCTGTGTTAGTGATCACTTCTCCTTTGCGGAGATAATCCATCCACCTCACAGGTGTGGCATATCAAGATGCTGATTGGACAGCATGATTATTGCACAGGTGTGCCTTAGGCTGCCCACAATAAAAGGCCACTCTAAAATGTGCAGTTTTATCACACAGCACAATGCCACAGATGTGGCAAGTTTTGAGGGAGGGTGCAATTGGCATGCTGACTGCAGGAATGTCCACCAGAGCTGTTGCCATTGAATTGAATGTTCATTTCTCTACCATAAGTCGTCTCCAAAGGCGTTTCAGAGAATTTGGCAGTACATCCAACCGGCCTCACAACCGCAGACCACGTGTAACTACACCAGCCCAGGACCTCCACATCCAGCATCTTCACCTCCAAGATGGTCTGAGACCAGCCCAGGACCTCCACATCCAGCATCTTCACCTCCAAGATTATCTGAGACCAGCCACCCGGACAGCTGCTGCAACAATCGGTTTGCATAACCAAAGAATTTCTGCACAAACTGTCAGAAACGGTCTCAGGGAAGCTCATCTGCATGCTCGTCATCCTCATCGGGGTCTCCACCTGACTGCAGTTCCTCATAGTAACCGACTTGAGTGGGAAAATGCTCACATTGGATGGTGTCTGGCACTTTGGAGAGGTGTTCCCTTCACGGATGAATCCCGGTTTTCTTAGATCTTAGAGCACAAGCGCACCCACTGATTCTGGCGCCCGTCAGCCTATTTATCATTTACTGATGGACTTCTTTGGATTCCCCTTGTCTTCTACTGATTCTTTTTACCTACCTCTGACTTGGGCTGTTGACTAAGATTCTGCCTGCTGATTTTATACCTCGCTGGGCTATTCTTCGGATTATTTGTTGGGTTATGCATTGGGTTTTTTGTTGGGTTATGCATTGGGTTTTCTGTTGGATTATGCATTGGCTTATTTGTTGGGTTATGTATTGGGGTATGCATTGAGTTATTTATTGGGTTATTCATTGGGTTATGCATTGGGATATGCAATGAGTTCATTTTTGGGTTATTCTTTGTGTTATTTGTTGGGTTATTCTTTGGGTTTTGCATTAGGTTATTTGTTGGGGTATTCATTGGGTTATTCTTCTTATTCTCCTCGTCCTCATCGGGGTCTCCACCTGACTGCAGTTCATCGTCGTAACTGACTTGAGTGGGAAAATGCTCACATTGGATGGCATCTGGCACTTTGGGGAGGTGTTCCCTTCACGGATGAATCCCGGTTTTCTTAGATCTTTGAGTTCAGCTCATGAAAAATGGGGGCAAAAACAGTGTTGCGTTTATATATTTGTTCAGAATATTTAAAGTGGTACTTAAATCAAATTTTTTGGGGTTTTGCACAGAGGAGCCACGATCATCCTCTTCTCGGGTCCCTTGCCGGTGCACCTGGCTCCTCCCTCCTGTCGAGTGCCCCCACAGCAAGCAGATTGCTATGAGCAGAACCAGGCCAAGCAGCTGCTCTATGTGTCCATTCAGACACACATCGATGGATTCTCTATTGTTGGGACTTACAAATTTTTTATATAATTCTTTTTATATATATTTTTATATATGTAGCACCCTACAAGGTAGGTGCTAGGCAAAGTATAGTGGGCCTTGGCTGCCTAACAGCAGGGCCATGATTTTCAGCTGGATTGTCATGTCTCCCAGGTGTGGCTATTGAGACTGGGGAGTCTCCCCACTGGCTCCATGAGAGTTTTCTCATTGGGCAGTGGAGTAAACCCAATCAGTGGCACATTCAGGCCTGTATCTACCCCAGAAAGGCAGATTCTGCCACACAGGATTCTGGGAGTGGGTATAAGTTTGAGGGGAGCGCATGACGCAGCTTCTTTGGTGGGAAGCAGAGTCCCAGGAGGGAGAGTACGGCTGTCTCTCCTCCTGTCAGCAGGATCGGGTGTCCCAGGCAGCTTGCCTGAGGGGACGGAGTGAGCTGAGCTGAGCTGCAGAGAGGATCCGGTGTGCCGAAGACCAGCGGAGCTGAGGGGGTCCAGTTTCAGGAAAGCATTCCCAGTTTGTGAGTACTGCAAACTGGCCCTTGGGGTCTGCCTAGCAGAGGGGACCACTCCGGTGAAGGTCCAAGGGATCCAGGAGCCAGCTAGCGGTAAAGGGGGTGCCAGTGTTGACACTGAAGTTCAGAGTGGGTGCTTAGTGAGAGGACCATGAAGTGTAGAGTGGGTGCTTAGTGAGAGGACCATGAAGTGTAGAGGGGGTGCCTAGTGAGAGGACCATGAAGTGTAGAGGGGGTGCCTAATGAGAGGACCATGAAGTGTAGAGGGGGTGCCAGCGGTTGGGCCCTGAAGAATTAAAGTGTACAGCGTGCAGTGTGCAGTGTACAGTGTTGAGAGTTGCAACAGCACAAGCAGTTACAAGGAGCTACCTCAGGAAGGACTGGAGGGAGATGTATTCTAGGACTTTTGAGCTGGTCAGAGTGTCAAGAGTCAGTCCACAGTACAGTCCAGGACCTTTTTAGCTAACTAGAGTGCTAAAAATCAAGTCCAAGTGCAGTTCAAGTAAGTGCCGGCGTCAAGACAGCACTCAAAGGCATTTTCTTCAGAGTGTCCCAAGTTGTACCTAGTTGAGCCAGAGGAGTATCCCACTCATTCCCTTCTCCCATCCCCATTATCAATAAACAAAACAAAAACAAAGATGTCGGAATGGTCATTGTCTCCAATCTCACAGTTGGGTATTCAGCTTAAATGGGCTGAAGGTGTCACCGGTAACCATGGCAGACCCACATCAGGCTCAATGCCTGGAAAACCTGCTACATATATTATGTATGTTTTACACAGGTTGTGTGATATTTAATGTCAATTTTTGATTTATATATACGTCATTTTGATGTAGTCATAATAAAGCGGTGTTCCAGCTGGGGGAAAAAAAATGTACAGTCAGCAGCTAAAAATCCTGTACAAATCCTGTAGCTGCTGACTTTTAATATCTAGACACTTACCTGTCCAGGGAGCCCGCGATGTCAGCACCAATGGTGTATTTTGGTTTTGTGCTGCCCTAGGCAAGACTAAAATTGGGTGCCCCCCCTTCCGACTCCTATGTAAATTTGCCCCACTCCTTCCTTTTTAAGGGATGTGACTCCAAGTCCCAGCATGAACCCCTGAGATCTCACGAGGGGGGGGGGGTAAGAGAGGGTGGGAGAGAGAGAGAGGGGGTGGGGGTGAGGGAGGGAGAGAGGGGGGGTGAGAGAGAGGGAGGGGGTGGGTGAGGTAGGGAGTGAGAGAGAAAGAGAGGGGGTGAGGGGGGTAAGAGAGGAGGGGTTGAGAGAGGGGGGTGTGAGAGAGAGGGGGGGTGTGAGAGAGAGAGGGGGTGTGAGAGAGGTGAGAGAAAGGAGGTGGGAGAGGCGGCTCTAGCAACCAGTGGCCAAAAGAGTCTCAGGTGGAGGGAGGCGGCTTTTTGCTGCCCCCCTACAAAGTGCCGCCCTAGGCCCGGGCCTTGTTGGCCTAGGCCAAAATACAGCACTGGTCAGCACCCCAGCCGATATTCGGATCGGCTGCCGGGTGCTGCCACCGCCATTCGTTCCCTACTGCACAAGCGCGAAGCGCGCTGCGCATTCTAATTGGCTCAGCAGCGGGGGAAGGAGGAGGGGGCCGAACTTCCGTGAGACATCGCTGCAGCGCTGTCTCCTGGAAGTGGGGAAGGATACCTGTCAAAAACAGGTACCCATTCCCCCCTAAAAGGTGCCAAATGTGGCATCGGAGGGGGGGTGGGGGGGGGAAGCAGATGAGCGGAAGATCCACTTTTGGGTGGAACTCCACTTTAAGATTATTGAGTTGATTGCGCTACACTTTTATGTGCACATTCATTCAGACACGAAGTTGTAGTTCGGCCCCGCCCCTCTCTCTCCTCATTGGCTCACTGACTTTGATTGAGAGCAGCGGGAGCGAATGAGGCATGCTGCTGTCTCAGACAAGGACAATAAGACACGGAGTGGCGGTTTGGCCCTGCCCCCTCTCTCCTCATTGGCTCACTGACTTTATTGATAGCAGCCAATGGTGCCCCACTGTTATCTCTGCCAATGAGGGAGAGTTTCAGGCAGCCGAGACTCTGGTGGAACATCACTGGATCGAGATGGGGCTCAGATAAGTATTAAGGGGGCTGAGGGGGGCTGCTGTACACAGAAGGTTTTTTTTATCCTAACGGATAGAATGCGCCTTTTGACTTAAGAAACACTTTAAAGTTTATCTAAACTGTATCTGAGCACTACAAACTGAAAACACTATTTATTTCATTTTTAATATTAAAAGCAAACTCCCCCATATATCCACCAATGCCCCCATGCTTTATTTTGTTGAGAAATCACTTTGATAAACCCCTCTCCTAGTATTTCTAGCCACGGCCATCTTGAGTAAGGGCAGATAATTTGTGCTTTTTTTCTGGAATCCATCTGCCCTTAGCTCAGGGATGCAGGCAGGAGGGTGTGCTTAGCTGAGAAAGCCCCTCCTCCCATGAAGACTCCATGGATGTTTGACATCATTTTGGCCTAGGCCAGAAACCAGGAAGTAACTAAAGAAATGTTTATAAAAAAAAAAGTATAAAAGTAAATATAATATACCTTCCTATCTATTTACTAATGTTCATTGAGATTGAGGCTCGGTTTCCACTAGTGCGACTTGCGGTGCGACTTGACATATGTCAAGTCGCACAGCAAGTCAAAAGCCATTGTTTTCAATGGGGCCCGTTTCCACTGCCGCGGCTTCAGTTGCGGCGACTTCAAAAGTAGTTCGTGCACTATTTTTGAGCCGACTTCCCTCTATATATGAGGGACAAGTCTCACTGAAGCCGCAGTTTACTTTCGCTACGAAGTCGTGCTAGAAGTAGCACGACTTCGTAGCCACACTAGTGGAAACCTAGCCTGAGAGAGTGAAGTTCCGCTTTAAAAAAAAAATATATATATATACATATATATATATATATATATATATATATATATATATATTTTTTTTTTTTTTTTTAAATTTTGCATTGCCTCTAGAGAGTCTCCCATCCTCTGTGGTGAAAAGGTTGTCCCGCGGACAGGTCCTAATGACTGCTCATTACAGAGATGGGCCAATAGAAAATTGCAGGGGGGAGAGGGCCGGCCAGCCTTCACCTTTTCCAGTAAGTGCTGAAACCTTGGCATGTCATAGCAGGCCTGGACCGGGGGTACCCATAGTTCTAGAGGGACCATTTACAGACCTGCAGCCTGATTTTCTTTTTTTAGGGGGGGGGGGGGGGGTTAAATCAGAAATATTTTATATGGAAATGGAAATATGGAAATGTTGCTCCTACATTACATAAAAGCAGGATGGGACAGGGTGGGTGAGGTGTAGAACTAAAAGATCAGTCACACAGTATACAGTAGTACAGTACATTGAATTGATATAGGCATCAGAATAGTGCAGACAGGGTATGAAAACTGAAACCAGCTTGGTACTCTAGGGCATCAAGCACATTTAGCCTATGTTACATTTTTCCAAAGTGAGAAATCATGGCAATCACCGAGACTGAAGAAGGACAAACAGAGGGTCAGGAATCTAAGACCAGCTGTGATCATTTTCATGCGCAGAGCATAAATGTAGAACTGGACTTGTGGGAAGCAGAATGCACACATTCACATGCAGGCAGGTGCCATGGTGCACACATGCATGCACAAGCGCACCCACAGATTCTGGTGCCTGGCAGCCTATTTATCATTGGCTGATGGTCTTCTTTGGATTTCCCTTGTCTTCTACTGATTCTTTTTACCTACCTCTGACCTGGGCTGTTAACTAAGATTCTGCCTGCTGATTTTATACCTCGCTGGGTTATTCTTCGGATTATTTGTTGGGTTATGCATTGGGTTATTTGTTGGATTATGCATTGGCTTATTTGTTGGGTTATGTATTGGGGTATGCATTGAGTTATTTATTGGGTTATTCATTTAGTTATGCATTGGGATATGCAATGAGTTCATTTTTGGGTTATTCTTTGTGTTATTTGTTGGGTTATTCTTTGGGTTTTGCATTAGGTTATTTGCTGGGGTATTCATTGGGTTATTCTTTGGGTTTTGCATTGGGTTATTTGTTGGGTTATAAGTTGGGTTATTCTTTGGGTTCTGCATTGGGTTAATTGTTGGGTTAGTAATTGGGTTATTCTTTGTGTTATGGATTGAGTTATTTATTGGGTTATTCTTTAGGTTATGCAATTGGTTATTTGTTGGGTTATTAATTGGGTTATTCTTTGGGTTATGCATTGTGTTATTAATTGGGTTATTCTGTTGGTTACTTGTTGGGTTATGCATTGCGTTATTCGTTGTATTATTCATGGGGTTATTTTTTGGGTTATTCATTGGGTTATTTGATGCATTATTCATGGGGTTACTCTTTAGATTATGCATTGGTTTAATTGTAGGGTTATACATTGTGATATGCATTGAATTATTTGTTGGGTTATTCATTGGGTTATTCTTTGGGTTTTGCATTGGGTTATTTGTTGGGTTAGTAATTGGGTTATTCTTTGGGTTATGCGCTGGGTTATGGATTGAGTTATTTGTTGGGTTATTCTTTAGGTTATGCAATGAGTTATTTGTTGAGTTATTCTTTGGGTTATTTGTTGGGTTATTATTTGGGTTATTTGTTGGGTTATTAATTGGGTTATTTTTTGGATTATGCATTGTGTTATTAATTGGGTTATTCTTTGGATTATGCATTGGGTTATTTGTTGGGTTATTCTTTGGATTATGCATTGGGTTATTCATTAGGTTATTTGTTGGGTTATGTATTGTGTTATTTGTTGCATTATTCATGGGGTTATTGTTTTGGTTATGCATTGGGTTTATTGTTTGGTTATTCTTTGGGATAATTGTTGGGTTACTCATTGGGTTATTTGTTGGGTTATTCTTTGGGTTATTTGTTGGGTTATTAATTTGGTTATTCTTTGGATTATGCATTGGGTTATTTGTTGGGTTAATCATTGGGTTATTTGTTGGGTTATGCATTGCATTATTTGTTGCATTATTCATGGGGTTATTGTTTTGGTTATGCATTGGGTTTATTGTTTGGTTATTTGTTAGGTTATTCTTTGGGTTATTCTTTGGATTATGCATTGGGTTATTTGTTGGGTTAATCATTGGGTTATTTGTTGGGTTATGCATTGCATTATTTGTTGCATTATTCATGGGGTTATTGTTTTGGTTATGCATTGGGTTTATTGTTAGGTTATTCTTTGGATTATGCATTGGGTTATTTGTTGGGTTATTAATTGGGTTATTTGTTGGGTTATGCATTGCGTTATTTGTTGCATTATTCATGGGGTTATTGTTTTGGTTATGCATTGGGTTTATTGTTTGGTTATTCTTTGGGCTATCTGTTGGGTTATGCATTGCGCTAATTGTTGGGTTACTCATTGGGTTATTTGTTAGGTTACTTGTGTGGGTTGTTCATTGGGTTATGTATTGCTGTATTCATTGGTCACCATATGATAAGTGGTCCCCAAATAGGAATTTGTATGTATGCTCTAGATATCGCTAAATAGAGTTCTTCCATGTATTGGAATGGCGTAATTGTATCGAGGTGGAGAATTGGGAACTTGGAGCAGTCAGAGCTGCTGCAGACCTGTGTAATACCTGTTTGGTAATATAAAATTTGCTTAAAGCTGTTGTTAATGGTGAGGCAGTGGTCAGTGGATCCAGTTATTACATAGTGAGACCATCTCACTATGCCTGATTACCGGCATTTGCAATGCATTATGTGAAGACGGCTCTAATATTTCCTTTGAACTGTTATCTGAATAAGGCTTTAAGTGACTTAAATATTTTTTCTTTAAGCACTCCAGCATAGAAGTGATTCACGTGGCTTTGACATACCACCTGTTTAAACTTAAAATGAGTAACCAGCTGACAGCCGTACAAAATGGCTGCTGCAAGTGGGTGTAGGTGCCAGGCTAACACAAACTCGTTTGGTTTCTTGGAGCTTATGTAAAGAATCGGCATACAATAGAACAGCAAATTACTGAACGTGTGGTATCTATTATACACCCTATGAAAAGAATAACCAGACTTGTCATGTTCAGTGTTTGTAAAGAATAAATGCAATGAAAGGCGTTGAGAACAAGCATTGCATTCAATGAGGAATGTGTTGAATCTCATGGAACGGCTGCCAATAGAAGGCCAAGGCAATTACTAAAAGAGCTGTGAAGTGACTTGACATGGTACATAGTGGAAGGGTTCGCTCAAATACTGGAAATAACAGTGCAGAGCTCAAGTATCAGAAAACCTTGAGTGGGGAGGAGAAAAGGTTCCTGCAAATGCCGGAAATTTGCAGAATACAAAACAAGTCAGCAAGGGCCGGGCAGGCAGGAGACGGGGATGGATGAAAGATTTGTTGGAGTGCTATGAGTGTGCTTGTTGATTGCAAGGACCGCCATGGACAGCCATGAAAAAAGATTGTTCTATGGTGTGGGTTCATCTAATGACACCGGCTAGGATATTATTGATGGATCTTGGGGGGGAAATGTGAAAGCTGAAAACTGTATTCTGATTCTGAATTACATTTAAGAAAAAAGATTCTCTACATCTTATGTATTTAAAGCGAAACTCTGGGCACAAAAAATGTAATTTAACCGCCTGCTGACCGTACAGTACATATACGGGGGCAAGGCGGCTTCCCTGTGCAGAATCACGTACTGGCGCGTGATCAATCCTGCACTTCCAGGGTCTGGGGTGCAACCGGCGACCCACTCTCACTGTGATTGGAAACAGAAGGAGCCAATCAGTGGGTCAGGCGGACTCAATGTCTGCCGGAAAGCGCCAATCATTGGGGAGAGAAGGTCTGCCTATGTGTCAGGGTCTTACCTTGCCTTCCTGTTGGCAGCCATCTTGGACTTCTGTCTTTTATAAACTCTGTTTGCATCATCACTTGTCTGCTGTCTGGGCATCACTCAGTGAGGATGTTGCACACCTGACTATATATATGTAGCACCCTCCTAGGTAGGTGCTAGAGAGTGAGTATAGTTTTGGCTTTGTCTGCCTATCAGAGGAGCAGCAGGGAAATCTATATTGCTTTCTGCTTACCAGAGAGCAGGATCTGTGAGTTAGGTCTGCTCATGGTGGTCAGTGTGTGATTCTTCTGGTCTAGAGAGTGTTTCATACTGTTCCAATAGGGAGGCATACAGTATCTCACAAAAATGAGTACACCCCTCACATTTTTGTAAAAATGTTATTATATCTTTTCATGTGACACACCTGCTCCCCATTCACACCTGAGACCTTGTAACACTAACAAGTCACATGACACCGGGGAGGGAAAATGGCTAATTGGGCCCAATTTGGACATTGTCATTTAGGGGTGTACTGACTTTTGTTGCCAGCGGTTTAGACATTAATGGCTGTGTGTTGAGTTATTTTGAGGGGACAGCAAATTTACACTGTTATACAAGCTGTACACTCACTACTTTACATTGTAGCAAAGTGTCATTTCCTGTCATTTCTTGTCACATGAAAAGATATAATAACACAGGGCTCAAAATTTCAAGTCCTGAGCTACTAGCCAGGCCTTAAGGGTTACTCGCCTCCAGTTGCCCCACCCAACTCCTACCCTGCCCCGCCCTAATTTCACCCCTAAACACGCCCTCATAAATTATCTCATAAAATGACAATGTTAAATGTTTTTGCATTAATGCAGAAATTACAAAAGTAAATATTAATAACAACGTTTTCAGTGCCCATCAGTGCAGCCTCATCAGTGCCCATCAATGCAGCCTATCAGTGCCCATCAGTGCAGCATCATCAATGAAGCTAATCAGTGCGGCCTCAACAGTGCCCATCAGTGAAACCTCAACAGTGCCCATCACTGCAGCCTCCCCTGTGCCCATTAATGCAGCCTCCCCTGTGCCCATCAATGTAGCCTCACCAATGCCCATCAATGCAGCATCACCAGTGCCCATTAATGCTGCCTCCCCTGTACCCATCAATGCAATCTCACCCATGCCCATCAATGCAGCCTTGCCCATGCCCATCAATGCAGCCTCACCCGTGCCCATCAATGCAGCCTTACCCGTGCACGTCAATGCAACCTCACCTGTGCACGTCAATGCAACCTCACCCGTACCCCTCAATGCAGCTTCACCTGAGCCCATCCATGCTGCTTTACCTGTGCCTGTCAATGCAGCTTTACCTGAGCTTGTCAATGTAGCTTCACCTGTGCCCGTCAATGCAGCTTTACCTGAGCCCGTCAATGCAGCTTTACCTGAGCCCGTCAATGCAGCTTTACCTGAGCTCATCAATGCAGCTTTACCTGAGCCTGTCTATGCAGTTTTACCTGTGCCCGTCAATGCAGCTTTACCTGAGCCTGTTATTGCAGCTTCACCTGTGCCCATCAATGCAGTTTTACCTGTGCCCGTCAATGCAGCTTTATCTGAGCCTGTTATTGCAGCTTCACCTGTGCCCATCAATGCAGCTTTACCTGAGCCCGTCAATGCAGCTTTACCTGAGCTCATCAATGCAGCTTTACCTGAGCCTGTCTATGCAGTTTTACCTGTGCCCGTCAATGCAGCTTTACCTGAGCCTGTTAATGCAGCTTCACCTGTGCCCATCAATGCAGCTTTACCTGAGCCTGTTAATGGAGCAGGGAACAGGGAGCATCGATAGTTTCAAAAAATTATTAGATGGGCACCTTAAAGACCACAACGTACAGGGGTATACAATGTACAATATACAGGGGTATACAATGTACAACATACAGGGGTATACAATGTACAACATACAGGGGTATACAATGTACAACATACAGGGGGTATACAATGTACAATATACAGGGGTATACAATGTACAACATACAGGGGTATACAATGTACAACATACAGGGGTATACAATGTACGACATACAGGGGTATACAATGTACAACATACAGGGGTATACAATGTACAATATACAGGGGTATACAATGTACAACATACAGGGGTATACAATGTACAACATACAGGGGTATACAATGTACAACATACAGGGGTATACAATGTACAACATATAGGGGTATACAATGTACGGGTAACAGCAAACACACACACATCATAGGTTGAACTGGATGGACTGATGTCTTTTTTCAACCTCACTAACTATGTAACTATGTAATATGGAAATATAAAGTACAAAGTGTAAATAAGTACATTGCCAGGACAATGTAAATTACCCGGGACAGGCTCCTATTTGCCGGGACTGTCCCGGCAAAAACAGGACAGTTGGCAAGTATGAGAGTCACCGGAAATGTGGTTGTAGATTTCTGCAAGTTGGAGTTTTCGCCAGAACACTGGATCTAACAGTGAGAACTGAGCGATCAAAGACTACTGATCGCTCAGTTCTCAGAGCTCCCTGAGCAGAGAGCTGCTGATTGTCAGTCACCACTCTCTACTGTGCCCCCCCCCCCCCCACCGTCAGGGCCGCTGAGAGGGGTGGACCACCAGTCCTCCTGTAAGGGGCCCAGGCACACAGGGGGGACCCAACAGCCCAGGGAATCAGTGCGGTTGGGCGGAGGGGCAATTACAGAAGGAATTCCTGTGCAGCTATCTGCAGCAGCTAGTTTCTCCCCCTCCTGCCATCTTTTAGCTGCTGAAGGGAGGGACACAGACACAGGGCATCATTCCTGTAATTGCTTCTCCGACACCGATCCCCCCTCCCTGTTCTGCCTGCTTCTGACCCCCCCCCCCCCACAAAAGGCTTCCCTTTCCCGTAAAAAAAAAAATAACAAATTTAAAATAAAATAATAATTAAACATTAATAAATAATTTTAAAGAATTGTAAAATGAAAGAATTGTTAAAAATTGTTACATTTAAGGCCTCATACACACGATACTCCTGTTTTCGCATCTCCTTTTTCAGCCGTAAATTTCAGGCGTATTTGTCTTATTGAAATGCGTGCATTCGCGTGCATTTTTACGCACATGCGTTAGTACAAATTTGCGTCTTTTCGCACGAATGTATTCTCGCGTTCTTGTAAAATATGCAAATTAACATTTTTTTCAGATCAATAGTATGTTTGTGTGCGTTCATTTGTTCGCAATCGCACGTATTTGCACGCATTTGCGCGTATTAGGTGTAAATTTTTGTTTTTACCGAAGAATGCACGGCACTCATTTACGCGCATGCGTGCATAGGCACATTACAATGAATGGGCTGTATTTTAGCTCAGAAAAAAAAAAAAGCGGTACTGAGCTTTTTAAGCTGCAGTGTGCAAGAGGCCTAACAAAAAAAGTTATACATTAACCACTTGCTGACCGCCGCAAGTACATATACTGCGGCGGTCAGCCCCTCCTGGGCAAAGTGACGTACCGGTACGTCACTCGCCCGCGAGCCAATAGGGGGCGAGCGCACATTGCCGGATGCGCGCTCCCGCCCCCACTTGTTCCCTGACATCCCCGTGCGACTGACCGGCGGCTCCGATGTCCGCCGGCCACTCGCGATCTCCCGCTGCAGAGGGAGAAAGGCAGACGGCTGATGTAAACAAAGCCGTCTGTCATTCTCCCTGGTGTAACTGCAGAGATCATACAATCCTGCTATGTAGGATCGTATATCTCTGTGGTTACATCACAAGCCACGCCCCCACAGTTAGAAGCACGCCCCTAGGGACACACTTAACCCCTGCATCTCTAATAAAGTTAACCCCTTCCCTGCCAGTGTCATTTTTACAGTAACAGTGCATATGTATAGCACTGATTATTGTAGTAATGTCACTGGTAACCCCAAAAGTGTCAAAAATGTCAGTCAAGGGTCCAATCTGTCCGCCGCAATGTCGCAGTCCTGCAAAAAAAATCGCAGATCGCCGCCATTATTAGTTAAAGAAAAAAACAATAAAAATTACATCAATCTTTCCCGTAGTCAGTAAACGCGATAACTTTTGCGCAAACCAATCAAATTACGCTTATTGCAGGGTTTTTTTTACCAAACCTAGGTAGCAGAAAACAAATTGGCCTAAAATGTTAAAAAATTTCGATTTTTACTTTTTTGTTTTTTTTGAGAATTTCATATAAAAAAATGTGGAAAATATTGTAATTTTTTCCGAATTGTCGCTCTTTTTTTATTTATAGTGCAAAAAGTAAAAATCGCAGAGGTGATCAAATACCACCAAAAGAAAGCTCTGTTTGTGGGGAAAAAAGGACGTCAATTTAATTTGGGTACAGCATCGCATGACCGCGCAATTGTCCATTAAAATAACGCAGTGCTGAATCGCAAAAAATGGCCTGGTCATTAAGGGGGGAAAATCTTCCGGTCCAGAAATGGTTAAAGAGGTTGTAAACCTCCAAAAAAAATTTAAAAAATAAAAAAAAGGGGGAAAATCTTCCGGTCCAGAAGTGGTTAAAAGTAGAAAACTTACAATGTTTCCATTATGAATACATAAAAAAAAAAAAAAAATGTAAAAAACGATTTAAAAAGGGCTCATTCACACGGGTCCCCTGTTATGTTTGTGTCCGCTAATAATGATTTTAGTGTATATTTAGTGAAAATATTGTCTTGATAAATTCGGGGGGGGGGCCTGCCAGGTAGGCTGTACGGGGCCCCATGGTTTCTAACAGCAGCCCTGCTCACCGTGCTCACTGAAGCGCTGGGATGTTGAAGGGGCGGGAGTGGCCGGCTCAGGCTCTCAGCTGCTCGCTGAGAGACTGAGCCAGGTGCTGGCGCAGGCATGTGGGCAGACAGGGGCAGACTGACAACTTTCGGCCCAGGGGGGAAGTACAAATCAGAGGCCCATGGTGCGGTGACTCGGCCCCCCTCCCACTCTTCCTTTTCCCGGACTCTTCCTGACCCCCATTCCAAACTGAAGCCCTGCTCCAGATACTCTCTACTTACTGGCTGAATTCGGGTTCCTGACCTGGCCAGCAGGGGGCGGTTGGGGGGTTGCTGGGACAGCCAGGTTGGTGGCTCCAGTTGGGCATGGATCCGGCCTCTGCTCAGACACAGTTTACACCATCCGTGCTGGGGGGGAGGGCGCTGCACTCTGTCCTTGTCTTGATCCCGCACTCAGTAGGTCAGCAGTGGGGACTTTTTACTTCTCTTCACCAGGAATTCTTTAGGCATGTCTGTGGCAGAAGCAGTGCAGTCTTTTTATGGGGCATCAGAGCGGCCCAGGGGGCATTTGCCCCCCCCCCCCTGCCCCCTGGCCCAGTCCTCCCCTGTGGGCAGATCCTGACTCCATTGTTGCAATCTTGCCCACTCTGATGTTAGCAGACAGCGGACTTCAGCCCGCTGTCAGCTGTAAACGGGTCACAGGAGTGCAGAACAAACCGCATTCAGTACAGCCAAGCCAGCTTTCCCTGTACTTCTACTTTAAGTCTGCCCAGCTATCATTCTATTACCTCTCAATGCTTGAGCAGAAAGTTTTGCAATTTATTGAAGCGTCTTTTCCATTGATTAATATCCGGTGTGTTCCACTCTTTTGCACTCTCTGCACACATCTGTTGCACGCATCTATTTTCCCTATCAGTAGCTCGTTGTCGCTGTACACTCAGCTGAGAAGGATGGGGGATGTGCTGTTAATGAATTCCCGCATTATTGGTGTTCCATAACCATCAGGTCCCCAGACTGTCGGCTGCTCCCAGTAATAAGGAATACATTATGTGTGTACAACCCACCAATCTATGGAATGTAAGAAAGATTTCGGTTCATTAACCGCTTGCCAACCGCCCGCCGCATATATACTGCCGCAGGCTGGCTCAGGTGTGCGAATCGGCGTACCTGTACAGCAGTGTGCGGGAGCAGTCCTGGGGGCACCGACAATGAGCTACTGATAGGGAAAATAGATGTGTGCAGAGTGCAAAAGATTAAAACACACAGGATTTTAACTAGGCCGTGGGGATGCCGATCCACGGGATCAGCGGCACTGATTGCCGCCGGACACCCGCGATCGCTCCCCGCTGAGAGAGAAGGACGGTCGGATGTTGTAAACACAGCTGACCGTTGTTCTCTCTGGAATGATCACAGAGTGCCTCTGTTCCTTCTATATAGGAACACAGGTCTCTGTGTTGATTCCAGAAGCCCCCCACACAGTTAGAAAACACCCCCTAGGCTCACACTTAACCCTTTGATCACCCCTAGGTTAACCCCTTCCCTGCCAGTGTCATTATTACAGTAACAGTGCATATTTTTAGCACTGATTACTGTAGTAATGTCACTGGTCCCCCCCCAAAAGTGTCAAAAATGTCAGTTAGGGGTCTGATCTGTCCGCCACAATGTCGCAGTCCCGCTAAAAATCGCAGATCGCCGCCATTACTAGTAAAAAAATAAATAAATAAAAATGACATAAATCTTTCCCCTAGTTTGTAGACGTGATAACTTTTGCGTAAAGCAATCAAAATACGCTTATTGGGATTTTTTTTTTTTTCTGTTAATCAAAAATATGTAGCAGAATACAAATTGGCCTAAAAGGATTAAAAATTTAGATTTTTACATTTTTTTTGGGAATGTTGTATAGCAGAATGTGAAAAATTTTGTTTTTTGTTTTTTCAGGAATTGTCATAATTTTTGTTAATAGTGCTAAAAAAAAGAAAATTGCAGAGGTGATCAAATACCACCAAAAGAAAGCTCTATTTGTGGGGAAAAAAAGGACATCCATTTTATTTCAGTATAGTGTCACATGACCGTGCAAATTTCCATTAAAGTAATGCAGTGCAGAATCGCAAAAAAATGGCCTGGTCATTAAGGGTGCAAATCCTTCCGGTCCAGAAATGGTTAAGTGCACCAACACTCTTAAAGGGCCCCAACGATCACCAGCAGAAGAACATCTCAAAGGACTTACTCTCCTGTAGTATATATTCTGCAAGCCCCCCGTTGTTCCCCTGCCTCCTCCGCTACCATCCTCTATTTCTTTTGAACAGTGCATACTGAGTTGGTCTAAGACCAGCATTGGTGTCACAAATATCTCTGGCGGTATACAGTAGTTCCAGCACTCAGGAGATTAAACTTTACTACTGCTGCACGAGATATGGCCTTGCTACTGTTTATGCTGATCTGGACACCAAATGTCATCATATGCCGAGTCCTTACTGGTAACCACTTTGTATGCTAAATTGTGTTATTACCATTCTGAAATCTATTTTTGAGCTACAAACCATATGGCATGACATAATATTAAAGTGGTTCTAAAGCCCTAAAGTGTTACTAAACCCACAACAGTAAAATCAGTCTGTATATGCAGTAAAGGCTGCTTGTTATACTCACCATGGAAACTAAGGGGTTAACATTCTGCATTGTGTAAAAAGGCTGTTTGATCCCGTCTTCTCTGATCCTCCCCTTTTTCCACTGTCCCCAATCTATCTGCTGATACTACAGAGCCTTGCGGGCAAGCTGCACATGCTCAGTTCGGTGTGTATTGTGTTTTTTTTTTTCCTTGGGAGTGTGCATGTGATCAGCACAGGGTCAATCAGCACTGTCCAGACCGAGGGTCAGGGGTCCTGCAGTCTCATAGGACAATCAGAGGAGAATAAAAGCTCCTCCTACAAGCTTTAACCAGACACTGATAGAAGTCACAAGACTGCTATATACTGCTGATGAGAAAAGGTATTTAGCAGTTTATATCTAATAAAATAATTGCATTTCCATGTTCTGTGTACTTTGGGAGATCAGATATAGTGACTGCAGAGTCCTGGGGAGATCAGATATAGTGAATGCAGAGTCCTGGGGGGATCAGATATAGTGAATGCAGAGTCCTGGGGAGATCAGATATAGTGAATGCAGAGTCCCGGGGAGATCAGATATAGTGAATGCAGAGTCCTGGGGGGATCAGATATACTGAATGCAGAGTCCTGGGGAGACCAGATATAGTGACTGCAGAGTCCTGGGGAAATCAGATATAGTGAATGCAGAGTCCTGGGGAGATCAGATATAGTGACTGCAGAGTCCTGGGGAGATCAGATATAGTGAATGCAGAGTCCTGGGGAGATCAGATATAGTGAATACAGAGTCCTGGGGAGATCAGATATAGTGAATTCAGAGTCCTGGGGAGACCAGATATAGTGAATGCAGAGTCCTGGGGAGATCAGATATAGTGACTGCAGAGTCCTGGGGGGATCAGATATAGTGAATGCAGAGTCCTGGGGAGATCAGATATAGTGACTGCAGAGTCCTGGGGGGATCAGATATAGTGAATGCAAAGTCCTAGGGAGATCAGATATAGTGAATGCAGAGCCCTGGGGAGATCAGATATAGTGAATGCAGAGCCCTGGGGAGATCAGATATAGTGAATGCAGAGTCCTGGGGGAGATCAGATATAGTGAATGCAGAGTCCCGGGGAGATCAGATATAGTGACTGCAGAGCCCTGGGGAGATCAGATATAGTGAATGCAGAGTCCTGGGGAGACCAGATATAGTGAATGCAGAGTCCTGGGGAGATCAGATATAGTGAATGCAGAGTCCCGGGGAGATCAGATATAGTGAATGCAGAGTCCCGGGGAGATATGATATAGTGACTGCAGAGTCCTGGGGAGACCAGATATAGTGAATGCAGAGTCCTGGGGAGATCAGATATAGTGAATGCAGAGTCCTGGGGAGATCAGATATAGTGAATGCAGAGTCCTATGGAGATCAGATATAGTGACTGCAGAGTCCTGGTGAGATAAGATATAGTGAATGCAGAGTCCCGGTGAGATCAGATATAGTGAATGCAGAGTCCTGGGGAGATCAGATATAGTGACTGCAGAGTCCTGGGGAGATCAGATATAGTGACTGCAGAGTCCCGGGGAGATCAGATATAGTGACTGCAGAGTCCTGGGGAGATCAGATATAGTGAATGCAGAGTCCTGGGGAGATCAGATATAGTGAATGCAGAGTCCTGGGGAGAGCAGATATAGTGAATGCAGAGTCCTGGGGAGAGCAGATATAGTGAATGCAGAGTCCTGGGGAGATCGGATATAGTGAATGCAGAGTCCTGGGGGGATCATATATAGTGAATGCAGAGATCCCCAATCAATCAGAAAGATTTCTGGCTCCCAGGTGTCTTCTATACAGGTAACAAGCTGAGATTAGGAGGATTCTCTTAAAGGGAGTGCTCCTAATCTCAGCTTGTTACCTGTATAAAAGACACCTGTCCACAGAAGCAATCAATCAATCGAGTTCCAATCTCTCCACCATGGCCAAGACCAAAGAGCTGTCCAAGGATTTCAGGGAGAAGATTGTAGACCTACACAAGGCTGGAATGGGCTACAAGACCATCGCCAAGCAGCTTGGTGAGAGGGTGACAACAGTTGGTGCGATTATTCGCAAATGGAAGAAACACAAAATAACTGTCACTCTCCATCGGTCTGGGGCTCCATGGAGGATCTCACCTCGTGGAGTTTCAATGATGATGAGAAAGGTGAGGAATCAGCCCAGAACTACACGGAAGAATCTTGTCAATGATATCAAGGCAGCTGGGACCATAGTCACCAAGAAAACAATTGGTAACACACTACGCCATGAAGTCCTGAAATCCTGCAGCCCCCGAAAGGTCCCCCTGCGCAGGAAAGCACATGTACAGCCCGTCTGATGTTTTCTAATGAACATCTGAATGATTCAGAGGAGAACTGGGTGAAAGTGTTGTGGTCAGATGAGACCAAAATCAAGCTCTTCGGCATCAACTCAACTCATCGTGTTTGGAGGAGGAGGAATGCTGCCTATGACCTCAAGAACACCATCCCCACCGTCATACATGAAGGTGGAAACGTTACGCTTTGGGGGTATTTTTCTGCTAAGGGGACAGGACAACTTCACCGCATCAAAGGGACGATGGACGGGGCCAAATCTTGGGTCAGAACCTTCTTCCCCCAGCCTGGGCATTGAAAATGGGTCGTTGATGGGTATTCCAGCATGACAATGACCCAAAACACACGGCCAAGGCAACAAAGGAGTGGCTCAGGAAGAAGCACATTAAGGTCCTGGAGTGGCCAACCAGTCTCCAGACCTTAATCCCGTAGAAAATATGTGGAGGGAGCTAAGGGGTTCGAGTTACCAAATGTCAGCCTCAGAACCTTAATGACTTGGAGAGAATCTGCAAAGAAGAGTGGGACAAAATCCCTCCTGAGATGTGTGCAAACCTGGTGGCCAACTACAAGAAACGTCCGACCTCTGTGATTGCCAACAAGGGTTTCTCCACCAACTACTAAGGGGTCAAATACTTATTACACTCATTAAAATGCAAATCAATTTTTTACTTTTTTGAAATGCGTTTTTCTGGATATTTTTGTTGTTATTCTGTCCCTCGCTGTAGAAATAAACCGACCAATAAAATTATAGACTGATTATTTCTACGTTTTCTACATTTCAAATGTACAAAATCAGCAGGGGATCAAATACTTTTTCTCTCACTGTATACTTTTATTTAGCAATGTCATACGTCTATCCTGCAATGTTTCTCAGAACCCTGGATGAGAACCGCTGCGCTAATGCAACATAATTCGAGGAATTTCAGAAATGTGTCACTTATGGAGACTTTCTTTCCTGTGTAGCTGCTGTTTAATGTCTTTTTATAGCGACATTAAATATAGACGATGCTTTTTTATTTTACTTACGGTACATAGATTGAAATGCACTCTGATGTTAATGGGAAGAAGTGCAATGTGTAGACTTGGTGCTAAAAGATATACATTATATTGTCAAAAGTATTGGGACGCCTGCCTTTACACACACATGAACTTTAATGGCATCCCAGTCTTAGTCCGTAGGGTTCAATATTGAGTTGGCCCACCCTTTGCAGCTATAACAGCTTCAACTCTTCTGGGAAGGCCGTCCACAAGGTTTAGGAGTGTGTCTATGGGATATCACACTGCTGCCCTATACATACAATGCTCCGGCCCTCTGCCCACTCCCCTGGGGTCACACTGCTGCCTTACACACACAATGCCCTGGCTCTTTTCCTGCTTCCCCTGGGTCACACTGCTGCCCTATACACACAATGCTCCGGCTCGCTGCGCCCCCCCCCCCCCAAATCACACTGCTTCCTTATACACACAATGCTCCTGCTCTCTGCCCCCCTCCCCCAGATCACACTGCTGCCTTATACACACAATGCTCCGGCTCTCTGCCCCCCTCCCCCTGATCACACTGCTGCCTTATACACACAATGCTCCTGCTCTCTGCCCCCCTCCCCCAGATCACACTGCTGCCTTATACACACAATGCTCCTGCTCTCTGCCCACCCCCCCTGGGTCACACTGCTGCCTTATACACACAATGCTCCTGCTCCCTGCCCCCCACCCCAGATCCCACTCTTTCCTCATACACACAATGCTCCAGCTCTCTGCCCCCCTCCCCCAGATCCCACTGCTGCCTTATACACACAATGCTCCTGCTCCCTGCCCCCCCAGATCCCACTCTTTCCTCATACACACAATACTCCAGCTCCCTGCCCCCCTCCCCCAGATCACACTGCTGCCTTATAATCACAATACTCCAGCTCCCTGCCCCCCTCCCCCAGATCACACTGCTTCCTTATACACACAATGCTCTGGCTCTCTGCCCCCCTCCCCCAGATCACACTGCTGCCTTATACACATGTAGCGGGGTTAAACATGCCTAAAGACACTGTTTGATATGTGGGAAGGAACTAGGCTCCCTCTAGTGGTAGCTGCATGGAATTTCCCGGGCTGTGACTTCCCTTTCACAAGATGAAGAAACTACATCTCCCAGGCTGCTTTGCAAGATCCAGGAACTAGGCTCCCTCTAGTGGTAGCTGCATGGAATTTCCCGGGCTGTGACTTCCTTTTCACAAGATGAAGAAACTACATCTCCCAGGCTGCTTTGCAAGATCCAGGGTGCACGGCTGCACCGCACGGCACTATGGGGGAGGTTATTTAAAGGAAGAGAGAAGCGCGCGAAGGGGGGGGGCCTTTCTGCGCTGGACTCTGAGGAACCAGCGAGCGAGAGTGAAGGACTGACACTGGATATTGGGCCAGAGCCTTTTAGCCTGGAGGGACGACGTGGAACCGTCCCATCTCAAGCACGAGGCACATTCCTGGAGGTCATACTGCTGTTTGCCGAGACCGGAAGTCATCCGCCAGAAGGACCCCGCGCGGCTGGCATATAGCCAAAGGACTGAGACCGCAGTGGAAGCGCGCGAAGGAGAAACTTCTGTTGGTGAGAGGGCACATGCCCAATAACTGACTTTATCTGCTGAAGAGACAGTTTTATCTACAGATAGCGGTAGCGCAGCAGGAGGTGATAAAACCCCGGGGTTTTTCACCATACTCTCTCAGGAGACTCATAGACAAACAATAAGGTCTGTAAAGGAGTCGCCAGAGGCTTATCTCTCTCGCAGAAGTTATTGCTCAGTTACGCAGACACCCTGCGGTGACAACTAACAGCTCGTTGTTTTTTCTCTCTTGATCTTTATTCCTAATCTGGATTACAAATGAGCTCTATTCAATAACCTTGCTAGCGAAGATCAACAAGAAAGAAGAGAACTCTGGGGGAGGGACTCAGATAGGCCCACCTACCTGGTACTGTGTCTAGCCTTAATGCAGGAGGAGTGTGGGGGTATTCTTTTACCTTTTTAAAGCTGTTTTAAATAACCTTTTATGGACTTGTATTGTATTGTATTGTATCTCCCCTATTCAATTTGATATATAGTAAACTAAGTTTGGTTAATTACAATCTTGTGCGTTGTTCCATTGTGTCACCCAGAAGGACTACTATTCAAGAAGGTAACAAGGTATTGTTGCATAGTGAAGTATTGTATTCCAACCTGTGTATCTATTTGATAGTCCAGTCCTATTCTGGGTCAGTTGTGCCTGAGGAGGGATCGAGCCAATTTGATTGGGTTGTTAGGCAGGGTGTAGACCCAATAATATAATCAGCAGCTCCTGCGGGGGTGGTGCTACACGTGGGGGCTCGTCCGGGATGGCGGCATTCTAGAATACCCCGATCTGATTCGAATGGTCAGAGAGGAAGAGGTCATGTTGGACAACAAGAAGAAAAGTCGGCAGTTTGACTCAACTGCCCGGGTTGGAGTGATAAGTGTGGAAGAGGGTGACTCTCAAGTTGAACTCCTAAAGACCCAAGTGTCTCAGTTGATAGAAATGGTGTCCATCCTGACTGGTCAGGTATCCACTCTACCCAAGGGGAGTATATCGGAGAGGCCAGATGAACCTGTTAGTCTCAGCACAGATCCAGAGCCACGGCCTGCAAGATTGTTAACTTGTTTCAACTGCGGGGGAGTTGGGCATGTTAGAAGGGTATGTCCCAGCTCAGGAAATGCTGCCGCGAAACCTCGCGAGCCAGCGGGAAACTTCAGAGGACACCGGTGAAGGAGTCAACCGGGTGTCCGTCAGTCTTAAGGGACTCCAGAAGTGGTGCAGGATCAGGGAAACTGAGTCAGGGGGTCAGACCCAAATATAATACCCCCAGTTCTAGACTCCGGGTTACTGAGGGAAGGAAAGTCAATGCACACCGGGTTCAGCGGGGGCCCAGATCAAGGAAGAAAAAGGAGAAGAGGGCCAGGGTACAGAGAACTGAATCAGACAACCAGGCTACATCAAGAGAATTCCCAACTAACTTGGTCGGGCCCTCCCCAGTGGTCTCGGTTCAGGTGGAAGGAATTTACACAAGAGCCCTCCTTGACACAGGGGCCCAGGTGACTCTTTTGTATAGAGACTTCTATGATAAATATCTTACCCATCTACCTTTGCAGAAGTTGGAAGATCTGGAGATATGGGGTATTGGGACCCAAAGTTTTCCCTATGACGGGTATCTGCCAATCAAGTTGACCTTTGATCCATCAGTGGCTGGTGAAGCGGAAACCTTCGACACCTTAGCGGTGGTCTGTCCTCGTCCACCAGGGGCCAACAAAAGCTCTCTCATCGTAGGAACAAACACTGACCTGGTAAGGCGCCTTCTGATACAACTGGTCCAGGGACAAGATGCTCAGGCGCCAAGGATCCATCCCATGCTACGGCAGGCCTACCAACGATTAGTGTTGGAGCAAGAGACCCCCGCAGAAGGAGTTGGATGACTTTGGAAGCTGGATAGAGCAGAAAAGGTCTTACAGCCAGGAGAGGTGGCCTGTTTTAAGGCTTCTGTTAAACTCACATGGCAACAGCCGGGTCCCTTCATTATCTTTGAATCAGGTCAAAAGGAGAGACAGAGAGGGATAGAAGTGATCCCTGAGGTGATCCCTTTGAAGGTGTTACAGGAAAACCGTGGAAGGGTTTTAGTGAGTGTCAGAAACACCTCTATTACACCAGTGAAGGTACCGGCCAGAGTGCTCCTGGGCCAAGTCAACCCGGCTACCCCAGTTGCCCCCATTGATTTCAAAGAAAAGGAACAGGGTGAAGCGGTTATAGAGGAGCTTTGCTCTGGAAACGCTGCCCTCCCGCCGGAATGGGTGAAGAGGGCCAAGGCACAACTTGCTCGATGTAGGGAAATATTCTCTAAGGACGAGTTTGACGTGGGATGTGCCAGGAGCGCCACTCATAAGATCCGCCTGAGTGAGGACAAGCCTTTCAGGGAGAGAGTCCGGCGAGTCCCCTTAGGTGACTTAGAAGATCTACGTCAACAGCTGGCAGAGCTCAAAAAGATCGGGATTATCCGAGAATCCAGGAGCCCGTATGCTTCCCCGATAGTGGTAGTCCGGAAGAAAAATGGATCTTTGAGGCTTTGTATCGACTACCGAACGCTGAACAGAAGAACCATCCCAGACCAGTATACCACTCCTCGAATCGAAGATGCCCTACAGAGTCTGTCAGGGGCGAAGTGGTTCAGTGTGATGGACTTAAAGAGTGGGTATTATCAGATCCCCATGCACCCTGAAGATCGGGAGAAAACAGCCTTCATCACCCCTGTGGGGTTCTTTGAGTTCAATCGCATGCCTCAGGGGTTGTCCGGGGCCCCTGCTACCTTCCAAAGGCTGATGGAGAGGACCGTTGGAGATATGAATTTGATAGAGGTACTGGTATACTTGGATGATGTTATCGTGTTTGGCAGAACTTTAGAAGAACATGAGGAGAGGTTGGAAAAGGTCTTGAAGAGGCTACATGAAGAAGGTCTGAAACTTTCTCCTGAGAAGTGCCAATTCTATCAGTCCTCGGTCCATTACCTGGGCCATATCGTGTCTGAAGAAGGGGTGGCCACTGACCCGGACAAGCTGGATGCTGTTGCTTCCTGGCCGAGACCCACAAATGTGACCGAACTCCGGTCATTCTTGGGCTTTTGCTCCTATTACAGGAGGTTTGTGGAGGGGTTCGCCCAGATTGCCCGACCCCTAAATGAGCTCCTGAAGAATGAAGAAGATGATGTCCCTGAGTTGGTAAAGCCGGCGAAGTCCACCATAGGCCCCCGGAAGGCTAAGGAATCCATCCAGGATCAGTGGACCCCGGAATGCGAAGGGGCCTTTGTCCAGCTGAAGGAAACCCTAACCACTGCCCCTGTGTTGGCCTATGCGGACCCCACAAAACCATATGAACTGCATGTTGATGCCAGCCGAGATGGGCTGGGGGGGTACTTTATCAGGAGCATGAGGGTCATCTGCGACCTGTTGCCTATGTGAGCAGAAGTCTACTGCCTGCTGAAAGGAATTATCCTACTCACAAACTTGAATTCTTGGCCTTGAAGTGGGCAGTGGTTGACAAATTGAAAGACTACCTGTACGGAGCTGAATTCATTGTCAAGACAGATAATAATCCCCTCACCTATCTGTTGACTACGGCCAAGCTGGATGCAACAGGACATCGATGGTTGGCTGCCCTCTCTAGCTTCAATTTTAGCCTGAAGTATCGGCCAGGAATCGGAAATAGGGATGCAGATGCCCTATCCAGAAGGTTGCATGTTCCACAGGAACCTGCGGAAGAATGGACTCATTTGGCTCCAGAAGGGGTGCGTGCCCTATATCAGGGAACTGAATTTCGATCCCGAGGAGGGTCAAGAGCAGAAGAGATTGGGGTTTCGGCTATCGGAGTACCCAAATGCTACTGCCAGGTGACCCAAGTTGAAGGGGAGGGTTTGCCCCGGCTGTCCAAAAGGGACTTGCGGAAGGAGCAGTTGGAAGACCCTTTGGGAAAACTTCTCTTGGAAGCCCTGGAGATCCAGAGCCCTGAGTTGCTTCTAACTGACTCCCCTCAGGGGGCCCGTCTGTTGCATAGAGAGTGGACCCGGTTACAGATCAGAGAAGGAGTGGCCTACCGGAGAGGTCCATCTGAAGATCTGGAGGAGAAGTGGCAACTGTTCTTACCAGCTAAATACAGAGAGGGAGTTCTGGCCGCTCTTCATGATAATCATGGCCATCTGGGGCCCGAAAGAACCTTTCAGCTTGTCAGGGACAGGTTCTACTGGCCTTGTATGAGGGCCGAAGTTGAAGGATACTGTCATTCTTGTGTCCGGTGTATACAGAGGAAGACTCTGCCACGTCAAGCAGCCCCAATGGGCCATCTACAAAGTCAGGGACCCATGGAGCTGGTGTGCTTTGATTTCCTTTGCTTAGAGCCTGATCTGAGTGGCCAGGGGAATGTCCTTGTGGTAACAGACCATTTTACCAGATATGCTCAAGCATTCCCAACAAGGGATCAGAAGGCCTCAACGGTAGCCAAAGTTCTTGTAGAGAAGTTCTTTGTACATTATGGGTTACCACAACGCCTCCATTCTGATCAGGGAAGGGACTTTGAAAGCAGACTGATCAAGAGACTGTTAGATATGTTAGGCATTCAAAAGACTAGAACCACTCCCTACCATCCACAGGGGGATGCCCAGCCTGAACGATTTAACAGGACTCTTTTGGATATGTTGGGGACTTTGAGCTCAGAGAAGAAACAGCATTGGGGCAGGCACGTAGCTGCCATTGTGCATGCCTACAACAGCACTGTCAGTGATGCTACTGGATATTCCCCTTATCGGCTGATGTTTGGAAGGGAGGCTCGGTTGCCAGTGGATTTGGCCTTTGGCATTTCGCCTGATCATACCTCTTCAGCATCGCATAGAGGATATGTGGACCGACTGCGGAAGAGTCTGAAAGCGGCCTATGACAAGGCTCAGGCCACATCTGATCAACGTGGACTGCGGAATAAAAAAAATTTCGACCTAAAAGTTCGGATCCATGACCTGCAACCAGGGGACAGGGTTTTGTTGAGAAACTTGGGTGTCCCGGGAAAACACAAGTTGGCAGACCGCTGGAAGTCCCAACCTTATGTTATCTGCAAGCAACTGCCAAACCTTCCTGTGTACCAAATTCGGCCTGAAGGAAGTGTGGGTCCATTGAAGGCTTGGCATCGGAACCATTTGCTGCCTCTCTCTGAAGCGGTTCGTATGCCCCCTGTGGAAGACTTGTCAGAGGCCCCTTCGACTTCTCGCCGGTCCAGACCAGTTACCAGATCTCAGACGACGCTCCCAGATGAGGGAGAGGGAAGTTCTCCATCTGAAGATTTGGAAGATGAAGAGGAGGTACCCGACTGGTTGTGGTCATCTCAGTTGCCAGAACCCACACCTGCCTCCCTGTCTTCATCTGACTTGGCTGATAGAGGAGCCCTTCGGGCAGAAGCCCCTGAATTCATACCCTTTCATATGCTTCCAGAAGAAGCAGCTGAGGATGAAGATTCTGAGGAGGAGGTTGCACCCTTCTCTGAAGAAGAACTGACCTCTCTTGAACCATCAGGTTCCTCTGTGTTGGAACATGAGGAGGGGGACATTGAAGAATCCTCAGAAGTGCCTGATCCTAGCACCTCTGAGAGCATGCCTCCACGGGAACAGAGGGAAAGGAGAGTCATTCACCCACCTAAGAGACTGACCTATGATCAATTGGGTGAATGTTCGGAAGAAGCTGTTTTTACCTCCAAAAGATCTCCTGACCAGCCTAGTTCCTCCACTGTAGATTTGGTGGGGGACAACCCTAGCTCACCCCCAGGCACAACTGTACAAGCCACCCAAGTTTTGGGGGGTCTGTGAGAGATCATGAGAACAAAGTATTGAAGTAGAAAACGTTTGCATTTAAGTTTGTACATAAGGATATTGGGTTTGGCCATTATAATAAGCACAGTTTTTGATGTTCACAATTTGGTTTACTTTGTGAGTTAATGTTTGCGCACATTTTGTTGCTCTGACCTCACTATATGTTTTTTTCTCTTTCTCACCTTTTGATGTTTTTTTTTCAACACAAACTTTAAGATGTAAGTGTTTAAGAAATTGCAAAGGCACATGTGCTTTTTAAAGGAGCACTATATAAAAGCACTAGAAATCAGCACTATATTAACACTGTAGAAATCACTTATTTGTTTATTAATTGCACTTTATCGTTTTACTGTTGCACTGCTATTAGAATACAAAATTGAATGTATTCAGATTGACTTATTTCAGCAAAATGTTAATGTTTTTGTTGTATAATGCCAACCTATGCACTAGGGTACATACTGTTGACCTCTTTGGGGACCAAAGTTTCTCAAGTGGGGGGAGTGTGTAGCGGGGTTAAACATGCCTAAAGACACTGTTTGATATGTGGGAAGGAACTAGGCTCCCTCTAGTGGTAGCTGCATGGAATTTCCCGGGCTGTGACTTCCCTTTCACAAGATGAAGAAACTACATCTCCCAGGCTGCTTTGCAAGATCCAGGAACTAGGCTCCCTCTAGTGGTAGCTGCATGGAATTTCCCGGGCTGTGACTTCCTTTTCACAAGATGAAGAAACTACATCTCCCAGGCTGCTTTGCAAGATCCAGGGTGCACGGCTGCACCGCACGGCACTATGGGGGAGGTTATTTAAAGGAAGAGAGAAGCGCGCGAAGGGGGGGGGCCTTTCTGCGCTGGACTCTGAGGAACCAGCGAGCGAGAGTGAAGGACTGACACTGGATATTGGGCCAGAGCCTTTTAGCCTGGAGGGACGACGTGGAACCGTCCCATCTCAAGCACGAGGCACATTCCTGGAGGTCATACTGCTGTTTGCCGAGACCGGAAGTCATCCGCCAGAAGGACCCCGCGCGGCTGGCATATAGCCAAAGGACTGAGACCGCAGTGGAAGCGCGCGAAGGAGAAACTTCTGTTGGTGAGAGGGCACATGCCCAATAACTGACTTTATCTGCTGAAGAGACAGTTTTATCTACAGATAGCGGTAGCGCAGCAGGAGGTGATAAAACCCCGGGGTTTTTCACCATACTCTCTCAGGAGACTCATAGACAAACAATAAGGTCTGTAAAGGAGTCGCCAGAGGCTTATCTCTCTCGCAGAAGTTATTGCTCAGTTACGCAGACACCCTGCGGTGACAACTAACAGCTCGTTGTTTTTTCTCTCTTGATCTTTATTCCTAATCTGGATTACAAATGAGCTCTATTCAATAACCTTGCTAGCGAAGATCAACAAGAAAGAAGAGAACTCTGGGGGAGGGACTCAGATAGGCCCACCTACCTGGTACTGTGTCTAGCCTTAATGCAGGAGGAGTGTGGGGGTATTCTTTTACCTTTTTAAAGCTGTTTTAAATAACCTTTTATGGACTTGTATTGTATTGTATTGTATCTCCCCTATTCAATTTGATATATAGTAAACTAAGTTTGGTTAATTACAATCTTGTGCGTTGTTCCATTGTGTCACCCAGAAGGACTACTATTCAAGAAGGTAACAAGGTATTGTTGCATAGTGAAGTATTGTATTCCAACCTGTGTATCTATTTGATAGTCCAGTCCTATTCTGGGTCAGTTGTGCCTGAGGAGGGATCGAGCCAATTTGATTGGGTTGTTAGGCAGGGTGTAGACCCAATAATATAATCAGCAGCTCCTGCGGGGGTGGTGCTACACACACAATGCTGCGGCTCACTGCCCCCCTCCCCCAGATCACACTGCTTCCTTATACACACAATGCTCTGGCTCTCTGCCCCCCTCCCCCAGATCACACTGCTGCCTTATACACACAATGCTGCGGCTCTCTGCCCCCCTCCCCCAGATCACACTGCTGCCTTATACACACAATGCTGCGGCTCACTGCCCCCTCCCCCTCGATCACACTGCTGCCTTACACACACAATGCTCTGGCTCTTTGCCTGCTCCCCCTGGGTCACACTGCTGCCCTATACACACAATGCTCCAGCTCACTGCCCCGCCCCCCAAGATCCCACTGCTGCCTTACACACACAATGCTCCAGCTCCCTGCCCCCCTCCCCCAGATCACACTGCTTCCTCATAAACACACAATGCTCCAGTTCCCTGCCCCCCCCCCCTGCACTCTGCAGCACACTGTTGCCTTACATAGGCTCTTTGTTGGATCTCGCTTCCTTATCCAGCCATGTGCTCGAGCTCTGTGATCCCTCCTACAGTCTGACCAGCGCTGCTATTCGAAGTCCTCTTCTCCTTCACCTCCTGCTCCCTGCACTACTCCTGGCGCCTCCCTCTGAGTTCACAGGAGGCAGAAACAACAAAGGAGGTATCAGGTATTAATGCGCGCCACTGACAGTATTGACTGCCAGCACGCATTGAGAAGAACACTGGAAACAACATTGGGAGGTATGCATCCACCACAATATTGATTTGCGGCCACCAAAGTTTTCTCGTGGACCATCGGTGATCCATGGACCACTGGTTGGCGACCGCTGGCCTAGATAATTCATTTTAGTTTATTATTGCAACACTTACCTTAGCCAACGTTCATACTACCCTGCACAAACGGCATTTAACTGTGCAAGCTAGTAAAGCCTCGGCACGCACAGGGATCCTCTTATTTAGGAATACAGGTCCCTGTGTTCATTCAGTAAATACATCCCCCCCACAGTTAGAAAACACCCCCTAGGGACACATTAAACCATTTGATCGCCCCTGGTGTCATTAGTACAGTAACAGTGCATATTTTTAGCACTGATTACTGTAGAAATGTCACTGGTAACCCCAAAAGTATACAAAATGTCAGTTAGAGGTCCAATCTGTCTGCTGCAATGTCGCAGTCCCGCTAAAAATCACCGATCACCGCCATTACTAGTAAAAAAAATAAAATAAATAAAAAGTCCAAAAATCTATCCCGTAGTTTGTAAACGCTATAACTTTTGCGCAAACCACCATTACTAGTAAAAAAAAAAAATACAAATGACATAAATCTTTCCCCTAGTTTGTAGATGTGATAACTTTTGCGCAAACCAATCAATATACGCTTATTGGGATTTGTTTGACCAAAAATATGTAGCAAATACAAACTGGACTAAAATGATTAAACAAATTCGATTTTTAATTTTTTTATTTTTTTATTGGGAATGTTATATAGCAGAATTGTCATTCTTTTTTTGGTTATAAAAAAAAAAAAACGCAGAGGTGATCAAATACCACCATAAGAAATCTCTATATTTGGGAAAAAAAGGACATCAATTTTATTTGGGTACAGCGTCGCACGACCACTCAATTATTGGTTAAAATAACACAGTGCCGAATCGCAAAAAATGGTCTGGTCTTCAGGGGGAAAACAAACAAGGCATATTGCCATTCTCTCAGAGAGGAAAATGGAGATCTTCTGTTTCAGAAACACAGATCTCTGTTTTCATTTAGTCAAAGCACCTCCCCCACAGTTAGAAAGCACTCAAAGGGAACACATTTAACCCTTTGATTGCTCGGGATGTTAAACATTTCCCTGCCAGTGTCATTTATACAGTGACAGTGCATTTTATTTTAGCATTGATCACTGTATTGGTGTCACTGGTCCCCAAAAAGTGTCACGGGTAGTGTCAGACAATGTCGCACTCCCACTTAAAATCACTGATTGCCTCCATTACTAGTAAAAACATTTAAAAAAATAAAAAGTCCCTAAATCTATCCCATAGTTTGTAGATGTGATAACTTTTGCGCAAACCAATCAATATACGCAAATTGTGATTTTTTTTTTTTTACCAAAAATAAATATCAGAATACAAATTGGCCTAAAAGGATGAAAACATTTGATTTTTTTTTTTACTTTTTTCGGATGTTTTATAGCAGAATGTTAAAAATTGTGTTTTTTTTTTTCAAAATTGTTGCTCTTTTTTTGTTTATAGCGCAAAAAATAAAAATCGTAGAGGTGATCAAATACCACCAAAAGAAAGCTCTATTTGTGGGGAAAAAAGGACATCAATTTTATTTGGGTACAGCAGGGAGAGGAAGGGGGAGAGAGAGAGAGAGAGGGGGTCAGGGAGAGAGAGTCAGGGAGAAACGGAGAGAGGGGGTTCATGGAGCAAGAGAGAGAGAGGGGGGGCAGGGAGAGAGATGGGGGGTCATGGAGAGAGAGGGGGGGTCAATGAGAGAGAGAGAGAGGGGGTCAGGGAGAGAGAGAGAGGGGGGTCAGGGAGAGAGAGATAGAATGATGGGGTCAGGGAAAGAGAGAGGGGGGCCAGGGAGAGAGAGAGGGGACAGACAGAGGGGGGCTCAGAGAGAGAACGAGAGAGGGGGAGTCAGGGAGAGAGAGATGGGGTCAGGGAGAGAGAGGGGGTCAGGGAGAAAGAGAGGGGGGTCAGGGAGAGAGAGGGGGTTCAGGTAGAGAGAGAGGGGGAGTCAGGGAGAGAGAGGGTCAGAGAGAGAGAGGGGGGTCAGGGAGAGAGAGAGGGGGTCATAGAGAGAGGGGGGGGGTCAGGTAGAGAGAAAGCGTGAGAGGGGGGTCAGGGAGAGAGAGGGGGTCATAGAGAGAGAGAGAGGGGGTCAGGGAGAGAGAAAGCGTGAGAGGGGGGTCAGGGAGAGAAAGGGCACGAAAAGGGGTCAAGGAGAGAGAGAGGGGTCAGGGAGAGAGAGAGAGGGGGGTGTCAGGGAGAGCGAGAGAGGGGGGGTCACAGAGAGAGAGGGGGTTAGGGAGAGAGAGAGAGAGAGGGGGGGGTAAGGGAGAGAGATAGAGAGATGGGGGCAGGGAGAGAGAGAGGGGGACAGGGAAAGAGAGAGATGGGGGTTAGGGAGATAGAGGGAGAGAGAGGGGGGTCAGGGAGGGAGAGAGAGAGGGGGCAGGGAAAGAGAGAGAGGGGGGCTAGGATAGATAGAGAGAGAGAGGGAGAGAGAGAGGGTCAGGGAGAGAGATGGGAGAGGGAGAGAGAGAGAGAGGGGGGCAGGGAAAGAGATAGAGGGGGGTTAGGAGAGATAGAGAGAGAGGGGGAGAGATAGGGGGTCAGGGAGAGAGAGAGGGGGGTTAGGGATGATAGAGAGCGAGGGAGAGAGGGGGGTCAGGGAGAGAGGGGGGGTTTGGAGAGATAGAGAGAGGGAGAGAGAGAGGGGCAGTGAAAGAGAGAGAGGGGGGTTAGGAGAGGTAGAGAGAGAAAGAGAGGGAGAGAGAGGGGGGTTAGGAGAGATAGAGAGAGAAAGAGAGGGAGAGAGAGAGAGAGAGATAGGGGGGTCAGGGAGAGAGGGGGGGTCAGGGAGAGAGAGAGATAGGGAGAGGGAGAGAGAGGGGGGGGTTAGGGAGATAGAGAGAGAGGGAGAGAGAGGGGGTCAGGGAGAGAGAGGGGGAAGCAGGGTCTGGTCAGTAAAAGTGCTCACTCAATTTGAATGGTCCCGGGGCTCACTGGCTCATTCAGCAGTTTTTCAAGGTGTCTGTCTGCTTAGGATTGCCACCTCATCCCTTTAATTAAGGACACACATTAATTACAAGGGTTCTGTGGCCGATTAAGGTGGTAATTAAACTCACTTGGTGCCTTATCTGTATTATATCAGCCTCAGAACCCCTGTAATTAATATGTGTCCTGGATTAAAGGGATGAGGTGGCAACCCCATGTCTGCTGCTTCTTTCTTTCCACCCACCTCTCCTTCACAGATGGAGCACACAGGAGGGGCGGAGCACACAGGAGGGGCGGAGCACACAGGAGGGGCGGGACTCGGGAGAAGGGATGTGTGAAGCTGCTCAGGGCAATCTGCAGGCATGCTGGAGGCGGAGTGGACAGAGCAGTATGAGGAATGGATCCTCAGAGCAGAGGACGGAGCGGGCATCGGAGGATGAGAGGGGAGGAGAGAAGCAGGTGGATAGGATTTCCGGGGGGTGGGAACTAATTTCTGCACCCCTCACTTCCTTCTCCCACCAGCAGGCGGCTTGTTACTTTCTGCTGTGTTTTAGGCAGAACACCTGGTGCTTCCCCACCTCCCCCCTCCCAGGGACCGGGCTGCGCCCTAGGTGACTCCCTGGTTCGCCTAGTGGTAGCATCGGCCCTGGTTGTACCTTCATTAAAGCGGAAGTACAGCCTAAAACCTTAAATTCTCCCCTCCAATCCTTAATGTGAGCGGAGTTCAGCCTTATGTGTCACAATGAAAAAAATGACAGTTTTTCTACCTTTATTTTGCAGTATTCAGTGCTGTCACATGACTTCAATTCCTCTTCCTGCTGAGTCCAAGAGAAGCAAGTGGGTGTGGCTACTGAAACCCAGTGACATCACTTCCAGGGAGGGGCACTGTTCCTGTGTAGCTAGTGGGCGTATACAGAACGGGAGGAGCTGATCATAGGTTCCCGCCCACTCTTCTCTCATCAGTAAGGATGCATTGTACATCCTAATTTATGAGACAATGAAGAAGTAATTCACACAGGACACGGGGGTGGAGCTGGAAGTGCTCGGGGGTCTCAGCTCCCAGTCTACAATGATCATAGTACAGGCAACCACACCAAGTCTATGTTTCCACTAGTGTGACTAATCAATGGAACCTGTTCCCATCTGTGTGACTTTGCATCAAAATCGCACTCTAAATCGCAATTCAATAGACACTTTTTCGGACTTTATATATTGCACATTTGCACCTCTTAGCCGCCTCTTCAATATCAACCACGTTCACGCGGCTCCTACGAAGCTGTCTCACCCGGAAGCAGTCCAGCAGCATGGGGAGATGGAAGAAGAAACAGCGTGGAGCTCAACAGGGGAGGTCCCAAAACTCGCGGTGGAACACACGCCTCGCTTGTAGACCGCAGGAACATAGTGACGTCACAGGGGCGGAAACGCGTTTTTCGGAGCATGCGCAGTAACGCTCCTTCCTCAGACCGATCACGCGCTGGACGGCTTCCGGGTGGAGCCGCGTGAACGTACCCTAGTGATGTCTTATCATGCCTGCTTTTCTTAACCATCATGTAAGTGACCCTTGATTTTATGTAATAAATGGTTGATATTACGCTTAGAGGCGCCATCTTCTTCTTTCGTTTTATGTATCCTTTTGGAGCGTGCTTCTGCTCTCTGGAAGAGCAGCCCTGGGGACAGTAAGGATACCATTCACCCACACTAAAGGTCAACTTTGGGGGCTGAAGAGTTCGACATATATATTAGCTAAATCATCGATCTCTCTCTGCCTCTGTCCAAACCATCCCCCCCACACAGTTAGTAAGCACAAAAGGGAACAGATTTAAGCCATTGATCACCCCCTGTGTTAACCCCTCCTCTGCCAGTGTCATTTATACAGTAGCAGTGCATATTATTTAGCACTGATCACTGTATTAATGTCTCTGATCCCCAAAAAGTGTTAAAAATGTCAGTTAGGGGTCCGATCTGTCCGCCGCAATGTTGCAGTCCCGCTAAAAAATTGCCGCCATTACTAATTAAAAAAATAAATAAATAAAAAGTCCAAAAATCTAGCTCGCACTTTGTAAACGGGATAACTTTTGCGCAAACCAATTAAAATACGGTTTTGGGGATTTTTTTTTTTTACCAGAAATATGTAGCAGAATACAAATTGGCCTAAACTGACAAAAAAAAAATTGTTTTTTAAAAAAAATTTTATTGGGAATGTTTTTATAGCAGAAAGTAAAAAAAATGCATTTTATTCAAAATTGCCGCCATATTTTTTGTTTAAAGCGCAAAATCTAAAAACTGCATCGGTGATCAAATACCACCAAAATAAAGCTCTATTTCTGGGGGGAAAAAAGAACATCAGTTGTATTTGGGTACGGTGTCGCACGACCACGCAATTGTCAGTTAAAGCAACATAGTGCCAAATCGCAAAAAAAAAAATGGCCTGGTGACAAGGGGGGTAAAACCTTCCGGGGGTGAAGTGGTTAAGGGGTGGACACACACGGAATGACCCACCGGCTGTTCTTTCAATAGAGACTTTTTCTGACTTTATATATTGCACATTTGCACTGTCGTAGTCGTTATATATATAATTTTTCACTTTGGATTTATCCACTTTGTTTGCACTTCAATTAATCAGAGACGGGGTCTCTGCACTATATTGCACTTTATTGGCTATTTACCCATTTGGCACATCATATATATACGGTATTCAATGTATGCCTTTTACACTGGTATTTTTATATACTAATTTTGTAGTAGCGGTATCACAATTTTTTCCTCTTATTTAATTGTTTTTTTTTTTAATTTTTTGGATTCATTTGTCCTGTTAGCACCTTATTTATTCAGAGACGGTGTCTCTGTAACACATTGCACTTTAGCAAGATACTTACCTTATTTGGCACAGCAATTGTATAATAGTGATGTTTTATACTGTTCACTATATATATTTATTTATTCTTTTTTAGCAGAGCTACCACCTTATGTAATTTTATTTTATTCATTTTCTGGCTAGCTGCTTGCCTAGCTTAGAAAGTCTTATCTAAACTAGACAAAAATCTCCCTTTTATCTGAATTTGCTAAGCGGTCTTTTACTTCCTGAAAAAGTTGTCAGTCTTTCTTATGCTGGCCATACAGGCACAGAATTTCGGCCGTTTGCAGACTGAACGGTCAAAAGCGAATTGGCCACTAACTGACAGAATAAACTCTTTTACATAATCGTTTTCATGATCATAATGATCGTTCGATAACATGCGCAATATGAGTCAGAATATTATTTTCGTTTCAATTTTACCATACACGTAAAAACTTTCGTAGAAAAGATTAAAAGTTTTCACTATGGATCCATCGGCATTAGCCGGGCACACGATCAAAATCGTCGGTAAATTTGTGTTCACCAACGGCCCGATTTTTCGAACGATTTTTCCTAAAACTACCATTTTCGGCCAAAATTCTGTGCGTGTATGGCCAGCATTAGACAGGCATGTATGGATCTGCCCAGCCCCGCGCCCCATCCCTCCTATCCTTCACAGAACATGATCTCCTCCTGCCTTCATTGCCTGGTTGAGGCTAGCAGCTTTTCCCGAGAGAGAGAGAGGGGGTCACGTGACCGACACAATATATGAAAGAAATATGGTACAAAAGGAACATTTTTTAAAGTCATTTGTCCTGTTAGCACCTTATTTATTCAGAGACGGTGTCTTTGTATCACATTGCACTTTAGCAAGATACTTACCTTATTTGGCACAGCAATTGTATAATATTGATGTTTTATACTGTTCACTATATACAGTATATATATATATATATTTATTCTTTTTTAGAAGAGCTACCACATTATGTCATTTTATTTTATTCATTTTCTGGCTAGCTGCTTGTCTAGCTTAGAAAGTCTTATCTAAGCTAGACAAAAATCTCCCTTTTATCTAAATTTGCTAAGCTGTCTTTTACTTCCTGAAAAGGTTGTCAGTCTTTCTTAGACAGGCAAGCCTAGACCTGCCCAGCCCCGCCCCCATCCCTCCTATCCTTCACAGAACATGATCTCCTCCTGCCTTCATTGCCTTGTTGAGGCTAGCAGCTTTTAAAGAGAGAGAATGAGGGGGGGGGGGGGTTTCACATGACCGGCGCAATATATGAAAGAAATATGGTACAAAAGGAACATTTTTGAAAGTAATTTGTCCTGTTAGCACCTTATTTATTAAGAGACGGTGTCTCTGTATCACATTGCACTTTAGGAAGATGCTTACCTTATTTGGCACAGCAATTGTATGATATTTACCCACTTAAGCCCCGGAGGATTTGGCTGCTCAAAGACCAGGGCTTATTTTGCGATTCGGCACTGCGTGACTTTAACGGACAATTGCGCGGTCGTGCGACGCTGTACCCTAATGAAATTGACGTCCTTTTTTTCCCACAAATAGAGCTTTCTTTTGGTGGTATTTGATCACCTGGCCAATTTTTACTTTTTGCGCCATAAACAAAAAAAGAGCGACAATTTTGAAAAAATAATATTTTTCACATTTTTTTATATGAAATTCCCCCCCAAAAAATGTAAAAATCTAAATTTTTTCACGTTTTCCACTACATATTTTTGGTGAAAAAAAACTCGCAATAAGCATATTTTGATTGGTTTGCGCAAAAGTTATTCCTTTCTCTAACTACGGGAAAGATTTATGTAATTTTTATTTTTTTTATTATTTAACTAGTAATGGCGGCGATCTGCGATTTTTTTTTGCAGGACTGCGACTTTGCGGCGGACAGATCGGACCCCTGACTGACATTTTTTACGCTTTTGGGGGTACCAGTGACATTACTACAGTAATCAGTGCTATACATATGCACTGTTACTGTAAAAATGACACTGGCAGGGAAGGGGTTAACTTTATTAGAGATCCAGGGGTAAAGTGTGTCCCTAGGGGCGTGCTTCTAACTGTTAAGGGGTGTGGCTAATGATGTAACCACAGAGACATACGATCCTACATAGCAGGATCGTATGATCTCTGCAGTTACACCAGGGAGAATGGCAGGCGTCTTTGTTTACATCAGCCGCCTGCCTTTCTCCCTCTCCAGCGGGAGATTTCGAGTGGCGGGCGGACATCGGAGCTGCCGGTCACTCGCGCGGTGATGCCCGTGAACGAGCGGAGGTGGGAGCGCGCCTCTGGCGGCACGCGCTCTCCCCCTATTGGCTCGCAGGGGAGTGACGTACCCATACGTCACTTTGCCTGCACGGGGCTGACCACCGCAGTATATGTACTTGCGGCGGTCGGCAAGTGGTTACGTTTTATTCCATTCACTTGATATATTTATTCTTTTTTTAGCAGCGCTACCACATCTTGTCAATTTATTTTATTTATTTTCATATGTGGGAACACATTTAGGTGGTATTTTATTTATCGCAGTTTGGTTCTTACAAGGGTAGCGCACAATTATATTTGATTCCAATAGCCTAGAAAATGAATAATATCAAAGATAAAGATATGTAATTTTTGACTGGAGTTTCCCTTTAACCGCTTGTCGACTGCTCACAGTATATTCACTGCGGCAGTCAGCCCCTCACAGGCAGAGCGACATAGGTCTACGTCACTAGCCTGTGAGGGCTCAGGGAGCAAGCGTGCGCCGCCGGAGGCGCGCTCCTGCTCCTGCGCGGTCATGAACCCCCCCCAGCGCGTGTGACCGGTGGACCTGATCGTCCGCCGGTCACTCACGATCGTCGGTGGAGAGGGAGAAAGGCAGGCGGCTTGTGTAAACAAGCCGCCTGTCATTCTCCCCTGTGTAATAACAGTGATCATACGGTTCTACTAGGTAGGACCGTTGATCACTGTTCCTACACCTCAAGCCACAGCCAATCACAGTTAGAATCACGCCCCTTGGGACACACATAGCCCCTCCCTCTCAAAAAAAAGTTAACCCCTTCATTGCCAGTGTAATTTTACAGTAACAGTGCATATGTATAGCACTGATTACTGTAGAAATGTCACTGGTAACCCCAAAAGTGTCAAAAATGTCAGTCAAGGGTCCGATCTGTCCGCCGCAATGTCGCAGTCCCGCAAAAAAATCACAGATCGCCGCCATTACGCGTTAAAAAAAAAAAACAACAAAAATGACAAAAATCTTTCCCTTTGTTAGTAAACGCGATAACTTTTGCGCAAACCAATCAAAATACGCTTTTTGCGATTTTTTTTTTTTACCAAAAATATGTAGCAGAAAACAAATTGGCCTAAAATGATAAAAAATTTTGATTTTTAAATTTTTGGGGGGGGGGGAATTTCATATAAAAAAATGTGAAAAATATTGTTATTTTTGCAAAATTGAGGCTCTTTTTTTGTTTATAGCGCATGATCAAAAAATCGCACAGGTGATCAAATACCACCAAAAGAAAGCTCTGTTTGTGGGAAAAAAAGGACATCAAATTCGTTTAGGTACAGCGTCGCACGACCGCGTAATTGTCAGTTAAAGTCACGCAGTGCCGAATCGCAAAATAGGCCCTGGTCAGGAAGGGGGTAAAATCTTCCGGGGCTTGAGTGGTTAATATACGCTTTTGTACCACAATTTTTTCACCCTGATAAAAAAGTTTGTATAAAAAAAATGTAACCATATTTGCTACACTTAGAGGCGCCTCTTCTTCTCTTTTATACTTAGTTGTGATGTGACGCTACTTGTATACAAAGACATCGCTTGTTTATTAAGTCACAATTTATAAAAAAAAATTAGCTTGTCTTGCAAAACCCTCTCAAACCAAGTTACTCTCAATCCGAGGTTTTACTGTAAAGGGAAAGAATATGCCGGTAGCGTTGTGCCGCCCTCACCCTAATAGAACTCCAGCCGAAGATGAAAGAACATTGATCAGCAGACAGAACTCATCCCGAGCTAATAAATATTTAAACTGGATGTGATGAGTGTGGTGTATATCCATCCTGATATAATGCCCGGCGGAAGCTTTGTCCTTGGTTATACATCTTCTAAGTGTAGCAGACTGCCATGATATGATAGGCGGGGGACTTTGAGGATCTCTCCACAGGACATTTCCCTGACTATAATTATTTTAAATGAAGAATACGTGAGAATAAATACATTGCGGGTGCAGCCGAACTGTGCCGGAGGATCCACACTGCGCCGACATGCTATGCAGGAGAAAGCGCCTGTATTTGTTTTACATAATTACCAGCTCAGGAAGAATAAAACCCCTTCGCTGATCTGAGTGTTATCAGCTCCAGCGGTATTAGGAGATGAAACAATGTAGCGCCGCCAAATTTTCTATACTCTTCCTTTCACCTTTAATGGCGGTGTGAACTGCCTGCGAGTCGGGTGCGATGCGGGAACCCGCAGTGGATTGGCAGGGTCCCCGCATCGCAGCGGTGTTAACTGCCACTTAGAGCTTTGCAATTAATATTTCTCTCAGCCAATTAATTATTTTACAGAAATTTGGCTTCTTGTTTTTTTTTTTTAAGCACCTTTTCCAGGAGTTTAACCACTTGCCTACCAGGCACGTTCACCCCCTTCCTGCCCAGGCCAATTCTCAGCTTTTAGCGCTTGACGCATTTTGAATGACAATTACGCGATCATGCTGCACTGTACCAATATGACATTTTTATCATTTTTATCACACAAATGGAGCTTTCTTTGGTAGTATTTATTCACCACTAGGGTTTTTATTTTTTGCTGACTGAACATTTTGAAAAAAAAAAAAACGTTTTTCATAGTTTAATGATTTTTTTATAGTTTGGTGGTAAACTGATGGGCAATGATGAGGCTGCACAGATAGGCACTGATAGGCGGCACTGATAGGTGGCACTAATGGACACTAATTGGCAGCCTTGGTGGGCACTGATTAGCAGCACTGGTGGGCACTGATGGGACTGCACTGATAATCAGGACCCTAATAATCAATGCCATGATTATCAGTGTATTATTAGCAGCACTGGTGGGCACTGATAGGCTGCACTGGTGGGCCCTGATAAGGAGGCACTGATGAGGCTGCGCTGATAGGTGGCACTGATGGGCACTGATAGGTGGCACTAATGGACACTAATTGGCAGCCTTGGTGGGCACTGATTAGCAGCACCAGTGGGCACTTATTGACAGCACTGGTGGGCACTGATGGGACTGCACTGATAATCAGGACCCTAATAATCAATGCCCTGATTATCAGTATATTATTAGCAGCACTGGTGGGCACTGATAGGCTGCACTGGTGGGCCCTGATAAGGAGGCAATGATGAGGCTGCACTGATAGGCGGCACTGATGGGCACTGAAAGGTGGCACTGATGGGCTATGATAGGTGGCAATAATGGACACTAATTGGTAGCCTTGGTGGGCACTAATTAGCAGCACCGGTGGGCATTTATTGGCAGCACTGGTGGGCACTGATGGGACTGCACTGATAATCAGGACACTAACAATCAATGCCCTGATTATCAGTGTATTATTAGCAGTACTGGTGGGCACTGATAGGCTGCACTGGTGGGCCCTGATAAGGAGGCAATGATGAGGCTGCACTGATAGGCGGCACTGATGGGCTATGATAGGTGGCACTAATGGACACTAATTGGTAGCCTTGGTAGGCACTGATTAACAGCACCGGTGGGCACTGATGGGACTGCACTGATAATCAGGACACTAATAATGAATGCCCTGATTATCAGTGTATTATTAGCAGCACTGGTGGGCACTGATAGGCTGCACTGGTGGGCCCTGATAAGAAGGCAATGATGAGGCTGCACTGATAGGCGGCACTGATGGGCACTGCTAGGTGGTACTGATGGGCACTGAAAGGTGGCACTGATGAGAGGCACTGATGGGCAGCACTGATAGGTGGCACTGATGGGCACTGATAGGTGGCACTGATGGGCACTGATAGGTGGCACTGATGGGCACTGATTAGTGGCACTAATAGGTGAGACTGATAGACACTTATTAGCAGCCTTAGTAGGCACTGATTAGCAGCATCAGTGGGCACTGATTGGCATTACTGGTGGGCACTGATGGGACTGCACTGATAATCAGGAAACTAATAATCAATACCCTGATTATCAGTGCAGCAGATGTCCCTTTAACACAAGCTGGTTATATCGTTAACCGATAACCGGCTTGTGCTTATATCGTGATCAGCTGTGATTGGACACAGCTGATCACATGGTAAAGGGCAACTGTGATTGGCTCTTTACCCTGATCTATGATCAACTGTGTCCTAAAGACACATATGATGCCTTTCCGCCCTTCAATGTGCAACTACACTGTAACCGTCATTTGGCTACAGTGCGGTCAGGAACTGGTTAAAATATACTCAAAAAATAACAACTAAATTATGATTGGAATAAAAGGAAATATAAATCAGCCAAACGTTACACAATGAGCTCATCAACTGGGACCACAATGAGAATAACAGATCAAGGAAATATATAAAGAATAAACATAAAATCATAGTCCACAGAGCGTGTCGGAGTACATACACCTAATGGGAAATTCAAATCCCATATGAAGCTTGTGAGTTGGATCGGACGAGCAGGGCTCCCAGAACCCCGAATCACAATGTGTGCCAGTTACTTACCAGAAATATCTGATCTCAACATATAAGAGATCAAATGCTCTTAAACGGGTGAATTAAAGTGGTTGTACACCTCAAACATGAAATATGAACGAAGCATATCCCTCCGTAGTGTGTACTTGTCTCAATCCAGAGCACAAAGTGTCATTTCTCTCTGCTGCCTCCTTTCTCAACTATCTGCATGAGTCGCTTCTGACAAATTTTCCTGACACCAAGAGAAAAATGGTGACAGGGGAGGGATCTCCAGCACGCCGCCTGTGATTTCCAGCCTCAGCTCTGTTCCTGTGTGGCATGTGAAGGGGGTGTGTCTACTGCCTTTAGTGTTCATTTTGTCAACGAAAACATTTTCGTCAAAATTTTCACCAGCGAGGAAAACTAAACCAAGAGTACACCATTTTCATTAATTGACGAAAACTATGACGAAATCCAATCACATTTTAGTTAACGAACTAAAGCTAAATGAAAATGTGAGGCAGGGACGTTTACCTTTGTGAACTTCTGGTTTCCACAGAGCTCCGCCTCCTTCTGCTCCCAGCAAGCAAGCGACTGTGCAGCCAGCATTACAGTCCTCCGAGTCCTCAGACCACCATCCAGAGCAGCACTGTGCAATACAGACCTCCCGAAGAGAGTCCCACTCCCAACTCATGATGATGATGACCATCCAGCGCAGAGAGCACTGTGAATGTGTACATTACAATTACAGGCTTGAGGCCTCCCCTCAGACCACCATCCGTCCACTGTGTGTGCATTACAGGTCTCCTCTGACCACCGACATCAAGAGCACTGTGCAAACCAGGTCATCCCTCAGAACTGATACTATCATCCAGCACTGTGCAACATTACAGGCCTCTCAGAGTCAGACCACCACCCCAGAGTACTGTGCATTACAGGCCTTCCCTCAGATCACCGTCCGCCCAGACCACTGTGTGTGCATTACAGGCCTCTTCTGACCACCGGCATCCAGAGCACTGTGCATTACAGGTCATCCCTCAGACCTGATACCACCATCCAGCACTGTGCAGAATTACAGGCCTCTCAGAATCAGACCACCATCCTAGAGCACTGTGCATTATAGGCCTCCCCTCAGATCACCATCCAGAGCACTGTGCAGCATTACAGGTCTCTCATGCCACCATCCAGAGCACTGGGCAGCATTACAGGCCTCTCATACCATCATCCAGAGCACTGTGTAGCATTTCAGCCCCCGTCCAGAGCACTGTGTAGCATTACAGGGCTCTGAGACCACCGTTCAGAGCACTGTGTAGCATTGCAGTCACTGTCCAGAGCACTGTGCAGCATTACAGGCCTCCCAGACCACTGTTCAGAGCACTATTCAGCATTACAGCTACCATCCAGAGCACTGTGCGGCATTACAGGCCTCTCATACCATCATCCAGAGCACTGTGTAGCATTACAGGCCTACTCAGACCACCCTCCAGAGCACTGTGTAGCATTACAGCCACCGTCTAGAGCACTGTGTAGCATTACAGCCACCGTCTAGAGCACTGTCTAGCATTACAGCCACCGTCCAGAGCACTGTGCAGCATTACAGGCCTCTCAGACCACCGTTTAGAGCACTATGCAGCATTACAGCTACCATCCAGAGTACTGTGCAGCATTACAGCCACTGTCCAGAGCACTGTGCAGCATTACAGGCCTCCTTACTGTCCTAAGACCATCCAGAGCACTGTGCATTGCAGGCCTCCTCTTCACTGGCCACGTCCAGATCTCACCGAGGACTTCACTTATGATGAGAAAATTCTCATCTATGTACATTGCAGGGATTTTTTTTTTTAACAAACTTTGTTGTAGTCAGATTGCATACCTTTCGTTTTTGTGAAGTGATAGCGGTTTGTTTGTCTGGCCAAGTTGTGCACTTAGTCACTGAATCTTAACGGGAGTGATTTCCTAATATCTATCAGCTGCTGCTTTCCTGGTATAGAAGTATCTCACCAAAAAAAAAAAAAAAAAATTATATATATATATATATATAGGGATGTGGTCACTGGGAGGGGCACTGTCAATACTCAGCACAGGGCACCTAAAGGCCTAAGGCTGGCCCTGGGAAGGGCCATACATGTAGTATATTATAGAGAGAAAACTTGGAGCTGACTGTGTGGGGTGAGAGAGAAAGTAAAAAATCCAACCCCACAGTTACCGAAAACCTCCACTGATGGGTCAAGTCAAGCCAGTGATTGCATCTTCCATCTGTGAAGGAGAAAAATTAATTGATTGAAAAACTTTATAACAAAATATGAAAAACATTTTGTTTTTGTTTTTTCAAAATGTTCTGTCTTTTTTTGTTTGTTTAGCAAAAAATAAAAAAACACAGTGGTGGTTAAATACCACCAAAAAACACTATTTGTGTGGAAAAAAAATGATAAAACTATCATTTTAGATACAGCGTTGCACGACTGTGCAATTGTCATTCAATGGGTGATAGCGCTGAAAGCTGAAAAATGGCCTGGGCAGGAAGGGGGTGAAAGTGCCCAAAAAGCAAGTGGGTAAATCAGCATCCACCATATTACTCTTATTGTCTGTTATAACTCATAGGATCTTCCTCTTAGGTATGCATAGTTGCCAACATTTGAAAAAAATGTCCAGGGACACTTTGTAGCACAGCTATCAATTACTAAAAAAAACTGAAGAAAACCGGCTTGTATTTATACCTCTTCAGTTTTTTCATATTCAGGGGTAGAGACGCAAAGCATCACCTGCTTGTGCCTCATTTAAAGTCCCAAACTGCCTATATTTTACATGTAATCAGGGATGGAGAGACGCTGTGCCTTACAGGCTGGTGCCTCATTTAAAGTCCCATTTTGTCTTTACTACATATACTAAAGGGATGGAGGTGCGTGCTTCTCAGCTGGTCATTTTCAGTTTGCACCCTATGGCTATTGCACAGCCAATAGTATTCAATTACAGCTAAGATACATTTAAGACCAGTCATAGATGGGAACAGGTTGGGGGAGGATTGGGCCACCTCCAGGCCCACCTGTTTCCCGTCCATCCATTAGCAACCATGTGCTTCCACTGTGGAGACACTCAAATTCAGTAGTGTTAGGACCTCAACTTATACAGGGTGCCTTGAAGGGGCCTTGCAGCTTACACATGCGTTTGCAAATGTGTGTCAACTAAACCCCTGTTTTTAACCTACATTGTTAGACAGGTTTATTCGGTTGGTTAGCAGACTGGTGGGTGAGTATACCAAGCTAGGGGCCGGCTGTTTTCCATGCACCTCTTTTAGTCCCCTTTTTCTTTAGTTTTTTTCATATACAGGGATGGAGACGCAAAGCATCACCTGCTTGTACCTAATTTAAAGTCCCAAATTGCCTATATTTTACATGTAATCAGGGATAGAGACAATGTGCCTTACAGGCTGGTGCCTCATTTAAAGTCCCATTTTGTCTTTACTACATATACTAAAGGGATGGAGGTGCGTGCTTCTCAGCTGGTCATAGCTATTTCACAGCCAATAGTTTTCAATTACAGCTAAGATACATTTAAGACAAGTCATAGATGGGAGCAGGTTGGGGGAGGATTGGGCCACCTCCAGGCCCACCTGTTTCCCGTCCATCCATTAGCAACCATGTGCTTCCACTGTGGAGACACTCAAATTCAGTAGTGTTAGGACTGCAAGTTATACAGGGTGCCGTGAAGGGGCCTTGCAGCTTACACATGCGTTTGCAAATGTGTCAACTAAACCCCTGTTTTTAACCAGCATTGTTAGACAGGTTTATTCGGTTGGTTAGCAGACTGGTGGGTGAGTATACCAAGCTAGGGGCCGGCTGTTTTCCATGCACCTCTTTTAGTCCCCTTTTTCTTCAGTTTTTTCATATACAGGGATGGAGACGCAAAGCATCACCTGCTTGTGCCTCATTTAAACTCCCAAACTGCCCACATTTTACATGTAATCAGGGATGGAGAGGTGCTGTGCCTTACAGGCTGGTGCCTCATTTAAAGTCCCATTTTGTCTTTACTACATATACTAAAGGGATGGAGGTGCGTGCTTCTCAGTTGGTCATTTTCAGTTTGCACCCTATGGCTATTTCACAGCCAATAGTTTACAATTACAGCTAAGATACATTTAAGACCAGTCATAGATGGGAGCAGGTTGGGGGAGGATCGGGCCACCTCCAGGCCCACCTGTTTCCCGTCCATCAATTAGCAACCATGTGCTTCCACTGTGGAGACACTCAAATTCAGTAGTGTTAGGACTGCAAGTTATACAGGGTGCCGTGAAGGGGCCTTGCAGCTTACACATGCATTTGCAAATGTGTGTCAACTAAACCCCTGTTTTTAACCTACATTGTTAGACAGGTTTATTCGGTTGGTTAGCAGACTGGTGGGTGAGTATACCAAGCTAGGGGCCGGCTGTTTTCCATGCACCTCTTTTAGTCCCCTTTTTCTTCAGTTTTTTCATATACAGGGATGGAGACGCAAAGCATCACCTGCTTGTGCCTCATTTAAAGTCCCAAACTGCCTACATTTTACAGCTATCAATTACTAACCACACCCACTTCCCTGAAGCCCCGCCCACTCTGCATAATTCATCTCCGCCTATATTACAGGGTCTACTTAATAAAGAGAGAATTACAGGAAATTGAAAAGGGAATTTCAAACTTAAGGCCAAAGTAGCAGAGTTGGAATAATTCTCCCATTCAGCTGCACTACTTCTGCCTAAAGTTTAAAATTCTCATCAAAATTCCCTGCAATTCTAAAGAGTCAAAATATTGTTTTTTTTTTTTTCAAGAGTGTGACCGTACAAAAAAAGTAATATGTAAATATAAATAAAGTGCAAGGTGTAAATAAGTAGGATTATACTTTGGCCCCTTTCACACGAACGATCCGATCAGATCCGCCTGTCAGTTTTTTAGGCGGATCTGATCGGATCCTCCATGCATCCCTATGGGAGAGCGGATATCAGCGGTGACATGTCTGCTGACACCCGCTGCCATCCGTATCCGGACGGATGGAAACCCTATTTTCCATCTGTCCAGGGGATCGGATCGGGTGGGATCGGATGAGAACGGACAGGCGGTTCTCATCCAGTTCCCCATAGAGAGCAGCGGGGGCTCTGACACCTCCCTCTCCCAGTGCGGAGACGGAGCTGTCATCCGCCTGCTCAGCGGGGATTGGCGGATCCCCACTGAGCAGAGAACGGTCCGCACCGGACTGCGGACCGCGTGAAAGGAGCCTATCTGGTATAATTAGGTCTTCATGTCTGTGAATGTGTCTTCACTCTCCAGGGGTCCTTCTCTGCTCTTTTGTGGCGACCGGCGCCGGCGAGAAGCTGCCAAGAATGAGTCCCTTTGATTTAAAAATGGCGCCAGGCGGCCCCAATATGTAACTGCGCATGCGCCCGCCCTGCCGAGATTGTACGAGCTTTCCCGAGCCCGGCAGGCGTCAGAACAGCACATACGCAGTTACAATGTTTTTAGGGGCACCGGCTGCCTGTAATGGGCATTTACGGGCAGCCCAATTAACGGGCGCTTACTGGGACAATGTAAATTACCCGGGACAGGCTGCTATTTGCCGGGACTGTCTCGGCAAAAAATGGGACAGTTGGCAAGTATGGGTATGTCTCACTCCTGCAAGCATTTCTCCACAGTGATTTAACTGACTGTACAGTGTGTGGGTGGGCTATTTGTTCAAGGGCCAACAATTTATATGTGTTCAGATTTATTTTGTTTAATTAACAACAGAAAAGTAGCATGCACATATAGCAAAAAGAGAAGCTGTGACTCAAAAAAGCAATAGAGATGTCATGTGATCTCAGGGGGTTGTCCTAAGGGCCTGGAGATTAGCAGTGAGGAACTGAACTCCGGAGGTCCAGAGGAGCTGACTGAGAGGGGAGACACTGGAGGATCTGTCTCTGCAGTACAGTGAGTAAAAAATCTCTCGTCAAGGGGCCTGACCTGAGGGGGGCCATCCCTGCTCCTAGGATAGTCAGTGGACGGGTGTCGGTTGAAAGGAGATGCTGGGGAGAGTGTCCTGAAGTTATCATCCAACAAGTCGTCTTGTTAGGAAGTAAAGAGCAAGAGACTTAACCCTTTCTACTCTTGTGGCAGTGTGGATTAAGCAGCCCAGCTGTTTCCATTTAACCTAGAAGGCTTGAAGATAGAAGTCCTCAGCTAATGTGAATAGTTCAACTGGAGTAACCCACTATTCCCTTCTCTTATCCCAGTTCCAAATAAACACCAAAAATCCAACACCCCTAGGCTGTTTATTTGTGTGACGAGTCATCAGGAGCAAGGAGGGATCCACGGACTATATCTCAAGATAACTGTGTGCTGGTAATCAGGGGAGCCCGTCAAGTCATTATTCAGCAAGCCTTGCGGGGACAGTGCTACATGTATAATTACGCTTGCTAACCTTCTCTTCATTTAGGCTACGATTGACCTACTAAAATTGTTTAAAATACCTCAAGATGTGTCGGTAAGTGCTGGGTGAATGAGGTGTGTCATTTTCAGGCGTGCAGAGAAATCGCGAGACAATTCAGCGGCTCCCCTGGGGGGTAGCACTACAAAAGGAATGATAGTTTTTTCTTTAAATACAACTATAAGTACAAACTCGATTCCAAAAAAGTTGGGACGCTGTACAAATTGTGAATAAAAACAGAATGCAATGATGTGGAAATTTCAAATTTCAATATTTTATTCAGAATACAACAAAGATGAGATATCAAATGTTTAAACTGAGAAAATGTATCATTTTAAGGGAAAAATAAAATGATTTTAAATTTCATGGCATCAACACATCTCAAAAAAGTTGGGACAAGGCCATGTTTACCACTGTGTGGCCTCCCCTCTTCTTTTTATAACAGTCTGCAAACGTCTGGGGACTGAGGAGACAAGTGGCTGAAGTTTAGGAATAGGAATGTTGTCCCATTCTTGTCTAATACAGGCTTCTAGTTGCTCAACTGTCTTAGGTCTTCTTTGTTGCATCTTCCTCTTTATGATGCGCCAAATGTTTTCTATGGCTGAAAGGTCTGGACTGCAGGCTGGCCATTTCAGTACCCGGATCCTTTTTCTACGCAGCCATGATGTTGTAATTGATGCAGTATGTGGTCTGGCATTGTCATGTTGGAAAATGCAAGGTCTTCCCTGAAAGAGACAACGTCTGGATGGGAGCATATGTTGTTCTAGAACTTGGATATACCTTTCAGCATTGATGGTGCCTTTCCAGATGTGTAAGCTGCCCATGCCACACGCACTCATGTAACCCCATACCATCAGAGATGCCGGCTTCTGAACTGAGCGCTGATAACAACTTGGGTTGTCCTTGTCCTCTTTAGTCCGGATGACATGCCATCCCAGTTTTCCAAAAAGAACTTCAAATTTTGATTCGTCTGACCACAGAACAGTTTTCCACTTTGCCACAGACCATTATAAAGGAGCCTTGGCCCAGAGAAAACGCCTGCGGTTCTGGATCATGTTTAGATATGGCTTCTTTTTTGGCCTATAGAGTTTTAGCCGGCAACGGTGAATGGCGCGGTGGATTGTGTTCAGCGACAATGTTTTCTGGAAGTATTACTGTTGTGATTTCCATTACAGTAGCATTCCTGTATGTGATGCAGTGCCGTCTAAGGGCCCGAAGATCACTGCCATCCAGAATGGTTTTCCGGCCTTGACCGTTAAGCCCGTTAAGCACAGAGATTGTTCCAGATTCTCTGAATCTTTGGATGATATTATGCACTGTAGGTGATGAGAACTTCAAACTCTTTGCAATTTTGCTCTGAGAAACTCCTTTCTGATATCGCTACAATATTTTTCGCCGCAGCATTGGGGGAATTGGTGATCCTTTGCCCATCTTGACTTCTGAGAGACACGGCCACTCATACCCAATCATGTTGCCAATTGACCTAATAAGTTGCAAATTGGTCCTCCAGCTGTCCTTTATATGTACATTTAACTTATTGCTACCTATCCCAACGTTTTTGGAATGTGTAGCTCTCATAAAAACCAAAATGAGCCAATATTTGGCATGACATTTCAAAATGTCTCACTTTCAACATTTGATATGTTATCTATATTATATTGTGAATAAAATATAAGTTTATGAGATTTGTAAATTAGTCCATTCCTTTTTTATTCACAATTTGTACAGTGTCCCAACTTGTTTGGAATTGGGTTTGTAGACAGTTTCCAACATTTATCATTGAAAACAGGTAATGGAAGGGGTTAAATATATTCATATTGTGATATATTGTGATATGTAATACCAGCACTGGAATGGGAAAACTACTGATCAACAGATGAGAAAGGTCCCTGACCTGTTTCTTGATGTTTGTTGTAGAAAAATGGAGCTGCCATCAAACATCTCCACTGATCTGCAGCACAGCACGTCATTTGTCATGTAGTCGTGGCTGCATGAGTCAGTTACCTTGTATATAAGAAATATGGTTTATATATAAATTCATTTGTTGCTGGACTTTTCCAAGTAAAGCTTCTTTTTAAATGCAGAGGTTAGATGCAATCACGGTTTTCCTATAGTTGATATAGTACCCTGGTGCCCAACCTGTACCCTCCTGCACCCCTGTGGCACTTTTAGTGCAGCCCTCGGGGCCCTAAAGGGACTAACCTCTGTTTCCCTAATGCCCCACTATAGCAGTGATATCTAACAGTCTCATGTAATGTGTATCCAGTCTATGATTGTCTCTTGAAGCATGTCCCCACTCTCCAACAACTCCTATATCATATTCAGTCACCAACAATTTTCTGCAACATGTCTGCAGTCTCTGACTATCTCCTAAATGATGTCTGCAGTCTCTGACCATCTCTTGTATCATGTCCACAGTCTCTTACCATCTCTTGTATCATGTCCCCGGTCTCTGACCATTTCTTGTATCATGTCTGCAGTCTCTGACCATCTCTTATATCACATCTGCAGTCTCTGACCATCTCTTGTATCATGTCCACAGTCTCTTACCATCTCTTGTATCATGTCCCCGGTCTCTGACCATTTCTTGTATCATGTCCGCAATCTCTGACCATCTCTTGTATCATGTCCACAGTCTCTTACCATCTCTTGTATCATGTCCCTGGTCTCTGACCATTTCTTGTATCATGTCTGCAGTCTCTGACCATCTCTTATATCACATCTGCAGTCTCTGACCATCTCTTGTATCATGTCCGCAATCTCTGACCATCTCTTGTATCATGTCCGCAATCTCTGACCATCTCTTGTATCATGTCCGCAATCTCTGACCATTTCTTGTATCATGTCCACAGTCTCTTACCATCTCTTGAATCATGTACTTGGTCTCTGACCATCTCTTGTATCATGTCCCTGGTCTCTGACCATCTCTTGTATCATGCCCACAATCTCTGACCATCTCTTGTATCATGCCCACAATCTCTGACCATCTCTTGTATCATGTTCGCAATCTCTGACCATCTCTTGTATCATGTCCCCCGGTCTCTGACCATCTATTGTATCATGTCTGCAGTCTCTGACCATCTCTTGTATCATGTCCGCAATCTCTGACCATCTCTTGTATCATGTCTACAGTCTCTGACAGTCTCTTGTATCATGTCCACAGTCTCTGACCATCTATTGTATCATATCTGAAGTTTTTTTTTTTTTATCAGAAAAATTAAACTTAATTGAACAAATTAGCGGTACATGACAAAAAGGTAAACAAGTACAATCGTACAGGCATGACACCATCTTGTTAAGATAATAAACTGTGATCATTAAGTGTTCAGTCACACTAAACAAGAGTGGAAAAATCACAAGTATTAGAAACCGTGCATGTAAAGCAACCCATCATTCATGTCAAATGCCGTATATAATGCCCAGAGACAGGTAATCATTACAAGAGATAACCAAGTGTAAATGTTGAATCATACCCTCAGAACTCTGGGGATAGAGCAAGAAACCATAGAGATAAGAAAAGAAGAGAAAAAAGAAAAGGAAAGAAAAGAGAGAATAAAAAAAACGAACAAAACCTGCTGTCAACACGTTACATAGCAGAAGCAAAAAACTGGAAAGTTCACATCGCCCCACGAGGCTTCCCATCCCCTCCCCAACTCCATCCCTGACATTAGAGAGTGGCTAGTTAAAGCTAGCCCTGGAGAAGTCCATCCTTAATCAGCCGATGAGGCGCTAGGCCTGGAGTGTCTAACCATGGTGGCCACAGAGAATAAAATTTGTTTCAGAGCCCCTACGAATGTAGGTAAGTTTCTCACAAATTAAAAAATTTTTTACACAATCCACCCATAAACTCTGCGTAAGTACCCGCGAAGACATCCAAAATTGAGCAATCAGCTTACGAGCAATGTATAGTAACTATATAAAACACATAGAGGGCGCACCGACCTAGTGCCGAGACAAATAATGTATTAGATAAAAGCACAGTGAGTAATGTACTCACAAAGACAGCAAGAAATTGCGCATCACAGATCACTGTAGACTCCATCCAATGTACCAATACGTATGGGTGTAACAGTTACTGAAAACCCAGTGGGAGAGCTGCCAGATCTCCTGTATCATGTCTGCAGTCTCTGACCATCTCTTGTATTATGTCCACAGTTTCTGGCCATCTTTTGTATCAAGTCCCCAGTCTCAAACAACTCCTATATCATATTCACAGTCTCCAACAATTTTCTGCAACATGTCTGCAGTCTCTGACCATCTCTTGTATCGTGTCTGCAGTCTCTGACCATCTCTTGTATCATAGCTACAGTCTCTGACCATCTCTTGTATCATAGCTACAGTCTCTGACCATCTCTTGTATCATGGCTACAGTCTCTGATCATCTCTTGTATCATGTCCACAGTCTCTGACCATCTCTTTTATCGTGTCTGCAGTCTCTGACCATCTCTTGTATCATGCCTACAGTCTTTGGCCATCTCTTGTATCATATCTGCAGTATATGACCATCTCTTGTATCATGCCTACAGTCTTTGACCATCTCTTGTATCATGTGCACAGTCTCTGTCCATCTCTTGTATCATATCTGCAGTATCTGACCATCTCTTGTATCATGTCTGCAGTCTCTGACCATCTATTGTATCATGTCTGCAGTCTCTGACCATCTCTTGTATTATGTCCACAGTTTCTGGCCATCTCTTGTATCATGTCCTCAGTCTCTGACCATCTCTTGTATCATGTCTGCAGTCTCTGACCATCTCTTGTATCATATCTGCAGTCTCTGACCATCTCTTGTATCATGTCTGCAGTCTCTGACCATCTCTTGTATCATATCTGCAGTCTCTGACCATCTCTTGTATCATGCCTACAGTCTTTGACCATCTCTTGTATCATGTCCACAGTCTCTCACCACCTATTGTATCATGTCCACAGTCTCTGACCACCTATTGTATCATGTCTGCAGTCTCTGGCCATCTCTTGTATTATGTCCACAGTTTCTGGTCATCTCTTGTATCAGGTCCCCAGTCTCAAACAACTACTATATCATATTCACAGTCTCCAACAATTTTCTGCAACATGTTTGCAGTCTCTGACCATCTCTTGTATCATGGCTACAGTCTCTGACCATCTCTTCTTCTGTGTTTGCTATGCCCTGAAGCTTCTGGTGTGTCTGTAACCAGTGTGCCATCAGATAGGGACTTCAGTGCAGCATATGGTTTTGTTACAGAGGGGCAAATCCTAGACATGGATTATCAGTGACAAGTGTCCTCCATGGCAGTGCCAACTCCCTATGTCTTTTTTTTTTTTTTTTGCCTATTAGCTTTGAAAATAGCTAACATTCAGTATCAAGATTCACCCCCATAGGGTCAATTGGGATGTGGCACTAGGTTTGGGTTCTGCAAAGTGAAAGTAGCACAACATAGAATATGAATTAGTTAAAGAATGTGTGTATCATTGAATATCTACGGTATAATTGAACATAATATGAAGCCAACATAGAGTCAGTTTGGGTTACATTGCAGTTTGCTAATCATGCAGTAACTCGTGTAGGTGTGATATATAGACCACCTGGTCAAGTCAAAGAACTAGATGATCTACTAGTTGAAGAAATAGCTAAAATGACAATGAAAGGAGAAGTTATCATTATGGGAGATTTCAATCTTCCAGATATAAACTGGAAAACCAAAATAGCAAGTTCTACCAGGAGTACAGATATTCTAAATTCCCTACTGGGGTTGTCTCTGCAACAAGTGGTTGAGGAGCCAACCCGGAGGGAGGCCATTTTGGATCTGGTATTCACAAATGGGGATTCGGTATATGATGTCATTGTAGGCGAAACCTTGGGATCCAGTGATCGCCAGTCAGTGTGGTTTAATATAAGAACTGTGAAAGAGTCACACCACACAAAAACAAAAGTTTTAGATTTTAGAAAAACAGACTTTTCAAAAATGAAATTAGTCATAAATGAGTCCTTATCAGACTGGTACGGATTACATGGAGTCCAGGAGAAATGGGACTACTTAAAAGGTGCATTATTGAAGGCAACAGAAAATTGCATTAGACTTGTCAGTAAAAGCAAAAAAAGGAAGAGACCACTGTGGTACTCAGCAGAAGTGGCCCAAATCATTAAAAATAAAAAGCTAGCATTTTGTAATTATAAAAAAACCCAGAGCAATGAAGATAAGGAAATCTACAAGATTAGGCAGAAAGAGGCCAAGCAAGTTATAAGAACTTCTAAAGCGCAGGCAGAAGAAAAACTAGCTCAGTCTATGAAAAAGGGGGATAAGACATTCTTCAGATATATAAATGAAAAAAGGAAATTAAAACAAGGAATAACTAAATTAAAAACAAAGGACGGAAGGTATGTAGAAGAGAATAAAGGGCTAGCCGACTGCCTTAATGAATACTTCTGTTCAGTTTTTACAGAAGAAAAAGGAGAAGGACCTCCACTTGAAAGGATGACTAATGAATCGTTTGATGCATGTGTCTTTACAGAGGAAGACGTTCTAAGATTGCTGTCTAAAGTGAAGACAAATAAGTCACAGGGTCCTGATGAGATACACCCAAAATTATTAAAAGAGCTTAGTGGTGAGCTGGCAAAACCATTAACAGATTTATTTAACCAATCATTAGTAACAGGAGTCGTCCCGGAAGATTGGAAATTGGCAAATGTCGTGCCCATTCACAAGAAAGTTAGTAGGGAGGAATCGAGCAACTATAGACCAGTGAGTCTGACATCAATAGTAGGCAAATTAATGGAAACCCTATTAAAGGATAGGATTGTGGAACATCTTAAATCCCATGGATTGCAAGATGAAAAACAACATGGGTTTACTTCAGGGAGATCATGTCAAACAAATCTTATAGATTTTTTTGACTGGGTGACTAAAATAATAGACGGTGGAGGTGCAGTAGACATTGCATATCTAGATTTTAGTAAGGCTTTTGACACTGTCCCACATAGAAGACTTATCAATAAACTGCAGTCATTGAGCATGGACTCCCATATTGTTGAGTGGATTAGGCAGTGGCTGAGTGACAGACAACAGAGGGTTGTAGTCAATGGAGAACATTCAGAACAAGGTCATGTTACCAGTGGGGTACCTCAGGGATCTGTACTGGGACCAATTTTGTTTAATATCTTCATAAGTGATATTACAAAAGGCCTCGATGGTAAGGTTTGTCTTTTTGCTGATGACACAAAGATATGTAACAGGGTTGATGTTCCTGGAGGGAAACGCCAAATGGAAAAGGATTTAGGAAAACTAGAAGAATGGTCAGAACTCTGGCAACTGAAATTTAATGTGGATAAGTGCAAGATAATGCACCTGGGACGTAAAAACCCAAGGGCAGAATATAGAATATTTGACACAGTCCTGACCTCAGTATCTGAGGAAAGGGATTTAGGAGTAATTATTTCAGAAGACTTAAAGGTGGGAAGACAATGTAATAGAGCAGCACGAAATGCCAGCAGAATGCTTGGATGTATAGGGAGAGGTATAAGCAGTAGAAAGAGAGAAGTGCTTATGCCGCTGTACAGAACACTGGTGAGACCTCACTTGGAGTATTGTGCGCAGTACTGGAGGCCATATCTCCAGAAGGATATAGATACTCTAGAGAGAGTTCAGAGAAGAGCTACTAAACTAGTACATGGATTGCAGGAAAAACTTACCAGGAAAGGTTAAAGGACCTTAACATGTATAGCTTGGAAGAAAGAAGAGACAGAGGGGATATGATAGAAACTTTTAAATACATAAAGGGAATCAACTCGGTAAAGGAGGAGAGCATATTTAAAAGAAGAAAAACTACCACAAGAGGACACAGTTTTAAATTAGAGGGGCAAAGGTTTAAAAGTAATATGAGGAAGTATTACTTTACTGAGAGAGTAGTGGATGCATGGAATAACCTTCCTGCAGAAGTGGTAGCTGCAAATACAGTGAAGGAGTTTAAGCATGCATGGGATAGGCATAAGGCTATCCTTCATATAAGATAGGGCCAGGGACTATTCATAGGATTCAGATATATTGGGCAGACTAGATGGGCCAAATGGTTCTTATCTGCCGACACATTCTATGTTTCTATGTTTCTATATATATTTGAGTATCTATTGTGTGATTGTTCTTACACGTCTTTTGAGAATCCTCTTTGGTCTGTAGAACATTGTATATGAGAGAGCCGAAGGCCAATCTCTCTTTTATAAAGCTGCATATTATTCATTCTTATGTCAGGCTGAAGTACAGCTGGGTTACAGAAAGATAAAAATTCAAGTTCTGCAGAAGAGAATGAAGAATACAGACAAGAAATCTGAGTATTTGTTGAAAACATTTAACAAAAAAAAACAAGTTACCTTTAGTGAAGAAGGTTGGTCACGTCAGTAGAAATTAATGCAAAACGTGTCCTTTCCACTTCATACTTGTGCTCTTCCCTCCTGGTTCTTAATATTGACACTTTAATGTGAACCCCAAGTCCGCAACGCTGATAGCAGAGAAACGGCTACACAGACCGGGCAATTATTGCTGCTGCCACCCCAACATTCCTAGATTCCTAGTGTTCCTGTAGCCAAAGTCCTAGTGTTCCCAGTGTGTCTTCCAGTGCCTTCCTGTTTCATCTCTGTACCCAAGTGTACTCAGTATCTTCCTATGTGATCTCCGTACCCCCAGTGTACTCAGTATCTTCCTATGTGATCTCCGTACCCCCAGTGTACCCAGTATCTTCCTATGTGATCTCCGTACCCCCAGTGTACTCAGTATCTTCCTATGTGATCTCCGTACCCCCAGTGTACTCAGTATCTTCCTATGTGATCTCCGTACCCCCAGTGTACTCAGTATCTTCCTATGTGATCTCCGTACCCCCAGTGTACTTAGTATCTTCCTATGTGATCTCCGTACCCCCAGTGTACGCAGTATCTTCCTATGTGATCTCCGTACCCCCAGTGTACTCAGTATCTTCCAATGTGATCTCCGTATCCCCAGTGTACTCAGTATCTTCCAATGTGATCTCCGTACCCCCAGTGTACTCAGTATCTTCCTATGTGATCTCCGTACCCCCAGTGTACTCAGTATCTTCCTATGTGATCTCCGTACCCCCAGTGTACTCAGTATCTTCCAATGTGATCTCCGTACCCCCAGTGTACTCAGTATCTTCCTATGTGACCTCCGTACCCCCAGTGTACTCAGTATCTTCCTATGTGATCTCCGTACCCCCAGTGTACTCAGTATCTTCCTATGTGATCTCCGTACCCCCAGTGTACTCAGTATCTTCCTATGTGATCTCCATACCCCCAGTGTACCCAGTATCTTCCAGTGTGATCTCTGCAACCCCAGTGTACCCAGTATCTTCCAATGTGATCTCTGCACCCCCAGTGTACCCAGTGTCTTCCAGTGTGATCTATATACCCCCAGTGTACCCAGTGTATTTTAGTATGATCTCCGTACCCCCAGTGTACTCAATGAGATCTCTGTGCCCCCAGTGTACCCAGTGTGATCTCTGTACCCAGTGTATATCAGCGTGATCTCCATGTACCCAGTGTCTTCCAGTTTGATCTCCGTACCTCCAATGTAACCAGTGTCTTCCAGTGTGATCTCCGTACCCCCAGTGTACCCAGTATCTTCCAGTATGAACTCAATGGGTACACTGGGGGTACAGAAATCACACTGGGTACACTGAGGGTACAGAAATCACATGGAATACATTGGGTACACTGGGGGTACAGTTATCAAACTGAAAGACACTGAGTACACTGGGGGTACAGAGATGACACTGGAAGACACTGAGTGCACTAAGGGTACATAGATCACACTGGAAGACACTGGGTATACTGGGGGTATAGAGATCAAACTGGAAGATGACACTTAAGTATACTGAGGTTACTGAGATCACACTGGAAAACACTGGGTACACTTGGGGGACAGAGATCACATTGAAAGACAATGAGTACACTGCGGGTACGGAGAAAGCAGTGATCTCTGTATGCAGTGTATTGCAGTGTGATCTCCATACCTCTAGTGTACCCAGCGTCTTCCAGTGTGATCTCCGTACCCTGAGTATACCCAGTGTCTTCCAGTATGATCTCCGTACCCCCAGTGTACCCTGTGTGTTTTTGCCATACCCCTAGAGTACCCAGGGTCTTCCAGCCTATCCCCCAGTGTACCAGTGTAACAGTGATGTTTTCTGGGGGGTGCTCAGTCAAATAGGCTGTAAGGGGCCCCATGACTTCTAACAGCAGTGTGATCTCTGTACCCCCAGTGTACCCAGCGTCTTCCAGTGTGATCTCTGTACCCACAGTGTACTCAGTGTCTTCTAGTGTTTTCTCCATACCCCCAGTGTACTCATTGTCTTCCAGTGTGATCTCTGTCCCCCCAATGTACCCAGTGTTTTCCAGTGTGACCTTCGTACCCTCAGTATACTTAGTGTCGTCTTCCAGCTTGATCTCCATACCCCCAGTGTACTCACTGTCTTCCAGTGTGATAACTGTACCCCCAGTGTACCCAATGTATTCCAGTTTGATTTCTGTACCCTCAGTGTACCCAGTGTGATATCTGTACCCTGTGTATTCCAGCGTGATCTCCATACCCCCAATGTACCCAGTGTCTTCCAGTGTGATCTCCGTATCCCCAGTGTAGTCAGTGAGATCTCTGTACCCCCAGAGTACCAAGTGTGATCTCTGTATGCAGTGTATTCCAGTGTTATCTCTGTACCCCCAGTGTACCCAGCGTCTTCCAGTGTGATCTCCGTACCCAGTGTCTTCCAGTGTGATCTCCGTACCCCCAGTCTACCCTGTGTGTTTTCGCCATACCCCTAGTGTACCCAGGGTCTTCCAGCCTATCCCCCAGTGTACTAGTGTAACAGTGATGTTTTCTGGGGGGGCTCAGTTAAATAGGCTGTAAGGGGCCCCATGACTTCTAACAGCAGCCCTGTCTGTACTCCCAGTGTACCCAGTGCCTTCTAGTGTGATTTCTGTACACCCCCGCATTCCCAGTGTTCCGAGTGTTTTCCAATGTCATCTCCATAATCCTAGTGTACCCAGTGTATTCTAATGTGATCTCCGTACCCCCAGTGTACCCTGTGTTTTCTCTATACCCCCAGTGTACCCAGGGTTATTCCAGCCTTTCACCCAGTGTCTTCCAGTGGGATCTCCATACCCCCAGTGTGCCCTGTGTTCTCTCTATACTACTAGTGTACCCAGGGTCATCCAGCCTATCCCCCAGTGTACCAGTGATGTTTTCTGGGGGAGCCCTGTCAAATAGGCTGTAAGGGGCCCCTTGACTTTTAACAGCAGCCCTGTCTGTACCCCCAGTGTACTCAGTGCCTTCTAGTGTGATCTCTGTACACCCCTGCATTCCTATATTCTTTTTGTTCCTATAGTCTAATTCCCAGTGTTCCCAGTGTGTCTTCCATTATAATCTCCATTAACCTAGTGTACCCAGTGTATTCCAGTATGTTCTCCATACCCCCAGTGTACCCAGTGTCTTCCAGTGTGACCTCCATACCCCCATTGTTTTACAGTGTGATGTCTGTACCCCCAGTGTACCCTGTGTTTTATCCATACCCTCAGTGTACCCAGGGTCTTCCAGCCTGTCCCCCAATGTACCCAGTGTCTTCCAGTGTGATCTCCATATCTCCATATCCCCAGTGTTTTACAGTGTGATGTCTGTACCCCCAGTGTACACTTTGTTTTATCCATACCCCCAGTGTACCCTGTGTTTTATCCATACCCCCAGTGTACCCTGTGTTTTATCCATACCCCCAGTGTACCCTGTGTTTTATCCATACCCCCAGTGTATCCAGGGTCTTCCAGCCTGTCCCCCAATGTACCCAGTGTCTTCCAGTGTGATCTCCGTGCCCCCAGTGTACCCAGTGTCTTCTCCGTACCCCCAGTATGCCAGGGTCATTGTCTATCTGTGTGTTCCTGCTATGGCAGCCTGTATCCATGCTCCTGTTGTATCCTTTGAGCATTCCAGTGTCCTCTGTCTTTGTTTCCCTTGTGCACCTCCACCAGTTTTCAGCATTCCCACACTTCTCCTGTGCAGTTCAGCCTACCTTTTGTCATCTGCATCTGTGTCTGCTGCATTGTCTCCCGGAGTCCCCCTAGTCGGTTTCCTGTTTTGTGTCCTCCTGCACCTCTGCCTGTTGCTGGTGATTTCTGTTTGTCTCTGTGCATCACCATTGTCTCCTGGTAATTCTGTGTGTCGTTAAAATCACTACTATCTACCTAAGAGGAAAACTTTTATTTTTGGTGAACTTTGCATTTAAGCGTGTCAGATAACAATACACTTCTGATTGCCGCCACACTGCAGGACTGTAGAATAAAGATTAAAATAAATAAAATGCTTCTTCAATGAATCTACAGTCAAGCTTTCAATCATGGATCTTTTCCTGAGATGCACGCGTTCTACAGTAAAACAGAAAAGTAGATTTAAAGAGAATGTTAACTGTGTAGCCTTTCTTAGTCACTTTTATTTGATGTGTTTGCTATGAAAGAGTGCAAGTTTTGAAACTGTATCATTTAAATAAAAATAATTTTAATACAGTATATATTTTATTTACAGTTTTTACATATGTATTATTTCATACAGTATATATGTAGTGCTACCCTCGAAGGGTAGAATTCAATGGGAATTTAATGGGCTCCCCCTTTGTAATACAGGGAAGTCACATGGGCAACATTCCATTCACTCCAGCTCCATGTAACAGTCTAAGGCAGATTATTTTCCTTTTTCACCTTCGAGGAACGCTTGACAAAAAGTTTGAGACCCCTGAAATGTTCACATCTATAGCTCACGGAACATCAGTGCGATCAGGGAGCTGTAGATATAACAATAATTATTTTTAGAAACCGCATTCAAAAATAGAATAAATATCAAAACGTACCTATTTAATGTGAAACATTTGCTTGCATCTTTCTGCACAGATGTTCAATTCTGGGTCAAACTTGAGATAAACAGTGTATAGGGGCAGCAGGGCAGAGAACAGGGGGTAAGCATGGCAAAGTATAGGAGCCAGCTGGTCAAAGCACAGATGGGTCAACAGGGCAGAGTACAAAAGGTCAGAAGGGCACACTAAAGGGGGGGGGAGCAGGTGGGTATACTACACAGGGGGCAGCAGGGCACAATAGGGCACATTATATGGGAACATAGCAGGGCACATTATGGGGAACACCAGGGTACATTACAGGGGGGGGGGGGGCAGGACACATTACATGGGAGCAGCAGGGCACATTATGGGGGCACAACAGAGCACATTACAGGAGCGGCAGCAGGGCGTTATGGGGCACAGCAAGGCACATTACCGGAGAGCAGCAGGGGGGCACATTACAGGGGAGAAAGCAAGGCACATTGTGGGGCACAGCAGGGCTTATTACATGGGGCAAGAGGGCACATTATGGGGCACAGCAGGGCTTATTACTTGGGGGCAAGAGGACACATTATGGTGCAAAACAGGGCACATTAAATGGGGGCAAGAGGGCACATTATGGGGCACAACAGGATATATTACATGGAGGTAGGAGGGCACATTATGGGGCACACAGCAGAGCACATTATGGGGAGCAGATTATGGGGCACAAAGCAGGGCACATTATGGGCACAGAGCAGGGAGCATTATGGGCACATCAGAGTGCATTATGGGGCATGCAGCAGGGCACATTGTGGGGCAGGGCATATTACATGGGGGCAAGAGTGCACATTATCGGGCACAGCAAGGCATATTACATGGGGCGGCAGCAGTGCACTTTATGGGGCACAGGAGGGCACAATACGGGGGGGCATAAGGGCACATTACAGGAGGGCAAGCAAGGCACATTGTGGGGCACAGCAAGGCATATTACATGCAGACGGCAGGAGACATATTACATGGGGCAAGAGGGCACAATTATGGGGCACAGCAGGGCAAATTACATTGGGGCAAGTGGGTACATTATGGGGCAAAACAGGGCATAATAAATGGTGGCAAGAAGGCACATTATGGGGCACAACAGGGCAGGCACATTCAGAGGGGGGGGGGGCGGAGAGTGTTTGAGCACCTGCCCCTTTGCCCCTTGATGCCCAAAATACCCTTTTGTCAAGGCAGACATCTCAAGTCTCCCGCGAGGTGCGGGAGTCTCCTGCATTTGGGCTGCTGCTCCCTGACACCTGCTAGTGCTGCGCGATGTCCCGGCTGCCTGGCTGTCAGCGTATCGCCAAGGCAGAATGGAGCCGATGCTTCCTGTATAGTTCCAGCTCCGTCCTGTCACAGGCGGAGTGAAAACCAAATGCACTCCACCTGTGAGAGGAGAGATACAGGAAGCATCGGCTCTGCATGCTTCCTCCAGCACCGCTCCTCATACTCCGGCGTTGATGTGTCTCAGAGAAGCCAGCATTTTCCGCCAGCAGTACCAGCCTGCAGTAACCGCCTGCAGTATCCGCCAGCAGTACCAGCCTGCAGTAACCGCCTGCAGTATCCGCCAGCAGTACCAGCCAGCAGTACCCATCAGCAGTACCTTCTTTATTATTCTGTATAACAGAGAAGAACAAGTCTTCAGGTGGGCACAACTTAAGACACAAAATATTTTTTAACTTTTAAACTTAAAATTGTCTTTTCTGTTCGGTTTCTTTTTCAAAGCTGCATCTCAGCATTTTTCTGCCCTATCAATACAGAATCATCTGTATCGATACGCATATCAAGAAGTAATGTGTCACAATACATTGCTGTATTGATATTTTGAGCACAGCCCTATTTAAAGCCCTGTTTCATGTGCCCCTTTTATACTTTGAGCACCTGCCCCTCCAAAGGTCTCTGCACGGCCCTGCAACAGGGTATATTACACAGAGGTAGGGGAGAGCACATTATGGGGCACACAGCAGAGCACAAAATGGTGCACACAAGAGGGCACATAGGTAACAGCAGGACACCTTATTGGGCACAGCAAGGCATATTACAGGGGACACAACGGGCCACATTATGGGGCACACAGCAGGGCGCATTTCGGGGCCCACAGCAGGATGCATTATGGGACACACAGCAGAACACTTTATGGGGCACACAGCAGGGTGTATAATGGGGCACACAGCAGGGTGCATTATGGGGTATAAAGCAGGACACATTGGGGGGCACACAACAGGGCACACCTTGGGGAACAGCAGAGCACATTATGGGGCATTGCAGGGGAGTCAGCCAGGTACACTTCTCACACTACTAAAGCTGCCAGCTCCTTAGACTCAATCCTTTGATAGAGAGGTCCATTATTCAGTTCCAAGGTGGTTTAGGGGCAAGCAGCCCCCTGAAGCTCACAGATCCATCTCCCATGGGAAATAGACAATCTCCTTAAGGTAAAGAGATGTGCTACACAGTAATGAAGAATTAAAATGTACCTACATCCTGAAATCAATATAGCGTTGGAAATTTGGTTGAGGCGATATGGACTTTCATGGTACGGCAAAAGACTTACATACAATAATATTTTATATAAAAATATAAATTTTATTGATTTTGACAAACATTAATATCAATCAATATTTTCATACGGGACCTATAAAGTATAGTTAAATATATATAGTACTGTTTTTTTCAATATATATGCTATCACTGTTTGTCTTTTGCTGTTTGCATCTTTTGTAGATTCATTCCTCCGGAGTTATACTCCTGATGAAGCGGATTGCAGCAAAACATGTTGAGTGAATTGGAGGTGGAGCAGTGGTCCCGATCCCTAGGAAACCACACTATTATTATGCAAATGTAATATTATCTATTGTTTGTTTTTAAGTGAATTGGTTTATTCACTAGGTGCAGGCTTTATCGCCCCTGATTAACCAATACGTGTGTGTATATATGCTTTCTCCCCCCTCTTTTTTTTTTGGGGGGGGGGGTTGGATGTCTGTATTTTAATATTTGTCAAAATCGATAAAATGTATATTTTTATATAAAATATTGTATGTAAGTCTTTTGCCGTACCATGAAAGTCCATATTGCCCAAATTTCCAAATCTTAGGGTGTCAAACTATTTACCACCTCCCAGACCACCTTCTGGGCACACCTCCCCAGGGATTGGCCATTGAAAAGGTAAATATTAAGTTTAATCATTTGAATTTCCCACTCTAAGCTTTTTCCAGAGGCAGGGGAAACAATGAAACTCTCAGACTGTGAAGGCATGATCAGGGCTTCATGGGATGAATCTAGCTGAGGCGGTGTTCCCTAGCCGATACGCCACTTCCGGTGACGTCACATCCCATCCCTGGAGTGCAAGTTGGCTTCCGGTCCCAGGGCGGTGCTGGCCACCTTAACACACTGAATTACCTGGTGCTGGTCCATAGGCACACATACATGGGAGTGCGGTGTAATTGTAAGGTGTTTTACATGGTTTAATAAAGTCGGCTGCTTTGCGCAATGAACCTTTTTCCTAATACTGTTTTTTGAGCGGCAGTGTATGGCATTGGAAGGAATCGCATTATGGTACATGTGAATGGTCAAGTTGGTGACAAGATACACAGTGGGCCCAACCAAAAAAAGTGCATGAAGACATATCTAGTAATAGAAGGTCCATCCATTGAGTTGAGTGTACATCCATGTGGGGTCACCTGCGGCCCCTGAAAGTGGTCACATCTCTTACTAATGGCACCAGAACCTGTTCACCTACAGTGACGTGAGTCACTTTGTTTGGGGGGCTTGTGGAACCCAGATTACTTTAGAAAGGTTGGGAGACTCCTTGTTCAGCTTTCCCAGCCCCTCTGTGTAAGTCACCCTGTGTCTATTAGGGGCACAGGGTGACCAAGAACCCCAGTCGGGTCTGCACTAGTTAGACTCGCTGTACAACCACACCGGACTCAGCGTTTGGTGTTACCCTGGTTATCCTGGGTTCTATATGTGTGGTTTGTGTTGAAAGAGTGGGGGGCCTCTTTCATTTCGGACAATAATATTTCTGAACAGTTTGAAGATGAACGGTTTGTTTTTTCAGATTGCTAGAATATTCCAGGAGTGTCTCATAGACCCTTGCTAGATAGTGAAGTGGGGTGGGGTTTGTTATTGTTAAGTACCTGTATCCCATTGTTCTATTGTTTCTGTCTGCCTTAAGATCAACTTATTATGGGATGTATATGTTTGTGTGGATTGGCTGCTAAGGGGGAGGGATTGTCCCACAGTGTATATCTCTTTGTGCCTGTGTGTGAATAAACAGTTTATTTTCTGGTTCACTCCAAAACTTGTACTGTCGAGTTATTGGGGTAACTATAGCCAGATTCACAGATCTCGTGTTCCAGAGCTTAGGAAGCAGCTTCTTGGTGGAGATACCCAGTCGGGGTGTCCGGATTCCGTCAAACCTACCCTTTAAGGCTCCCACCTTATGCATGTCCAGCTTTCCTGAAATGCACAGAAACACGCAACCCTTTAGCAGATGTGCGGCGGCGGTATTAATTGTTATTGGCACCCCACGCATCTGCTAATTTTGGAATTTCTCACACGTAGAGCAGACTATTAAAATGAATGGACTGCTCTAGATGCAACGCGTGGAAACGTTCGCACCATTGCACCTACATTGTGTAAACCTAGCATTACCAATTCAATACTGGGCATTTTCACCCCCTTCCTGCCCAGGCCAATTTTCAGCTTTCAGCGCTGTCGCATTTTGAATGACAATTGCGCGCTCATGCAACACTGTACCCACATGACATTTTTATCATTTTTTTGAGACAGATAGAGCTTTCTTTTGGTGCATTTAATCACCTCTGGGGAATTTTTTTTTTTTTTTTTTTTTATTGTTTTGCTAAATAAATGAAGGAAGACCAAAAAATGTTGAAAGATAAAAAGGTTTTCTTTGTTTCTGTCATAAAATGTTGCAAATAAGTCATTTTTTTGCCTTGATTGATGTACACTGATGGGCACTGATAGCCTGCACTGATGAGGCTGCACTGATGAGAAGGCACTGATAGGCGGCACTGATAGGTGGCACTGATGAGAACTAATAGGCAGCACTAATAGGTGGCACTACTGGACACTGATAGGCGACACTGATGAACACTGATAGGCGGCACTGATGAGCACTGATGAGGCGGCACTGATAGGCGGCACTGATGGACACTGATGAGGCTGCACTGATAGGAGGCACTGATGAGCACTGATAGGTGGCACTGATAGGCAGTACTTATGAGCACTGATAGGTGGCACTGATGGACACTGATAGGCGGCACTGATAGGTGGCTCTGTCGGACACTGAGGAGGCTTCATTGATAGGCGGCACTGATGAGGTGGCGCTAAAGGACACTGATGAGGCTGCACTGATAGACAGCACTGATGGGCACGGAAGGTGGCATTGATGGGTGGCACTGATTGGCAATGATAGGCTGCACTGATAGGTGGCACTGATGGACACTGATGAGGCTGCACTGATAGGCGACACTGATGAGCACTGATAGGCGGCACTGATGAGCACTGATAGGTGGCACTGATAGGCAATACTTAGGTTGCACTGATGGGTGGCACTGAGGGACACTGATGAGGCTGCACTGATAGGCGACAATGATAGGTGGCACTGATGGACTCTGATAGGCAGCACTGATGGGTGGCACTGATGGGCATTGATAGCAGGGCCGATCCTAGGGTAACAGACCCCTGGGTGCAGAAATATTTATGGCGCCCACCCCCCCCCCCCCTGCCGTGTGCCTGGGCCCCCAACAGCTCTGCCGGCTTCCCTGTCCCTCCAGCGGCTGTGGGTACACAGGAGCATCTGTCAGGATGGAGAGTAGTGAAAGGGGCCTGTAAATATGTCATTTACAGGCCCCTTCCTTTAGTGAATGAATGGACATAGCGTGCGATCGGTACTGATCGCTCCTGTGTCTACTGATAACTAAGTATAGTAAACTGTGTTTACTATGCTTCAGTTTATGAATGAACAGGAGCCTCTGTCTCCTGTTCGTTCTTCTACAGTGCAGCTAAGGCTACAAAAAATGGAATTGAAGAATGTGTCCTCAAATCCTTTCTCTGTCTCAAAGGTGAGATATCAGGGGTCTGTTTAGACCCCTGATATCTCACCAAAGGACCCCCCCCCCTTCCTTAACAAAAACTATTTTAAAATGTAAAAAATATATTGTGAAAAAAATATTTTTTAAACATCGTTAACAAAATATTATTATTAAGAAATTGTACAAAAATAATTTTCAAAAATGATGAAAAAAATTTACAAAATGTAAGGTCTCGTTCAAACTGGTTCTCTGACCATAACGTGTGAATGAGAGGTTTGCTGGAGCCACCTGTTACTCTATGAGGATGCAATGGCTGTATAAATACAGCCACAGTTCCTAAATTCTCAGGTGTGAAGGTGAGAGGCCCCCGAATGCATACTGTCTGTGCTTAGGGCCTTCCACCTGCACCCACACACCTATCAAATTATCACCTGCAGGTGTGTTCGTACTGCTGCGGCGTCCCCATAGGGTAACATAGCCGGCCTGGACACAGCAATAGCCACTAATTCACACTGTATAGGCCACAACACCTATGTGAATGAGCATGAGGAGAACATGGGATAGAGGAGATGAGACTGGAAGAGGAGGAGGACATATCATAGAGAAAGAGGACATGGGATGGAGGAGATGAGACTGGAGGAGGAGGACAAGTGATGGAGAAGAAGAATATGGGATGGAGGAGATGAGACTGGAGGAGGAGGACAAGTGATGGAGAAGAAGAATATGGGATGGAGGAGATGAGACTGGAGGAGGAGGAGGACATGGGATGGAGAAGAAGAATATGGGATGGAGGAGATGAGACTGGAGGAGGAGGAGGACATGTGATGGAGAAGTAGGACATGGGATGGAGGAGATGAGACTGGAGGTGGATGGAGGATATATAAAGGTGTAAGAATTTTAAAATAAAAGTGGGTGCACTGAAGGATTGCCCCTATTGCCTGGTCTCCCCCCCCCCCCCCCCCGTATCATGCTCCCAGAAAATTGGCCATTTCCTGATGAAGCAGCAGAATTTCAACTTATCAGATTCTATGGCCAGCTTGAAGAGGATACTACAATAACTGATGGAGTCAGTGACGGAGGGGATCCGGCTGCAGCAGCCGGCGCTGATCTCACATCCACATGGGGGGAGGAGAGCTCACCTATCCTGGCCCCTAGCTCCGGGGGGATCCTCCGCTCGGTCCCGGGATTTTACTGCAGGATCACACCGGAACTGCCGCACTCTCCTTGGCAATGGAGAAAAGTGCAGCAGTGTGCCGACGGAAATTACCCCGCGCCGCCGCTAGATGGCAGTGAAGAGGGGGCAACAGCTAAGCAGGCAGAGTCTGCGTGTCGCAGTCACGGTGTACAGTATGTAGAGGCTCCGTTCTCTCACTGCTGCAGTGAGAGACTCCCGCGACTTGCGGGAGATTTTTAGGGTTATGTGCCCCTCACGCGGCGCCTGGGCGCGGGGCACCCCCCGAACCCGCCTAGGATCGGCCCTGATTGATAGGCTGCACTGATGGGTGGCACTGATGGGCACTGATAGGCTGCACAGATGGGTGGCACTGATGGGCACTGATAGGCTGCACTGATGAGCACTGCTGGGTCTGCACTGATAATCAGTGCCCTGATTATCAGTGTAAACAATATGCTGACAGGCTTGCTGGTTAACGGAAATCCTTTCCTCCCACAGACACAGCTGATCACATGGTAAAGGGTCGCTGTGATTGGTCCTTTACTGCAATTTGTGATTAGCTACGTCAGACGGACCCAGCAGTCACAGAGCATTCCAGAGGCGAGCCCCAGGGGGCGCATGGGAGGCAGGGTTCTGGGAGGACATCCATGAATGTTTGTTTGCACCTGATTGGATGACAGAAGTCACCTCCTTCACTGAGCTAAGGGAAAATTCCCTTGGAAAGTGAACAGTCTATTTGCCTTTTGTAAAGCAACCCAGTGACTCACAATGATAATCGCTCTGCACTTAAAAAACCATCTCCATCCTCACAGATTGACTTGAACTCCATGGATGCCATTTCTGCAGACAATCCTCCGCTCATTAATCGCTCCCCAGTCAGTGGCGTCCTCTTCAGTTTATGTTGTAAATTTCTCCGTAATGAATATCTGAGTGGCAGAGTTATTTGTACATCGAGCGTACGCCATGAACTCCAATAAATCTTTGTCTGCGCTCCGACTATTGTTCTGACACCATGGAATTCGCAGCAGAGTCGGAGAGACGGATCTGAAGTGGGAATTAATCTGCTGTCAGTCAGCCAAGACAAGGAGCCATCCGACATGCCCCGCACGCCCCCCCCCCTGTCTGCGCTCCCACAATGCCTTTCCTCCCTATTCTGGGGGGATTTCACATCTCTGTATATTCCAATTTCCATCTGCTAATGTAGGCGGAAAGCCTTGAAGATGCCGCCGGCGAGGCAGACTCTATGGGAACCAGCGAGAGCGAATCGTACGAAGGATCTATTAACAAAAGCTCTGGAGTGTTCGATTTTTCTGCCCGGAATGGAATATTTAGTGTTCTCGTTATATCGCTTCGTGTTTTACAGAATCTCACTCTTGTGCTTAACCACTTGCCCTCCCATCATTGGTGTCAGTGGGAGGAATACAAACAGAGCTTTCTTTTGTTGGTATTTGATCACCTCTGCATTTTTTTTTTTTTTTCTTGCGCTATAAATGAGAAAAGACTGAAAATTTTGAAAACAAACAATGTTTTTTACTTTCTGCCATAAAACGCATCCAATAAAAAAATGTACAAAATCAAATTTCTTGCTACATTTAGGTCAATATACATAATATTAACAAAAGTATTGGGACGCCTGCCTTTACACGAACGTGAACTTTAACAACTTCAGCTCCGAAAGGTTTTACCCCTTTAATGACCGGGCCATTTTTTGCGGTTCGGCACTGCGTTACTTTACTTTAACAATTGCGCGGTCGTGCGACACTGTGCCCAAATACAATTGATGTCCTTTTTTCCCCACAAATAGAGGTTTCTTTTGGAATCTCGCCCGATCATTGGTGTCACTGGGAGGAATAGTGCTCCATCATTGGTGTCAGTGGGAGGAATAGTGCTCCATCATTTGTGTCAGTGGAAGGAATAGTGCCCCATCATTGGTATCAGTGGGAGGAATAGTGCCCAATCATTGGTGTCAGTGGGAAGAATAGTATTCCATCATTGGTATCAGTGGGAGGAATAGTGTCCCATCATTGGTGTGAGTGGAAGGAATGGTGCCTCATCATTGGTGTCAGTGGGAGGAAAAGTGCCCCATCATTGGTGTCAGTGGGAGAAATAGTGCCCCATCATTGGTGTCAGTGGGAGGAATAATGCTCCATCATTGGTGTCAGTGGAAGGAATAGTGCCCCATCATTGGTATCCGTGGGAGGAATAGTGCCCAATCATTGGTGTCAGTGGGAAGAATAGTGCCCCATCATTGGTATCAGTAGGAGGAATAGTGCCCCATCATTGGTGTCAGTGGGAGGAATAGTGCTCCATCATTGGTGTCAGTGGGAGGAATAGTGCCCCATCATTGGTGTCAGTGGGAGGAATAGTGCTCCATCATTGGTGTCAGTGGGAGGAATAGTGCCCCATCATTGGTGTCAGTGGGAGGAATAGTGGCCCATCATTGGTGTCAGTGGGAGGAATAGTGGCCCATCATTGGTATCAGTGGGAGGAATAGTGCCCCATCATTGGTGTCAGTGGGAGGAATAGTGCCCCATCATTGGTGTCAGTGGGGGGAATAGTGTCCCATCATTGGTGTCAGTGGGAGGAATAGTGCTCCATCATTGGTGTCAGTGGGAGGAATAGTGCCCCATCATTGGTGTCACTGGGAGGAATAGTGCTTCATCATTGGTGTCAGTGGGAGGAATAGTGCCCCATCATTGGTGTCAGTGGGAGGAATAGTGCCCCATCATTCAGCTTCGGGTGTGGCAGGAGGGAGTTTCTCTTGCTGATTGTCTGAAGCTGCTGTAGGTGATCAGTGTGAGAGGGGAGTGTGGTGAAATCTCTCCCAGCCCTCCTGGCTTCTTCCTTCTTCCTCTCCTGCTGGAAGCTCGCAGCCATCCCCTGGGCTGATGGGTGACATACTTGTCCCTGTGCAAGCCATGGCTGTCGATCTCTCTGCCCCTGTTGAGGACGAAGATGCTGGGTCCATTCGGGAGCGAGTGGTGGCAAGGATCAAGGTCCTGAATAAGGAGAGAGACAAGCTCTACAAGCTTAGAGCAGATTTGATGCATCGGCAAAAGCAGCGTGAAGACTTGTTCAGCAGGAACCGTGGATCCATGGATTCAGAAGTCCAATTGGATAAGCTCCATGTGGAACACCAGGAAACCATCATGACCATGATGGAAGGCAGAGATGGGCCATTCAGAGAGAAATTTTGCAACAACATAAGGTTTGCAAAGCTGGGGGTGGAGGAGGATTCCCCCCCCCCCCAGTTCTGACTCCCTGCCCCCTCAAGGTGAGGTAAGCAGCCCATTGCCATCTCAGGGCTCAGGAGGAATGCTGAGAGTTATTCAGGTAATTGAGGCTCCAATGTGGGGGGAATCAGCTGGTGTTTGGTGGTGAGGAGAACTTACCTGACCATGACACAACTCTTCTGGGAAGGCTGTCCACAAGGTTTAGGGTAGGGAAACTCTTAAGGCGTCAGCATACCAAGACATTTTGGACAATTTCATGCTCCCAACTTTGTGGGAACAGTTTGGGGATTGCCCCTTCCTGTTCTAACGTGACCGCGAACCAGTGCACAAAGCAAGGTTCATAAAGACATGGATGAGTGAGTTTGGGGTGGAGGAACTTGACTGGCCTGCACAGAGTCCTGATCTCACCCCGATAGAACACCTTTGGGATGAATTAGAGCGGAGACTGCCAGCCAGGCCTTCTCGTCCACATCAGTGCCTGGCCTCACAAATGCGCTTCTGGAAGAATGGTGAAACATTCCCATAGACACTCCTAAACCTTGTGGACGGCCTTCCCAGAAGAGCTGAAGCTGTTATAGCTGCAAAGGGTGGGCCAACTCAATATTGAACCCTACGAACTAAGATTGGGATGCCATTAAAGTTAATTTGTGTGTCTTCGGATGCAGCTTGTCACTTGATCACAGAATTCTTTGTTTTAACCTCACGCTGATTCTTCCAAGCTCAGCAAATTCCAATATTTTCGGGTCTCCCGCCTTTTCCTTTCCCAGCTGGTCCTGCCTCCTATAGATTTTTCCTACATACTCTTTCCTCATTGGTGCAGCCATTGCTGCCTATGGGATGGGTTTTTTCGGATGGGAGAGATGGCTTTTAGGTAGATGGGAATAATTAAAATTTTTGTTATATGTTCGTCCTCACATTTTGTTCTGATTTAATGTTTCTCCCCAGCATTACTTTAGATCATCGCTGACTCCTTCCTTTATTGGGCCTCTTGCCACGCCAAATTTTAACACTGTGGGGAGAATTTTCCATTGTAGTTGTCGCAGTTTTCATGCTCTACGCTGGTTGCTGGTATTACCTGAGACAATTGGTTTCAGGTCCCTTCATTCTTAGCATTCATGTATAGGGGGAACAATGTAGAGCTATACCGGTCTGTAGGTTCAATCTCCCCTATTAAGCATATTTTTGCTCGATGTTGTGCCACTTTTACCAATCTATCATTTGGTCCAACATTGTCCCCTGTTCTGGTTTTGGCCTATCACATACTTTGTTCTTGTTTCTAGTTCCTGTTTGGAGCTGTTTCGCTGCAAGGTGAATGCCTAGGTTTTCAAATTTGTCCACAGGACTGGTGGCATTGTAGTCCGCCACAGGGGTCTTGAAGGGGATAACAGTATTTATTGAGACCTTATGGGGTTCATTTAAATAATTATCCTAAATATGGTAATCTTGGCCTACAATCTGGTGTTGAGCAGGTGCTGGCTGCGGTGGGGGTGTTCGTCATGTGTACCACTGACTTGCATGTGGCGTTTTTGACCTTGCCAGCAATTGATGTTGCTTTATGGGCTATGCCCTCAAGTTAAATTCTGGGGTCATCCTAATGTCTGTCTGACTTTAATGATAAGAACAGGCCTCTTCGACCATGTGAGTTTATGTTTTATGGGTGCTCATGGTAGAACTGTGACTGGCATTGTTGTTTGGTACATTTGGAAAGTTGTTATTTTTGCAAAGTTCAATAAAACCGTGGCCTTCTCAGCAGTCATGAAGGCCTCATGAACCTCCTTTCAGGAAAGGGAGCCTTGACTGCTGGAAGCATGGCATTACTATGGGTGTGAATCTAAAAGGGAAGGTAAGTAGCTCCCTTCGGATTGGCTACAAAGGCCTGAGTTGAATGGGTGGAGCCTGAACTCTAGGAAAAGGCTACGTTGGGGCACATCCAACTGCTCTGAAGCAGGCCCGGACTGGGACAAAAAATAGGCCCGGGCATTTTAGGCTGAGCAGCCCATTTTTTTTTTTTAAACAAAATGACCAATGATGAACAACTACCGGTTTCTCTATGTTTTTTAGTTATATTTAGCCTGCACACCCATGCTATCCGATTCTGCAAATCGCACTGCGTTTTGAAAACTGATTGCGGGGTGTCGTTAACCTAACATACACTCCGCAATCTGTTTGCATGGACGGGTTGCTATTTAGATGCAGTCCGCATTTGGTGTGAACCCAGTCTAAGAGATAACAGGTAATTTTAGGGTACATTAAAAATATATTACCCAATTTTTGGGTAAAATGTAAAAGATGAGTTTGTGTCAAGTAAATAAATACCCAACATGTCAAACCTTAAGACTATGCATGCCCGAAAATAGCAACACATTTCAGTACCCTATATTTTCCATAGGCAAAGCTATTAAAGATCATAGAGGTCATCAGTTCAGAGTTACCATGAATAATGATCCTATAATTATTGCTCTCATTCCAGTGTGCAGAGTCATATATTACACGTGTAGTAAAATCAAGGTTTTTGTTGACAGGCGCCCCCAAAATATGTATGTAGTTTCGTATGGTGGTGGTGGTATATGGATGACATCAGTAGCAGTGGTGGTAGTGGGGATAGGGATGACATCAGTAGTGGTGGTGGGATAGGGATGACATCAGTAGTGGTGGTGGTAGTGGGGATAGGGATGACATCAGTAGTGGTGGTGGGATAGGGATGACATCAGTAGTGGTGGTGGTAGTGGGGATAGGGATGACATCAGTAGTGGTGGTGGGATAGGGATGACATCAGTAGTGGTGGTGGGATAGGGATGACATCAGTAGTGGTGGTGGTAGTGGGGATAGGGATGACATCAGTAGTGGTGGTGGTGGGATAGGGATGACATCAGTAGTGGTGGTGGTAGTGGGGATAGGGATGACATCAGTAGTGGTGGTGGTGGGATAGGGATGACATCAGTAGCGGTGGTGGTGGGATAGGGATGACATCAGAAGTGGTGGGATAGGGATGACATCAGTAGTGGTGGTGGTAGTGGGGATAGGGATGACATCAGTAGCAGTGGTGGTGGGGATAGAGATGACAACAGTAGCAGTGGGAATTGGGATGGCATCAGTGGCAGTGGTGGTGGGGATAGGGGTGACATCAGTGGTGGTGGGGGATAGGGGTGACATCAGTGGCAGTGGTGGTGCGGATAGGGGTGACATCAGTGGCAGTGGTGGTGGGGATAGGGGGTGACATCAGTGGCAGTGGTGGTGGGATAGGGGGGACATCAGTGGCAGTGGTGGTGGGGATAGGGGTTACATCAGTGGCAGTGGGAATAGGAATGACATCAGTGGCAGTGGTGGTGGGGATAGGGGTGACATCAGTGGTGGTGGGGGATAGGGGTGACATCAGTGGCAATGGTGGTGCGGATAGGGGTGACATCAGTGGCAGTGGTGGTGGGGATAGGGGGTGACATCAGTGGTGGTGGGGATAGGGGTGACATCAGTGGCAGTGGTGGTGGGATAGGGGGGACATCAGTGGCAGTGGTGGTGGGGATAGGGGTTACATCAGTGGCAGTGGGAATAGGAATGACATCAGTGGTAGTGGTGGTGGGGATAGGGGTTACATCAGTGGCAGTGGGAATAGGAATGACATCAGTGGTAGTGGTGGTGGGGATAGGGGTTACATCAGTGGCAGTGGGAATAGGGATGACATCAGTGGCGGTGGTGGAGATAGGGATGACATCAGTGGCGGTGGTGGTGGGGATAGCGATAACATCAGTGGTGGGGATAGGGATAACATTAGTGGCGGTGTTGAGGATAGGGATGATATCAGTGGGAATGATGAGGATAGGGGTGACATCAGTGGCAGTGGTGGTAAGGATAGGAATAACATCAGTGGCAGTGGTGGTGGGGATAGGAATGACAATGTCCACTGCCACCGATGTCATCACTATCACCACCACCACCGCTACCGATGTCATCCATATCCCCCCCCCATCACCACTGCCTCATGGGAGGGGGGGAGAGATCAGGCAGAAGGATGGCAGTGGGAGGGATGGGATCAGGCAGAGGGATGTTGATGAAGAGATGGGATCAGGCAGAGGGATGGCCGTGGGAGAGATGGGATCAGACAGAGGGATGGCCGTGGGAGAGATGGGATCAGGCAGAGAGATGGCCGTGGGAGAGATGGGATCAGGCAGAGGGATGGCGGTGGGAGAGATGGGATCAGGCAGAGGGATGGCGGTGGAAGAGATGGGATCAGGCAGAGGGATGGCCGTGGGAGAGAAGGGATCAGGCAGAGTGATGGCGGTCGGAGAGATGGGATGAGGCAGAGTGATGGCGGTCGGAGAGATGGGATCAGGCAGAGTGATGGCGGTCGGAGAGATGGGATCAGGCAGAGGGATGGCGGTGGGAGATGGGATCAGGCAGAGGGATGGCGGTGGGAGAGATGGGATGAGGCAGAGCAATGGCGGTCGGAGGGATGGGATCAGGCAGAGGGATGGCGGCTGGAGGGATGGGATGGGATGAGGCAGAGTGATGGCGGTGGGAGAGATGGGATGAGGCAGGCGGTCACATCATATGTAACAAGCAAACTGGCATGCCGCACGGCACATGTTTTCTAGCAGCAGTGACTCACTGCTGCTAGAAAACATGTGCCATGCGGCATGCCAGTTTGCTTGTTACATGTGATGTGACAGCCAGGTGCACATTTTCAAATTGAAAATGTGCACCTGGCTGTCACATCACATGCAACAAGCAAACTGGCATGGCATGATGGCACATGTTTTCTAGCAGTGACAGTCAGTTCCAGACCAGTCTGACCAGAACACTGCTCTGCGGTGGAGGCCAGCCCAGAACCACAAATCCCAGCGGTGACACACGGTGTGTTGTTTCCTTTCCTTACCTTGTTGCAGCAGCCGGTGTTGTTCTTGTCTCTCCCTCTCTCCCTCAGTGTCTGGCTGTCTACGGTGCGGTGCGGTGCCAGCGACTTCCTTCCCGCTTCTTCCCGACAACAAGCAGGGGGTCCCCGGCTTCTAGCTCCACCCCCTTCAGCCTTCAATCCCCTTACGCCGGTCCACCCCTCCTGAGCGCTTATGATGGATGCCGCTGCGGAGCCGACCGCAGTGAGCGGCGCTGGGCTCAGCTCAGCATCAGCACGCCTGCCAGCTGAGCCCAGTGCTTAGGAGTGAGTGGCGGGGAGTCGGGGACAGCAGCGGACGGCCTTCAGTCTCCGCGGAATCGGCCGCGGAGAGGCCAGCAGCGGCAACCGCCGGCATCGGTACACAGTCCAGACATAGTTACACTGTCTGTCTGTGACTGCACTTCATGCACCCGGAGCGGAGGCCTCGGCCCACCGGGCATATGCCCGGTCTGCCCGATGGTCAGTCCGGCCCTGCTCTGAAGAGATTCAGCCTTCACAAGAGTTGACCACCCTCCCGCCCATTGTGATGTTTTGTCACAGCTTTATTGGCGGTTTTGACCTGGCTAGCAATTGATGTTGCTTTATGGGCTATGCCCTCAAGTTAAATTCTTGGGTTCGTCTAACACCTATATGGCACTGATGGTACGGACAGGCTTCTTAGACCATGTGAGTTTATGTTTTATGGGTGCTCATAGTATAACCGTGACTGGCATTGTTGTTTGATACATTTGGAAAGTTGTTACTTTTGCAAAGTTCAATAAAGCTGTGGCCTTGCCCTATTTCCAAGGTAATCAGCTTCTGTGTCTTTTTGGGGGGCAAGGAATTGGTTCATTAGTTGGTCCTAAATGAGCCTATGGTTCTCAGCAGTCAAGTCTGCAGTGTCAGATAATGGTAGTTCACTTCCGGCTACACCTATAAAACTGTCAAAGCTGAAGATCGGGCATACGGCGGGTAGCCTCCTAGGAGACGAAGCATTTTTTGCAATTTTTTCTATTTTTCGGGTTGGCGGGCGTCGTGATTGACAATGGATTTACATCGAGGGACATTATTTTTTTCAATTTTTTGATAAAGGACTTGTCAAAAACTGTGGTTTTTACCTTTTTGCACTTTTTTGGTGAATGGGTAGGGATACGATGTACCCAATACCCATTTACATAGGGGGGGGGGGCAGGATCTGGGGCCCCCTTATTAAAGGAAGCTTCCAGATTCTGATAAGCCCCCCACCCACAGACCCTAACAACCACAGCCCAGGGTTGTCGGGAAGAGGCCCTTGTCCCCATACCGATATCGATATTTTGGTCACAAGGTATCGGTATGGGCCGATATGGGCCGATATATTGTACACTTAAAGTTTTGAAAAATAAAGACAATTTTTGACACAAATTTAGTACTGAACATGTTCATTTTAGTTTAGTGCTTAATGGTTGGCTTGCTGTCACCCTGTGGTGGGTGGGTGGCTGGCTGGCTGGCACCCTGTGGTGGGTGACTGACTGGCACCCTGTGGTGGGTGGCTGACTGTCTAGCACCCTGTGGTGGGTGGGTGGCTGGCACCCTGTGGTGGGTGGCTGGCTGGCACCCTGTGGTAGGTGGGTGGCTGGCACAAGGGCTGTGGGTGGCTGGCTGGTACAGGGCCTGTGGGCGGCTGAGCTGGTACAGTGCCTGTGGCTGGCTGGTACAGGGCCTGTGGGTGGCTGGCTGTCTGGCACCCTGTGGTGGGTGACTGGCTGTCTGGCACCCTGTGGTGGGAGGCTGGCTGGATGGCACCCTGTGGTGGGTGGGTGGCTGGCACAGGGGCTGTGGGTGGCTGGCTGGTACAGGGCCTGTGGGTGGCTGGCTGGCTGGTACAGTGCCTGTGGCTGGCTGGTACAGGGCCTGTGAGTGGCTGGCTGGTACAGGGCCTGTGGGTGGCTGGCTGGCTTGCTGGTACAGTGCCTGTGGCTGGCTGGCTGGTACAGGGCATATGCATGTGGGTGGCTGGCGCCGGGCTGCTGGGGGTGGGTGTATGGCTGTGATACACTCCCGCGAAACTAGTCCCAACTCCAGATGAGGCTGTCCAAGGTGAGGGAGGCAGCCTAAGAAGGCAGAATGACGTCACAAAAATATCAGCCAGTTTCGGCCTTGCCGATAATCGGTCTATCCCTGATTTTAAGTAATTTAACATTTTTATTGTTTCACTTTAGGCATTATTAAATCACTGCTCCTTTAAAAATGAACGTTTGAAAAAAAAAAATTAGCATTGATACATGTCGCATAGGGCAGTACCTGGACCCCCATACACTTTTCATGGCAATAACTTGCATATAAGCCTTTAAAATGAGGACTTTTAATTTTTCATGTTTGTGTCCCTTAGACTTTAATAGAGTTTGCATGTTCACTAGAACTTTTCCCAGTTCGAGATGTTTTGGTGTGAACCAAACAGGGGGGTGTTCGGCCCATCACTACTCTACCAACGTGTGACATATGAAGGACCCATGTAAGTTAATCAGAAAGTTTTTCCTTCCGGTACGGCCCTCATACGTTGTCAGTTGAAGAAAAGTGAAGAATTCAGAGACTGACGTCTCCTTTTAGCTCTGATTAGATTTCACTTTGCATTGACTCTCTGCTATAAGTTCTTTTCTTGGCTCGGTGAACATTTAATTGATGGATAAATGGATATTTAAGACTGGTAATTGCTCGCCGATGTCATGTCATGTGAATGCTGTTATCCAGAAGAGTGTTTAATGTTGCACTTGAGAACATGAAGTGGATTGTAACAAGCGGTCACATTGTATCTTATAGGCTTAAAGAGGAGCTTCAGTCAGGTTTCCAATCATTTAGGGCCAGTTCACACCGCGAAACGCAGTCCGGATAGGTTCCAGATGCTTTTCTGCATGCGCGTCTTTTACATGTTTTTAAAGCATTCCAAAGAGCTTTTGATGCTACGACTAAGGCTCGGTTCACACTGATGCGATGCGGGAAGGCTGCGAATTCGCAGCCTGTTCCCGCATCGCACACGCACCCCCGGCAGTTCACACTGCCATATGCGATACGCTGGGGGTGTCAATGTAATCTTAACGACACCCCCAGTTTGATCGCATATCGCAGTGCGATCGTGCAGTTCGCACAGGATCGGATCGCACAAGTGTGAACCGCTGTGCGATCCGATCCTGATGCGGCAGCAAAAATGCCTCCTGTGCGTGTTTGCTGCGGGTGCGATGCAAATTTAGCCATACAAACTGTATGGCTAAACTCGCACCGCACAGCTGATCGCATGTCATGTCGGAGCAGTGCGCTCCGACATGACATGCGAACCCCGCACACGCAGTAGTGTGAACCGGGGCTAAGGCTCTCACCAAAATGCATCAGCTTTTTTGTTTTATTATCACTTTTATGTAGTCAAAAAAAATATTTGCTCTACGGAGTTCAGGGTTGCCCATCTACAGTATTCGTTTAGCCAGTGCATTTTTCCCCCTCTTTTTTCTTGACCTTAACCACTTAAGCCCCGGAGGATTTGGCTGCTCAAAGACCAGGACCAACTTTGCGATTCGGCACTGCGTGACTTTAACGGACAATTACGCGGTCGTGCGACGATGCACCCAAATGAAATTGATGTCCTATTTTTCCCACAAACAGAGCTTTCTTTTGGTGGTATTTGATCACCTGTGCGATTTTTATTTTTTGCGCTATAAACAAAAAAAGAGCGTCAACTTTAAAAAAAATAACAATATTTTTCACATTTTTTTATATGAAATTCCCCCCAAAAAAATGTAAAAATCTAATTTTTTAAACATTTTAGGCCAATTTGTTTTCTGCTACATATTTTTGGTAAAAAAAAAATCGCAATAATCGTATTTTGATTGGTTTGCGCAAAAGTTATTGCGTTTACTAACAAAGGGAAAGATTTATGTCATTTGTATTGTTATTTATTTAACTAGTAATGGCGGCGATCTGCGATTTTTTTTTGCGGGACTGCGACATTGCGGCGGACAGATCGGACCCCTAACTAACATTTTTGGCACTTTTGGGGTTACCAGTGACATTACTACAGTAATCAGTGCTATACGTATGCACTGTCACTATAATAATGACACTGGCAGGGAAGGGGTTAAATTTATAAGTGATCAAGGGGTTAAGTGTGTCCCTAGGGGCGTGATTCTAACTGTCAAGGGGCGTGGCTTGTGATGTAACCACAGAGACATACGATCCTACATAGCAGGATTGTATGATCTCTGCAGTTACATCAGGGAAGAATGACAGACGGCTTTGTTTACATCAACCGCCTGCCTTTCTCCCTCTCCAGTGGGAGATCGCGAGTGACCGGAGGACATCGGAGCCGCCGGTCACACGCGCGGGGATGTCAGGGAATGAGCAGGGGCGGGAGCGCGCCTTCTGCGGCGGGCGCTCGCCCCCTACAGGCTCCTGGGTGAGCGACGTAGTCCTACATCGCTTTGCCCAGGAGGGGCTGACCGCCACAGTAAATATACTGTGGGCGCTCGGCAAGCATTTAAATAAGGACATGTGCGTTTTTTTATACGTTTTACCACGTTCCACTACAGTTCAGTGCAGAAAAAAAATTGTAGCTGCTGACTTTTAATGTAAGGACAATTACCTGTCCAGGGGTCAGTGCCGGATTAACCTCTTGCCACCCACGCTATACCTGAAAGACAGCTGCAGTGCGGGCTTAAATTGCCAGAAGGGCATCCATGAACGTCCTCCCCTGCATGTGCTGTCTGCGTGGTCCCTGCGGGCGCGGCTCGCTCTGTGATCAGTGAGATCTCGGCCTCTTACCAGGTGATCAGCTGTCAGCCAATGACAGCTGATCACGTGATGTAAACAGAGCCCATAATCTGCTTTTTTTTTTTGAGGAGAGAAAAAAAAAGCCAATTACTGGCTTGTGTAAATGGGACATCGGTCCTAGACACTCTAGATCCACTGCTGCTAAGCAGTGCCCACCAGTGAAACCTATCAGTGCCCACCAGTGCCACCTACAAGTGCATATCAACACTGCTCAGCAGTGCCCACCAGTGCCACCTATCAGAGCCCATCAGTGCCACCTACAAGTGCATATCAGCACTGCTAAGCAGTGCCCACAGTACCACCTATCAATGCCATCCAGTGCCACCTATCAGTGCCCTTCAGTGCTACCAATCAGTGCCCATCAGTGCCACCTATCAGCGTCACCTACCAGTGCCTATCAGTGCCATCTATCAGTGCCCTTCGATGCACATCAGTGCTACCTACCAGTGCCACCTATCAGTGCCCATAAGTGCCACCTATAAGTGCTGCCTATCAGTGCCCATCAGTGCAGACATCAGCGTACATCAATGAAGGAGAAAAATTACCTTTTTGCAAAATGTTATAATAAATTAAGAAAAATGTTTTGTGTTTTTCAAAATTCTCAGTCTTTATTCGTTTGTTTAGCAAAAAAATAAAACCCCCAGTGGTGATTAAATACCACCAAAAGAAATCTCTATTTGTGTGAAATAAATGATAAAAATTTAATGTGGGTACAGTGTCGCATGACCGCGCAATTGTCATTCAAAATGTGAGAGTGCTGAAAGCTGGAAAATTGCCTGGGCAGGAAGGGGAGAAAAGTGGCCAGTAAGCAAGTGGTTAAACTCTGTGGAGGCCCCTAGACAGTGGAAACCTTGGGGGGGCCCCCACGCAGGTGTCTGGAGGTTTCTCATGTGCACCCTCTAGTGGGGTAACATTGAACTAAGTAGCGTGCAGAGCAGCTATTAGATGGAGATGACTTTACTACTGTACATTACACGGACGGAGGTTGCACCAACACACCTCCAAGACAGCCACAGCCTTGCTAAAGAAGCTGTGGGTAAAGGTAATGGACTGGCCAAGCATGTCTCCAGACCTAAATCATATTGAGCATCTATGGGGCATCCTCAAACAGAAGGCGGAGGAGCGCAAGATCTCTAACATCCACCAGCTCTGTGATGTCATCATGGAGGAGGGGAAGAGGACTCCAGTGACAACCTGTGAAGCTCTGGTGAACTCCATGCCCAAGAGGGTTAAGGCAGTACTGGAAAATAATGGTGGCCACACAAAATATTGACACTTTGGGCTCAATTTGGACATTGTCACTTAGGGGTGTACTCACTTTTGTTGCCAGCGGTTTAGACATTAATGGCTGTGTGTTGAGTTATTTTGAGGGGACAGCAAATTTACACTGTTATACAAGCTGTACACTCACTACTTTACATTGTAGCAAAGTCTCATTTCTTCAGTGTTGTCACATGAAAAGATAGAATAAAATATTTACAAAAATGTGTGGGGTGTACTTATTTTTGTGAGATACTGTATATATGAAAATTGATCAATCCTGATGTACTGACGCCAATCTCATGTCTTGAGGCTGGAAAATACTAGAACAGTAAAAATTCCACCAAATGACCCCTTTTTGGAAAGCAGACAGTCCAAGGTATTTAGTAAGAAGCATGGCCAGTTTTATGAAGCTGTAAATTTTTGTCACAGTTGTTTGGAAAATGGAAAATGAAATACATTTTTTTCCACATTTTTTTTTCCCCACGCTTTTACCAGCGCAGTACAGCATTGTCATATTACTGGTGATCAGGGATACTTGACTGGTGACAGTTTGTAAAAAAAAAAATACATATGTAAATAAATAAATAAAAATGTATTTCATTTTTTAAACATTTTTTTAAGTATTTTTTAATTCCTGTTATTAGAGTAGCTCAGTGTCACCATAATGACACCGTACTACTCTGGATGGGTGATCGGGGATTTTTTTTTCTTTTTAACACGGTTATTGCTTATACAGTGATGATCATTGTATAAGCAATAGTTTTAGCTGTAATGAATGCCAGTGCCATGCCTCCCTGCAGCAGGGCGACAAGTGGTTAATACAGGATTTTCTGTAGGAGTCTTTAATGGAAAATTTTTGTTTCGGTGAGTTAATTCATTTTTTTTTCTATCTTTTGTAAACAAGAAAGCTTCATTGTAATTTTATTTCAAGAACAAATAATAATTATTTTTTTTATCGTGGGGCCCTTATACGGTGTGGATTCCATAGGCTGGTGCCTACTCTGCCTATCTGCTAATATCTGCCAATCCTACACTGTGAGGGATCCAGCTCTGTCCTCACCCAGGCCGGTTCTTCCATGGTCTCTTCCATACTAACTGTGGGATGCCGGCTGTCACTCCTTGTGGTTTTACAACTGGCTCCCCCCTACACATGCATGAGTGGCACTGCACTATTTGAATGGCAGCCTCCTGGGACCTGTGACAGGCCCCAAAAGGTTGTAGGGGGGGGGGGGGGGGGGACGAACTTTGGCTCCAATCGCTTAGGCAATCCGAGAGGAACTGGGAGCCGATAGCTGTCACAACCCAGGGCTGCTGTTCGGAATCGCGGGGCCCCGTACAGACTACCTGGCAGGGCCCCCCCAAGAAAATATTAAAGATATATTTAGCTAAAATTACATCAAAATCACTATTAGCAGACACAAATATAACATAATTCACATAATTCCTGCTAAATCTAAAAAAAAAACTATGTTAAATAAAAATGAAGATGAGATGAGAAAAAAATACAGGCAGGGCAGTTGGAGCTCAGTGATCAGAGAGACAGAGAGAGAGAAACAAAGTTACAAATAAAATCCTGAGTAGAGATAACATTAGAGCCAGTGCTGGGAGGGGGGCCCACACAGGGAGGGGATTAGTGAGGGACGACTGTCTCTTTCTCAGCAGATACAAGCTGATAGCAGGGAGAGGGACAGATCAGATTCAGGTGCTGGAGGAAGATTTCTGTATTTGTTGTCCATCACTAATCCCCCTCTCTGTGTGGGCCCCCCTGTGTGCTCGGGCCCCCTACAAGAGGGCTGGTGGTCCCCCCCTATCAGCGGCCCTGCCCGCTCCATCCCCTTCCCCCTAAAAAAATAAAAATAAAATTCCAAATATGGTTGAAGGAAGCAAAATGGAACGTCCATTATTGGATGACGTTCCACTTTAAGAAAATAGTTACATATGACGTACCAATCCAAATCCAATCCAAAATTCAAACACCGCATTCCACAAATTCCATCAAATATTCTAGGAATGGACTTTGATTTCAAGCACAATATTCATTGTTAGCTTAAAATATAAATAATAAAAAATAAAAATAAAATATTAAATAACAATTTTATGTTTGTCTCTTTTTTTTTCATGTAGTTTTTGGTTAACAATTTGAAAAATGTACAGGTACAATTATTGTATTATTGTCTAAAAATATCAACCAAATGCACCAAAACAGATGAAAAAAGAACCACAAGAAATAGGGCAAAAATATTAGAAAAAAAAAACTGTTGTCCTATATTTTGGGTATTTATTTTATGGTTTTTGAAGGGGCGTGGAGCATGCTCCTCCATTTTGTATCCATTTTGTATATATATTTTGCTATTTGTTTAAACTCCATTTCAGACAATTATTGTCGCACGTATCTCGCAATTAACACATTATGGCATGTTCTAAATATACATATATGTTTCCTGTAGATGTTGTTGCCTTTAGTTCCTCTTTCTTAGTATGAGATCAGAAATGTCTAACTCTCTTCATTAACCAATAGAATCTACTGATTAAGTTAATCTCCGTAAATAGAGCGTTTCCTATAGCTTGGAATTGATCAGTTTATACCTCCTTATAAGGAATTTACCCTAGACCACCCCCCTATTTTGAATGTCTGTATAAATACTTATGACATGCATTAAACCTTTGAGAAAACCTTTGAACCATACGCTGACTAGGTCGATTTATTCCAGGGACAAGGGTTTCTCCCGGAGACTCCGCCCTTGCACAGAACTGACTTGACTGAGCTATAGGTAGTCGGGGACTACTATTATGAGGTTGAATTGAGTCATTTCACCTTCAGTTTTCTTATTATCGCATTATGTTTTATCATGATCAGTGATTGCCACCATACGTATTGTGAGGAAAAAGAAAATACTCCCCAAATGATGAGAGAAACTGTGTAGATAACAGAAAATTTCCTATCAAATACTTACCGTAATTTTCCTTTCTTGATAAACTCCATGGCAGCATACGTATGGGTTAACCCCGCCTCCACTCCTCCCCTATAGGACCCCATTCCCATAAATCTTTGCTCTGAGCCAGAGGCTGCGTTCCGTAACTAGCCTACTCATGACTCTGGGAGGGAACTCCTGCTGCCATGAAGTCCATCAGGAAAGGAAAATTATGCTAAGTATTTGATAGGAAATTTTCTGTTTTCCTGACAGACTCCATGGCAGCCTACATATGGGAAATAACTCGCCATACACACCCGGGTGGGCAATTGAAGAACAGAAGAAAAGGGTTTAGTCGACACTGTCAACCAACAGGATTTGTTAACCAAAAATTAACAGAAGATGAAGAGGCCGGCTCTACACAATAATGAGCCATAAATGTATTGATCAGGGACCACAAGGCCGCCCTACCAATTACATTGGGATCCAAATGCTGCAAAGCCGCCCAGGATGTAGACACACTCCTGGTTGAGTGAGCAGTCACCGTCCCCAAAGGAGCCAAGCCCTCAGCTCTGTGAGTCTGACGGATGGCCCAGACAATCCATGCCACAATTGTCCTAGATGAGGCACGTTTCCCTTTTTCCTTTCTGACAAAAAGAATAAACAGGCGTTCTGAAGCCTGAAGGAAGATGTAGCTTGTAAATATAACTTCACAATATCTGAGAGATTCCTAGAACCTAAGGAAGGCACTGCTGAGAGTCAAACTCAGGATTCTTTGTTTACTAGACATGGGCTTTAACCAACTAAGCCACAGCGCGACCTCTCCCACGTCTAAAGGATGCAAGTTAGCACTCCAAAGGTTGGTAGAACAATTTATTGGTTCCCAAGAAAGACTGATATACCCAGGGCCGATGCTAGACTATTTTACGCCCTAGGCAAGACCAGCCACTTGCGCCCCCCCACCAAAAAAAGAAAAAAAAGGGAAATGGTTAAAAACTCCCCTATGTCATACCCAGTGACCCTGATCTGATGCTTCCTCCATGTTATGCTCTTATACCTAGTGACCCCCATATTCCTCCATGTCACACCCAGGGACCCTGATGTTTTTCCATGTCACACCCTGGTACCCCAATATTCCTCCATGTCATGCTGTCATATCCACTGACCCCAATGTTCCTCCATGTCACACCCAGGGACCCCATGTTCCTCCATGTCATGCTGTCATACCCAGTGACCCCAATGTTCCTCTATGTCAGACCCTGATGTTCCTCCACGTCTCACACCTGGGGACCCTAATGTTTCTCTGTGTCACATCTGGGGACCCAATTCCCCATGGCACACCCAGGGACCCCAATTCCTCATGGCTCACCTGGTGACCCCGAACCCCTGTTACACCCGGTGACCCCTATCCCCCATGTCACACCTTGTTACTCCGATTCCCCATGGCACACCTGATGATCCCAATTCCCTTTCATACCAGGGATGTTCCATGTAACACCCAGGGACCCCGTTCCCCTGTTCTGGACACACTCACTGGGCGGTATGAAGAGAGTGGCCCGCACTCTGCCCTCCTTCACTGTGATCCTGCTGATTCCTTCTCCCAGGACACTCCTCTGCTGGACCACAGTGCTCACCACAGCTCCAACTGGCTCCTGGTGGAGGGAAAAGCAGCAGTCAGAGAGCTCCACACTTATTTCATCGCCAACCTCCTCAGACCCTTCCGGTGCCTCGTCGCTTATGCTCCAGTAAAGGTTCCGCCCTCCAGTGCCGAGCTCTGGCTCAGGTTCAGCTTCTTCCTCCCCCATGGCCGCCCCTCCCCTCAGCTCACAAGGATCATTCATGATGGAGAGAGAGTGCGGACTTATGGCTGCGCCCCTAGGTGGCAATGCGCCCTAGGCGGCTGCCTAGTTTGCCTAGTGGAAGCACCGGCCCTGGATGTACCCTTAGGAATTGAGTCAAGCACAGGTAAAAGCACCGCTCAAACTGGAAGAATGTTAAGAAAAGTTCTCCATGACCGGTGAATAAATCTCTGAGGCTTTTCAATGCAGACGTGATAGTCGGGAGAAAGGCAAACATGGTAGAGAGGCCTGTAACGGAGACAGCCATAGAACACTCCGCTCCAATTCCAGAGAGGGAGTTGAGAACAAGAGGAAGACATCATTTGGAAAACCTCTGCTTACTCTGAGGTCTGAGACTAGTTGCTCCTTTGAAGAATTGCTGGACAGGAAAAGATGCCTAGACATGGAAACACCTGTGAAGGCCGATAAAGCTGACACTTGTACTCTGAAGTAGCTGATCAATAGAGCCAGATCTAAATACAACTGGAGGAAGCCCAGAATATTTATAACTTCTAGATCAGTACATAATCTGTCAGTAGCAGACATGTATTGCACAGACATTGACCAGATTCTCCCGTAAACTTTATTTGTGTTCACTCTCCTAGCATTCAAGAGAGAGGAGATGACTCTGGATGAGCAGCCGAGGACCTCCAATCTCATGAGCCAAACTGTCAGACGTAGCCATGCTGGACATGGATGTAGAAAAGCACCCAGTGACAGAAGGTCTGGCCTGATGAGAAGGGGCACTGGGTTCCAGTAGCCTCAACAGTGCTAGCAAGAGGAACCATGGTCTAATTGGCCGATAAGGCATCACTGCCACTACCTCCAACAACTTCTGTTCAGGGTTTTCGTAGAAACCCGAGGATGACCAGGACTTGAATAAACGCACTGGACCCGCTACATTTCCAATGATCCATCAGGTCATCTTCCCCTGAAAAACCTCCACATGTAGAGACCATTCCTTGTTGTCCAGCTGGACTCTGGAAAGAAAGTCTGATAGAATATTCTTCACTCCGGGAAAATAAGCCTCTAAGATGTAGGCCATTTCTCTGACCCCAAGACATAATTGGCTCTGTTTCCTGGAATAGAGAACAGGCTGTGAGTCCCCCCCCTCCTTGTCCTTTAACGTAGGAGACCGCCATAGTGTTGACTAGCCTAAGAGCACTGACGCTCCCTTTGTTATATGGTGAAAGGCCTGTAGGGTGCAGAAGGCTGCCCGTAGTTTTAGAATGTTCAACCAAATCTTGTAAATTGACAGCACCACCTGCCCTAAGCTATCGTCGACAGGCAGCAAGCCCCCCCAGCCCATATTGGTGGTATCGGACATGATTGTGAACCAGGAAATGGGGCAATGGAATGGCAAATGAGCCAGTTTCTCCATTGCAGCCACCAGGGGACTCACTCTCATTACTGAGGTTATGTAGATAACCTGAATTCTGCTTCCTTGCTCCCACTGCTGAAGAAACCCATTCCAGAAGGGCCCCCTTCTCCAGAGCATCCACTTGACCATCGGATCTGTAGAAACCATAGTGTCGATCATGTTAGACACTGAAAGGGGCGCAGGTGGGAAGAAGACAGGGCAAGAAGTATTCTGTTCCAGAACATCGGGATCCAGAGACAAAGCAATGGTCCTCTCTTGATTATATCCAACTGAGCCCCGAGGGACACAAGAAACTGAGTGGGCTCTAGGTGTCTCTTTTCAAGAATCAGCCGCCAGCCAAATTTTCAGAAGCAGCTGCCCTCTGTCTTGGGACAATAGGAGAAGAACATCCAAGTAACTATGCAGGCATATGCTACTTGCTTTGATAAAGACCTTAACAACCAATAAGTTACTTAAAATACACAGGGTGATGTTGAAAGCTTGATTGGTAGACAAGCAAGCTGGAGATGGACTTGACCTACGGTGAACCAAGGGAACTTGCGGCAGTCTCCTACAATGGGTAAATTAAAGTAAGCATCTTTAGGTCTATTGCAAATGAGCCACCAGGCTGGACCCCCTATGAATCAAGGACAATTTTTTTCCATCTTGAACTTCTCATTTTGATGAAAATTGGTTTAGGTGCACGAGGTCGAAAATCGGCCTCCGCAAGCCGCTCTTCTTCCTGATCATAAAGAAAGGCGAGTACATACCCTAAAATCTCTCGCATCCTGGGACTGGCTCAGCAGCACTTTGCGACACCAGTGACTTTACGTAATACAAGAGTTTTACCTCAGAGTGAGGCAAAATCCGTGGAAACGAATCCGAGATGAGGAAGACTTCTGATGGACCATGCCTGTCCTGAAAAGACTGCTCTGACGTTCCAATAGTCTGAGGCTCAAACTCAGTAGCTTCTTGGATACCGGAAGTCAATCTTTTAGCACACTTCTGAGGGGATGTCTGGCCTCTTCACCAACTCTTCCTAAAATCCAGACCTGGTCTGTAAAAACATGCGACCCTCGCACTCTCTGAACTTTGTCCTCTAGCCATCTTACTCGTCTTACTCTTAGTCATCTTACAACCTAGCAGGCGCTGGTCCTGAGGCAAGAACCAACTTGCCAACTGTGGCCCAGGTTATGGTGCTGTCCATCTTGCCAAAAGATGAAGCTCCCTCAAAGGGATCTTACACTAGGCCTGTTAGAAGAGGGATCAGCTAGCCCAGGCCCCAGTTATAGCACTCACTTTGTCGTAACTGATGGGAGCAAAACCCATGCCACTATGCGGATGATTTCAATTGGAGCCTCACCATGGAAACCGACACCAGCTTCCTCTCCTGAACTACCAAGTTTCTGAAATCGTTCCAAGTTTCTGAAATGCCTCATCAAGGCCTCAACAACTAGAGAGGCAGCCTTTAGATGCTTCACATTCTTATATCTGAATGGATGGAGCTTGGCCATCTTGCTCAGAAGGGAGGCAAATCTCGCGACCTTGCTCCACCCTTCCAAAATGATGTCCCTCATTTCTGTTAGGAATGGGAAATTGGAACACTCTCTCTTGAGGTGCTTAAAGAACTTCCTCTTGCTTTGCAGGAGACCCTACAGGTTCTTATTTGTGTAAATGCCCCTTCATTGCCTTGACCAAAGGAATCACAACGGCAAAGGTACTCATCTCACTCTGCCTCATTTTCTGAGGTCTTCATACATGGATGGCTTGGTTAGGACAGTTTCAGTTCTTCCTCGCCGTCCCTAGTGGGAGAACACGCCGTAACGGCTGTTGGACTTTGCGTGTGGCTTGTACCCCACTCTTTAAGAGTTTTCTGCACTACGTGCCTCACCAGAGATTCCATTTGCTGGAAATCACCACCCCCTTTTCTGACAGCCTGGGCTTAGTATGGCTCACACAGAGACTTGCCCTCTGGGACCTAAGTCCTGCATCCCCAGCGGGCTCCTTCCTTGGAACGGCTGACGTGGATGTGGTGCCTAAAGGAGGAGTCAGAGTTTCTGCTATGAAGGCTGGATCTTGACAGTGACCAATGATGACTAAATCTGGAAGAAGAATGTTGATGTATTGATGTAATTAGGTCTTTATCATATTGTGCCATGTATTGTCAATCTGACCTAGAAGGACATAAAACCCTATAAAGAAAACAAAAGAGGGTAGAAAAGAAAGGATTAAAAACCCAAAAGAAATGCCTAGGCAAGTGAGGAAAGGAAAGGGTTAAACAGCCTCTCATCCCCACTACACAATGGCTGGCCACAAGGGGGGGACAGTGATACATCCATAGTGTAAACACTGCACAGACAGCCAACCTGCACAGGTGATAGAACCATCAGGATCACACACAGGCAGCACACAAGGGTGTTATTGCAGAGCATGTACCTGGGATGATTGCACACAGCTTTTAGTGAAACTGCTGCAAGCTGCTCACAGAGAAATTCCAATATCAACAGTACTGACCGCTAATTGAATTTCTCCACTGTAATGACACCACCTCCGCCCACAGCGCATATGCGCTGAGTCCCTGGGTGTGAGTTTTCCAGGGATGCCAGGCGCATGAAGAGAGAACAGCGGCTTGGAACGCAAATGCCCTCCAGCTGCCACAGGCTGGAAGATGCCAGGGAAGAAAAAGGGAAGACAAACACACTCAACTGCTGTCATGGAATATAAAAGTATACATCACCGCACACGGCATCCCCCATGACCATGCCTGGATCCAGAAGACACTGCTCATGGACCCAGGGTGTTTATGGCCACCTGCTAATAGCAAGGCTCTTAGGCCATACTGCTGCTTTGTCTACCAATGGCCAAGCTTAAGCTCATCATGTCATCAAATCCATCGCCCTTCTCCACCCTGCTAATAGTTGGGGACTCCGCATGGCACAGAATCCATCACCCTTCTCCACCATGCTAATAGCTGGGGATTGCTGGAGACTCCACGTGGCACTGAATCCATCACCCTTCTCCACCCTGCTAATAGCTAGGGAATGCCGGGGACTCCACATCAGTGGCGGGCTGGCGGCTGGTGCTCCATGGGCTGGGGGAGGCGGCAGACGGACCGCACCATACATCCCCCCTCAGACCACACCAGGCCGCACACCATACCCTGGACCACAGCAGGACAGGACCATGGCAGGGGGCAGGACAGGACCTGGCTCACTCACCTGCCTGGACATCTGCAGCAGCAGGCGATGGCGGTGGCAGCAGCGGCGGAGGCTTCTTCCCCGTCTTCTGCGCCTCCTCCCTACTCCTCCATGCCCAATGGCATGGCTTCCCCTTTCGGCCATTCGGGAAACGGGTCTCAGAACCTGCTTCCTGATTGGCCAGGAGGAGGATCCGTTTGACAACTGGGTGGCGAGCCCTCCCTTTTTTTTTAGCCTATTAGAGCTTCTGGCTCTAATCACATGGTTAAAAAAAAAAAAGCCCCATTGAACTCCATGCGTCCGGCGCCCCGCATGTCGATTGGGGAGCCGGATGCATGGATAGGGGGGGGTGGCGCCCCTGTGCCCCCAATGCACCAGCCCCCACTGCTCCACATGACACAGAATCTATCACTCTTCTCCACCCTGTTAATAGCTGGGGATTGCTGGAGACTCCACATGGCACCGAATCCATCACCCTTCTCCACCCTGCTAATAGTTGGGAACTCCACATGGCACATAATCTATCGCCCTTCTCCACCTTGCTAATAGCTGGGGATTGCTGCAGACTCCACATGGCACAGAATCTATCGCCCTTCTCCCTTTTGCTAATAGCTGGGGACTGCCGGGGACTCCACATGGCACCGAATCCATCGCCCTTCTCCACCCTGCTAATAGTTGGGAACTCCACATGGCACATAATCTATCGCCCTTCTCCACCTTGCTAATAGCTGGGGATTGCTGCAGACTCCACATGGCACAGAATCTATCGCCCTTCTCCCTTTTGCTAATAGCTGGGGACTGCCGGGGACTCCACATGGCACCGAATCCATCGCCCTTCTCCACCCTGCTAATAGCTAGGGACTGCCAGGGATTCCACATGGCACAGAATCCATCGCCCTTCTCCACCCTGCTAATAGCTGGGGACTGCCGGAGACTCCACATGGCACCGAATCCATCCCCTTCTCCACCCTGCTAATAGCTGGGGACTGCCGGGGACTCCACATGGCACAGAATCCATCGCCCTTCTCCACCCCGCCAATAGCTGGGGACTGCTGGAGACTGCACACGTCTTCCGGGGGACAGCTTGCCGAACAACCAGGCCTCAATCATGGACACTTCATCCAAGGTAAGACTTCAACCATTCTGGTCCTTAGGAGGAGGACAAAAAAGGAACGCTGCCTCTGGCTCAGAGCAGAGATTTATGGGAATGGGGTCCTATAGGGAAGGAGTGGAGGCGGGGTTAACCCATATGTATGGAGTCTTTCAGGAAAACCATTTTGGAGCCTTTTTTTTTTTTTTTTTTTTTTTATCCTTTTGCTTTTTGAGATTTGGAGGAAAAATTGTAAATAGGAATAAAAATGTAAGGAAAACATTACATATGTTTTCATTTTTTTTTTCATTTTGGTATATTTTTTGTTATAAGTTAAAAAACATAAAATAATAAAAATATACACCAAAACTTGCTAACAATATGTAGAAAACCATTTTGGAGCCTTTATTTTTTAATCTTTTTGCTTATTTTGTTGTTTTTTGAGATTTGGAAAGAAAATTGTAAATACGAATAAAAATGTAAGGAAACGCCACATATTTTAAAATTTTTTTCACTTTGGTATATTTTTTGTTCTAAGTTAAATAACATGAAATAATAATACACTGAACATAATTATAAATGCAACACTTTTTTTTTTGCCCCCATTTTTCATGAGCTGAACTCTAAGATCTAAGACTTTTTCTATGTACACAAAAGGCCGATTTATCTCAAATATTGTTCACAAATCTGTGTAAATCTGTGTTAGTGAGCGCTTCTCCTTTGCCGAGATAATCCATCCACCTCACAGGTGTGGCATATCAAGATGCTGATTGGACAGCATGATTATTGCACAGGTGTGCCTTAGGCTGGTCACAATAAAAGGCCACTCTAAAACGTGCAGTTTTATCACACAGCACCATGCCACAGATGGCGCAAGTTTTGAGGGAGGGTGCAATTGGCATGCTGACTGCAGGAATGTCCACCAGAGCTGTTGCCCGTGAATTAAATGTTTATTTCTCTACCATAAGCCATCTCCAGAGGCGTTTCAGAGAATTTGGCAGTACATTAAAACCGGCCTCACAACCGCAGACCACGTGTAACCACACCAGCCCAGGACCTCCACATCCAGCGTCTTCACCTCCAAGATGGTCTGAGACCAGCCACCCGGACAGCTTCTGCAACAAGCGGTTTGCATAACCAAAGAATTTCTGCACAAACTGTCAGAAACTGTCTCAGGGAAGCTCATCTGCATGCTTGTCGTCCTCATCGGGGTCTCCACCTGACTGCAGTTCGTCATCGTAACCGACTCGAGTGGGCAAATGCTCACATTCCATGGCATCTGACACTTTGGAGAGGAGTTCTCTTCACGGATGAATCCCGGTTTTCACTGTACAGGGCAGATGGCAGACATCGTGTATGGCGTCGTGTAGGTAAGCGGTTTGCTGATGTCAACGTTGTGGATGGAGTGGCCCGTGGTGTCGGTGGAGTTATGGTATGGGCAGGCGTATGTTATGGACAATGAACACAGGTGCATTTTATTGATGGCATTTTGAATGCACAGAGATACTGTGATGAGATCCTGAGGCCCATTTTGTGGCATTCCTCCACCACCATCACCTCATATTGCAGCAATTCCTGGAAGCTGAAAACATCCCAGTTCTTGCATGGCCAGCATACTCACCGGACATGTCACCCATTGAGCATGTTTGGGATGCTCTGGATCGGCGTATAGGACAGCGTGTTCCAGGTCCTGACAATATCCAGCAACTTCACACAGCCATTGAAAAGGAGTGGACCAACATTCCACAGGCCACAATCACCAACCTGATCAACTCTATGCCAAGGAGATGTGTTGCAGCACCGTGGAGGCAAATGGTGGTCCCACCAGATACTGACTGCTTTTTGGACCCCCCCCCCCCCCCCCCCCAATACAGTAAAACTGCACATTTTAGAGTGGCCTTTTATTGTGGCCAGCCTAAGGCACACCTGTGCAATAATCATGCTGTCCAATCAGCATCTTGATATGCCACACCTGTGAGGGGGATGGATTATCTCGGCAAAGGAGAAGTGATCACTAACACAGATTTAGACAGATTTGTGAACAATATTTGAGAGAAATCGGCCTTTTGTGTACAAAGTCTTAGATCTTTAAGTTTAGCTCATGAAAAATGGGGGCAAAAACAAGTGTTGCATTTATAATTCTGTTTAGTGTATATACACCAAAAATGAGTAAAAATATGTAGAGAACCATTTTAGAGCCTTTACTTTTTTTAAAAAAAAAACTTTTTGCTTATTTTGTTGTTTTTTAAGGTTTGAAAAGAAAATTGTAAATAGGAACAAAAATGTAAGGAAAGGCCACATATTTTTTAATTTTGGTATATTTCTGTTCTAAGTTAAAAAAAAAAAAAAATAATAATAATAATAAAATACACCAACAGAATTGTAAAAATGTTTAGAGAACTATTTTGGAGCCTTTATCTTTTTTTATTTTTTTTTTACTTTTTTGCTTATTTTGTTGATTTTTGAGATTTGGAAAAAAAATTGTAAATAGGAACAAAAAAGCGCTACATATTTACATTTTTCTTTGTTTTTGTAAATTTTTTGTTATAGGTTAAAAGCGTAAAATAATAATGAATACACCAAAAAATAAACAGCATTTTTTAATTTTTTATTTTTTTATTTATCTTTTTGCATATTTTGCTGTTTTTTGAGATTTGAAAAAAATTTAAATAGTAACAAAAATGTAAAGAAACACTACATATTTTTTTATTTTTTCCTAATGGTATATTTTTTTTGTTATACTGTAAGTTAAAAAGCAGAAAATAATGATGAATACACCAAAAAAAATGCAGTGTGGCTTTAAATTTCTCAAGCTACTATTTGCACTATTGTATTAAAAAGAAAAAACGTCTAAAAATAAATTACACGGAAAAAGTAAAAAAAAAATGGGCAAAAGAAAAAAAATACTTAAGTGCATAAAAGCACCTAAAGCTATCTAAAACCACCATAGTGCTCAAATGTATTTATCCTTGTGGCATTTCAGTGCTGCTAAACTCCTTCAGTCTATTTGGAGCAACTTCAAGTCTACATCCACTACAGCAATGGCTGAACGGCATTTCTCAAGGTGGGTTTCCTGATGGTGACAACAATTGACCACGTCTGTAGAATGTGAAACTTCATTAAGGTCTTCAGCAAAACTGATCTTCCATGAAAGCCATGTAGCGCTACCCCATAGAAGCCTCAGATTTTTACTGGTTCTTCCCCAGACAATGCAGAGGGCATCAATCACATGGGCAGCTGTTCCTTCACTCTCACCCCATTACACAGTCTTCTCTAGGGGATGTCTTTTTATGATTTATTGTAGAACGTGTAACAGGAGGGAGGTTGGGGTGGGAAAGGATACTCCTAAAATGCTGACTAGTAACAAGAGGACACACTTTACCAGGTGGAACAGTTTTTAAGCCAGAAACAAAGAGTAATGCCAGAACTGGGACCCTTTAGGAGCCGTTTCAGAGAAAGAGCTAACGCTGGCACCTGAAAAGTAGAACAGCACCCAGTCACTTGGATCCTGAGCTCAGGTCAGTACTGACAATGTCCCAGGGCAGCTATACACCTTCCAGCCTCCACTCAGCACTCGTCAGTGAGTTCTCCAGACCAGATCCTTAGCTGAAACTGCTTAGTTAACTCCAAAGGTAATCAGAAATATGCCCCAGATCTGATGTAGCTGGGACCTCGACGAACATCAGAAGACTCCAGCAGAAAGGCCTCAAAGGGGCATCCGCCCCTGAGGCTGTGGACCTTCTCCAGCAGGACAAGAACAGGACTGCTCCAGATCCCAATTATTTATGTTCCTGCTCGGCTCCTACTGGGCACACCTCCCCAGGGATTGGCTGCAGTACCATTAATGTTTTACCTGCCCATTTGTCTCAACCAGCCCTCTATGTTCTGAAAGCCTTCAGAAGGCAAGGAAAGCAATTAAACCTCCAACCTGTGAGATCTAGAACAATCCAAAGAAATTAACAGCTGCTCCAATGATTACAGAGAAGCCAACAAGAACATTTATCTAGCATCCTAAGAGGGTTCTACACCTTATAAACCGCTAAAGACCTTGTACAGGAGGGCTGAAAGCTTCCTGCTTGCGAATGGTTGGATCGGATGTCCCTTTGGGGTTGGCTCAGGTGTGCGTCAGGGGTGTCCTTTGAGTCCTCTGCTAAACGCGTTCGCAATCGATCCCTTAAACAGGAGGTTAGAGAGCGGACCGTTGTGCAGAGTGCCTTTGTGCATTCCTGGTGAACCTCCTTTGAGGGTCGTGGCCTATGCTGATGACGTATCTTTATTTATCACTGGGACAGAGGAGGTGTGTAACGGATCAACCGGCACCCCGACTGGGTACCTATGTTGACAGATGCTTCTAGTGCTCCTAGGGCTCCAAGCACTCCACCAGACCCGCCTTTTCTTACCAACCCTGGACTACGACAAGGCTCCAGGTTCTGGTGGGTGAACCTCTCTTTCCCCAGAGAGTGAAGCAGGAACTGGAACAAGCTCTTACAAGAGCTTAGTGATTATTCAAGGGAGTATGAAGAGCATAGCAATCCCTTGTAGCAGATTCCCCCAAGAAGAGACAGGACTCTAGATTGAGAATGAAGTAAAACTCAAACTTTAATGGTACAGCTGCTCTTTAATACAGTTTTCCCCCACAAAGTTACCTCCCGGTGGACCTTGTGGGGAACAGGCCATGAAATTCACAATCCAATAAAAACAGAGTTTTATACTCCCATACAGTGTACACAATCCCTCCCCTCTTTCTGATTACATTATCATATGCAGATGAAATTGTATACAGGGACAGAATTAACCTTAACTAATTATCTAGCCATCTGGACAGAACAATGTGAGGTCATTAACATTTAACAATGGAACAGGCACAATCCACATTCCAGCTCAATAGATAGCCAATAGGAAGAGACCCCAGTATCAGTCTGTCCGTCTCCTACACTCCAGTACATGGAATACACATTATCTCAATACACAAACAATAGGGAAAACCTGTCTGACATTGAGGAACATGGAATACACACATTATTTAGGAGTCAGAGACTTCATGGCAATGGTCTACAACAGTCTAAGTCTCCCAGTGTAAAGTGGGATTAAATCTTCATACTTCTATATGAAGATATTGCTGACAAATATTACTGTCCCACTTGAAGCAATCCAAACCATTAAGAATCTGTTTTTCACTTCCAGTGACGGTGAGTACCGTCAAAAGGTGGTCTCTGTGATCACTGTGCATTGATTGGGGGCATGCTGTGGTCACTGTGCATTGATTGGGGGCATGCTGTGGCACTGTGCATTGATTGGGGGCAATGCTGTGGCACTCTGTATTGATTGGGGGCATGCTGTGGCACTCTGCATTGATTGGGGGCATGCTGTGGCACTCTGCATTGATTGGGGGCATGCTGTGGTCACTGTGCATTGATTGGGGGCACGCTGTGGTCACTATGCATTAATTGGGGGCATGCTGTGGTCACTGTGCATTAATTGGGGGCATGCTGTGGTCACTGCGCATTGATGGGGACATGCTGTGGCACTCTGCATTGATTGGGGGCACGCTGGTCACTCTGCATTGACGTCCCCCCGCCCCCACCCAGCCACGGAAAAATTATCAAACATTGACCGGTCCGCGGCGATAAAAAGGTTGGGGAGCACTGCTGTATGTGATGCAGTACCGCCTAAGGGCCCGAAGATCACCGCCATCCAGTATGGTTTTCCGGCCTTGACCCTTACACACAGAGATTGTTCCAGATTCTCTGAATCTTTGGATGATATTATGCACTGTAGATGTTGATAACTTCAAACTCTTTGCAATTTTTTTCTGCGAAACTCCTTTCTGATATTGCTCCACTATTTATCGCTGCAGCATTGGAGGAATTGGTGATCCTCAGCCCATCCTGACTTCTGAGAGACACTGCCACTCCGAGAGGCTCTTTTTATACCCAATCATGTTGCCAATTGACCTAATAAGTTGCAAATTGGTCCTCCAGCTGTTCCTTATATGTACATTTAACTTTTCCGGCCTCTTATTGCTACCTGTCCCAACTTTTTTGGAATGTGTAGCTCTCATGAAATCCACAATGAGCCAATATTTGGCTGAAATTAGTCCGTTCCTTTTTTACTCACAATTTGTACAGTGTCCCAACTTTTTTGGAATTGGGTTTGTATATAAAAATATGTTTTTATTTAGTTGTATGTTTGTAAGATTTTTTAATAAACAAAAATTTACACCTAATTAACTACTTGTGGATCGCCCGCCCGCCCGCAATATACTGCGGCCGGATTGCGTACACAGGCAAAGCGGAGAACCCGTACATCGCTGCCTGGTTCTGAATCTTAATGTGATTGTACACAGCGGGAGCCTGTCAGCAAGTCCCGGCCAATGATTCTGCTGCTGATCGGCTGTGTGCAATCACAGCCTAGGGCTCTGTGTTGACAATCAACACAGAGCTCTGTAGAGAGGGAACCATCTCTCCGTTTCTGAGAAACTGAGAGATCCAGTAGTAAAAACAGCACAATGTATACACACATTACACATAGTTAGGCACACATTTAACCCCTTGATTGCCCCTAGATGTTAACCCCCCTCCCAGGCAGTGTCATTAGTACAGTGACTGTGTATAGTATTATCACTCATCACTGTATTAGTGAAAATAATGGACAAAATCTCCTGCGATCAACAGAGATGTGGTAGCAGTGGGTCTCTAGGGCTCCAGTAAAAGCACAGATTTTGCTGCCCTCCTGGGGTCAGGGGAAACCCGATGGAAACGCTGTATAAAGAACAAGAAGAGGGTGCAGCAACCTTGTGCATTACCCAAATGAAGTTTATTAAAATTAAATGAGAAGAAATATACTCACAAACATGAAAATGTTAAAAGCAGATCCACAATGGACCCAAAGTGACCAGGTCATCAGGACAGTGCCGGAGGACCTTCAAAATGACTGACGCATTTCAGGGGGGGGATCCCATCTTCTTCAGAGCCACTGAAGAAAACCAGGTCTCCAGGTCATCAGGACAGTGTCCAGCACGCCGGAGCACCTTCCAAATGCTGACACGTTTCGAGGGGGGAATCCCCTCTTCTTCAGAGCCACTGAAGAAAACCAGGTCTCCAGGTCATCAGGACAGTGTCCAGCACGCCGGAGCACCTTCCAAATGGCTGACACGTTTCGAGGGGGGAATCCCCTCTTCTTCAGAGCCACTGAAGAAAACCAGGTCTCCAGGTCATCAGGACAGTGTCCAGCACGCCGGAGCACCTTCCAAATGGCTGACACGTTTCGAGGGGGGAATCCCCTCTTCTTCAGAGCCACTGAAGAAAACCAGGTCTCCAGGTCATCAGGGCAGTGTCCAGCACGTCGGAGCACCTTCAAAATGTCTGACACGTTTCGAGGGGGGAATCCCCTCTTCTTCAGAGCCACTGAAGAAAACCAGGTCATCAGGACAGTGTCCAGCACGCCGGAGCACCTTCAAAATGTCTGACACGTTTCGAGGGGGGAATCCCCTCTTCTTCAGAGCCACTGAAGAAAACCAGGTCTCCAGGTCATCAGGGCAGTGTCCAGCACGTCGGAGCACCTTCAAAATGTCTGACACATTTCGAGGGGGGAATCACCTCTTCTTCAGAGCCACTGAAGAAAACCAGGTCTCCAGGTCATCAGGACAGTGTCCAGCATGTCGGAGCACCTTCCAAATGTCTGACACGTTTCGAGGGGGGAAATCCCCTCTTCTTCAGAGCCACTGAAGAAAACCAGGTCTCCAGGTCATCAGGACAGTGTCCAGCACGCCGGAGCACCTTCAAAATGTCTGACACGTTTCGAGGGGGAATCACCTCTCTTCAGAGCCACTGAAGAAGAGGGGATCCCCCTCGAAACGCGTCAGCCATGTCCTGATGACCTTTGGTCACTTTGGGTCCATTGTGGATCGATATGCTTTTAACATTTTCATGTTTGTGAGTAAATTTCTTCTCATTTCATTTTAATAAACTCCATTTGGGTAATGCACAAGGTCGCTGCGCCCTCTTCTTGTTCTTTACACAGTATCACTGTATTAGTGTCACTGGTGATGTCAGTATCAGTTAGTCAATCCCCCCCCTCAGCATCAATTAGTATCAGATTGCCCGCCACACTTTCCCAGTCCCATTATAGATCGCTGATCACCGCCAATAGTAGTATATAAAAAAAAATTCCAGTATATATCCCGTAGTTTGTAGATGCAAATCAATCAATATACACTTATTGGGATATTTTTTTTTATCAAAGAATACATTTTAGCCAAAATTTATGAAGAAATTTGATTTTTTTTTTTTTTATTGGATATGTTGTATATCAGAAAGTAAAAAAAAAAATGTATTTTTTTTCAAAATGTCAATTCTTTTTTCATTTATAAAAAAATAAATAAAAAAATAAAAAACCAAGAGGTGATCAAATACCACCAAATAAAAGCTCTGTTTGTGTGAAAAAAAAGTTATAAATTACATTTGGGTACAGCATTGCGAGACCGTGCAAATTACCAGTTAATGTAGCGCAGTGCTGAATAGCCTGGTCATGAAGGGAATAAAAGTGGCTAAGCTTAGTTGTTAGCAGGACTCTATCTGCATGGAGTTTGCATGTTTTTCATGTGCTTCCGTAGGTTTCCTCCCACACTCCAAAGGCATGCTGGTAGGTGAATTGGCTCATGTCTAAATTGGCCCTATTATGTTTTTGTATATGAGATTAGATTGTAAGCTCTTAGGACTGATGCGAATGTAAAATAAGCTAAGCGCTGTGTAAATTGTTGGTGCTATAAAAATTCCTATAATAAATAAAATGAGAGGTAAGTCATGCAGTAGGCAAAAGATACTAAAATATTAGCTGTTCTCTCTGAGGGATATCATCAGATACATACAGTGCCTTGAAAAAGTATTCATACCCCTTGAAATTTTCCACACTTTGTCATGTTACAACCAAAAAGGTAAATGTATTTTATTGGGATTTTTATGTGATAGACCGACACAAAGTGGCACATAATTGTGAAATCGAAGGAAAATGATAAATTATTTTCAAATTTTTTTTTACAAATAAATCTGTGAAAAATGTGGGGCGTGCATTTGTATTCACCCCCCCCCCCCCTTTACTCTGATACCCCTAACTAAAATCTACTGGAACCAATTGCCTTCAGAAGTCACCTAATTAGTGAATAGAGTCCACCTGTGTGTAATTTAATCTCAGTATAAAATACAGCTGTTCTGTGAAGCCCTCAGAGGTTTGTTAGAGAACCTTAGTGAACAAAGAGCATCATGAAGACCAAGGAACACACCAGACAGGTCAGAAATAAAGTTGTGGAGAAGTGTAAAGCAGGGTTAGGTTATAAAAAAAATTTCCCAAGCTTTGAACATCTCACAGAGCACTGTTCAATCCACCATGAGAAAATGGAAAGAGTATGACACAACTGGAACCCTACCAAGACATGGCCGTCCACCTAAACTGACCGGCCGGGCAAGGTGAGCATTCATCAGAGAAGCAGCCAAGAGGTCCATGGGAACTCTGGAGGAGCTGCAGAGATCCACAGCTCAGGTGGGAGAATCTGTCCACAGGACAACTATTAGTCGTGCGCTCCACAAATCTGCCCTTTATGGAAGAGTGAGAAGAAGAAAGCTATTGGTGGAAGAAAGACATAAGAAGTCCCGTTTGCAGTTTGGGAGAAGCCATGTGGGGAACACAGCAAACGTGTGGAAGAAGGAGCTCTGCTCAGATGAGAACAACATTGAACTTTTTGGCCAAAAAGCAAAACGCTATTTGTGGCAGAAAACTAACACTGCACACACCCTGAACACACCATCCCCACTGTGAAACATGGTGGTGGCAGCATCATGTTGTGGGGATGCTTTTCTTCAGCAGAGATAGGGAAGCTGGTCAGAGTTGATGGGAAGATGGATGGAGCCAAATACAGGACAATCTTAAAAGAAAACCTATTAGTGCCGGTTCACATTAGGTCACTCCGACTTAGGGGGCGACCTGTGAAGTCGCGTGCAGCGTGACTTCGACGCGACTTGCACGGACTTCATAAAATTAATATCTATGCAGGTCGCCTCCAGGTCGCCCCGAAGTAGTACAGGACCCTTTTTCTAAGTCGGAGTGACTTGTGTCGCTCCTATTAGAATGGCTCCTGTACTACACAATGGGAGCATGACGGACCGCGACTTGTCAGGCTGACAAGTCGCGGTCCAAGTCGGATCAATGTGAATGCGGTCTTAGAGTCTGCAAAAGACTTGAGACTGGGGCGGAGGTTCACCTTCCAGCAGGACAACGACCCGAAACATCCAGCCAGAGCTACAATGGAATGGTTTACATCAAAGCATATTCATGTGTTAGAATGGCCCAGTCACAGTCCAGACCTAAATCACATTGAGAATCTGTGGCAAGACCTGAAAATTGCTGCTCACAGACACTCTCCATCCAATCTGACAGAGCTTGAGATATTCTCATGTGCAAAGCTGGTAGAGACATCCCCAAAAAGACTTGCAGCTGTAATTGCAGGGAAAGGCGGTTCTACAAAGTATTGACTCCGGGGGGGAGGTGAATACAAATGCAACCACACTTTTCAAAGATTTATTTATATCATTTATCATTTTCCTTCCACTTCACGATTATGTGTCACCTTGTGTCGGTCTATCACATAAAATCCCAATAAAATACATTTACGTTTTTGGTTGTAACCTGACAACATGTGGAACATTTCAAGGGGTGTGAATACTTTTTCAAGGTGCTGTATTTGCGGCTCTGTTATGGATTGAAGATTGGGATAGAAATGAATATAAATGTGGAATATATTCTTCTCTGTGACAGCTCAGTGCGGCTCAGGGGGGCCCCCGGGTGAATCAATACTGCATATGTTCTCATTCGGTTATACTTCTTCTCTTCTCTTTTCTGGCGTGTTGACATTTGGACAGATAAGCGGGCAGGGAACTGATAGCAGCAGATAAAGCAAAGGAGAAAGATACATTGATGGCATATTATTCATGACATGTAAGATGTGTTCCAAATAAAACAGGCACCCGTCAGTTTTTTTGTTTTTTTTTTTCCTTTCGCTGCCAGGATCGTACAACAATGGGGTGTATCGCACGCAATCGGGTGGCTGCAGCCACCATGTGTGTACAACTGACAGAGTACTGCCTGTCAGGTGGAAGCATTTGGCAAGCTTCACAGCCACCAACTGCCTCCACAACACCCCCAGTACAGTACCGGCAATGTGTATTGCAATATATTCATGTGACCCTGCATGTCACATTAAAGGGAACCTGTCACCTAAAAGTCATCACATAGGGTACTGATGTATGTCGCCCTTTCAAGGGCGCATGCAAAGTTATGGTTTGACATGTTGAGCATCTATTTACTCCTTTATTCCTGAAAGATGAGCCATTACCAACGGCTCTAGCCCAGTGTGGCTCCCATTCTCCATCTCTCAGATCGGCCCCAAAGCATGCATGCACTTCAGACCTCAGATCAGCCCCATTCCCAACACGTCTGACCTCAAATCACGTCTGGCCTCCTAATGATACCAATGATGGGGGACCATTCCACCCACTGACACCAATGATGGGGCACTATTACACCCACTGACACCAATGATGGGGCACAATTCCTCCCACTGACACCAATGATGGGGCACTATTCCTCCCACTGATACCAATGATGAGGCACAATTCCTCCCACTGACACCAATGATGGAGCACTATTCCTCCTACTAACACCAATGATGAGGCACAATTCCTCCCACTGACACCAATGATGGAGCACTATTCCTCCCACTGACACACACGATGGGACACTATTCCTCCCACTGACACCAATGGTGGGGCACTATTCCTCCCACTGACACCAATGATGGGGCACTATTCCTTCCACTGATACCAATAATGGGACACTATTCTACCCACTGACACCAATGATGGGACACTGTTCCTCCCACTAATACCAATGATGGGACACTATTCCTCCCACTAATACCAATGATGGGACGCTATTCCTTCCACTGACACCAATGATGGGGCACTATTCCTCCCACTGACACCAATGATGGGGCACTATTCCTCCCACTGACACCAATGATGGGACACTATTCCTCCCACTAATACCAATGATGAGACACTATTCCTCCCACTGACACCAATGATGGGACACTATTCCTTCCACTAATACCAATGATGGGACACTATTGATCTTTTATTGAAAAGAATCAAGCAACATATTTTATACAAAAGTAAAAAACAGAACTATAGTACAATATTCCAACAAAAAAAAAAACAAAGGAATTCACATCCATGTGCAGAATATATACAATATATACATAATCCACTTCCAACATTCTTAGAAAACTATTTACATAAAGCAGCAGAGAGGGCCTAAGAGGCACAACCCATCACCTATGTATGCAGCCATTTATCAAAAACTGAGCATTAAGAAAAAATCTAGGGTGATAAGAGACAGAAAGCCACACCCGGGAAAGAGACTCCTGGCAGTCAGGGAGGCTTGAAACCCCTCCACGCCTTCAGCCAAGCCCTCTGACCCCACTTGTCTCTCTCAAGCGCCCGAATCTTCCCCACCTCATGCAGAATGTCACACACCACCACCTGAACAGGAAGGATTTTACGCCGAAGGGTGACCTGACACCGTGCGTTCCATGTGTAATAACGGACTACTAAACTAACTAAAAAAAGTGTATCCAAACAAAAGCCCCCACCAGTATTGAATGCTCCGTACACCCACTCAGCATAACCCAGCCTGGAGAGGAAAGGAACACCGAGGGCCCGCCCAACCTGTTTGTATACCTCTATGTTAAAAGGGCAATGAAGCAGAAAATGGTCCATAGTCTCCTCCTCACCTGCACATTCCTCCCGAGGACAACCACGATCCATCCCACTGCGGAATTTCAAATTGCCCCAAACATAGAGCCTCCCGTGGAAGCACAACCAGGCCAGATCCCTGAATTTAAGGGGGACTCTAGCCAAATTAATCAATCTTAACCCTTCCCTCAAAATTGGGCCTGGGCAATCCCTTAAGGCCAGTGGGTCATGAAAGACTTCACTCAAGACTCGGCTCATAAGGACTTTCCTCGGAGCGGATCTGAGATCTTCAGCCGACAGTCGCCACTGCCGCAGCAACTTCAGACACGGAGCGACATAGGCTGGGAGCTGACCACGATGACCCCTGAGATTCTTCACTTGGCCACCTTCTTCCCAAAGTCGCAGAAAAGGCCTAAACCAAGATCTAAACATGCCTGCCCATCCAGGAGGTTCCACTGCAAGCATACTACCAATGTTAAACTTGAGAAATAGCAGTGAAAAGAAAAGAACGGGGTTGACCATACCTAAGCCACCCTCCCTCCTGGATAGATAGGTGACATTCCTCTTGATGGGGTTCAGTCTGTTCCCCCACAGCATCTGGAAGAACACACTATAGATCCTAGCATAGAGAGACACTGGCAAGATGCAGACAGGGCTGACATACAAGAAGATCGGTATCAGGTAAGTCTTAATCAGATCAACCCTTTCCCTCAGAGATAACTTCCATCTCTTCCAGCTGACCACCTTAGTATTGGCAACTTCCAGCCTGCCCTCCCAGTTTTTGAGGCCATAATCGCCAGGTCCAAATTCAATGCCTAATATCTTAATTTTTTCCTGGGGCACTGGAAAAGTGTCCGGGAGATCAAACCCCTCACCTTCCTTTCCCATCCAAAAAACTTCACTCTTTTCCTGATTGATCTTGGAGCCTGATGCTTCAGAGTACCGTGATGTCAGAGAGACCACCTCCTCCGCTTCATCTGTCCCAGTGACAATCACTGACACATCATCCGCATAGGCAACAACCCTTAAAGGCGGCTCACCCGGGATTCCCACTGGTACCCCACACAACATGCTGCTCTCTAGCCTCCTGATGAAGGGGTCGATTGCAAACACATAGAGCAGGGGACTCAGCGGACAACCCTGGCGCACCCCAGAACCAACCTCAAAGGACTGTCCAACCCAACCATTAACAAGAGGGAAGCTTTCTGCCCCCTTATACAAAACTTTTAACCAATCGACAAAACCACCCGGCAGACCGTACTTACTAAAGAGCAACCACAGGTACTCATGGTTGACACGATCGAAAGCCTTTGCCTGATCCAATGCCAGTAGATACTTTCCCCAGCCTGCAGCCCTGCACTGCTCCAAGGCCTCCCGGACAGCTAAAACCGCTGTGAAGGTGCTCCTACCCTGGATCGAACAGTGCTGATGGCGAGAAAGCAAAGACTCTGCTACTGCCGATAGGCGCCAGAAAAGTATCTTCGCCAGCACCTTTCTATCGACATTGAGAAGGCTGATGGGGCGCCAATTCTCAATCATCGAAGGATCTTTACCTTTTGAAAGAAGAATCACAGCTGAGTGTCTCATGGAAGGGGGAAGCACCCCCTCAGCAAGACAACTGTTAAAAATCTCTACCAAATGTGGGGCCAGAATAGACTTAAAGGCTTTGTAAAACTCAGCCGTCAGACCATCCGGTCCAGGTGACTTCTTGATGGCAAGCTGTTCAATTGCCCTCGTCACCTCTTCAACTGTGATCTCTTCTGTCAAATTCATCAAAGGGACATCTCCACCATTTAGACCTGGAATAGAGTCCAAAAAGCTTTCCATCTTGTCTCGGTCAAGCTCCTTCCTCCCAAGAAGTTCAGCATAAAAAGACCTCACGACCTCCAGGATCCCTGACCTGGACTTTGTCAAGGAACCTGTACTATCCTTAAGGCCAACGACCATCTTAACAGCTACACCCTGTTTGCAGTTCTGGTAAGGGTCAGGCGAGTGGTATTTCCCATAGTCCCGCTCCAGAACCAAAGAGGTATGCCGGTCATATTGACACTTCCTGAGGAGGATTTTCACTTCAGAGATTGCCCCAGGATCTCCTCCTCTCGAGACAAGAATATCCAGCTTCCTCCGCAAACGTTGGTAGGTCATGTATCTATTAAACTGTTTTTTATTGGCTAGGCCCCTGAAGAATCCAGCAATCCTCTTTTTGGTCAGCTCCCACCACTCAGCCTTGCTGCTACAAAAGTCCAGGATGGTCACCTGTGCCTGAAAGAATTCCTCAAAGGATTGTCTAACATGTTCTTCCTCAAGGAGAGTCGAATTTAATCTCCAGATGCCTTTGCCCCTCTGAGGGAAGTCTGAAGCATTCAAGACCACAGATAGCATACAGTGATCAGAGAACTCCACCGCCTGCACCACTGGGGGTGAGAAAGCAGAGGCCTCCTTCAAAAAAAACCTATCTATCCTACTCTGACTATTACCTTGATGAAAGGTGAACCCTGTGTCATCCGGGAGGTGCTTAATGTGCACATCCACAAGACCAGCATCCCTAACCATACTATTTAAAAAAACGCTATCATATCCCAGCCGGTCATTGAAGTCCTTCCTGTCCTTGGGCCTAGTCACAGTATTAAAGTCACCTCCAAAAACCACTTGCCGGGATGTAAAAAGAAATGGCTTGATCCTTGTAAAAAGGCATTTCCTGTCCCACTTTGTGTGCGGCCCATAGATATTAATTAGGCGCAGGTCCTGCCCTCCCACAAGAACGTCTAAGACCATACATCTCCCAATCTCCACCTCAATAACCCGCCGGACAGTTACCATGCCGGTTTTAAACAACACCGCCACCCCGCCGTAAGGCTCGGCCGCAAGAGACCAGTAAGATGGACCATACCTCCACTCTCTCTTGGCCATATGAATATCTGCCAAGGAGGTGAGCCTAGTCTCCTGCAAAAATAAAATTTCAGCATCTAATTGGCTGAACAAAAAGAAGGCCATAGAACGAGCTCTTACCGACTTAATGCTGGCGACATTTATTGTCACCACTTTTAACGGAGGGGGAACCGCCATTTGGGTTATTGGGTGGATTGCTTCTTAGCTCCCCTCTGCTGCTCATCACCAGAAGCCTCTCTCTTTCTTGAAGCCTCCTCCAACTCCATTTCAATTTCTGAATTCTGCTCAGAAGAATCCCCAGATGAGGAGATATCCCAAGCAGAAGCCCTAGAACGGTTGGAGACAGTCACTGAGGCATCCTGTCCCTGTTCCGTCCTCACCGTCTGTCTCTTCCGCCTCACAACCTTCCTTCTCTCCTCCAGGTACTGAAGGTCAGATTCAGAGATGCTTTCATCTCTTGTTTTCTTCTTCTTCTTTGAAGTCTTCACAGAAGACTTCTTTACAGAGGAAGCCGCAGCAGCACCCTTTTTGGTACCCTCTACCACTCCTGGTGGGTGGGGGGCTTCTTTAAGGTCACACTTAGGAAGGGAAGACTGATCGGGAATAACTGACTCAGGGGGCACAGACTTGGCAGATTCTGACACAAGAGGAGCCGGTACAGTAGGCTGGGGGGACACAGGGACAGACACAGAAGGAAAACTTACAGATACAGGAGGGGTGGGCACAGGGACTAGGGAGGGATCCTGCACAAGACCAGGGGGGTCAGTCACCGCAGAGGAGGGTGGTACAACAGGGGCCTCATCCTCCATCCTGTCCAGCCTTAACAGATCATCTATCACCTCTCTATCCATATTATGCCAGGCTTCAGGACATCGGCTGTAGGGGTGGCCAAGGCGCAGGCACAGGTTGCACCTTATCGCCTGGGTGCAGTCCCTGGCCACATGACCCTGCCCCCGACACACTGAACAGATCAGAGCTGAACAAGAGGAGCTAAAATGCCCCTTTTCTCCACAGCGGTGACACAGTTTTGGCTGACCGGGATAAAAAATGGTCATCCTATCCCTCCCTATAAAGGCAGAGGAGGGCAGGTGACGGACAACATTCCCATCCCTAGCCAACCTGACCGTTACCGACCAACCCCCGGTCCAGATGCCACGCTCATCATGAATTTTATCCGGCCTGGTCAAAACATCCCCATAATTTCTCAACCAGACCTCTAAGTCCCGAGCAGGAACACTCTCATTTGTAAGGACAATAGTAATTTTCTTCACTGTTGACCTTTGGGAAACTGCCACTGGCACCAGACCTTCCCATTCGGGTCTTGACCTGCACCGAGCCATATATCGTTCCCAGAACAAGTCAAGACCCTCTGGTCTGGTGAAACTAACTGTGTATTCCCGGCTTCCAGCCACATGTATCAGGGCATATAGGTCATTAGCCCCAAAACCCATATCTAAGATCAGGTCCACCACCATACGCCTTGCTAGAGGGACTGCACCACCTTCCCATTTAAGGAGGACTACGTTCCGCCTTGGACCCCCAGCAGAAGCCATAGATCCAATACCAGATCCAATGGTGCTCATAGTGGCAGCCCGCGAGGGAAAACCCTGATTAGAAGCAGAGCTCCTCCTTGATTGTAACCCTGGCTTGGTGATATTGCCAGGAGCACAGCTTACCACCTGTGCAAATGTAGGCTTATTAGGGCCAAGACCCCACACTGATGTCACATTATTAGGTACACTACTATTATTATTTTTACCAGCTTGGCCTAAACAAGCAGCATTATCAGTTCCACATATAATGGTGGGATCCACCATGCCTGCAATGTTATTAGGGATAACTGTTTCTGATGCAGTACCAGATGTTTCCTGCTGCTGCGCTGTAGAGTCCTGTTCAACAGTGACTGAAATAGTTTTAAGCTCAGCAGAAGGGGGGTTAATCGGCTCTTCTGGGTTTTGTGGTTCTTCAGCAGAAATGTCATTTTTTAAACACAACTTTTCCTGTTTAGAGACATCAGCAGCAGGCACAACATTGCTGAGCATAGGGGAATCACCCGGAGTGTCATTAGGAAACCCATCATTAGGCAAGGTGCTAAAAGGCACAAAAACTGTTTTATCTGTAAGCTGGGGCTTTATATACTTTACTTTATCAGGCACACTCTCAGGTAAGTCCTCCACATCACCAAACACCAGCTGATCTTCCTGCATTGGAGACTCCATTACCTGTATAACTTTCAACATGCCTCCTGAGCCCTGAGATGGCAATGGGCTGCTTACCTCACCTTGAGGGGGAAGGGGGTCAGAACCGGGGGTCTCCTCCTCCACCTCCATCTTTGCAAACCTCCGTTCATTGCAAAACTTCTCCCTGAAGGGACCATCCCTGCCTTCCATCATGGCCACGATAGTTTCTTGATGATCCACACGGACTTTCGCTAATTGGACCTCTGAATCCATTGATCCACGGTTCTTGCTGAACAAGCCTTCACGCTGCTTTCTCAGGCGCTTTAAATCCGCTCTAAGCTTGTAGAGCTTGTCTCTCTCCTTATTGAGGACTTTGATCCCGGCCACCACTCGCTCCCGAATGGATCCAGCATCTTCATCCTCACCAGGTGCAGAGAGATCACCAACCACGGGCTGCACAGGAGCAGGGGTGCCATCCATCCGCCCAGGGGATGTCTGAGAGCCTCCAGCAGGAGAGGCCCTGCTGGCCTCCATGGCTTCCCCAGAAGGGGGCCAGGAGAGCTGGGAGGGATTTCACCTCACACCCTCTTACACAGATCACCTGCAGCAGCAACAGACACACAGCCAGAGAACCTTCCAGCAGCCACACCCGAAGCTGAATGATGGGAAACTACTCCTCCCACTGACAGCAATGATGGAGCACTATTCCTCCCACTGACACCAATGATGGGACACTATTCCTCCCACTGACACCAATGATGGGGCACTATTCCTCCCACTAATACCAATGATGGGACACTATTCCTCCCACTGACACCAATGATGGGACACTATTCCTTCCACTGACACCAATGATGGGACACTATTCCTCCCACTGACACCAATGACGGGACACTATTCCTCCCACTGACACCAATGATGGGACACTAATCCTCCCACTGACACCATTGATGGGACAGTATTCCTCCCACTGACACCAATGATGGGGCACTATTCCTCCCACTGACACCAATGATGGGACACTATTCCTCCCACTGACACCAATGACGGGACACTATTGATCTTTTATTGAAAAGAATCAAGCAACAAATTTTATACAAAAGTAAAAAACAGAACTATAGTACAATATTCCAACAGAAAACAAAGGAATACACATCCATGTGCAGAATATATACAATATATACATAATCCACTTCCAACATTCTTAGAAAACTATTTACATAAAGCAGCAGAGAGGGCCTAAGAGGCACAACCCATCACCTATGTATGCAGCCATTTATCAAAAACTGAGCATTAAGAAAAAATCTAGGGTGATAAGAGACAGAAAGCCACACCCGGGAAAGAGACTCCTGGCAGTCAGGGAGGCTTGAAACCCCTCCACGCCTTCAGCCAAGCCCTGTGACCCCACTTGTCTCTCTCAAGCGCCCGAATCTTCCCCACCTCATGCAGAATGTCACACACCACCACCTGAACAGGAAGGATTTTACGCCGAAGGGTGACCTGACACCGTGCGTTCCATGTGTAATAACGGACTACTAAACTAACTAAAAAAAGTGTATCCAAACAAAAGCCCCCACCAGTATTGAATGCTCCGTACATCCACTCAGCATAACCCAGCCTGGAGAGGAAAGGAACACAGAGGGCCCGCCCAACCTGTTTGTATACCTCTATGTTAAAAGGGCAACGAAGCAGAAAATGGTCCATAGTCTCCTCCTCACCTGCACATTCCTCCCGAGGACAACCACGATCCATCCCACTGCGGAATTTCAAATTGCCCCGAACATAGAGCCTCCCGTGGAAGCACAACCAGGCCAGATCCCTGAATTTAAGGGGGACTCTAGCCAAATTAATCAATCTTAACCCTTCCCTCAAAATTGGGCCTGGGCAATCCCTTAAGGCCAGTGGGTCATGAAAGACTTCACTCAAGACTCGGCTCATAAGGACTTTCCTCGGAGCGGATCTGAGATCTTCAGCCGACAGTCGCCACTGCCGCAGCAACTTCAGACACGGAGCGACATAGGCTGGGAGCTGACCACGATGACCCCTGAGATTCTTCACTTGGCCACCTTCTTCCCAAAGTCGCAGAAAAGGCCTAAACCAAGATCTAAACATGCCTGCCCATCCAGGAGGTTCCACTGCAAGCATACTACCAATGTTAAACTTGAGAAATAGCAGTGAAAAGAAAAGAACGGGGTTGACCATACCTAAGCCACCCTCCCTCCTGGATAGATAGGTGACATTCCTCTTGATGGGGTTCAGTCTGTTCCCCCACAGCATCTGGAAGAACACACTATAGATCCTAGCATAGAGAGACACTGGCAAGATGCAGACAGGGCTGACATACAAGAAGATCGGTATCAGGTAAGTCTTAATCAGATCAACCCTTTCCCTCAGAGATAACTTCCATCTCTTCCAGCTGACCACCTTAGTATTGGCAACTTCCAGCCTGCCTTCCCAGTTTTTGAGGCCATAATCGCCAGGTCCAAATTCAATGCCTAATATCTTAATTTTTTCCTGGGGCACTGGAAAGGTGTCCGGGAGATCAAACCCCTCACCTTCCTTTCCCATCCAAAAAACTTCACTCTTTTCCTGATTGATCTTGGAGCCTGATGCTTCAGAGTACCGTGATGTCAGAGAGACCACCTCCTCCGCTTCATCTGTCCCAGTGACAATCACTGACACATCATCCGCATAGGCAACAACCCTCAAAGGCGGCTCACCCGGGATTCCCACTGGTACCCCACACAACATGCTGCTCTCTAGCCTCCTGATGAAGGGGTCGATTGCAAACACATAGAGCAGGGGACTCAGCGGACAACCCTGGCGCACCCCAGAACCAACCTCAAAGGACTGTCCAACCCAACCATTAACAAGAGGGAAGCTTTCTGCCCCCTTATACAAAACTTTTAACCAATCGACAAAACCACCCGGCAGACCGTACTTACTAAAGAGCAACCACAGGTACTCATGGTTGACACGATCGAAAGCCTTTGCCTGATCCAATGCCAGTAGATACTTTCCCCAGCCTGCAGCCCTGCACTGCTCCAAGGCCTCCCGGACAGCTAAAACCGCTGTGAAGGTGCTCCTACCCTGGATCGAACAGTGCTGATGGCGAGAAAGCAAAGACTCTGCTACTGCCGATAGGCGCCAGAAAAGTATCTTCGCCAGCACCTTTCTATCGACATTGAGAAGGCTGATGGGGCGCCAATTCTCAATCATCGAAGGATCTTTACCTTTTGAAAGAAGAATCACAGCTGAGTGTCTCATGGAAGGAGGAAGCACCCCCTCCGCAAGACAACTGTTAAAAACCTCTACCAAATGTGGGGCCAGAATAGACTTAAAGGCTTTGTAAAACTCAGCCGTCAGACCATCCGGTCCAGGTGACTTTTTGATGGCAAGCTGTTCAATTGCCCTCGTCACCTCTTCAACTGTGATCTCTTCTGTCAAATTCATCAAAGGGACATTTCCACCATTTAGACCTGGAGTAGAGTCCAAAAAGCTTTCCATCTTGTCTCGGTCAAGCTCTTTCCTCCCAAGAAGTTCAGCATAAAAAGACCTCACGACCTCCAGGATCCCTGACCTGGACTTTGTCAAGGAACCTGTACTATCCTTAAGGCCAACGACCATCTTAACAGCTACACCCTGTTTGCAGTTCTGGTAAGGGTCAGGCGAGTGGTATTTCCCATAGTCCCGCTCCAGAACCAAAGAGGTATGCCGGTCATATTGACACTTCCTGAGGAGGATTTTCACTTCAGAGATTGCCCCAGGATCTCCTCCTCTCGAGACAAGAATATCCAGCTTCCTCCGCAAACGTTGGTAGGTCATGTATCTATTAAACTGTTTTTTATTGGCTAGGCCCCTGAAGAATCCAGCAATCCTCTTTTTGGTCAGCTCCCACCACTCAGCCTTGCTGCTACAAAAGTCCAGGATGGTCACCTGTGCCTGAAAGAATTCCTCAAAGGATTGTCTAACATGTTCTTCCTCAAGGAGAGTCGAATTTAATCTCCAGATGCCTTTGCCCCTCTGAGGGAAGTCTGAAGCATTCAAGACCACAGATAGCATACAGTGATCAGAGAACTCCACTGCCTGCACCACTGGGGGTGAGAAAGCAGAGGCCTCCTTCAAAAAAAACCTATCTATCCTACTCTGACTATTACCTCGATGAAAGGTGAACCCTGTGTCATCCGGAAGGTGCTTAATGTGCACATCCACAAGACCAGCATCCCTAACCATACTATTTAAAAAAACGCTATCATATCCCAGCCGGTCATTGAAGTCCTTCCTGTCCTTGGGCCTAGTCACAGTATTAAAGTCACCTCCAAAAACCACTTGCCGGGATGTAAAAAGAAATGGCTTGATCCTTGTAAAAAGGCATTTCCTGTCCCACTTTGTGTGCGGCCCATAAATATTAATTAGGCGCAGGTCCTGCCCTCCCACAAGAACGTCTAAGACCATACATCTCCCAATCTCCACCTCAATAACCCGCCGGACAGTTACCATGCCGGTTTTAAACAACACCGCCACCCCGCCGTAAGGCTCGGCCGCAAGAGACCAGTAAGATGGACCATACCTCCACTCTCTCTTGGCCATATGAATATCTGCCAAGGAGGTGAGCCTAGTCTCCTGCAAAAATAAAATTTCAGCATCTAATTGGCTGAACAAAAAGAAGGCCATAGAACGAGCTCTTACCGACTTAATACTGGCGACATTTATTGTCACCACTTTTAACGGAGGGGGAACCGCCATTTGGGTTATTGAGTGGATTGCTTCTTAGCTCCCCTCTGCTGCTCATCACCAGAAGCCTCTCTCTTTCTTGAAGCCTCCTCCAACTCCATTTCAATTTCTGAATTCTGCTCAGAAGAATCCCCAGATGAGGAGATATCCCAAGCAGAAGCCCTAGAACGGTTGGGGACAGACACTGGGGCATCCTGTCCCTGTTCCGTCCTCACCGTCTGTCTCTTCCGCCTCACAACCTTCCTTCTCTCCTCCAGGTACTGAAGGTCAGATTCAGAGATGCTTTCATCTCTTGTTTTCTTCTTCTTCTTTGAAGTATTCACAGAAGACTTCTTTACAGAGGAAGCCGCAGCAGCACCCTTTTTGGTACCCTCTACCACTCCTGGTGGGTGGGGGGCTTCTTTAAGGTCACACTTAGGAAGGGAAGATTTATCGGGAATAACTGACTTGGGGGGCACAGACTTGGAAGGTTCTGACACAAGAGGAGCAGGGACAGTAGGCTGGGGGGACACAGGGACAGACACAGAAGGAATACTTACAGATACAGGAGGGGTGGGCACAGGGACTGGGGAGGGATCCTGAACAAGACCAGGGGGGTCAGTCACCGCAGAGGAGGGTGGTACACCAGGGGCCTCATCCTCCATCCTGTCCAGCCTTAAGAGGTCATCTATCACCTCTCTATCCATATTATGCCAGGCTTCAGGACATCGGCTGTAGGGGTGGCCAAGGCGCAGGCACAGGTTGCACCTTATCGCCTGGGTGCAGTCCCTGGCCACATGACCCTGCCCCCGACACACTGAACAGATCAGAGCTGAACAAGAGGAGCTAAAATGCCCCTTTTCTCCACAGCGGTGACACAGTTTTGGCTGACCGGGATAAAAAATGGTCATCCTATCCCTCCCTATAAAGGCAGAGGAGGGCAGGTGACGGACAACATTCCCATCCCTAGCCAACCTGACCGTTACCGACCAACCCCCGGTCCAGATGCCACGCTCATCATAAATTTTATCTGGCCTGGTCAAAACATCCCCATAATTTCTCAACCAGACCTCTAAGTCCCGAGCAGGAACACTCTCATTTGTGAGGATAATAGTGATTTTCTTTACTGTTGACCTTTGGGAAACTGCCACTGGCACCAGACCTTCCCATTCGGGTCTTGACCTGCACCGAGCCATATATCGTTCCCAGAACAGGTCAAGACCCTCTGGTCTGGTGAAACTAACCGTGTACTCCCGACTTCCAGCCACATGTATCAAGGCATATAGGTCATTAGCCCCAAAACCCATATCCAAGATCAGGTCCATAACCATACGCCGTGCTACAGGGACTGCACCACCTTCCCATTTAAGGAGGACTACGTTCCGCCTTGGACCCCCAGCAGGAGCCATAGACCCAAGACCAGATCCAATGGTGCTCATAGTGGCAGCCTGCAAGGGAAAACCCCGATTGGAAGCGGAGCTCCTCCTTGATTGTATTCCTGGCTTGATGATATTGCCAGGAGCACAGCTTACCACCTGTGCAAATGTAGGCTTATTAGGGCCAAGACCCCACACTGATGTCACATTATCAGGTATATTACTATTATTATTTTCAGCTTGGCCTAAATCAGCAGCATTATCAGTTAAACATACAATGGTGGGTCCCGCCACACCTGCAATGTTATTAGGTGTAGTTACTGTTTCTAATGCAGTACCAAATGCTTCCTGCTGCTGCGCTGTAGAGTCCTGGTTAGTTATTACTGAGACAGTTTTGGGCTTAGCAGAAGCAGGGTTAATCGGCTCTTCTGGGTTTTGTAGTTCCTGAGCAGAAATGTCATTTTTTAAACGTAACATTTTCTCAGCAGGCAAAGCATTGCTGAGCACAGGGGTATCATCCTGGGTGTCACTGGGAAAACCCTCATTATTAGGCAAGGTGCTAAAAGGCACAAAAACAGTTTTGTCTATTACCTGAGACTTGATAGCTTTTATCTTATCAGGTACATGATCCGGCAAGTCCTCCACACCACCAAACACCAGCTTATCTCCCTGCACTGGAGACTCCATTACCTGGATTACCTTTAGCATGCCTCCTGAGCCCTGAGATGGCAATGGGCTGCTTACCTCACCTTGAGGGGGAAGGGGGTCAGAACATGGGGTCTCCTCCTCCACCTCCATCTTTGCAAACCTTTGGTCGTTGCTAAACTTCTCCCTGAAGGGACCATCCCTGCCTTCCATCATGGCCACGATGGTTTCCTGATGTTCCACACGGACCTTAGCTAATTGGACCTCTGAATCCATGGATCCGCGGTTCTTGCTGAACAAGCCTTCACGCTGCTTTCTCAGGCGCTTTAAATCCGCTCTAAGCTTGTAGAGCTTGTCTCTTTCCTTATTGAGGACTTTGATCCCGGCCACCACTCGCTCCCGAATGGATCCAGCATCTTCATCCTCACCAGGTGCAGAGAGATCACCAACCATGGCTTGTTCAGGAGCAGGGGTGCCATCCATCCGCCCAGGGGATTGCTGAGAGCTTCCAGCAGGAGGGGCCCCGCTGGCCTGCATGGCCTCCCCAGATAGGGGCCAGCAGGGCTGGGAGAGATTTTACCAGACTCCCCTCTCAAACAGATCACCTGGAGCAGCTCCAGACACATAGCCAGAGAACCTTCCTGCAGCCACACCCGAAGCTGAATGATGGGACACTACTCCTCCCACTGACACCAATGATGGGACACTAATCCTCCCACTGACACCATTGATGGGACAGTATTCCTCCCACTGACACCAATGATGGGGCACTATTCCTCCCACTGACACCAATGATGGGACACTATTCCTCCCACTGACACCAATGATGGGACACTATTCCTCCCAATGACAACAATGATGGGGAACTATTACAATCAACCAACCAACCAACCCATAACTGGTTATGATTAGGTACCAGATGTCTGCGTGAAACCCTTCAACATTTGTCCCTGTTTTGTTTGTCTGGCTTGATGACAATAAAGGATTTTATTAGCTTAAAAAAAAAAAAAAATGAAAGAAAAAGATGGGGCTTTGCAGGCCAGTGGGAGTAGAAGGATCAGACCAAAAACCAGTTTATAAAACCAAATAACATTTTATTTATACATACGTTAAAACGCATGGACCGCCATGCATCGTAAATTTAGTTTAACATACAAATGAATAAAATCAAGCAAAATGGGTCATTAGCAACATGGAAATACATCCCGTAAGGGAAACAAGATCAAAGCCTGTGTAGGATGGAGAGTGGGTCTCACGGTGGAATCGGTCAATGTAGGTCCCCAGCAAGCCGACGCGTTTCCCTCAAGGCTTCCTCAGGGCCTGAGAGACCATAACAGACCGGTATTTCTCTGAATGAACATAAAACATAACCAGATGAGTATCATTCAATTGTATGTTTGTTAATGAATAAACAATATTATTATCATACAATATTACATTACAGATGGTTCTGTTTTTTTACTGACCCTTTGTTGATAATGACTCAAATCAGATGACAGGATTGTGACGGCACGGATACTGAATGAAGATTGTTGCTTCCGTATTTAGGAAATAGATTCAATGTTGGCATACATATATACTCTATTAATGCTGTGTTCAAAAAATCTGGACCCCCGCATGCCACAACAGGAAAGGCTGCAAAGTAGAGCATCGTGTAGGCAGAATTAATATCCACTGTGGGTTCCCTCATGTACTTGTATATATGATGATTAACCCACCTTATAATCTCCTCTGATATTATATTATACCCACATAGACTGCTGCCTATTACTCACCTGAGCAGTGTGCACAGTATCTTTAGACATAAGGTTCTCACCACCATTTGCACCACCCAACCTCTATCCTGCCCCACCCCTAATTCCGCCCCTAAACACGCCTTTGTAAACTATCTCATGAAATGACATTGGAAAATGTTTCATGCAGAATTAAGTAACAAAAATAAATATTGACAACAACATTATTAGTGCCCATAGGTGCAGCCTCATTAGTGCCCATCAATGTAGTCTCAAAAGTGCTGCCTTATAAGTGCCCATCAATGCAGCCTCATCAGTGCCCATCAGTGCCACCCCAAAAGTGCCCATCAGTGAAGCCTCATTAGTGCCCAAAAGTGCAGCCTCATCAGTGCCCATTAATGCAGCATATCAGTGCCCATCAGCACAGCCTATCAGTGCCCATCAGCACAGCCTATCAGTGCCCATCAATGCAGCCTATCAGTGCCCATCAGTTCAGCCTCATCACTGCCCATCAATGCAGCCTATCAGTGCCCATCAGTGCTGCATATCATTGCCCATCAATGCAGCCTCATCAGTGCCCATCAGTGCCACCCCACCAGTGCCCATCAATGCAGCCTATGAGTGCCCATCAATGCAGCCTCATTAGTGCCCATCAATGCAGCCTTTCAGTGCCCATCAGTGAAGCCTAATCACTGCCCATCAGTGCAGCCTAATCACTGCCCATCAATACAGCCTATCTGTGCCCATCAATGCAACCTCATCAGTGCCCATCAGCGCAGCATATCATTGCCCATCAATGCAGCCTCACCAGTGCCCATCAGTGCAGCCTCATCAGTGCCCATTTATGCAACCTCATCAGTGCCCATCAGTGCAGCCTCATCAGTGCCCATTAATGCAGCCTATTAGTGCCCATTATTGCAGCCTCATTAGTGCCCATCAATGCATACATATAGTTAGTCAGGTTGAAAAAAGACACAAGTCCATTTGGCATAACAATGAAAAAACTATCTCTGCATGGGGATCCCATGGAGGAGAGCCGGCCGGATCACAGAGAGGATATCTCCCTGTGACACACCTTGGATCTGAAATGCCGGTGTTCCGTGAGAATTACCTACCCGTGAGAAAAACCTACCCCTCGTCACTTCCGGTTCACGGCACTGTATGGAATGCAGCCGTTACATTAAAACAACTGGGCTGCAATACGAATCATCTCCGCTCCTATCCCTGTCACTTCCCTGCTCTCGGCAAGTAAATATAAAAGCGGCGGCGGGTGTATGTAAACATAAATCACGGAGACGCCAGCCGCTTTTATATTTACTTGCCGAGAGCAGGGAAGTGACAGCCACAGGAGCGGAGATGATTCGTATTGCAACCCCGCTGTTTTATTTAACCGCCGCGTGGGTAGGTTTTTCCCACGGTACACCGTCCTATTTCCATACTAGTGCGCATGCGCACTAGTCAGCTCCTCTGTCGTCCCTTTAGGTATCCGGCCCTGTGAGCATGCGCACTGCTGCGCTGCTCAGCTGTTCCTGGCCGGAAGTGACGAGGGGTAGGTAATTCTCACGGGGTAGGTAATTCTCACGCTACACCGGCTGCTGTCAAACAAAGTCCCGCCTCCTGGACTGGCTTCTATGAGAGATGTCATAATATTTCAATTTCCCAGCATTGGATCATTGTGCTGTCTACCATATGAGCTGGGAGAAGAACAATTTTTCAGAATAGGAGAAAAAAAAAGGAGAGGGTAAAAGTAAAATGAATTTCTGTTAAGAGGGAGCTGTCGGTATATTCATATATGAGAAAAAAAAAACTTTCATATGAGGCGGCCCAGGAGGCGGGACTTTGTTTGACAGCGGCTGGCATTTCAGATTCAAGCTGTGTCCGAGAAGGAGCTCCCCTCTCTATGTTATCCAGCCATCTCCTCTTCCTCTCCTCTCAATTTTGACATTGTCTTTGTACTCCTCACCTGGTTGACACCATCTGAACCAAATAAGTTTATCTTGGTCTCATCAGACCACAGGAGATGGTTCCAGTAATCCATGTCCTTAGTCTGCTTGTCTTCAGCAAACTGTTTGCGGGCTTTCTTGTGCATCATCTTTAGAAGAGGCTTCCTTCTGGGATGACAGCCATGCAGACCAATTTGATGCAGTGTGCGGCGTATGGTCTGAGCATTGACAGGCTGACCCCCCCCACCCCTTCAACCTCTGCAGCAATGCTGGCAGCACTCATACGTCTATTTCCCAAAGACAACCTCTGGATATGACGCTGAGCACGTGCACTCAACTTCTTTGGTCAACCATGGTGAGGCCTGTTCTGAGTGGAACCTGTCCTGTTAAACCGCTGTATGGTCTTGGCCACCGTGCTGCAGCTCAGTTTCAGGGTCTTGGCAATCTTCTTATAGACTAGGATTGCTCCCCATTCACACCTGAGACCTTGTAAAACTAATGAGTCACATGACACCGGGGAGGGAAAATGGCTAATTGGGCCTAATTTGGACATTGTCACTTAGGGGTGTACTCACTTTTGTTGCCAGCGGTTTAGACATTAATGGCTGTGTGTTGAGTTATTTTGAGGGGACAGCAAATTTACACTGTTATACAAGCTGTACACTCACTACTTTACATTGTAGCAAAGTGTCATTTCTTCAGTGTTGTCACATAAAAGATATAATAAAATATTTACAAAAATGTGAGGGGTGTACTTACTTTTTTGAGATACTGTATATCAGGCATGTCCAACCACATGGCCACATGTGGCCTGGAAATGCAGGCAATGCGGCCCACTGCCCCCTGACAATTACTATTTTTTTGCTGGGGAGGAAGGAAGTCGGGGGCACGGCCACAGCGGCTTTCAACTAACTGTAGGCAGAGGCTGCCTCGGAGGGGGGGGGGAGCGCTGCCGGATTAAAAGCAGATCGGGGATCTCCTGATTACCCAGGGGCCGCTGTCATACGAAGCCCCACTTCCTGGACCGGCTCCTATGATAGACAGCACATTGGTGACTACTATAATAGGAGCCGGTCCAGGAGGCAGGACTTCCTATGACAACGGTCGACAGGTAAGTGGGAGATCCCCGCTCTGTGTAATCCAGTTGCTCTCCTCTCTTCCTTGCAGACTGCATTGGATGGGCACGCACTGGTGAGGCTATATTGGATGGACACTGATCAGGCTGCATTGGATGGGCACTGATCAGGCTGCATTGGATGCAGTGGTGTATTTTGGTTCTGTGCTGCCCTAGGCAAGACTAAAATTGGGCACCCTCCCCCCCCCCCCCCATATAAATTTGCCCCACTCCTTTTTTAACGGATGTGACTCCCTCCAAAACTGAAGGACTACAAGTCCCAGCATGAACCCCTGAGATCACTAGAGGGGGGGGGGGGGTGAGAGGGGATGGGAGAGAGAGAAGGGTGAGGGAGAGAGAGAGGGGGCTGGGTGAGGGAGGGAGAGAGGGGGGAATGAGAGAGAGAGGGGGAGAGAGAGGAGGGGATGAAAGAGAGGGGGGTGAGAGAGAGGAGGGGATCAAAGAGTCAGAGAGGGGATGAGAGAGAGGGGGGGTGATAGAGAAAGAGGGGGATGAGAGCGAGAGGGGGGATGAGAGAGAGAGGGGGGTGATAGAGAGGGGGGATGAGAGAGAGAGAGAGGGATGAGAGAGAGAGGGGGATGAGAGAGAGGAGGGGTGATAGAGAGGGGGTAAATGAGAGAGAGGGGGGTGAGAGAGGCAGCTCTAGCAACCAGTGGCCAATAGAGTCTCAGGTAGAGGGTGGGGTGGCTTTTTTGCTGCCCCCCTGCAAAGTGCCGCCCTAGGCCTGGGCCTTGTTGGCCTAGGCCAAAATACAGCACTGATTGGATGGACACTGATCAGGCTGCATTGGATGGACACTGATCAGGCTGCATTGAATGGACACTGATCAGGCTGCATTGAATGGACACTGATCAGGCTGCATTGAATGGACACTGATCAGGCTGCATTGAATGGACACTGATCAGGCTGCATTGAATGGACACTGATCAGGCTGCATTGGATGGGCATGCACTGGTGAGGCTGCATTGGATGGGCACTGATCAGGCTGCACTGGATGGACACTGATCAGGCTGCATTGCATGGGCACTGATCAGGCTGCATTGCATGGGCACTGATCAGGCTGCATTGGATGGACACTGATCAGGCTGCATTGGATAGGCATGCACTTGTGAGGCTGCATTGAATGGGCACTGATCAGGCTGCATTGGATGGGTACACACTGGTGAAGCTGCATTGGATGGCACTGTTTAGGCTGCATTGGATGGGCATGCACTAGGTTGCAAGTGCTGTGCGATCCCCCGGCTGCCGCGGGAGACTTAGGATGTCTGCAGTCAGTGAGAGAGCCGCTGCTTTCTGTATAGTTCCAGCTCTGTCACAAGTGGAGTAATATGAAATGCACCCCTCCCCCGCCTGTGACAGGAGCCATACAGGAAGCAGTGGCTCTGCTCTCTACTGCAGCTGCTGCTGCTTCCTCCATGGTACCCGCATGACCAGCATTACCCACCAGCAGTAACTGCCATTAGTAACCGCACTAGAAGTACCCGCCAGCAGTAATCGCCAGCACTCTGCAAAATAAGTAGAAAAGCAATGTGCATCAGTGTGCGTAAATTGTTGCAATATGTTTTTTAATAACTAGTTGTGTTTTGTCATAATATGTCATGTCTTTGTTCATACATGTATAAATAAGGACATGACATTTTCTGGCTGCCTAAGTCACATGTTCTAGGGGTGCAACTACCCCCCAACACATACATGTAACTATCCCAGCATGTGCAGTGATTCTGACTCCTCCCACCATCACCACTTCCAATCACTGAAGTGGTCATGGTGGTTAGAGTGTTCCTTTATTATCTATCAGAAGAAGTAACCCTCTGTATACTGATTGCATTTCATTTCATCATCCTCTAGGTGTGTTAAATTAGTGGGCGGTGTTTTATTACTTACAGTATATACCTTACTATAGTATATATATTTTATATGCGGCCCGAGAACATTTCTCTACACTCAATGTGGCCCAGAGAAGAGTAAAGGTTGGACACCCATGCTGTATATAATGTTTGGGGGTTCTAAGTAATTTTCTAGCAAAATATACAGATTTTTTTTAATTGTAAAGAAAAAAAGTGTCAGAAAATGTCTGGTTCATAATGAAATACGGGGAAAGCTGGTTTGGCTGTGCTTCTCCTGTGGATCACGGGAGTGCAGTTCATTCTGGACTCCAGTGGCCCATTTTCCACTGACAGCAGGCTGAAGCCCGATGTCAGCTGACGTCACAGAGCCAGTCCATGAGCCTGGACAGCACCTGGCTGAGCCTGCCAGCGAGTCGCTAAGAACCTGAGCCAGCGAGCCGCCCCTCCACAGCCCAGCACTCCAGTGAGTGCGGGGGAAGGGGGGGGGCAGAGCAGAGGGCCGGTGAATGACAGTCATTAGCTCTCTGCTCTTGGAGCCCTGAAAAAAGAAAAAACTGGAATTCATCTCTAAATTTTAGACCCTATTCACATCTGAGCATAGCGCATAGGCGTGCGCACGGGGTGTGCCGGGTGTGCCCAGGCACACCCTAATCAGCCTTGTGTCCTGTGGTCCTTCCTTGCAGGTTCAGCCATGGCCGTTGGCCCGCCACTGAGTCTGCTCTGCCCCTGGGCTGGCTCACTGCTCAGCTTGGCGCCGCTCAGCTCCAGACCGAATCCGAGCCGGCGCCACCCACTGTGGAGTGGTGGGGGAGACAGGCGTGTGGTGGGACTGTCTGGGGGAGGGACTGCCTGTGCAGCGGTAACCCAGTGCAGCCAGCGCGGGAGAGAACCTGGCAGGAGGAGGCACCAGAGAACGAGCAAGCCGGCGCGGACAAGAGGACAGTCAGCAATTCTGCATCAGCATTCAGCAAGAAGGAGGGAGAGAGCCTGGAGAGGCCAGAGAGAGAGCCTGAAGTGTGGTGACATCACGTGACGGTCTGTGGTGCTGGCAGCAGGAAAATCTTGCTTGGGGGGTCGTACAGGTGAAAAAAAAGGTAAGTAGAGTAGTAGTACTAGTGTGTAATGAAAACGGAAAGGTTTTATTTAAGAATTTTACAATTTCACTATCATTTTGTTGAGAGAGGGCAAGAACCAGTGAAGGCAAAATATAGGCAGGTTACATTTTATGGTCCCAACTTGCTATGGTACATAATGCCCTTCCCCCATCAATACAGTGCCTTGCGAAAGTATTCGGCCCCCTTGAACTTTTTGACCTTTTGCCACATTTCAGGCTTCAAACATAAAGATATAAAACTGTAATTTTTTTTGAAGAATCAACAACAAGTGGGACACAATCATGAAGTGGAACAAAATTTATTGGATATTTCAAACTTTTTTAACGAATAAAAAACTGAAAAATTGGGCGTGCAAAATTATTCAGCCCCCTTAAGTTAATACTTTGTAGTGCCACCTTTTGCTGCGATTACAACTGTAAGTGGCTTGGGGTATGTCTCTATCAGTTTTGCACATCGAGAGACTGAAATTTTTGCCAATTCCTCCTTGCAAAACAGCTCGAGCTCAGTGAGGTTGGATGGAGAGCGTTTGTGAACAGCAGTTTTCAGTTCTTTCCACAGATTCTCGATTGGATTCAGGTCTGGACTTTGACTTGGCCATTCTAACACCTGGATATGTTTATTTGTGAACCATTCCATTGTAGATTTTGCTTTATGTTTTGGATCATTGTCTTGTTGGAAGACAAATCTCCGTCCCAGTCTCAGGTCTTTTGCAGACTCCATCAGGTTTTCTTCCAGAATGGTCCTGTATTTGGCTCCATCCATCTTCCCATCAATTTTAACCATCTTCCCTGTCCCTGCTGAAGAAAAGCAGGCCCAAACCATGATGCTGCCACCACCATGTATGACAGTGGGGATGGTGTGTTCAGGGTGATGAGCTGTGTTGCTTTTACGCCAAACATAACGTTTTGCATTGTTGCCAAAAAGTTTGATTTTGGTTTCATCTGACCAGAGCACCTTCTTCCACATGTTTGGTGTCTCCCAGGTGGCTTGTGGCAAACTTTAAACAACACTTTTTATGGATATCTTTAAGAAATGGCTTTCTTCTTGCCACTCTTCCATAAAGGGCAGATTTGTGCAGTATACGACTGATTGTTGTCCTATGGACAGAGTCTCCCACCTCAGCTGTAGATCTCTGCAGTTCATCCAGAGTGATCATGGGCCTCTTGGCTGCATCTCTGATCAGTCTTCTCCTTGTATGAGCTGAAAGTTTAGAGGGACGGCCAGGTCTTCGTAGATTTGCAGTGGTCTGATACTCCTTCCATTTCAATATTATCGCTTGCACAGTGCTCCTTGGGATGTTTAAAGCTTGGGAAATCTTTTTGTATCCAAATCCGGCTTTAAACTTCTCCATAACAGTATCTCAGACCTGCCTGGTGTGTTCCTTGTTCTTAATGATGCTCTCTGCGCTTTAAACGGACCTCTGAGACTGTGCATTTATACGGAGACTTGATTACACACAGGTGGATTCTATTTATCATCATTAGTCATTTAGGTCAACATTGGATCATTCAGAGATCCTCACTGAACTTCTGGAGAGAGTTTGCTGCACTGAAAGTAAAGGGGCTGAATAATTTTGCACGCCAACTTTTTCAGTTTTTTATTTGTTAACAAAGTTTGAAATATCCAATAAATTTGATTCCACTTCATGATTGTGTCCCACTTGTTGATTCTTCACAAAAAATTACAGTTTTATATCTTTATGTTTGAAGCCTGAAATGTGGCAAAAGGTCGCAAAGTTCAAGGGGGCTGAATACTTTCGCAAGGCACTGTAGGCTCCTGTAAAAAAAAAAAAAAAAGAACAAGAATCCAGCTACAAGCAGCCTTATTTCGGGTCCAGCTGTATCCTTCAACTGACCAGAAATAATTCCTCAGCACAAGCCACCTGTCAGTGCAGTTTTTCTACACCATGGATGCAGAGCAGTGTTCCCAAGGTTTTTGTGTGGGTTAGCTGCATTTTGCCATAGACTTCTATTATGTCCCATGTTTTGATGCCCTTTTTGAAAGTTCACCAAAACTGCCCTTTTAGTTTTAGTTTTCAGAAAGCGCACCAAAACTGAGGGATTTAATAGAAGTCTATTGCAAAGTGCAACAAACCCACACGAAAACTGCAGGTAGACTGCACTGGATCCATGTAAACCATATGGCATCAGTGTGAATGCACCCTACTGCGGGGAGGGAGGACCAAAAGCAAATTTTATGGGTACAGAAAGGCTTTTGTTTTATTTAACCACGTCCACTCGGCCCCCCAGAAAATCATCACACCCACCATTCACCGCGACTTTGGGGTGCACACCCTAATGCAATGGGCTGCGCACACCTATGGCATAGCGGGAACACGCGTTCCCACTCTCAATTTTCTGCACGTTTTTCACGTGTTAACGCCCGCTGTGCCTAGGACAGCCCATTCATCTATGCAAGACAAACCCCCCCCCCCCCCAAAGTAGCTCCAGAACCTTTTCAGGCGTGGAGCGTCAGGGGTTTTTGTTCAGTTTCTGTTTTGCCACCTTTGTAACACATTTTGTTGTGTGACAAGTGTGTGGCAAAACGCGGGTCTGCTATTGACCCTTGGGGCTCTTTCACACGGGCGGTCCGATCAGATCCGCCTGTCAGTTTTTTAGGCGGATCTGATCGGATCCTCCATGCAGCTCTATGGGGCAGCGGATGTCAGCGGAGACACCTCCGCTGACACCCGCTGCCATCTGTATCCGATCCTGTGCGTGAAATCTGGACGGATGGAAACCCTATTTTTCCATCCGTTCAGTAATCGGATCGGATGAGAGCGGACAGGCGGTCCGCTCTCATCCGATCCCCCATAGAGGGCAGCGGGGGCTGAGACACCTCCCTCTCCGCTCTGCAAGCGGAGACGGAGCTGTCATCCGCTGGCTCAGCGGGGATCGCGGATCGATCCCCGCTGAGCAGCACGGATCCGCCTACGGAGGCGGACCGTGTGAAAGAGGCCTTAGGATGCCATTAACAATCAATGCCACCGCAAGCTTGACGCATGATTGCAGCACATTTCTGTAAACGCGCGGCAAAACACACAGCTTTGCTGAACGTTCAGGAAATGCGCAGCTATGCACAGGGCTGCTGTTAGAAATCACAGGGGGCCCCATAAAGCCTACCTGACGAACCCCCCACCCCCTTGAATTTATCAAGACAATATTTTCACAAAAAATACACAAAAATCATTATTAACGGACACAAACATAACGGAGAACCCATGTGAATTATCCCTTTTTAAATTGTTTTTTACATTTTTTTTTTTTTTAATGTATAACTTTTTTTTTTTTTTTTTTTTTTACATTCGTTTTTATTTATTGAAAACAAAAGCATTACAACGAGTTATATATAAAATCAAGAGAAGTGATCCCATGGGATCTCAAAGTAAACAGTAGCAATAATAACATATCATTTCCTTGTCGCGCCAAAGGTAATAAAGTAATGCATTCAATTGGTTCCAGTACAATATAACATTTTAATATAACATAGTGCATAGTAACATCAAGAAGAGGGGGGTAGAGAGAGGGGGGGGGGCAAGGTGCTAATTAGTAACAGGGTGGGGTGAGGAGGGAAGGGGGGGGGGGGTTGGTTTTGGCTATATCTCGGGTCTCACGTAATAAGTTGAGTCATAGGTTAGCCACTTTACCACCGGAGGATTTTGCTGTCTTACGTCCAGGCCACTTTTTGCGATTCGGCGCTGTGTGACTTCAACTGACAATTGCGCGGTCGTGCGACGCCGTACCCAAACGAAATTTAAGTCCTTTTTTTCCCACAAACAGAGCTTTCTTGTGGTGGTATTTGATCACCTGTGCAATTTTTACTTTTTGCGCTACAAACAAAAAAAGAGCGTTTATTTTGAAAAAATAACAATATTTTTAACATTTTTTTATATGAAATTCCCCCCAAAAAAGATGTAAAAACCTATTTTTTTAAAAATTTTTGGCCAATTTGTTTTCTGCTACCTATGTTTGGTAAAAAAAATCACAATAAGCGTATTTTGATTGGTTTGCGCAAAAGTTATTGCGTTTACTAACAAAGGGAAAGATTTCTGTCATTTTTGGTGTTTTTTTTTTTAATGCGTAATGGCGGCGATCTGCGATTTTTTTTGCGGGACTGTGACATTGCGGCGGACAGATCGGACCCTTGACTGACATTTTTGACACTTTTGGGGGTACCAGTGACATTACTGCAGTAATCAGTGCTATATATATGCACTGTTACTGTAAAAATTACACTGGCAGGGAAGGGGTTAATTTTATTGGAGAGGGAGGGGTTAATGTATGCCTGGTGCTTACTGACGTGTAGGGGGGGAGGTGACTGAGTGACCCAGGGACAGATCGGATGTCCAGCTATGCTGAACAGTCCGATCTGTCAGTCCCTGTCACTATGGAGATCCGCCCGCTTGTGTTTACACAGGCGGGCGGATCTCCACACTAGATCCCCGGCGATCGCCGCTGCTCCTCCCCTGGCCCGACTCCCGCTGTGAATGAAAACAGCGGGAGCGAGCCTCCGGTGGCGTGCAAGTACCGCCCAGAAGGGGGAGTGTCTGACGACGTAGTACTATGTCGTCAGACGATAACGAGCCACTCTGCCGCAGTAATATTACTGTGGGCGGAGGTAAAGTGGTTAGTGATGCTCAATCCATGCGTTCCATACATTCCAATGTTGATCAAATAAGCGTTTACCGCCGCGTTTATATATAAGTACGCCTTCATAAGGTTTGTTCGCTTTCAACTTTTTTTTTTTATAATGTTAAAAAATTTTTACAATTATTTTATTTTACAATTTTTTTTTAATTATTTATTACAATGTTTAATTTATTATTATTATTATTTTTTTTTTTTTGCAATTTGCTATTTTTTTTACAGGACAGGGAAGCCAGCACCGCTGCAGGGGGGGGGGGGGGGGCTTCACAGTGAAAGGGGGGCACACAAGGGGGGGGGGGAATCAGGAGCAGGCAGAACAGGGAGGGGGATTGGTGTCGGAGAAGAAATTACAGGAACGATGCCCTGTGTCTGTGTCTCTCCCTGCAGCAGGCGGGGGAGGAACTGGCTTTCAGCTGCTGCAGAGAGCCACACAGGACTTCCTTCTGTAATTTCCCCTCAGCCCGACCGCACTGATTCCCCGAGCTGTTGGGCCCCCCTGTGTGCCCGGGCAGTGCCATCTTAAGAGCATTAAAGAGCCCAGGGCAATGCACTGCACTGGGGCCTCGCCTACACAATCACCCACGATAATAAAAATGCTAATTAATCGATAAGGATATATTTATTGGTACAGCAGTGCCAGGCTAATGACAGCTTCCAAGTTCGGCGGCTGGGTCTGGTGAACACACACACGGACGGGAGTCAGGCTCGACTGTCCTGTGGGCTCCCCCTCCAAGGCCCAAGTGGCCTGACAGCAGTACAGGGCCGACAGGTGCTTGCCACCTGCTAAGTTTGGCGGCAGGACGCACTTAGGAATTGGGACTAATGCTTGGCTGGGTCGCTGTGCAGGTGGGGCCCCCCGGGCAAGTGGTAGTCCCCCCTCTATCAGTGGCCCTGAGTGTGGATGCAACCTGAAACTGATACCCAAAGCTACAATAAAAAAAAAAAACAGGTATACTTACCTGCTCTATGTAATGATATTACACAGAAAGGTTGCTTTCCTCCTCTTTTGGCAGCCAGCTTCTCCCTCCTTTGGGTGTCTCCTGTAGCAGTCCAGGTGCTAAGAATGCACCTGTGCATTCGTGCTCCTGAGCCGGGCTGTGTGTGTCCATAGACACACACAGCACCGGTAAGCCACGCCCCCCCCCAATCCCTTCTCACAAGGGTTTGATTGACAGTAGCAGGAACCTATGGCTTCTCCTGTGAACCCAGAAAGAGAGAGGAGCGATGCTGGAGCCAGGAAAGTGTTAAGGGACGGGTGGGGGGAGCAGGGTTAGTAAAACGCATAATGGAGCATTTTTATACAGAGAATCCATTAAGGTAAAAAAAAAAAAAAAACATTTAAACTGGAACCACTTCAATCTCTGGAAACACACAGATCCGCGCTTGCGTTGAGTTTTTTTCCAGTAATCTCTCCGGTAAATATCTTGTATCACATTCTGCGTAGAACATTCTTCCCGCTGTCACCAAACATTGCAATGAACGGCTTCAGGGTCTCCATCTGACAAAGGCATTAACTCTTCCACCCCCATCAGGGAGGGATTAGAGGAAGAATAAAACCCAGAGCTCTCCATAGACACAGAAACTTCTCCATCCCCTCCCTGCAAACCACAGCAAGACCAGGAGAAGCTTCACTCATTGCAGGAGTACAGCCAGCGCAGCGCTAAACACCCCACCGACCAATCCAATACCATCCCCCCCCCCCCCTCCCTGGACTGGTCTACCCCATCCTTACTCCATCCCTACCCCATCCCTACAGCCTGGATGTAACAGAGGATTTACAATCAACACAGCATGATGAGTCTCAGGTGGCAGAGGTGCAAAAGGTCCATTGATGGGACGCAGAGAGCAAATGTCCAATAAATTATCTGACTTACATTGTAAGTAGACCCCTCACTTCCTTTATTATTATTACTGTTTATTTATTTAATTAATTTAGGTACTTATATAGAGCCGTCAAATTACGCAGCGCTTTACATATACATTGTACATTCACATCAGTCCCTGCCCCCAAGAGCTTACAATCTAAGGTCCCTTAACTCACATTCATACATACACATAGTAGCAGCCAATTTAGACAGGAGCCAATTACACCATTAGCATGTCTTTGGAGTGTGGGAGGAAACCGGAGTACACGGAGGAAACCCATGCAAGCACAGCAGGAACATGCAAACTCCAGGCTGGTAGTGTCGTGGTCATTATTATTATTATTATTATTATTATTATTTTTTTTTTTTTTTTGAGAAGGACAGCATGCACACAGGGAGTGGTGGATACTTTGTTGTAAGACTTTTATTATCATTATTATTATTATTTTTATTATTATTATTATTATTATTATTATTACGACAGCATGCACACAGGGAAAGGAAATGATGGATATTTTACAGTTGTAAGAGATGTAGTATTAATATATTTTTTTTAATTATTATTGATTCAGTTAATTAATATTATAAGAGGAACAGCATGCACACAGGGAATGAATATGATGGACAGTTTATGGTTGTAAGACGTGTATTATTAATAATGTAATTAATTATTATTGTTATAAGAGGGACTGTATGCACATAGGGAATTGATATGATAGATACTTTATTGTTATAAGACATGTATTATTAATATTATTATTATTTATTTTTTATTTATTATTATCATTATTGTTGTTGTTATTGGGACAGCATGCACACAGGGAAAGGAAGTGATGGATATTTTACGGTTATAAGAGATGTACTATTAATATTTTTTTTAAATTATTATTAATATAATTAATTAATATTATAAGAGGAGCAGCATGCAGACAGGGAATGAATATAATGGACAGCTTTTGGTTGTAAGACTTGTATTATTATTATTATTATTAATATTATTAATATTATTATTATTATTATTATAAAAGGGGCAGCATACACATAGGGGACGGATATGATAGATACTTTATTTTTATAAGACATGTGTTATTAATATTATTATTATTTTTTTATTTATTGTTGTTGTTATTGTTATTACTGGGACAGCATGCACACAGGGAATGGAAATGATCAGTAGTTTATGGTTGTAAGGCTTGTATTATTATTATGACAGCATGCACACAGGGAATTGAAATGATGGATAGTTTATGGTTGTAAGACCTAATTATTATTATTTTTATTATCATTAATATTATTAGTATTATTATAAGAGGGACAGCATGCAGAAAGGGAATGGATATGATGGATACTTTATGGTTAGAAGACTTACATTATTATTATTATTATTATTATTATTATTATTATTATTATTATTATTATTATTCTTTTTAGGACAGCATGTACACAGGAAATAGATCTGATGGATACTCTGTTATAACACAATTATTATTATTATTATTATTATTATTATTATTATTATTAGGACAGCATGCACAAAGGAAATGGAAATGATAGATATTTTACTCTTTTATTATTATTATTAGTATTATTATTATTATTATTATTATTAATAATAACGACTATTATTATTATTATTATTATTTTATGTATTATTATTTACATCGTTATTCATATTTTTAGGACAGCATGTACACAGGAAATGTATATGATGGATACTCTATTGTTATAACACAATTATTATTATTATTATTATTGTTATTAGGACAGCATGCACACAGGAAATGGAAATGATAGATATTTTACTCTTTTATTATTATTAATGACTATTATTATTATTATTTTTATTAGGACAGCATGCACACGGGAAATGGAAATGATAGATATTTTACTCTTTTATTATTATTATTAGTATTATTATTATTATTATTATTATTATTATTAATAATTATTAATATTAATGACTATTATTATTATTTTTTTTTTTTTAATAGGACAGCATGCACACAGGAAATGGAAATGATAGATATTTAACTCTTTTATTATTATTATTATTATTATTATTATTATTATTAATGACTATTATTATTATTATTATTATTATTATTTTTATTAGGACAGCATGCACACAGAAAAATGGAAATGATAGATATTTTACTCTTTTATTATTATTATTATTATTATTATTATTATTATTATTATTATTATTATTAATTATTAATATTAATGACTATTATTATTATTATTATTATTATTATTATTATTATTATTATTATTATTATTAATTATTAATATTAATGACTATTATTATTATTATTATTATTTTTATTAGGACAGCATGAACACAGGAAATGGAAATTATAGATATTTTACTCTTTTATTATTATTATTATTATTATTATTATTAATTATTAATCTTAATGACTATTATTATTATTATTATTATTTTTTTTTTTTTATTAGGACAGCATGCACACAGGAAATGGAAATGATAGATATTTTACTCTTTTATTATTATTATTATTATTATTAACTATTATTATTATTATTATTATTAGGACAGCATGCACACAGGAAATGGAAATGATAGATATTTTACTCTTTTATTAGTATTATTATTATTAATATTAATGACTATTATTATTATTATTTTTTTTTTTTATTAGGACAGCATGCACACAGAAAAATGGAAATGATAGATATTTTACTCTATTATTATTATTATTATTATTATTATTATTATTATTATTATTATTAATGACTATTATTATTATTATTATTTTTTTTTTTATTAGGACAGCATGCACACAGGAAATGGAAATGATAGATATTTTACACTTTTATTATTATTATTATTATTATTATTATTATTATTATTATTATTTTTAGGACAGCATGAACACAGGAAATGGAAATTATAGATATTTTACTCTTTTATTATTATTATTATTATTATTATTATTATTATTATTAATTATTAATCTTAATGACTATTATTATTATTATTATTTTTTTTTTTTATTAGGACAGCATGCACACAGGAAATGGAAATGATAGATATTTTACTCTTTTATTATTATTATTATTATTATTATTATTATTATTATTATTATTATTATTAGGACAGCATGCACACAGGAAATGGAAATTATAGATATTTTACTTTTTCATTTGTATTATTATTATTAATATTAATGACTATTATTATTATTATTATTATTTTTTTTATTAGGACAGCATGCACACAGAAAAATGGAAATGATAGATATTTTACTCTATTATTATTATTATTATTATTATTATTATTATTATTAATGACTATTATTATTATTATTATTATTATTTTTTTTATTAGGACAGCATGCACACAGGAAATGGAAATGATAGATATTTTACACTTTTATTATTATTATTATTATTATTTTTAGGACAGCATGCACACAGGAAATGGAAATCATAGATATTTTACTCTTTTATTATTATTATTAATATGAATGACTATTATTAATATTTTTATGGCAGCATGCACAAGGAATGGACATTTTTGTGGCTGTAAGGCTTGCAGTCATGTGTGAAATCTATTATATAAAACTGTTTTAGAAAAAAACTGATAACTAATATTAATAATAATAACAACAATGACATTATTCATAAATAATAATAATAATTCTAGTATGTGAATATTGATAGTACATAAGGCTGTAAATGAAGATGCTTACACACATATATACACAATATATTCCAGTCATATCACTGGGCTCACAGTGCCTCCTGTGTGCCGGGAAGGTTTGTAGATATCTGGTATATAATTGGTGTCATTATTTTAATCCGGCATAAAAGGATAGACAGGTCTCTTCACTAATTACTGCCATCAGATGTCCCCACTTCTGTTCTCGCTCAGAGGGAACATATCGCAGCTTTGATGTTCAGAATTTTAGATTCCTCTTTCTTAGGAGGCTCTTGCAGCCCGTGGATTGCTGGCATTGTGTGGTCTGTCCCTGCTCTATGTGTATATGATGGATATATTGTATACAATGTATCAGATGTGTGCACTCCACACTTATCACTAAATATCCTGAACAAACTGTCACTTCTAATAAAGCCAATCCAGCCGAGTGCGAAGCGTGATGAACCCGCCGAGCCGCCATCAGTCGTTGCCAAAACTTCAACTGCCAGGCGGCAAACTGCCTGCAGGTGTGAGATGGGGATTTATGGATGTTGCTTCGTCTTAAATCCAACTTCATAGGAAGATAATAAATTATTTCTGGTATTTCAAATTTACAAATATACGTTTGGTGGAATTGTGGACTTAACTCTTGATATCCGCGTCAATAGGAACCCTACTTTCTATTAATAGACTTCCATATATTCCACATGATTGGATCCATGCCGCCATGCTTGGGTTTGGGTATTTTTTGACTTATTGAGGAGTAGAGGGTGTTTCTATGATTTTATGATATTTTAAGGAATTTTGTAATAAAGATTGGTCATTTTTTATACTACCTGCCTCATGTTGTGCCTACAAAGTCCATTATTTTCGAGAAAGTAGGTTCTCTGCCTTTTTCTAGATATTTGGAAGTTGGCAAGGTAAGGGCCTTCCCTTTCCCTTCAAATTTACAAAGAAACTCAAGGACTCAACTTTACTCCGCTGTTCTGGTGAGTGCAATACTGGGAAAACAATCTCATCTCATTCTCCTATGTGTGAAGAGCAGGGGTGTCAAACTCAATCTCATTGAGGGCCGCATCAGCATTATGGTTGCCTTAAAAGGGCCGGTTGTATCTAGTCTATGTATGCAGAGTTCAGGAGTGTGCTACATATAGACTACAGAGTTCAGGAGTACGCTCTGTACAGAGTGCAGAGTTCAGGAGTGTGCTACATATAGACTACAGAGTTCAGGAGTACGCTCTGTACAGAGTGCAGAGTTCAGGAGTATGCTCTGTACAGAGTGCAGAGTTCAGGAGTGTGCTACATATAGACTACAGAGTTCAGGAGTATGCTCTGGACAGAGTGCAGAGTTCAGGAGTACGCTCTGGACAGAGTGCAGAGTTCAGGAATACGCTCTGTACAGAGTGCAGAGTTCAGAAATACGCTCTGTACAGAGTGCAGAGTTCAGGAATACGCTCTGTACAGAGTGCAGAGTTCAGGAGTACGCTCTGTACAAAGTGCAGAGTTCAGAAGTATGCTCTGTACAGAGTGCAGAGTTCAGGAATATGCTCTGTACAGAGTGCAGAGTTCAGAAGTACGCTCTGTACAGAGTGCAGAGTTCAGAAGTACGCTCTTTACAGAGTGCAGAGTTCAGAAGTACGCTCTGTACAGAGTGCAGAGTTCAGAAGTACGCCCTGTACAGAGTGCAGAGTTCAGGAATACACTCTGTACAGAGTGCAGAGTTTAGGAGTACGCTCTGTACAGAGTGCAGAGTTTAGGAGTACGCTCTGTACAGAGTGCAGAGTTTAGGAGTACGCTCTGTACACAGTGCAGAGTTTAGGAGTATGCTCTGTACACAGTGCAGAGATCAGGAGTATGCTGTATACTGAGTCCAGGGTTCAGGAGTATGCTCTGTACAGCGTGCAGAGTTCAGGAGTACGCTCTGTACAGAGTGCAGAGTTCAGGAGTACGCTCTGTACAGAGTGCAGAGTTCAGGAGTATGCACTGTACAGACTGCAGTGTTCAGAAGTACACACTTGTTTCCAGATCGGTCCACAGTGAGCACTGAGCAGTCCTGCAGGCAGCCCCCCCCACACACCTGTAAACACTCAGCCTCCCCCCACACCTGTAAACACTCAGCCCCCCCCACACACACCTGTACACACTCATCCCCCCACACCTGTAAACACGCAGCCCCCCCACACACATCTGTAAAGGCACATAAAACTCCTCCAGCTAGGGTAGTATATAGACAGGCTAGGGCAGGGCTCGACAAACCCCGGGCGCCAGGTCAAATTGGCGACTAGAATTAGCAGCCTGACGCCTAGGTTACACTACCGGAAGGGGTCTTGTCGCCAGACATCCCAAGTCTCCTGCGAGGTGCGGGACTCTCCCGCATGCGGGCTGCAGCTCCCTGACACCGGCAGTGCCGAGCCCTCATGCGGGAGACTCCTGCACCTCGCAGGAGACTTGCGATGTCTGGCGAAAGAAGGGTGTCTGTCAGCTGTGACAGAATGGAGCCGCTGCTTCCTGTGTAGTTCCGGCTCTGTCCTGTCACAGGTGAGAGGAGAGATGCAGGAAGCATCGGCTCTGCATGCTTCCTCCAACTGTGTTCCTTACACTCTCCGCCAGCAGTACCCACAGCAGTACCAGCCAGCAGTACCCACAGCAGTATCAGCCAGCAGTACCCACAGCAGTACCGCCAGCAATACCCACAGCAGTACCAGACAGCAGTACCCACCAGCAGTACCCACCAGCCAGCAGTACCCACAACAGTACCTGCCAGCAGTACCAACCAGCAGTCCCAGCCAGCAGTACCCAGAGCAGTATCACCCAGCAGTACCCACAGCAGTATCAGCCAGCAGTACCAGCCAGCAGTACCCACAGCAGTACCAGCCTGCAGTACCAGCCTGCAGTACCCACAGCAGTACCCACCAGCAATACCCACAGCAGTACCATACAGCTGTACCTGCCAGCCAGCAGTACCCACAACAGTACCTGCCAGCAGTACCCAGAACAGTACCAGCCAGCAGTACCCACAGCAGTATCAGCCAGCAGTACCAGCCAGCAGTACCCACAGCAGTACCAGCCTGCAGTACCCACAGCAGTACCCACCAGCAATACCCACAGCAGTACCAGACAGCAGTACCCATCAGCAGTACCCGCCAGCCAGCAGTACCCACAACAGTACTTGCCAGCAGTACCCACTAGCAGTCCCAGCCTGCAGTACCCAGAGCAGTACCAGCCAGCAGTACCCACAGCAGTACCCGTCATCAGTACCCACAGCAGTACCCGCCAGCAGTACCTACAGCATTACCAGCCAGCAGCACCCACAGCAGTACCAGCCAGCAGTTCCCACCAGCAGTAACAGCCAGCAGTACCCAGCAGAAGTACCAGCCAGCAGTAACCACAAGCAGTACCCGCCAGCAGTAAGTCACATGTGCTAGGGGTGCAACTAGACCCCAGCACATAATTGTAACTATCCCAGCATGTGCAGTGTTTCTGACTCCTCCCACCATGACCACTTCAAATCACTGAAGTGGTCATGGTGGTTGGAGTGTTCCTTTAATATCTCTCAGAAGAAGTAAACAAAGTACACACGAGTTGAATGGCGAGCAACAACAGCTGGTTCATTAACAACTGGCCGCCATTGGGCCCATGTATGGCAGTCGGTCCGACAGAAGCTGGCCATTCGGCATGCGCAAAAAAAAAAAAAAACAGGCTCCTAACTTTTTTAGCTGGCTCCTAGATTTCACGCAAATTTGTCAAGCCCTGGGCTAGGGTAGTATATATGGACAGGCTAGTGTAGTATATGGACAGGCTAGTGTAGTATATGGACAGGCTAGGGTAGTATACAGACAGGCTAGTGTAGTATATGGACAGGCTAGGGTAGTTTATAGACAGGCTAGGGTAGTATACAGACAGGCTAGTGTAGTATACAGACAGGATAGGGTAGTATAAGGACAGGCTAGGGTAGTATATGGACAGGCTAGGGTAGTATATGGACAGGCTAGGGTAGTATATAGACAGGCTAGGGTAGTATATGGACAGGCTAGGGTAGTATATAGACATGCTAGGGTAGTATATGGACAGGCTAGGGTAGTATATGGACAGGTTAGGGTAGCAAATAGACAGGCTAGGTTAGTATATAGACAGGCTAGGGTAGTACAGAGGCAGGATAGGGTAGTATACGGACAGGCTAGGGTAGTATACGGACAGGCTAGGGTAGTATACGGACAGGCTAGGGTAGTATATAGACAGGCTAGGGTAGTATACGGACAGGCTAGGGTAGTATATAGACAGGCTAGTGTAGTATACGGACAGGCTAGGGTAGTATACGGACAGGCTAGGGTAGTATACGGACAGGGTAGGGTAGTATACAGACAGGCTAGGGTAGTATACATACAGGCTAGTCTAGTATACGGACAGGCTAGTGTAGTATACGGACAGGCTCGGGTAGTATATAGACAGGCTCGGGTAGTATATAGACAGGCTTGGGTAGTATATAGACAGGCTAGGGTAGTATACAGACAGGCTAGGGTCATTTAGGATGTAGGTACCAGTTCTTAACAAAATACCCAATAGCACAATACATTTTTGTTCTGTTATAGAACTATATTCTATATTGTATTTTAATATTTAAATATGCCTTGTTTTATGTTTCCTTTTTTTTTTTTTTTGGCTACATTCACACCTGAGCGTAGCGTTTTTCGCGCGTTTTTTTACCGCGATTTTACCGCGATTTTTGCGGCGTTTTTTACCGCGATTTTACCGCGATTTTTACTGCGATTTTTGTGCAGGCGTTTTTAGATTGAATAGAGATCAATGGAAAACGCCTGTAATCTGCCCAAAAAGAAGCTCATGTACTTTTTTGAGCGTTGGGCGTTTTGTATACAGCGTCAAAACGCTCAGATGTGAACAGGGGCCATTGAAATGAATAGGATTTGTCTTGTTGGGCGTTTTGAGAGCTGATCCTAGAGCAGAAAAACTCCCCAAAAACGCCCCAAAACGCCTAGATGTGAACGGAGCCTTTTAAACGAACGTTTACAAACACTTTAAGTAGCAGCAAATAATACCTATACTGGCAATCAAATAATTTTCACTGAACGAGGGTCTGTTACCCCACGCACCGAGTAGCTTTTATTCAAATTATATAAAATGTATTGACTGTGAATTATATAAAATGCATTGACTGTGAATTATATAAAATTTATTGATTGTGTGTACATGTTTACTTCACTGTAGGATTAAAGTTTATTGATTGGCAAACGGCATGAGCACTTGAACAACTCCCAGGCACCGTATCTATAGATTCTGGGAAGTCTGGCCAGTCAGAATCCCTAGATACGGAGGTTGGGTGCTCATGCCGTTTGCCAATCAATAAACACTAATCCTCCCTTGAAGTAAACATATACACACAGTCAATACATTTTATATAATTTGAATAAAAGCTACATTTTAACACCAGTGCCCTTCGTTCAGTAAAAAGTTAAATTTAAAGCGTTAGGGCTCTTTCACACGGGCTTTCTGTGTGAGAGCTCCGCTGCGGTCCTTTTTTTTTTTCACGGAGCGGATGACATTTCTGTCATCCGCTCCGTAGGTCCGCATATCATCCCATCCGTTTGCGGATGATATGCAGACATAATGTAAGTCTATGGGGATTGCGGATGTCAGCGGGTGACACCGCTGACATCCGATTTTCCTTCCTTTCCGTTTTTTGAACGGAGGAAAAATAGGGTTCTGTTCCATTCCAAAAAACGGAACAGAACTGAAAGGAAGGAAATCGGATGTCAGCGGATGGTATTCCGCTGACATCCGCAATGCCATAGACTTACATTATGTCCGCAAATCATCCACAAAAAAATAGGATGATTTGCGGACATACGGAAAGCCCGTGTGAAAGAGCCCTAACAACTTTTGTTGAGGGAAAAAAAAAAAAACATTCCCCTCTGGGTGATCTCTGTACATTGCAGGGATTATAACAAACTTTGTTACAGATTCCTACTTTTTGTTATTCTGAAGAAATCATTGTTTGTTCCTCTGTGCTGAGTGAGTCAAATGGGAGGGGTTTCATAATTATCTATCAGCTGTGCACCTGCAGGGCACTAATGAGGAAAGCTGCAGGGCCTGCATCCCTTTAGACGTGTTCCTATTGGGAGTATCTCACCAAAAATGAAATTTTTGATGCCAGAAATCTGACTTGTATCTTAGTGCAGACTTCTGGGAAAATCAGTGAGCCAGTCACACAAGCAGGAAATTATGTTTCTGGGGGGCGCTCCGTATACCATCTGTGAACAGAGCGCCTCCAAGTGGCCAAACTGCATTTTCAGAAACTGACAGCGGCTGCAGAGTAAAAAGGAAAGGTAATTTTTAATCATTTGCTGACCAGCCGCCGCCTATATACGGCGGCAGGTTCCCACGAATCGCCGTACCTGTACGGCGTTTCGCGGCAGCGATCCTGGGGGCAGGTGCGCTCACAGGCGGAGGCGCGTGCCTACTTGCTAGAGGGGAAGCTGATGCATGGGATCGCTCCCCGTGAAGAGAAAACTGCTGTTAGATATTGATAAAAACAGCGCTTGCATGTATGAAATTTAAACATACACCAAGAAAATTTATGTGCAAGACAACAATCAACTGCTAACAAGTGAAATGATCATGGGCAGCTTGTGCTTAAAAAAACTTAAAAAACCATCAACCGTTGCGGGGTGCTCCACTCCCCCCTCCTGTGTCCCCACTCACCGGATGTATTGGACCCCACGGCTATTTCAGTCTGGGGTCAAAACAGCTTAACCACTTGCCTTCTGTGCACTTAAACACCCTTCCCATCCAGGCCAATTTTCAGCTTTCAGCGCTGTCACACTTTGAATGACAATTGCGCGGTCATGCTACACTGTACCCATATGAAATTTTTATCATTTTTTTCACACAAATAGAGCTTTCTTTTGGTGGTATTTAATCATCTCTGGGTTTTTTATTTTTTACAAAAAAAAAGAAAAAAGACAGAAAATTTTGAAAAAAAAAAAAGTTTTTCTTATTTTCTACGAGTAAATTTTGAAAATAAAATTTTCTCCTTCACTGATGTGCGCTGATGAGGCGGCACTGATGGGCACTGATAGGCTGCACTGATGGGCACTGATGAGGTGGCACTTATGGGCACTGATGAGGAGGTACTAATATGCCGCACTGATGAGCACTGATAGGCGGCATTGATAGGCGGCACTGAGAGGCGGCACTGAGAGGCGGCACTGATGAGCACTGATAGGCGGCACTGATGAGCACTGATAGGCGGCACTGCTGGGCACTGAGAGGTGGCACTGCTGGGCACTGAGAGGCGGCACTGATAGGCGGCACTGATGGGCACTGGCGGATGGCACTGGACACTGACGGGTGGCACTGATGAGCAGCACTGATGGGCAGCACCATCAGTGCCCACACTCAGTGCCCATAGTGCTGCCAGTCAGTGCTCATCAGTGCTTAGATGAGCAGGCACTGATGGGCACTGACTAGCAGCACTATGGGCACTGATTGTGGGCATTGATGGGGGGCACTGATGGCGGGCACTGTGGGCACTGATGGGGGGGCACTGTGTGTGTGTTTTTACCTCTAGTAATCAGGGCACTGGTGATCGGTGCCCTGATTACATTCTCCTGTGTCCCCGGCGCTGTGAGGCTCCCCCTCCTTCCTCACACTGCAGTCTCTGTGTGAGGAAGGAGCGCTGGCGATGAGAGATGATCTCATATGTTTACATATGAGATCATCGCTCATTGGACGGCCCGATCACGTGGTGAATGGCCGCTGTGATTGGCCATTCACCACGATCTGTGATCGGCCGTGTCCAAGGGACACGACCGACACAGATTTCCCCCGCAGCGCGCTCGCGGGAGCGCGCGGGGGGCGTGTCACTGGGAGGCCGTTTAAAAATGGCCTCCCGAAAATTTGAGTCCGCGCTGCAGCCGTATATAGGCTGTAGCGCGGATGGGGGAAGGTTAAGATCAGTGTAGTGAGTGTTTATAGGGGTTTGTTGCACGGATGGGGGCGCCTTGACCGTAACCCCAAGGGAAGGGGGGGGGGGGGGCGCAGTTTGGCATCTTTTTGCCCTGGGCGCTGGATGACCTTGTCCCGACACTGAGTGAGCGCCACTGGTTGTAAATGTCACACTCCATTTTGGTGGTATTTGATCACCTCTGAGATTTTTATTTTTTGTGCTTTAAACAAAAAATATATATATTTTTCCCTTTCTGCTATATAACATTCCCAATAAAAAAGAAAAAAAAATCAAATTAAAAATCTAATTTTTTCATCATTTTAGGCCAATTTGTATTCTCCTACATATTTTTGGTAAAAAAAAAAATCAGAAAAAGTGTATATTGATTGGTTTACGCAAAAGTTATCACGTCTACAAACTAGGGGAAAGATTTCTGTCATTTTATTCATTTGTTTTTTTTATTTTTTTACTAGTTTTTTACTGGCGAGGATCAGCGATTTTTAGCGGGACTGCGACATTGTGGCAGACAGATTGGACCCCTAACTGACATTTTTGACACTTTTGGGGGGGGGGACCAGTGACATTACTACAGTAATCAGTGCTAATAATATGCACTGTGACTGTACTAATGACACTGGCAGGGAAGGGGTTACCACCAGGGGCTATCAAAAGGTTAAATGTGTCCATGGGGGTGCTTTCTAACCGTGTGGAGAATGGACTTATGGAATACACATAGAGACCTGTGCTCCTAAATAGGAGGAGCCCTGTGTTCATTGCTGACAGAACAGTGGTTTGGCAAGTGGCGGCTAGTGCTCCATGGGTCGATGGGTCGATGGGTCGGGGGGGGGCTTGGGGCAGCACACGGACCTGACCACAGACCACACCAGCTCCAGCCAGCACCGCACACCATACCCCCCAGTCGCCGGATCACTCACCCTGTGCTGCCCCTGGACTGACATATGGAGGCAGCGACGGCTTCCCCCTCAGTCTCCTCTGTGTCCCCCTTCCTTGCTTCCTTGGTCAGGCTTCCCCTGCATCTCCTCCCTCCTCCTCCTTTGCTTTAGGATGGCTTCTCCTTTCGGCCAATCGGGAAACGGGTCTCAGGACCCGCTTCCTGATTGGCCAGGAGGAGAATCCATGTGACAATAGCAAATATGCATTCGCTATTGTCACACAACTGGGTGGGCCTGTTGCGCCCCGAGCCCACCCTTTTTTGAAGCCTAATGGAGCCTCTGGCTCTAATCACATGCTTCAAAAAAAAAAAAAAAATCCCATTGGAATCCATGCGTCCAGCGCCCTGCGTGTATATTAGGGGGCCGGACGCATGGATAGGAGGGGCAGAGTCCCTGCGCCCCTAATGGACGTGCCACCACTGGGTCTGCCGTGCGGCAGACCGCCGTTCTGTCTCCACGAGGAGCGATTGTGGGTGCCAAGGGGCAGTTGCGGCCGCCGGACCTGCAGATCAGCTTCCCCCATGGTGAATGGGCGCGTGCACGCCCCCACTCGGGGTCTAACTAAGTGACGTACAGTTACGTCATTTCGCGGGAACAGAGCTGACCTGCCGCAGTATATGTTCTGCTGACGGTCGGCAGTTGGTTAAATGGGATCCAGCCGATCAGTAGATATGATGTTGGATGCATACTGATGTACATAACATGCAGGAAGCACAAATAGCACTCATGGAGTTCTCTGAGCTGAGAATAAGTAGAGAGGAATACGGGGGGGGGGGGGGGGGGCGTCTGGTCGGCTGGTCGGCTAGTGGTTAAAGAAGAAGCAGCCCAGTGATGAGCTCATCTGTCACTCTGCTCTCTCCTACTATCAGCGTGCTTCTTGTCAGCACATTAACTGATTAGCTCCTTGTGCTGCTTCTTCCCTTCACACTCTAAGCTCTTCTGCACAGAAAGTGGTTAGATTCAGGGTACTTACACTGCTTGCATTTATAAAATACACTAAGTGATCATGTAATGTATTATTGGAGCTGATTTCATTTGTGTCTTTTATATCTGCAGCTTTAAACATAAAGAACAAAGCATCCCCCCCCCCCCCCCCCCGTGTAAACACAGACTGCACTATGAGCAAGCATTAACTTGCAGTACAACACCATAACATGCTCAGCACCGCGGCCCCCGCTGTTTTTAATTTAGTATTGAAAGGCCACACGCTATACCTGAGCTCAGACATTGTAGTCCAGCTGTAAACATCAGATTTACAGACATTGCTATCATGGCAATGGGCAAAGGATTAACCACTTAACCTCTCTGGCGGTATGATTGTTTCCGATTTTAGGTGCTGAAAGCGGTACAATTATTTTGCATGTAATTCTTAATGATGAGCAGCCCAAACCAACTATTTACATATGATTTTTTTTTACTGTGCGTTCTTCTTTATAACATCTCCGGTATGATAAAGTTTGAAACAAAAATCATAAATTATAATATAATAAATGACTATAAATAAGTTAAAGTATGTATGTGTATATACTGTGTATATATATATATACGTATACACATATATATATATATATATATATACGTATACACATATATATATATGTATACATATATTATATATATATATATGTGTGTGTGTATATATCTATATCTATATATATATATAAAAAGTACAGTAAAAATGCAGGAAAGGGCACTGGGGGGCAAACAAATGTGAATTTATTTTATTTTGTAATGTATCAGTGTGTTTGGTGTGTTTTACTATTTGAATTTGCCGCTGGTTCCACCCCCCTGCGAGCGTCACGTCGCAGGAGACGGAAGCCGGGGCACAGAGCATCGGGCAGAAGATCCGGCCGCCGCACACCGCCGGGATACATCGCTGGATCCCGGGGACAAGGCGAGTACCCTCTCTACCAGGATCCAGTGATCTCCCTAGCGGTACCCCGAGTGTGGCTCGGGGGTTGCCGCTTTTGGCACTGAAATTTAACCCCGAGCCACACTCGGGAATACCGCTAGGAAGGTTAAGGACCGAGTCTATTTCTGACACTTGTTGTTTACAAGTTAAAATCAGTTTTTTTTTTTGCTAGAAAACTACTTAGAACCCCCAAACATTACATACATATATATATATATTTTTTAGCAGAGACCCTAGAAAATAAAATGGAGATCGTTGCAATATTTTTTATCACACCGTATTTGCGCAGCAGTCTTCCAAATGCAATTTTTTGGGGGAAAAAAATCCCTTTCCTGACAGACTCCATGGCAACATACGTTCGGGTAGGCCCCGCCTCCTCTCCTACCCTATAGGACCCCACTCCCATAAATCTTTGCTCCTTTTCAGCATCCATGTTCCTTTTTCGTCCTCCTCAGGTTACACATACCTGTGTGTTTCCTATCCTTCGTTTGGACGTTTTTTGGATTGTGGATTTGGTTCAACATGGTCCTGACTCCGATAAGCCCTTGCTATTAGCCGGGTATGGAGGGGGCAACCGAAGATTCGTCTGGTGACCAAAAGCCCATGCTGCTGCGGGTGGTCCTGTGTTGCCCGAAGCCCGGTGTACTGCGCCTGACCGTGTCTGAACTAAAACCGCAAGTACTCTTTACCTTTTAGTGAATTGTTTTTCCCTGGTGCTAGTGTGTTTTCTGTACCTTGTGCCTCATTGTTTGCTGCAGAGGGGGTTGGGTGTCCTTCCTGTCCGGCTTTCGGCGCTTCCTGTGTCACGATCGCCGGTATTGTGTTCTTCTGCGCATGCGCGGCCGAGGCCGAAAGCGAGGCTTGGTTAGCGCATGCGCAGTTCTGTACTCAACGGCCATTTTGCGCATGCGCAGTTGCCGCGTTTGACGATGACGTCATTTTGGCGCTAAATTTAAACGGGAAATTGCCTCTGCAAACTGGGAATGTAATTTCTGTTGGCAACAGGCTTTCCCGGCGTCCGGATTCCTATACTAACAGGTTAGTGTTTGGTTTTTATTCCCCCCCCCCCCCCCCCCCTCCTTGGCAGCTTAAGCACAAATACCTATGTCTGTCTCCTTCTGTCTCCAGCGAATCGCTTCAGCCAGTATGGAGTCATCACCGCCCCTAAGTGATCAGCCCGCTCATGGCAGGTATTTAGGGGGGTAACTTTTTGTGGGAGGTATCACGGATCTTATGTTTCCTGTGCTATCTTCTTATCATTGTGTTTTTAGTTCTTCCAGATGCGATCCGCAGCATAATGCCCGCAAGGAAGATCATCAATCCAAGTCGCAGCACCGGCATTCCTCGTCCAGATCGAGGCGCAAATCCCCTTCCAGCTCTAGGCCCCGTGGTGAAGAGAGGTCGTCCCCTTCCAAAGGCCACGGTCGCTCGGGTCAACCCCGTAAAAATAAATGCTGGGGGTGTGGTCAGCGGGTCCCAGACGGAAAGTCTCTCTGCGACCATTGCTATGCTCAAGCTGCAGGGGAAAGACAGAACTCAAATCAGCATCTGGAGTCAGTGGTAAAACAGGTTCTGAAGGACTCTTTAAAAGATTTGGGAGTCTCTTACCAAAATATAACTTGTGCACAGCCACGTTCTCCAGATGTGGAATCGCAAGGTCAGGATTTTCTGGATTCTTCCCAACCAAGTCGTCCTTCCCTCCTTCTATCAGACAGTGGTTCTGATTCGGATGATCCCTGTGCCGGCTTTAACTTTGGGCTTGTTCCCCCTTTGGTGAAGGCTGTAAGGGAAGCCCTTGAGTGGGAGGAGTCAACAGTTCCCCCTCCAAAACAGAAAAAGTTTTTTAAACAATTGAATAAAGAACGTCTCAATTTTCCATTCCTAGGAGAACTAGGGGAAATTATCACTGAGGAGTGGGGCAAGGTGGAGAGGAAAAATTCTAAGTTTTCCAAAATGGCAAAACTATATCCCTTCAAACCAGAAGAGGTTAAACATCTTGAATCTCCTCCACTTGTTGATGCTGCAGTGATGAGACTCGTAAAGCATGTGACTCTACCTCTGGAGGATACAGCCTCCTTTAAAGATCCATTGGAAAGGAGAATTGACTCTGACCTGAAGCGAGTCTATCTCACAGCAAGCATGGCCTGCAAGCCAGCCTTAGCTCTAGCTGCTACATCTAAAGCTATGGAGATCTAGTCTGAAGATATTGAGGAGACTCTCAAGAATATCTCTGAAGATGTCGCCAAGAGCTCTCCTATCCAAGAGTTGAAGATGGCATCCGCCTTCCTGGGGGAGGCCTCTATTGACATGATCCGTCTTTTGGCCTGTGTGATGCTATCTTCTGTCACCGCCAAACGGGCGCTTTGGCTTCAGCCTTGGGTAGCTGATGCCGCTTCAAAACAAATATGGTGTCGGATACCATTTGAGGGATCTTCCCTTTTTGGCAATAAATTGGAGAGTGCCATCTCTAAGGCCACTGGCGGTAGGTCGGGGTTCCTAAGTCCAGGCGCCAAAGTAACTTCAAGAGAGCTCCTCCTAGGAAGCAAAGCGCTGGCCGTTCCAGAGACGCACGCAGCTACAAGCCAGGCAAAAGCTATAATAGAGGCTGGAAGTCTAGACGGTCCTCCTTTCAGAAGCCATCCAAGAGTGATTCGTTTGGTGATCGGGAGGCCACTAAGTCGTTTTGAGGGTGGGCCCGCTCAGGCATGCCAGGTAGGGGCCCGTCTGTTCCACTTTCGGTATGTCTGGGTGGCCTCAGTTCGAGACGCTTGGGTGGTCGACACAGTCTCGGTCGGTCACTCTTGGACTTTCAGTCGCACCCCCCGAGGCTCAGGTTTGTCCCAACCTCCATCCCTGCCTCAGAAGAAAAGAAACGGATTCTGTTCTCCTACATAGAGTCTCTGCTACTCCAAGGTGCAGCGATTCCCGTTCCAGACATCGAAAGGGGTCAAGGAATCTACTCCCCTCTGTTTATGGTACGGAAGAAGAACGGCTCTTGGAGACCCGTCATAGACCTAACACATCTAAATCGGTATATTCTCAGAGAAAGGTTCAAGATGGAGTCTCTCCAAACAATCCAACTCTCAGTGCAGCCGAAAGACTGGCTGATATCTATAGACCTGAAAGACGCGTACTTTCATGTTCCCATCACAGAAAACCTTCAGCGATTTCTGCGCTTCGCCATAGGAGAAAGTCACTTCCAGTTTGTTTGTCTTCCCTTTGGACTCTCCATGTCTCCTCGCACATTCTCAAAAGTCTTGCTGGTAGTGGTGGCATTGATCAGAGTGGAAGGCATCAGATTATATCATTACCTGGACGATCTGCTCCTCTTATCTCAGGACAAGTCGCAGCTCCTCAGACACAGAGACCGTGTCATCGAGGTCCTTCAAGAGTTCGGTTGGATCCTGAACCTCAAAAAAAGCCATCTGGTTCCCACCCAATCTCTCATCTTTCTAGGAGCTTTGTTCAACACAGAGAAGCAGAGGCGTAACTAGAACCTTCAGGGCCCCGGTGCAAGAAACCATGAAGGGCCCCCCCAGACCCCTGGCTGGGGCCCTTCCCTTCAAGCCTGGAGGGAGCACAGTGGGGGGGGCAGCACAGTGGGGGGGGGGGGACCAGGGGAGCACACAGGGGCCCAGAGACAGCAGAACACAAGTGAACTGGATAGGAGGGGTGGCAGGGGCAGCATACAGAGGAACCAATCTCCTCCATTTTCTCCTGCAGCTAAAGGAGGAAAAAGGAGGACAGTGATTACTCTACATGCTGCCCCCTCCGCCCCTCCTATCCAGGTGTGCAGGGGAGCCACACAGGCCCCCTTGACCATGGGGCCCGGTAGCAATCGCAACCCCTGCAACCCCTGTAGTTACGCCCCTGCAGAGAAGAATACTATTTCTCTTCCAGTGGAGAAAATTCCAGTAATCAGGGAGAGGATCTCTCTAGCCCTCTCCTCCTCTCATCTCACGGCTCATCAATGTCTGAAAGTGATTGGGACTCTGGTAGCGACAGTTCCCATGGTAAAGTGGGCTCTCTGGAAGCTGAGACCATTCCAGAGAGGCTTTCTCCAGCAATGGCAGTCAGACGATCTGGCCCAACGGATTGCATTGACGGCAGTCATGAAGAGGTGTCTTCCATGGTGGTTGGTAAGAGAAAACCTTCTGAACTGTCACTCCATAGCCCCCATCTCCTGGATCACGGTGACATCGGATGCCAGCTCCACGGGTTGGGCAGCCCACTGCCTATCCGAGACAGCACAGGGCAAGTGGGACTTCTCTACCATCGGGATTGTCTCCAACATCCTGGAACTCAGAGCAGCCTTCAAGGCTCTCCAGGCCTTTCAACATCTGATTCAGGGTGCGTCTGTAATCCTCAGATTAGACAACACTACAGCGGTGGCCTACGTAAAGAGGCAGGGCGGAACACGCAGTTGGTCTCTACTGCAGAAAGTGAAGCCAATAATGCTCTGGGCTCAGAGGTACCTAACCAACCTGTCAGCGGTGTATGTTCTGGGATACAGAACCTGCAGGCAGATTTTCTTTCCCGAGTGACACTCGACAACAACGAGTGGTCCCTCAACATGGAAGTTTTCAAGTGGATTCAGTCCCTAGATTTTCTTCCGGAGGTCGACCTATTTGCAGCTGCAGACAACAAGAAACTTGCAAAATACTACACAAGGTTCCGAGACCCCTGAGCCATTGGGGTCGACGCTCTCACGGACCGTTGGAAGTTTCGCAGAGCCTACGCCTTCCCTCCAACTCCGATTATTCTCCAGTTCCTGCGGAGACTCAGGACGGAGGCGGTGGAGGTCTTAGCTGTGACCCCATATTGGCCCAACAGGCCATGGTTTCCCCTATTAACCCTGCTCAGTTACCAGACACCTGTAACTCTACCTCTCAGGCTGGATCTTCTGTCACAAGGCCCTACCTTTCATCCGTGCCCAGCTCGACTACACCTCAAGGTGTGGTTCTTGAGAGGGGGAGATTGGAGGCATTAGGATCTCCGGCAGAAGCCATCCCTACCCTTTTGAGTTCTAGACGAAGCAGCACCAATAGGGTGTACGAAAGAATCTGGGCGAAGTTCTCCAGTTTTTTGTCTCCTAGAAGTGGTCCTGATGTGATTCCTACCATACAAGACGTTCTGGGATTCCTACAATCAGGCCTAGACCTATGTTTATCTGTCAGTTCATTACGGGTCCAGGTGTGAGCAATCTCAGCCTTCACAGGATTTTCCTGGGCAAGACATACATTGATTCATCAATTTTTCAGAGGTGCTATGAGGTTAAAACCCCAGAGGAAGCCGAGATTCCCAAAATGGGATCTCTCGTTAGTTTTGGAGTTCTTCTCCTCACTAGAATCATCTCTAAGTAGACCTCTGTCAGTCAGAGAGCTTACACTTAAAACTGTGTTCCTGGTGGCAATTACGTCAGCAAAACGAGTCTCTGAGCTACAAAGTCTGGGGGTAAAAGAACCATTCCTAACCTTTTTCCCTGACCGAGTAGTTCTTATACCTATGTTGGGTTCAACCCCAAAAGTGACCTCAGTATTCCACGAGAATCAGGAGATTGTTCTTCCCATCTTTAGAACAGATGAAGATTCTCAACATCATCCGCTTGATGTAGGCAATTCCTTACAACAATACCTGACAGCCACAGCTGGCTTCCGTCAGACAGACTTCCTTTTTGTCTTTCTTCACGGAAAAAAGAATGGCTATTGCTGCATGGATCGTTCAAGCCATACAATGGGCATACAAATCCAGGGGCTTGGATCCTCCAGAAGTGGTGACCGCACACTCAACCCGGAGTGTCTCAACATCTTGGGCAGCTTCCAGGCATGTCGCTCCCGAAGTAGTCTGCAGGGCGGCGTCCTGGTCTTCGATCAATATGTTTATGTCTCACTATTGTATTGAACCAGCTGCCTTATCTTCTGTAAAGTTTGGTATTCAAGTACTATCGGTTGATGGTACCAATTAAAGTTTACTTTTGTTCAGCATCTTCCCACCCGGGAGTGTATTGCGAGTTATTTCCCGAACGTATGCTGCCATGGAGTCTGTCAGGAAAACGGAAAATTGATATCAAATACTTACCGTAATTTTGCTTTCCTGATGGACTCCATGGCAGCAGAAGTTCCCTCCCAGTTCCTGAGTAGGCTAGTTACAGAACATGGATGCTGAAAAGGAACAAAGATTTATGGGAGTGGGGTCCTATAGGGTAGGAGAGGAGGCGGGGCTACCCGAACGTATGCTGCCATGGAGTATTTGATATCAATTTTCCGTTATCACACCGTATTTGCGCAGCAGTCTTCCAAACGCAATTTTTTTGGGAACAAATTCCCTTTTTTGAATTAAAAAATAAGAAAACAGTAAAGTTAGCTGGAAGTGGTTAAACGGTGCGGTCCGGTTAGCGGTCCGGAAGTGGTTAAACCTTCCCAGCAACACTGTAATAGAGTCTAGAACTGAAAATGAAACATTTGTATTGCAAATGTAAAAATACTGAATATTAATTTGTGTATTGCTTAATTTTTTTTCTATGATGTGAAAGATGATGTTACGCGAAGTAAATAGATACCCAACATGTCATGCTTCAAAATTGCGCACACGTGGAATGGCGACAAACATTGGTACTTAAAAATCCCCATAGGCGAAAATTTAAACATTTCTACAGGCTACCAGTTTAGAGTTACAGAGGAGGTCTGGGGCTCAAATTATTGCTCTCGCTCTAACGATTGCGGAAATACCTCACATGTGTGGTTTGAACACCGTTTACATATGTGGCTGGGACTTGCGTATGCGTTTGCTTCTTCGTGTGAGCTATCTGCTATATGCTGCCATCACCCCGGGACATAACGTCAAAGTACCGACGTAAAACTGCGGCGGGCAGTCCGGAAGTGCTTTAACCTTCACAGAGTCTAGAACTGAAAATGAAACATTTGTATTGCATAATTCAACACTTCTCCTGTCCCATCCCCGGCTCTCTGATGGGACAGGAGAGCCTAAGAAGGGTGAAGGAAGAAGAAGGTGGAGGAAGAAGAAGGCGGAGGAAGGAGATGGAGGCCCAACAAAGAGAATCACGGGCTGAAAATTTTAATATTGGGATAATGCCGGTAGCTGCAAGCATCATCCCAGTATGACCACTTTAATTCAAGGATGTCCTACGGGCGGGAAGTGGTAAATATTGTCATTTCGAGTCTCTCAAACTCTTAAGTATTTCAAGAAAATTACTTAGAACCCCCAACCATTATACACAAAATGAAAGGAAAACTTTGAAAACACATCAGATCTCAATGGGGAAAAATCTCACGCTGGATATCTACAGGGCAGCCATCAGAAATTTTGGGGCCCCTTACACAGCTTAAGGCCTGGGCCCCACCAGGCCTGACCACCAACATTCCGCAGGGTGCCCGCCCTCTGGCCGTCCCACCGAATCCGCCCACTGGCCATCCCACCGAGTCCTTCAGTGCACCCACTTCTATTTTAACACTCTTACAACTTAATAAATGAAAATGAATCCAATCCATCAAAGAGACATCCCCATATATTTAGCAAAGAGATATCCCAATCCAACAAAGAGACAGCCTCATATATTCAGCAAAGAGACATCCCGATCAAGTAAAGAGACTGCTTCATATATTCAGCAAAGATATCCCAATCCAGCAAAGAGACAGCCTCATATTTTCAGCAAAGAGACAACGCAATCCAGCAAAGAGACATCCCTTCAGCTGCATCGGCTTACTCTGCAGCCACTATGCTTTAGCAATTGCTAGTTACTGCAGCTGCAACTACTCGGTCTCCTTGGTTGGGGCCTGGGTGGCCGGGCCCCTCGGAACGCCTGGGCCCCTTACATGTGTATGGGCTGTCCCCCCCTGATGGCTGCCCTGGATATCTATGCTGGTATGGACTGGGTAATGTGTTAGGATCTATACTGGTATGGACTGGGTAATGTGTTAGGATCCATACTGGTATGGACTGGGTAATGTGTTAGGATCTATACTGGTATGGACTGGATAATGTGTTAGGATCTATACTGGTATGGACTGGGTAATGTGTTAGGATCCATACTGGTATGGACTGGGTAATGTGTTAGGATCCATACTGGTATGGACTGGGTAATGTGTTAGGATCTATACTGGTATGGACTGGATAATGTGTTAGGATCTATACTGGTATGGAGTGGGTAATGTGTTAGGATCAATACTGGTATGGACTGGGTAATGTTTAAGGATCTATACTGGCATGGACTGGGTAATGTGTTAGGATCTATACTGGTATGGACTGGGTAATGTGTTAGGAAGAAAAAGATGCCACATCGTTTGATGGAAATGAAAATTCTCACCCTACAGAGGGCTGAACTCAAAGACACCCCAAAAATCTAAGTGAAAAAATGATGCAGCAGGCGAGTCCATTTTTCTGAATTTTTTTTGCAGCAACTCAGAATGATCCTCAGTAGTCTGTATGGCCCCCACTTGTTTCTATGCATGCCTGACAACGTCAGGTATGCTCCTAATGAGACGATGGATGGTGTCCTGGGGTATTTCCTCCCAGATCTGGACCAGGGCATCACTGAGCTCCTGAACTGACTGAGGTGCAACCTGGTGGCGTCCAATGGACCGAAACATAATGTCCCAGAGGTGTTCTATTGGATTTAGGTCAGGTGAGCGTGGGGACCATTCAATGGCATCAATTCTATCATCCTCCAGGAACTGGCTGCATACTCTCGCCACTTAAGGCTGGGCATTGTTGTGCACCAGGAGGAACCCAGGACCCACTGCACCATCGTAGGGTCTGACAATGGGTCCAAGGATTTCATCCCGATACCTAATGGCAGTCAGGGTACCATTATCTAGCCTGTAGAGATCTGTGCGTCCCTCCATGGATTTGCCTCCCCAGATCATCACTGACCCAACACCAAACCAGTCACACTGAATGATGTTACAGGCAGTATAATGTTCTCTGTGGCTCCTCCAGACCATTTCACGTCTGTCACATGTGCTCAGAGTGAACCTGCTTTCATCTGTGAAAAGCACAGGACACGAGTGGCAGACCTACCAATGTTGGTGTTCAATGGCAAATGCCAATCCAGCTTCATGGTGCCAGGGAGTGAGCACAGGGCCCGTTAGAGGACGTCAGGCCCGCAGGCCACCCTCATGAAGTCTGTTTCTAATTGTTTGGTCAGAGACATTCACATCAGTGTCCTGCTGGAGGTCATTTTGTAGGGCTCTGGCAGGGCTCATCCTGTTCCTCCTTGCACAAAGGAGCAGAGACCGGTCCTGCTGGTGGGTTAATGACCTTCTATGGCCCTGTCCAGCTTTCCTAGAGTAATTGCCTGTCTCCTGGAATCTCCTCCATGCTCTTGTGCTGGGAGACACAGCAAACCTTCTGGCAATGGCATGTATTGATGTGCCATCCTGGAGGAGTTGGACTGCCTGTGCAACCTCTATAGGGTCCAGGTATGGCCTCATGCTACCAGTAGTGACACTGACCATAGCCAAATGCTAAACTAGTGAAAAACAGTCAGAAAAGATGAGTAGGGTAAAAAAAGGTCAGTGGTCTTCACCTGTAAAACCATTCCTGTTTTGGAGGTCGCCTCATTGTTGCCCATCTAGTGCACCTCTTTTCAAATTCATTAACACCAAAGCAGTTGAAACTGATTAACAACCCCCTCTGCTACTTAACAGACCAGATCAATATCCCAGGAGTTTAACTGACTTGATGCCATAGGCCACAGGTGTCAAACACAAGGCCCACGGGCCGAATGCGGCCCCCCATGCCATTTCATGTGGCCCTCGCACCTCTCCTGAAGCTGCGGCACCCCCCTTGTCTCTGTCCCCACCTTGTCTCTGTAGCCGGCAGCAATTTTCAGCAGAGAGGAGGGCAGAACTCCTCCTACAGATCCTACAGATACCTCTCTGTGCAGCCCCAACACCACCTTGCCTTTGTTTTCCCTGGTCTCAGCAGACTCTAGAAGCCTACCCAAGCCCTCCTCTGATTCTCCAGACCCTGCACTTCTTCCCAGATCCACCTGCATCTTTTTCCGGGCAGCAGCACAAGGTAAGGGGGTGCATTGTGATGTAAGGAAGGGTGGGTGACTCTTGACTTCTGATGGTGGGGGGGGCGGATCTTGACATCTCGTTTAAGGGGGCGTGGGGTGCTCTGGACATTTAATCCTACAGATATAACCGACCCTTTTAGGGCAACCATAACGCTGATACGGCCCGCGATTGAATTGAGTTTTACACCCCTGGCATAGGCTGAATAAAAAGTGTTTCTTAAATTATTTTCACCACTTCCCACCAAACGACGTACCTGTATGTCACTTTGTTGAAGTGGTTGTAGTGGGGTGATATGCAGCTGCAGGCATTTCCTTGGTACTGTTTTGTATAGCGGACAGTCGGCTTTTAGTTGATAACAACCGATGCGAAGTAGACACTCGTCCGTTATCACAAGGAGCGGGACGTCCTGCCCCTTTCTGCCGCTTTGCCCGGGTCTCCCGTCCCACCGGATGGTTGTAGTCCCGAACAAAGCCGGAATCGCCTTCAATCGGGTCTCTGATGTAGTAACCAAGAAGCAACATCATAACGTCACTTCTGGTTTATTCAGCTGCCAATGGCGCTGATTTTGAAAAATCCGAAGTATTTAAAAATGCAGATTTTGGTGTTTTGAATACTTTGAAGTGCAGTGGAGGGGTTTGGGGTCTTTTAGACCCCAGGTCACTCCATAATGAGTACCTGTCACTGCCTAATAGGTAATTGAACAATAGAGCAGTGCTAATTCAGAATAAGAAAAAAATAAAATCAAACAAATACAAATATAAAAAAAAGAAAAAATGTAACATTCAATCAATAAGTGAACACATCTGATGGAATAAAAATCAAATAAAAAAATCTATTAAAAAAATGATGAAAAAGAGTCCAATGCATAAAAGTAACTGTGAGCACAAATATAGTTCTTATAAGTGGAATAATGAGTGTTTCACAAAAGAAGTCCCAGTGTCAGCAATCACAATCCAGTGTCAGATCCAGAGACACCAGTACACTCCATCACCATCTGCAATGGCCACTCACCTCCAGTCCAAAGGTAATACGCATCAAACTGCTGGAGTGAGATCTCCATAAGATATATTCCGTCACAAATCACCACACATGAAAATTTTAAAATAGTTACATAGTTAGTCAGGTTGAAAAAAGTCCATCTGGTTCAACCAACAAAAAGAGAAAAAAAAAACAGTATTGAAAACCCAACCATACAATCCCATATACACAATCCTGTACCCCCCAGTTGATCCAGAGGAAGGCGAACCCCCCCCCCCCCCCCCCCAGCAAAGCATGATCCAATTTACTACAGCAGGGGAAAAAATTCCTTCCTGATCCCCTGAGAGGCAATCGGATATTCCCTGGATCAACTTTACCTAAAAAAAAATTTTAGTACCCACTTACGGTATATTAAGTACACCCAGGAAAGAATCCAGACCTTTTTTAAAGCAATCTAGTGAGCTAGCCAGAACCACCTCTGGAGGGAGTCTATTCCACATTTTCACAGCTCTTACTGTGAAGAAACCTTTCCGTATTTGGAGACAAAATCTGTTTTCCTCTAGACGTAAAGAGTGCCCCCTTGTCCTCTGTGTTGACCTTAAAGTGAACAACTCCACACCAAGTTCACTATATGGACCCCTTATGTATTTATACATGGAGATCATATCCCCCCCTTATGTATTTATACATGGAGATCATATCCCCCCCTTATGTATTTATACATGGAGATCATATCCCCCCCCTTATGTATTTATACATGGTGATCATATCCCCCCTTATGTATTTATACATGGAGATCATATCCCCCCCCTTATGTATTTATACATGGTGATCATATCTCCCCTTATATATTTATACATGGAGATCATATCCCCCCCCCTTATGTATTTATACATGGAGATCATATCCCCCCTTAATCTCCTCTTCTCAAGAGAGAATAAATTCAGTTCCTTTAATCTCTCCTCATAGCTGAGCTCCTCCATGCCTCTTATAAGTTTGGTTGCCCTTCTCTGCACTTTCTCCAGTTCCTCAATATCCTTTTTAAGAACCGGTGCCCAAAACGGAACTGCATATTCCAGATGAGGTCTTACTAATGATTTGTAGAGGGGCAAAATGATATCTCTCTCTCTGGGGTCCATGCCTCTTTTAATACAAGAAAGAACTTTGCTTGCTTTGGAAACCGCAGCTTGGCATTGCATGCTATTATTAAGCTTATGATCTACCAGAACTCCCAGATCCTTCTCCGCTATGGATTCCCCCAGATCCTTCTCCGCTATGGATTCCCCCAGATCCTTCTCCGCTATGGATTTCCCCAGTTCTTCTCCCCCTAGTATGTATGAGGCATGCATATTCTTAGCCCCAAAGTGCATAACTTTACATTTATCAACATTAAACTTCATTTGCCACATAGTTGCCCAATGAAACAGTGCATTGAGGTCAGCTTGTAAGTTGGAGACTCCGGTAAAGAAGTTATTCCACTGCAAAGCTTGGTGTCATCTGCAAAGACTGAAATGGTACTTTTAATTCCAGACCCGATATCATTTATAAAGATATTAAAAAGTAAGGGTCCCAACACTGAACCTTGGGGTACACCACTGATAACCTTAGACCATTTAGAGTAAGAATCATTAACCACTACTCTCTGAATTCTATCTTTTAGCCAATTTTCTATCCAATTACAAACCGATCTTTCCAAGCCTGTAGACTTTACCTTAGACATTAGCCGTGTGTAGGGAACTGTGTCAAACGCTTTTGCAAAATCCAAGTATACCACATCCACAGCCACCCCTCTGTCCAAGTATACCACATCCACAGCCACCTCTCTGTCCAAGTATACCACGTCCACAGCCACCTCTCTGTCCAAGTATACCACAGCCACCCCTCTGTCCAAATATACCACATCCACAGCCACCCCTCTGTCCAAGTATACCACGTCCACAGCCACCCCTCTGTCCTAGTATACTACGTCCACAGCCACCCCTCTGTCCAAGTATACCACGTCCACAGCCACCCCTCTGTCCAAGTATACCACATCCACAGCCACCTCTCTGTCCAAGTATACCATGTCCCCAGCCACCCCTCTGTCCAAGTATACCACATCCACAGCCACCCCTCTGTCCAAGTATACCACGTCCACAGCCACCCCTCTGTCCAAGTATACCAAGTCCACAGCCACCCCTCTGTCCAAGTATACCATGTCCCCAGCCACCCCTCTGTCCAAGTATACCATGTCCCCAGCCACCCCTCTGTCCAAGTATACCAAGTCCACAACCACCCCTCTGTCCAAGTATACCACATCTACAGCCACCCCTCTGTCCAAGTATACCACATCCACAGCCACCCCTCTGTCCAAGATTTTACTTACCACCTCATTAAAAGAAATCCGGTTTGTTTGACAACTTCTGTCTCTCATGAATCCATGCTGTCTGTTGCTTAAAATATTTTTTTTTCCAGCAAGAACTCATCTATGTGGTCTTTTATTAAACTCTTGTATATCTTCCCGACTATAGAAGTGAAACTAACAGCAGGTCTATAGTTACTTGGCAAAGACTTTGATCCCTTTTTAAATATAGGCACCACATTGGCCCTACGCCAATCCAGTGCTACTATTCCAGTCCTTAACGAGTCCCTAAAAATTAGAAACAAAGGCTTTGAAATTACAGCACTCAATTCTTTTAGGATGCGTGGGGTGATGCCATCTGGTCCAGGCGCTTTATCCACCCTTATTCCGTCTAAATATTTCTGGACCATATCACTTTTGAGCCATTGTGGATCATTTGGGGCTGTGTCAATACCGTCCTCATTATGGTCATGAGCTCCCCCATGCTCCTTTGTATACACAGAGCTGAAGAAAGTATGTAATTCATTTGTCTTCTCTTTGTCCCCAGTCACCCACTCCTGATTATTTTGTAAAGGGCCTACATGCTCAGACCTAACCTTTTTACTGTTAATATATTTGAAGATTTTTTTTGGGGTTTGTCCTACTATCTTTTGTATCATTTTGAATTTTTATGTCCCTGATTTCCTTTTTACACATTCTGTTATATTCTTTGTAACAATTAAACAATGATAGTGTTCCCTCATTTTTATATTTTTTAAATGCTCTTTTCTTTTTATCTATAGCTTTTTTAACTTTGGCCGTGAGCCACATAGGTTTTATTTTTAGCCGTTTAAACATATTACCCATGGGAATATACTTTACAGTGAGTTTGCATAAAGTTTTTTTGAAAATTTCCCATTTCTGTTCTGTGGTCATCGATGCCAATATCCCCTCCCAGTCTAAATCCTGGAGAGCAGCCCTCATCCTTAGAAAATTTGCTCTCTTAAAGTTAAGTGATTTTATATTTCCTGTATGCGTTTTTTGCTTACAGCTAACATTAAAAGTACTCATATTATGGTCACTGCTACCCAGATGTTCTTTTATATGAACATTGTTAATAAGTTCCGCATGGTTTGAGATTACCAGGTCCAACAGAACATCATTTCTAGTGGGGGCCTCAATAAACTGCACCATAAAATTGTCTTGTAATAGGTTTATAAATGTTTGCCCTTTAACTGTTCCAGCAGTGCCATTACTCCAGTCAATGTCTGGGTAGTTAAAATCCCCCATTATTAACACTGTCCCAGCCCTTGCAGCCCTTTCTATCTGTGCCATAACTCCTCATGGTGTAATATTAAAGTAACATTTATTAAAAACAACGTGCAGACTTACAATTAAAATTGTTGCATAGCGAGTAGTGGTTACGGTCAAGGGTTCGCACATCAGCTGGACGCTGTTGAATCCGAACTTCCGGTTTCGTCCCAAACCGGAAGTGACGTCACCCGACTCTTCCCGATGCGTTGCATCACTGAACATGTGACTTTCTCAATTAAGAAAAATGCTGACTATGACCCTAGGAACATTATCCCTACAGTCAAGCCGGAGGTGGAAACATGGAGCTTTGGGGCTGTTTCTCTGCTAATAAAGGTACAGGCCGAATTTACCGCATTGAGGGGCCAATGAACGGGGCATGTATTGTAAAATCTTGGATGAGAACCTTCTTTCCTTCCAGCCAGAACACTGAAGCTGGGTCATGGATGGGTCTTCCAGCATGACAATGACCCAAAATATATCACCAAGGCAAAAAAGGAGTGGTTTAACCCCTTAGCGCCGACAGAACGCACATATGCGGCCTCGAATTTAGGGTGTTGTACCGGGGAGATGCGAGCGGCTTGAGGTGTCACCCGTTATCGTTGTTTACAGCCGCTCAGGTGTCATTACAAGGACCGGGAGGGGATGTCCCCCCCTTCCAACGCTTTCAGCGGCTCCTCCAGTCTCTCGTACCACCGGGAGACCCGAGCGATCAACCGGTACGTCCGCCAGCTGGTCGAAGACCCGAACAGGTGCCAGATTTTTTTTTTAAAAGACAACATTCAAATTAGCCAAACTTGGCGTTTTTTAATGCTTTGAAGTGCAGAGGAGGGATTTGAGGTCTTTTAGACTCCAGATCCCTCCATAAGGGATTACTGTCACTGTCACTGATGTTTATATTCCTTGTGACAGCAATAAAATTGATCAAAACATTTTTTAAAAAAAGAATAGTGTAAAAATAAAAAATAATTAAGAGAAAAAAAAGATTAAAGCGCCCCATCCCTCGGTGCTCGCTCGCAGAAGTAAAAGCATATGCAAGTCGCGTCATATGAAAATGGTGTTCAAACCACACATGTGAGGTATCGCCGTGTTCGTTAGAGCCAGAGCAATAATTTTAGCACAAGACCTCCTCTGTAACTCTAAAAATGTAAACAGTAACATTTTTGAAATCGTTGCCTAAGGAGATTTTTAAGTACCGAAGTTTGTCGCCATTCCACGAGTGTGCGCAATTTTAAAGCATGACATGTTAGGTATCTATTTACTCAGTGTAACATAATCTTTTCCATTATACAAAAGAAATGGGCTAACTTTACTGTTTTTTTTTTGTTTTTTTTAGTTAATGAAAATGTATTTCTTCCCAAAAATTGCATTTGAAAGACCACTGCACAAATACTGTGTGACATAATATATTGCAAAATTCCCATTTTATTCTCTAGGGTCTCTGCTTAAAAAAAAGATATATAATGTTTGGGGGTTCTAAGTAATTTCCTAGCAAAAAATACTGATTTTAACTTGTAAGCAATAAATGTCAGAAAAAGGCTTAGGCTCGAAGGGGGTTAAGAAGAAGCACATTAAGGTCATGAAGTGACCTAGCCAGTCTCCAGACCTTAATCCTATACACAATTTATGGAAGGAGCTGAAATCTCGAGTTGCCAAGCGACAGCCAAGAAACCTTAAGGATTTAGAGAAGATCTGTAAGGAAGAGTGGACCAAAATCCCTCCTGAGATGTGTGGAAACCTGGTCACCAACTACAAGAAACGTCTGACCTCTGTGCTTCCAACAAGGGTTTCTCCGCCAACTACTAAGTCATGTTTTGCTTGGGGATCAAATAATAATTTTACTCACTGAACTGCAACTCAATTTATAACATTTGTATCATGTGTTTTTTCTGGATTTTTGGTTGATATTCTGTCTCTATAATTTAAAATACACATATGATAAAAAATTATAGACCCTTCATTTTTCTTGAAGTGGGCAAACTTACACAATCTGCAGGGGATCAAATCATTATTTTCCCCACAGGCATCGGTATTGTGACAGTAATCACCGTCACTGGGAATTATACCTTAGTAGCAAAGTATGGCTGTTTCTCACCCAGGTTTACGCCTCCTACACGGCTGTTTCTGTTTCCATTAATTAATGTGTTTCGACCTGGCAGACTGTTGCTCTGCCAGGGTCTAGAAAGAGGCTATAGCCCAGAATTCTCAACCAGGCAGGTTGAGGAACTCCAGGAAGCCTGTGTCATAGAAAGGAAACTGTTTTGTAAAGTTAGTTTTGGAACCTGGAGCCTGGAGATTTCAAAGTAATTTGGGTGGGATAAAATCTCCAATCCTAGGTCCAGATTTGGTGAACAACCAGCTCCACCTAGGGGAGAGGTGGGAGCCAGAGCAGCAAAGGGGCTGCTAAGTGTACGGTCCAAACATTAGTGGGTGAGCAGTCAGTAGAAAACAGACAAGGACCTGGAGTGTAAAGCCCCGTACACACGTACCGATGGTCGGCTTACAAATGTTCCTCTTTTCTCCCCGGGATGTCGGTGTCTGCTGAAAAGTGCAAAGACAGCACAAGGACAGCACAAGAATTTTGTCCGCCGACTGCAGAAGTGATGTCATGTAATGGTTAACTTTCCCTGTGTTTTCTATTTTCTGAGCATGCCCAGTCTTGCAAATCTGCGGTCTGTCGGCCGAATTGTGTACTGACAGGCGAACAATCGTCCGTTCTGGTGTCGGCATACAAATATTTTCATGTTTGCACGAAAGACTTTTGTCCGCGGATTGTGCGCAGACATCTGTCGGAGGCACCATACTAACACGCGTACAATCGGCAGATCCTTCGTCCACCGACGTTTGTATGCCGACGATCGGTACGTGTGTACGGGCCTTAAGGCAAAAGTGGCAGTGCTGCAAGTGCAAGCTAGAAAGACTGAATGTTTTTTTGAATGGAAGACAAATGTTGAACTCCCCTGCATGGGAAACTCGTGTTTTGTGTTTTCTTGAACTTTCCTTTAATAAAACTGGTCCAGAAAAGCCCTTAAAAATAAGAAGAAAGTGAGTGGCTTAGTCCTTAAAGCTCTACCGTTGATCCAAGTTCTCACACTACATATGAAATTGATAATCATTAGCACCCGCTTGGTAAAATTGGATAATCATGCACCTAACTCTAATCCTACAAAATCCCTGACTTTGTGCAAGTGTACAAAGTGTGCAAGTGTAAGAACTGATGCTGGTTTTAAGCCAAAGGGTAGTCACACCAAATAATGATTTTATTTAGATTTTTCTTCCCAGCCAGGGGGGTTGCTGCACAATATAGATACATTGTTCCATTTATAACTACACTGCCTGGCCAAAAAAAAAGTTGCCACCTGGAATTAACTAAGGCTGCATTCACATGTCAGCGTATTGATCGCGGGCAGAATCACCGCGATTCCGCCCGCGATTGCGCCCACGATCCGGAAATCATTGCAAATCGCGGGACGCATGTGCGTTGCCCGTGATTTGCAATAGCACCCCAAACGCTGTGCGATGTTGCCGCGATTTCCGCCTGCCGAATCGTGGTAACACCGCGCAAAAAAAATCGCGGGACGCATTACGCCCAAAAAAAGTACAAGAGCTTCTTTGGAGCGTAATGCGTCCCGCGATTTTTTTGCGCGATGTTACCGCGATTCGGCAGGCGCAAATCGCGGCAACATCGCACAGCGTTTGGGGTGCTATTGCAAATCACGGGCAACGCACATGCGTCCCGCGATTTGCAATGATTTCCGGATCGCAGGCGGAATCGCGGTGATTCTGCCCGCGATCAATACGCTGACATGTGAATGCAGCCTAAGCAACTAACTAAACTAAGCATGCAGTGTGATGGGAGTCACTTTGATTGGGGGGCCCGTGGAACCCAGCTTACCTTTGAGAGGTTGAGAAATCCGTCTCTCAGCTCCCTAGGCCCCTCTTATGTGTAAGTCACCCTGTGTCTATTAGAGGCACAGGGTGACTGAGAAAATGATGGACAACTACTTGGTGGACACTGAGAATGTGGTTTTGATTGCTTCAAATGGGACAGTGATATTTGTCCACAATATCCCTCAAGAAATCTATGATACATTAATCCCGCTGTATCAGAATGGTAGAACATTCTATGAGCTTTGCCTCATAGGCTGTTGTGGACCATTGCCATGAAGTCTGTGACTTCTGAATGGCCAGTGCGTTGCTTGGATGTGGATTCCAGGTTCTTCAATGTAGGAGATGGACAGTCTGTTACTGGTGGTCTCCTGCTATTGTCTGTTTAATAGGGTGTTCTGTGTTTATACATTGGATAATGTGTAATGTATTTTGTTTTAGCCTTGTTGCAGTGCTGAGTTATTTAACATGTTAATTATAACATTGTCTAGATGTGGATTCCCATTCACCTATTGTTTATGTCCAGAACGCTAGGTAATTAGTTCAGGTTAATTATATTTCTGTACACAATTTCATCTGCATAGGATAATGTAAACAGGCACCTGACCTGGTGGAGTAATCTGACCAGGAGGGGATGTCCTCCTGTGTGGTATATATTGTGTGTGAGTTTGTTCAAAAAGGTTCCAGATCTATACAAACTAAAACCTGGCTAATTTTTTATGGGGCGCTGTAATATCTTATATCTATGTTCAAAACTGAAGGAAGCGGTATTTTGATGGAAGCCCACAAGCGTATTGTGGGGTCGCGGTTCCGTTACATGCAGTAACTATCCTTTTGGATAGTTACTGCATGTGTCCAAAGAATGAGGTCAGCTGACTACCTGAATATACTGAATGAGCAGGTTTTTCCATCAATGGATTTTTTCTTCCCTGATGGCACGGCATATTCCAAGATGACAATGCCAGGATTCATCGGGCTCCAATTGTGAAAGAGTGGTTCAGGGAGGATGAGCCATCATTATCACACATGGATTGGCCACCACAGAGTCCAGAACTTAACCCCATTGAGAATCTTTGGGATGTGCTGGAGAAGGCTTTGCACAGTGGTCCAACTCTCCCATCATCAATACAAGATCTTGGTGAAATGTAGCATCCTCCTAGTCAGGTGCTAGATAGACAGAATCATTTTTGGCTCTGTCTGCCTAACAGCAGAGAAGCAGGCTAAATCTATGTGCTCCCTGCTTCACAGGGAGCAGGATCTGTTAGTTAGGCCTGTTATATGTGTCCATGTGTGATTCATCTGGGCTGAGGGAGTGTCCCCACTGTGTCCAATGGGGAGGCCTGTTGGACAGTGGAGGAAACCTAGCCAGTGACACACAGGCTTTTGTAGCTGTCTCAGTGGGTTGGCACAGACAAGTGGTGCATCCTGGGATATGCTATAAAAGCCAAGGGAAAATATGGCAGGGGGTCTTTGAGCGGGAAGCCAAGTCCCAGAAGGAGGGTGACGGCTGTCTCCTCTTCTGAAGCTGTGGAAGGTGGTCACAGGCAGTCGGCCTGGTGAACCAGAAAGTGTGACTGAACCCAGAGGTCCAGTGGAGTCTGACTGGTGGAGTTTGGAGGTAACGGTGACTCTGGAAAAAATGTCCGTGAGTACAGAGGAACTTGCCTGGGGGTCTGCCAGGAAGGGGACCACTCCAGAGGCTAGAGTCAGCGGACGGGTGTCAGCACACAGGCAGTGAAAGTAAAGGGGGTGCCAAGTTTAGAACTTTGAAGAGAATATTCGAGCAGGAGCATTTTAAGCATCTTCACTTCAGTGACAGAGTGAAGCAGCGGCCTTGCCGCTTTCTACAGTTAGCTATCCTCAAGACTGTGAATAGTTGAATAGTTTTAGTTGGAGTATCCCACTCATCCCTTCTCCTATCCAAGTTCTCAATAAAAACACAAAAACCAACATTCCCTGGATTGATTATTGACCGAGCCAAGAACTTTCATTGCCGTTTATCTGCTATCAGTTGCTAAGGGTAACCCAGGGGAATCCAGAAAGTGTAATTCTCAGCAGTCCTCTAGGGGGCAGTGCTACAGAAAAATGAATGCAACACTGGATGCAAATAAATCTTGTGACATCGCAGAAGCTTATCGAAACAGCGAAGTGCTGTAATCAAAGCTAAAGGCGGTCCAATGTGTGTGACCTTTTTTTTTTTTGGTGGCGACATTTTTTTCGTTGGCCAGGCAGTGTATAATGCAGTGGCGGTCCGTCCATTGGGGGCGCAGGGGTGCCGTCCCCCCTATCCATGCGTCCGGCCCCCTAATCTAAATGCAGGGCACCGGACGCAAGGATTCCATATTTCTGTTTGCAGAGTGGTAAGAGGCAGTGGCGGTCCGTCCATTGGGGGCGCAGGGGCACTGCCCCCCTATCCATGCGTCCGGCTCCCTAATCTACATGCAGGGCACCGGACGCATGAATTCCAATGGGGTTTTTTTTTTTGAAGCATGTGATTAGAGCCAGAGGCTCAAATAGACTTCAAAAAAAGGGTGGGCTCGGGGTGCAGAGCACTGCGCCCGAGCCCACCCATTTGTGTGACAATACCGAATGAATATTCGCTATTGCCACATTGATTCTCCTCCTCCTGGCCAATCAGGGACCCGTTTCCCGATTGGCCGAAAGGAGAGGCCATGCTATTGGCTGAGGAGGAGGAGGGAGGAGATGCAGGGGAAGCCCGCGGAGGAGACTGAGGGGGAAGCCGCCGCTGCCGCTTGCCCAGGGTGAGTGAGCCAGTGACCAGGGGGGTTAGGAGTGTGGGCTGGAGCTGGTGTGGTCCGGGGGGGGGGGGTATGGTATGGTGTGGTCCATCTCCGGCCCATGGAGCACCAGCTGCCACTGGTATAATGTAATTATTGGAAGAAATGTAACCACTTCAGTCTAGTATACGGCATAATCCATGGTCATCTCAAGAGATATGCTTCACCCATATTGATTCAGTTCCTTCTATGGTTTTCCTCCGGTTATCTCTTATCCCCCCCCCCCCCCAGGCTAAGTGAGCCGGCAACGGGGGGGGGGGGGCTTAGGTGTGCAGGCTGGAGCTGGTGTGGTCTGGGGGGGTATGGTATGGTGTGGTCCATCTATCACTCCCCCGGCCCATGGAGCACCATCAGCCACTGGTATAATGTAATTATTGGAAGAAATGTAGCCACTTCTCTCTAGTATACGGCATAATCCATGGTCATCTCTAGAGATATGCTTCACCCATATTGATTCAGTTCCTTCTATGGTTTTCCTCCGGCTATCTTGTATCCCCCCCGTGGTCTCAGAATTTTTGTTACATTCATTTACTGTCTTTAATTTGCTATAATCTTGTTATTGTGAACTATGAGTGTTCCTTACAGATATCATTGAAGGATCCATTATTTTCATTGCTCTGTAATAGATAAATGCAGCTGTTCCCGCCACCTCCTGGCTTTTGACGACTTCTTTCATTATAAAGCAATTGATGACTCAATATTGGAACAATTTACTCAACAGTTTGTTTATTTCATGTTCTGAAGGGACCGTTCTGGCGTTGTTATTAACGGCTGTATGCCTAAACGTGGAATTATTTTTTCCTGCAGGCACGGGAATACATTTTCTATGCAAATGACCCCAGGTATACAAACAGAACGGCTTTCATCTTCGATCCGCTCGCTGTATTCTGGGCAGACGCGGTTCCTGGTAATGGAACCGTTTGCCCGCTATAGTCTGATCATTACTAGCTGGCATGGCAACTTCCTTCATTTTTTATTTTTTTTCTCTTATCAGCTAGAAAGCAATATGTTGTTTCACTGAGATTTGGGGGCCCATTCACAGCAGCGGTCGCTTGTTTTTATTTATTTCGTTATTTTACTGAACTTTACATTCCATTGAACTCTATGGGCGGCAGCGTGTTGCTTTCTTCAGTGAGGAAGTGCATTCGTTTGAACCAAACCAACAGCGGTTGTAAACCTCTGAAATGAAAAATGGACAAAGCATATTACTTAGCGATGCACCGATATATATCGTCCGCCCAAAATTATTCCCTGAAAATAGGGTTATTGCCGTTTTACCCATAGAAAAAAAAGTGCTGGTAAAGAACTTCAATGTAAAATTGCATCCTTTTGACTACAATGCAAAATCGCGTTCTATTGACTTCAATGCAAAAATGCCCCCCTTATGACTTCAGTGCAAAATCGCGTCCCTTTTTACTTCAGCGCAAAATCACATCCCATTGACATCAATGCAAAAATGCCCCCTATTGACTTCAATGCAAAATTGCGTCCTATTGACTTCAATGCAAAAGTACATTCGATTGACTTCAATGCAAAGTCGCATCTCATTGAGTTCAATGAAAAAACGCTTATTGGCTTTAATGCAAAATCGCATCTCATTGACATTGATGCAAAATTGTGTCCCTTTGACTTCAATGCAAAATCGCCCCCTTTTGAATTCAATGCAAAATCGCGTCCCACTGACTTCAATGTAAAAACGCCCCCTACTGACTTCAGTGTAAAATTGCATCCTATTGACTTCAATGCAAATACGCCCCCTATTGACTTCAATGCAAATACGCCCTGTATTTACTTCAATGCAAAAACACCCCCTATTGACATCAATGCAAAATCACATGCCATTGACTTCAATGCAAAAACGTCCCCTATTGACTTTAATGCAAAACTGTGTCGAATTGACATCAATGCAAAATCACGTCCCATTTGACTTCAATGCAAAATCGTATCCCATTTACTTCAATACAAAATCACATCCCATTGACTTCAATGCAAAAACTCCCCCTATTGACTTAAATGCAAAATTGCATCCTATTTACTTCAAAGCAAAATTGCCTTCAATTGACTTCAATGCAAAGTCGCTTCCCACTGAGTTCAATGCAAAAAAGCCCCTTTTTAACTTTAATGCAAAATCGCATTTCATTAAAATTGATGCAAAATCGTGTCTCATTGACTTCATGCAAAATCGCGTCTCACTGTCTTCAATGTAAAAAAGCCCCCTATTGACTTCAATGCAAAATTGCATCCTATTTACTTCAATGCAAATTGCGTCTCATTGACTTCAATGCAAAGTCGTGTCCCATTGAGTTCCATGCAAATACGCCCCCTATTGAATTAAAAATGTTCTTGTGTGCCATTAAACCATAGGGATGGCTGCTCACATTAACCCCAGGGTACTGAGGCAGGCTCTGGCAGGTAGAGATACTGCTGCCAATAATTTCTTCATTTTCTGAATCAAGGGGCTATCTTCTCTTGAGTTTGTTCTATTCTGTTCATCCGGGTGTCCAGTTCTGCTCCCAGGAAGACCATCCTTTGGGTAGGTTGAAGGTTGCTTATCTTCCAATTTCTCATCCAACCAATGTGCTGTAGTGTGGAAATCAGTATCTTTTGATGGCCGATAAGAATGTCCTGGCTAGGAGGATGTTGTCCAGATAATGATGGACTCTTAGGCGCTTCTCCCTTAGGAAAGCTATTACTGGTAAAAAACATTTTTTGTGAAAGTTCTGGGAGTAGTGAAAATTTCTAAGGGTAGACACTGGAACTGGAAATGCTGGTGGTTTACCGTAAACCAAAGGCATTCTTGAAATACAGGGTGTATGGGGACGTGAAGATATGTGCCTGATAAATCAACGGATATCATCCAATCTCTTAGATTCATTGCTGGAAGAATTGATTGTGGACTTTCCCTCTTGAATGACTCGAATTTCCTTGTTGAGATTTTTCAAGTCTAAGACTGAACGCAAGTCTCCCATCCTCTTTTTTTACTAGGAATAAATGAGAATAAAAACCTCTTCCCCTCTCTGGACAATCAGCACTTCTATGACTGCCTGTTTCTGAAGTAGTTCCTGTACATATTTTACGAACAACATTTGTTTTCCTCCAGAAGCTGGTAGTCTGGTTGAATGAAACTGGTCCTCTTGAATTTGATTCTTGAATTTCCATCTGTGACTGAATCGAATAGTGGACACGTCCATGGATCTTCTATGTTTTTTTGCCCAAACCTGCGTGAACAGCCCAAGTCTGGCTCCCACTATCGCAGACTGGGAGGGCGTATCTTCAAAAAGACTTCTGCTGATCCCCTGTGGCGGAGGATTTAAGTTTTTGGAATTTCCAGAAGTAGGTTTGGGGGTTCCTCCAGTTCCTTTGGTATTCTTTCCCGGCCTGTATGATTTCACCTCGCTGTACCTTTCTGGGAGATTACATCTGTACGGAGGTGGCTTCTATTGTTTTGGTCTTCTGTCAGAGGGAATCAAACCTAATTTTCCACCCGTAACTTTAGAGATAGCTGAGTCTAACTTTGCTCCGAAGATGTTTGTTCCATCATAGGGAATCCTACACCAGTTGGTTTTAGAAGCGGCGTCCGCTGCCCAGGGTTTAGGCCACAGGGCTCTTCTGGCAATCACCGAGGACTGAATTGCTCTAGCAGAGGATCTGGTTGTGTCCACCAAAGCCTCTTCCACAAAATCTCCTGAGAGACTTAAGCCTCGTACACACGCACCGATTGTTGGCTGACCGATCGGCCGTCTTTTGTCCAGTGTTGTTGTGTTGGTTGAAATGTGCTCTAGACTGCACACGAATTTTATTGGCCAACAAAAACCAACTTCAGAAGTGATGTCATGTGATGGTTGACTTTCCGTGTGTTTTTACTTCTCTGAGCATGCCCAGTCTTGCTCATCAGATTTTTGTCTGCCGAAATCTGTACTGACTGACGAACAATCGGCCGTTCTGTTGACGGCCAACAAAAATGTTATAGCATGCACACCAGATTTTGTTCGGCCGAAAAGTCGGAGTCGGTTGTCGGAAGCATCATACTAACAAGCCGACAATCGGCCGATCGGACGTTGGCCGAACATTCACGGCCAACAATCGTTGCATGTGTACGAAGCTTTAGTTCTTGAAGGACTGGTACAACCTTCTCCTGTTCGGCCCCTTCATGAATTAGTTTTTCAATGTTGGATGTCTAGCTGGAAATGGCTATTCCTACTGCAGCTAAGGCAATGGCTGGTCTGCAAGCACTCCCTACTGCCGAATATGCTCTTTTTAGATCCAGGTCAATTTTGCTTTCCAGCAGATCCCCGAATGTTAAAGCGGAGTTCCACCCAAAAGTGGAACTTCTGCTCATTTGCTTCCCCCCCCCCTCCGGTGCTACATTTGGTACCTCTCAGGGGGAGGGGGGAACGGGTACCTTTTTTTTGACAGTTACCCTTCCCCACTTCCGGGAGACAGCGCCGCGCCGCCGTCCCTCGGAAGTTTGGCCCCTTCCTTCTTCCCCCGCCGCCGAGCCAATCTGAATGCGCAGCGCGCTTCGCGCATGCGCAGTAGGGACCCGCCCGTGAAGCCGCAAGGATTCACTGTCGGGCTCCCTTACCCGCAATGGCGACGGCGGCGGCACCCGACAGCCGATGGAAACATCCGCTGCGCTGCCGACATTGCTGGACTCCAGGACAGGTAAGTGACCTAATATTAAAAGTCAGCAGCTACAGAATGTGTACAGTGTGTGTAGCTGCTGACTTTTAATTTTTTGAGGGGCAGGCTGGAACACCACTTTAAGGCATCTTTGATGGGTAATGTTATGTGCCTGGCTAGTGGCATTAATGATGTATCTAAAAACTGGTGCGGACACGGATTTACGTTAGGTTCTTCCAGAGAGTATAATTTTCTAGTCTATTGTTCAGACTAGTTTTTTTTATCTGGCTTCTGCCACTCTTCCTTAATCAGGTCTTCCAATTCATCTATGAATGGAAAGGATTCTGGGTCTTTCCTTAGATTTTTAAAAAATATTTTCTAGATTTACGTGGTGCTTCTTTGGGTTCTTCCCAACCAATTGTTTCCTTAACAGATCTGGCAAAAGTTTCTATCAGCGAGAAATCAAAACCTGCTGAGATTTCCAGTTCTACGCTGTCAGGCTGATGAAGCACTTTGAACAGGCTTGTCTGTTTCCGGGTTTTAAACCTGTAGGATTGATTCCCTGACTGACTCCCTGATTAATTTTGTCACCTCTATGGCGTCCATTTCTTTCTCCCTAGTTGCTTCTTCGAAGCAAGCACAGCAGGCCAATTTTTCTGGAAGAGCTGTGGCGCCACAAACACAACATGCGTTTGCAGCCAGCTGGGAGCGATGGCTGGCCGATGATGGGTGGGGGTATGAAGAAGATCTCCGGTGGCATGAGGATGATCTTGAGCGACTTCTTCTGTGACCTGAGCGTTCGCTGCGTCTGGGGTTTGATGATCTTGAGGACCTGATAGGGCTGTCCAATAAGGCAGCATTAGTGACAGGCTCTCTTTTTCAAAGTCTTCACTACTTAGGGCTTTTTTTCTCAGAGAATAGGTGCAGGAACTCCTCCCTTTTGAGTCACCCCTTGACTCTGCCCCCTACCCACCTCCGAGCACTGTTCCTTGGTTCCACCTCTTACCCACCTCCTAGTACCACCCCTTTTAGAGAATTAACAATAAAAAGAAAGGGAATATAATGGATTAGGTGTTGTCCTGGACTCTGAACTCTCCTTCAAACCCCACATCCAATCGCTGTCCAAATCTTGCCGCCTCAGCCTCCGCAACATCTCCAAAATACGCCCCTTTCTAACCAAAGACACAACAAAGCTCCTAGTTCACTCCCTGGTCATCTCGCGCCTCGACTACTGCAATTCCCTTCTCATTGGCTTACCTCTTCACAGACTCCTCCCCCCTTCAATCCATCATGAATGCTGCCGCCAGACTCATCCATCTTACCAACCGCTCAGTGTCCGCCGCTCCTCTCTGTCAAGCCCTCCACTGGCTTCCGCTCACCCAACGAATCAAATTCAAAATACTAACAACATCTTACAAAGCCATTCACAGCCTAGCCCCCAACTACATCACCAGCCTAGTCTCAAAATATCAACCTAATCACTCTCTTCGTTCCTTTCAAAACCTCCTGCTCTCAAGCTCCCTCATCACCTCCTCCCATGCTCGCCTCCAGGACTTTTCCAGAGCCTCTCCAATCCTATGGAACTCCTTACCCTTATCTATCCGATTATCTCCCACTCTATTAGCTTTTAGGCGATTTCTGAAAACCCTCCTTTTCAGAGAAGCCTATCCTACCCACACCTAACAAATATACCTCCATTTTCTTCATTGGCCCATCCCCCATGGTTATTGCCTTTTGTTTCACTTGACTCTTCCTTCTAGATTGTAAGCTCTAACGAGCAGGGCCCTCTGATTCCTCCTGTTTTGAATTGTATTGTAACTGTATTGTCTTCACTCACATTGTAAAGCACTGCGCAAACTGTTGGCGCTATATAAATCCTGTATAATATTAATAGATCTAGCAACAATGGACACCCCAGCAACAATAGATCCACCTCTGCAACAATGGACTCCCAACAGCCAGCATCAATAGACCCTCCAGCAGCCAGCAACATTAGACCCTTCTCTCAACAGTAGATTCCTCCCAGCAATGATTGACCACCTGCAACATAAGACCCACCCCAGCAATAATAGATATCCCACCAGCAAAAACAGACTTTTCCAGCAACAATAGAACCTCTGCGCAAATAGGTCCCCTCCAGCAGCAAAAAGATCCTCTCCAGCAACAATAGAGTCCCCATAAGCCAGCATAAATAGACCCTCCAGCAGCAAGCAACAAATACCCCTCCCTCAACATTAAGTCTCTCCCAGCAACAACTGACCCCCCAGCAACATAAGACCCACCCCAGCAACAATAAATCCCCCATGAGCAACAAAAGACCTCCCCAGCAACAATAGAACCTCTGCGCAAATAGGTCCCCTCCAGCAGCAAAAAGATCCTCTCCAGCAACAATAGAGCCCCCAATAGCCAGCATAAATAGACCCTCCAGCAGCAAGCAACAAATACCCCTCCCTCAACATTAAGTCTCTCCCAGCAACAACTGACCCCCCAGCAACATAAGACCCACCCCAGCAACAATAAATCCCCCATGAGCAACAAAAGACCTCCCCAGCAACAATAGAACCTCTGCGCAAATAGGTCCCCTCCAGCAACAAAAAGATCCTCTCCAGCAACAATAGAGTCCCCATAAGCCAGCATAAATAGACCCTCCAGCAGCAAGCAACAAAGACCCCTCCCTCAACATTAAGTCCCTCCCAGCAACAACTGACCCCCCCCAGCAACATAAGACCAACCCCAGCAACAATAAATCCCCCGTGAGCAACAAAAGACCTCCCCAGCTAAAATAGAGCCCCATCCTCTGCATAAATAGATCACCTCCAGCAACAATATATTCCCTATGAGCCAGCATTAATAGACCCTCCAGCACACCCCAGCATCCCTTGCCATTACATACATTAATTTCTGGAGGTGCCGGAACTGCGTTCCCCCGCGTTCCCACTGAAAAAAGCCCTGCTACTTACCAATCTGCCTCCTTACCTTTTTAGGCTGAGGATGGTCTGCTTGGGTAGCGGCCTCCATAAGGAGTGATGAGAAGCTTCCACCTGAAATGTATGTGTTGGAAATAAGCAGGAAGGAGGAGGGATAGAACCCCACAACCATATATAGAGAGAGAATTGAGCACGCTTACCTTTGGTGGAGGAGAGCAGGTAGAGGAACAGGTGGCAGAAAGAAAGAAGGGCTGAGATGCTTTTTAACCACTTGCTGACCGCTCACGTTGAGGGTACTGCGGCAAAGTGGCTCGTTATCATCCAGCGACGTAGACCTAAGTCGCTGGACAACGCCCTCTCTCGGCGGTGCGCCCGCGCCGCCGGAGGCTCGCTCCTGCTGTATTCAGACACAGCGGGAGTCAGGCCAGGGGAGGAGAGACGGTGATCACTGCCGCTCTTCCCCGATCGTCGGGGATCGAGTGTGGAAATCCGCCCGCTTGTGTAAACAAAGTGGGCGGATCTTCTATGTGACAGACAGTGACAGATTACAGGATTCAGCATAGCTGAACCTGCGATCTGTGTCTGTGTCACACAATCCCCTCCCCCCACACACATCAGTAAGCATGAGGCATACATTTAACCCCTTGATCACCAATAAAGTTAACCCCTTCCCTGCCAGTGTCATTATTACAGTAACAGTGCATATTTATAGAACTGATTACTGTAGTAATGTCACTGGTACCCCCAAAAGTGTCAGTTGGGGGTCCGATCTGTCTGCCGCAATGTCGCAGTCCTGCTAAAAATCGCAGATCACCGCCATTACTAGTAAAAAAAATAAACAATAAAAATGACATAAATCTTTCCCGTAGTTCGTAAATGCAATAACTTTTGCGCAAACCAATCAAAATACGCTTATTGTGATTTTTTTTACCAAAAATATGTAGCAAAATACAAATTGGACTAAAATGTTAAAAAATTTTGATTGATGATAAAAAGATGATCAGTGGAGCATTGAGATCTTCATGGTCCCCACGAAAAGCCGAATACCCCCCTCCCCTTTTTTTTTTCTCTCCTTACTATTTTTTGGGGAAAGGGGAAAAGGAATGAAAAGGGTGATTTGGGATTGGTTACAAAATACCTAATGCCTCGTACACACGTACCGATCGTCGGCCGAACGATCGGCCGTCTTTTTCCAGGGTCGTGTCTGTTGAAAACTGCAAAAGACTGCACACTAATTTTGTCGGCCAACAACAGCCGACTGCAGAAGTGATGTCATGTGATGGTTAACTTTCCTTGTCTTTTCTTTTCTGAGCATGCCCAGTCTTGCAAATCTGCTGTCTGTCAGCCGAATTCTGTACTGACTGGCGAACAATCGGCCGTTCTGGTGTCGGCATACAAAAATGTTAATGCTTGCACGACAGATTCTGTTCGGCCGAAAGTGCGCTGTCGGCTGTCGGAAGCACCATACTAACAAGTCGAAAATTGGCCGATCTGTCATCGGCCGAATCTTTTCGGCCGACAATCTGCACGTGTGTACGAGGCATAAGAGATGTTTTTTGTTTTCCTTGGATATATTTGTTTTGTAAATCACAACATTGATAGTTAAAAATGTAATGAATAACATGTATATGTAACTGAACTTAAATAAATAAAGATAAAATTTGAAAAGAAAAAAAAAAAAATTTCATTTTTAAAATTTTTTTGGGAATGTTATATATCAGAATGTAAAAAATATTTTTTTTTTTTTTCAAAACTGTAGCTCTTTTTTTCAAAAAATAAAAATCGCACAGGTGATCAAATACCACCAAAAGAAAGCTCTATTTGTGGGAAAAAAATAATACAAATTTAATTTGGGTACAGCGTCGCACGACCGCGCAATTGTCCGTTAAAATAACGCAGTACGAAATCGCAAAATATAGCCTGGTCAGGAATTGGGTAAAATCTTCCGGTCTTAAAGCAGTTAAAAATACGCTCATTGAGAATTTATTTGTCAAAGACATGAAGCTAAATACATTTTGGCCTAAATATATGACAAAAATTGAATATATTGGATATTTTTTAACTGTCAAAGTAGAAAATGTCAATTTTTTCGTGAAATTTTTTTATTAATATCGCAAAAAATAAAAAAGCGCAGAGGTGATCAAATACCACCAAAAGAAAGCTCTGTTTGTGGGGAAAATAAAGGGTACGGCGTTGCATGACCGCGCAATTGTCAGTTAAATTCGCCCAGTGCCAAGTTGCAAAAAGTGGCCTGGACGTAAAGCAGGAAAATCCTTCGGTGGTAAAGTGGTTAAATTCACCGCTGTCGCGAATTTGGCATCACGAGGAGCCCGACGCCATATTGGAAACTGGAATAACGGGATCCCCGCGGCGTGATTTCCTTCCACGCATGCGCAGATGCAGCCAGACGCACCGACACCATCTTGGGAATGGCAGGCTGGTTTGTGGGAGTCCAAAAGAACATTTCAGATGCAGAAATACAAATATGTGAGGACCACTGCATATAATTTAAGCCTATTTAAGGCTTGCGTAATGCCAGGCAACATACCCCTAAGACCAACAGAGTGGGGTTCCTTCCATCCAGCTCCTTTAGAGACTGTACAAGCAAGGACTTTCATCCAGGAGATGCTGAACCTGGCTGGGGTGAGAGCAGTAAGGGGGTGCTGAGCTATCCATTCAGTCCTGGACAGGTGGGGAAAAAAAGGAGAATGCTGCGGTGGGACCTCCTCTTACAATTTATAGCTATTCAGTCCTATCAGGTTGTGGGGGCGGAGTCACAGCCCGTGTGTGTGCTGCCATGATGCGACAAGAAATGCCTTTAACCACTTCTGGTTCGGAAGGATTTTCCCCATAATGGCCAGGCCATTTTTTGCAATTCGGCACTGCGTTACTTAAACGGACAATTGCGCGGTTGCGTGATGCTGTACCCAAATAAAATTGATGTCCTTTTTTTCCCAAAAATAGAGCTTTCTTTTGGTGGTATTTTATCACCTGTGCGTTTTTTATTTTTGCGCTATAAACTAAAAAAAAAAGCGACAATTCTGAAACAAAAATAAACAATATTTTTCACTTTTCGCTATATAACATTCCCAATAAAAACTATTTATAAATCTAATTTTTTTCATCATTTTAGACCAATTTGTATGCTGCTACAAATTTTTGGTAAAAAAAACAAAAAAAATCCCAACAAGCGTATTTTGATTGGTTTGCGCAAAAGTTATCACGTCTACAAACTAAGGGAGAGATTTATGTCCTTTTTTTATTTATTTATTTTCACTAGTAATGGCGGCGCTCAGCGATTTTTTTTCAGCAGGACTGCGACATTGCAGCAGACAGATCGGACCCCTAACTGACATTTTTGACACTTTTGGGGGGGAGACCAATGACATTACTACAGTAATCAGTGCTAAAAATATGCACTGTCACTGTACTAATAACACTGGCAGGGAAGGGGTTAACACAGTGGTGATCAAAGGGTTAAGTGTGAGCTAGGGGAGTGTTTTCTGACTGTATGGGGGAGGGGCTTGTGAAATGATCACAGAGACATGTGTTCCTATATAGAAGGATCACAGGCGCTCTGTGATCATTCCAGGGAGAAGAACGGTCAGCTGTGTTTACAACATCCGACCGTCCTTCTCTCTCAGTGGGGAGCGATCGCGGGTGCACGGCAATATGCACTGTTACTGTAATAATGACACTGGCAGGGAAGGGGTTAACACCAGGGACGATCAAAGGGTTAAGAGTGAGCCTAGTGGGTGTTTTCTAACCGTGAGGGGGATGGGCTTGTAAAATCAATACAGAGACCTGTGATCCTAAATAGGAGGATCACAGACGCTCTGTGTTGATAGCTGAGAGAACAACCGTCTGCTGTTCTCCCCCGTTCTCTCTTCACGGGGAGGGATCGCAGATGCCCGGCGGCAATTTCGGCTGCCGGCCCTGTGGATCGGCTTCTTCGCTGGCGAGTGGGCGCGCACCCCCAGGAGCATTTCCGTGGCCCGGTGTACAGGTGCGCCGATTCGCGGGAACTTGCCGACCTGCCGCCGTATAACTGCGGCGGCTGTTCGGCAAGTGGTTAAGAGACCCAATATTTTCTTCTACCCGTATATACTCGAGTATAAGCCGACCCAAATATAAGCCAAAGCACCTAATTTTACCACAAAAAAAATGGAAAAACCTATTGACCTATTGAGTATAAGCCTAGGGTGGGAAATGCAGCAGCTACTGGACCCAACTGGACCACCATGAGACCGAAAAACAGGGGCTGTGGACATGGTACAGGAGATGCAGGGCTGTGGGCATGGTACAGGCATGGTACAGGAGATGGGACAGGAGATGCAGGGCTGTGGGCATGGTACAGGCATGGTACAGGAGATGCAGGGCTGTGGGCATGTTACAGGCATGGTTCAGGAGATGGTACAGGCATGGTACAGGAGATGGTACAGGAGATGGTTCAGGCATGGCACAGGAGGGGGTTCAGGCATGGAACAGATGGTACAGGCATGGCACAGATATGGCACAGATGGTACAGGCATGGCACAGAAGATGGTTCAGGCATGGCACAGATGGCACAGGCATGGCACAAATATGGCACAGATGGTACAGTCATGGCACAGGAGATGGTTTAGGCATGGCACAGATGGTACAGGCATGGCACAGAAGATGGTTCAGGCATGGCACAGATGCCACAGGCATGGCACAGATATGGCTCAGATGGTACAGGCATGGCACAGGAGATGGTTTAGGCATGGCACAGATGGTACAGGCATGGCACAGGAGATGGTTCAGGCATGGCACAGATGGTACAGGCATGGCACATATATGGCACAGATGGTACAGGCATGGCACAGATATGGCACAGATGGTACAGGCATGGCACATATATGGCACAAATATGGCACTGATGGTACAGGAAATGCAGTGCTGTGGACATGGTACAGGAGTCTCACTTACCTTTAACTGCAGTGCTGTGGAGGAGTCTCACCTTTCCACCTTACATTTAAAAACTGTGCCGCCCGGCGTCAACGCGTCACTGCGCTGTATGCCTGGGAATAGCCAAACGCTTACGGGCTTTTCCAAGTGGCGGCGGCGCATGCGCAGTGACCGGGGAAAAGGTAAATGAGGCCGTGACTCGAGTATAAGCTGAGGGGTGCTTTTTCAGCATGAAAAAACATGCTGAAAAACTCTGCCTATACTCGAGTATATACGGTAATTAGCATTGATGTCCACATTGCTGTTTGATATTTCTGCACCAGTAAAAATAGAAGATGATAAAAGCAAATGTCTTTTAGCCATCAAAGTTTTAGTGGAAAAAAAAAGGGTTATATTTAAAAACAAAGTGTGTGCCTGACATGCTGCCATGCCGCGCTCCTTGGCTCTGCCGCGCTGTGAAGTCTCTGTAATTAGCTGTCTTTCTCCGGGGCTCCGGGAGTTATCATTTTTGTAATTGTGATGTTCATATGTCGTGAGATGGTTTTCTTCCTCTTCCAGTATGATTATAAAGGAAATGACTGGTGATTTCGTAAAATAGCTACAATCAATGCGGTGAACAGTTGTGGGATAGAGATCATTGTAAAATTCATGGAAGGTCACAGTTTTTGTTAACCGCGTCCCGTCCGTCGCACAAACATACAGAGTGCATCTCATAGAAATAGAATATAATCAAGACTTTTATTTTTTTTCACTTATTCAATTCAAAAAGTGAAACTCATATATTTTATATAGATGCGTTACACACAGAGTGATAGGTTTAATTTCTTTCTTTTAATTTTGATGATTCAAAATTCAGTATCTCAGAAAATTAGAATATTACATAAGACTAATAAAATAAAAAGGATTTTTAATACAGAAATGTTGTCTTAGTGAAAAGTCTGTCCATGTACAGTATAGGATGCACTCAATACTTGGTCGGGGCTCCTTTTGCATGAATTACTGCATAAATGCGGCGTGGCATGGAGGCAATCCGCCTGTGGCACTGCTGAGGTGTTATGGAAGCCCAGGTTGCTTTGATAGCGGCCTTCAGCTTCTCTGCATTGTTGGGTCTGGTGTCTCTCATCTTCCTCCTGACAATCCCCCACAGATTCTCTATGGGATTTAGGTCAGGCCAGTTTGCTGGCCAATCAAGCACAGTGATCCCATGATCATGTGACCAGGTATTGGTAGGTTTGGCAGTGTGGGCGGTGCCAAGTCCTGCTGGAACATGGAATCAGCATCTCCATAAAGCTGGTCAGCAGAGGGAAGCATGAAGTGCTCTAGAATTTCCTGCTAGAGGGCTGTGCTGACTTTGGACTGATAAAACACAGTGGACAAACACCAGCAGATGACACGGCTCCCCAAATCATCACTGACTGTGGAAAATTTTGCATCCATTGGGAAATCAAGGTCCCAGAATCTGGAGGAGGAGTGGAGAGGCACAGAATCCAGATTGCATGAGGTCCAGTGATGATTTGGGGAGCATCAGAGTATGCTGTAAGATACCTCTCAGTCATTTGCCAAATGCCCCCCCCCCTCCCCCAAGATGCATGAGCGTTATGTGTCAGCAAAAAAACCCCAAGTGCTGAAAACTGAGCACTAATCTGCATGATTACCCCACAAGCATAAATTCCCTCTCCTCCCAGGACAAATCAACCCTCCTGCTGAAATCCCTCGTCCGCTACTAATCTTTACCCCCCATCCTCCCCCCCCCCCCCAAAAAAAAAATGTTTTTCAGCGGCAGGAACTGGGAGACTAGTCAGGATGGAGGGAAAGATGAATGCAGCAATGTACAGAGACATCTTTGATGAAAACCTGCTCCAGAGCGCTCTGGACCTCAAACTGGGGCGAAGGTTCATCTTCCAACAGGACAACGACCCTAAGCACACAGCCAAGATAACAAAGGAGTGGCTACGGGACAACTCTGTGAATGTCCTTGAGTGGCCCAGCCAGAGCCCAGACTTGAACCCGACTGAACATCTCTGGAGAGATCTGAAAATGGCTGTGCACCGACCCTCCCCCATCCAACCTGATGGAGCTTGAGCAGAGTCGGTGCTAGACTATTTTGCACCCTAGGCAAGACCAGCTCCTTGCAACCCCCCCTCCCCCCCCAAAAAAAACTGTACACATTGCCCCCCTTCCTGTACATAATGCCTCCCCTTTCACCCTTTTCTCCCCTTCCTGTATACACTGCCCCCTTTAATCCTACACCCCCCCTTCCTGCGCACACTGCCCTTCTTTAATGCTACACCCCCCCTTCCTGCACACACTGCCCCCCTTTTACCCTACACCCCCTTCATATACACACTGCCCCCCTTTAATCTTACACCCCCTTCATTTACACACTGCCCCCCCTTAACCCTACACATCCCTTTATATACAAAGTGCCCCCCCTTTAACCCTACACACCCCTTCTTGTACACACTGCCCCTTCCTTCACACACTGCCATTCTTTAACGCTACACCCCCCTCCCTGCACACACTGCCCCCCTTTAACCCTGCACATCCCTTCATATACAAAGTGCCCCCCTCTCTAGAGGTGACCTCCCCTGGGGATGAGGAGGTGACAAGGGAGGAATGGGGCACTGGCCATGGCTGTGCCCTAGGGGTGGCAGTGCGCCCTAGGCGGCCGCCTAGTTTGCCTAGTGGTAGCACCGACCCTGAGCTTGAGAGATCCTGGAAGAAGAATGGGAGAACCTGCCGAAGTGCCAAGCTTGTAGCATCATACTCAAAAAGACTTGAGGCTGTAATTGGTGCCAAAGGAGCTCCACCAAAGTATTGAGCAAAGGGTGAATACTTATGTAGGTTGGAGTTTTTTTTTTCCATTTTTTATTTTTAATACATTTGCAAAGATTTCAAACAAACTTCTTTCACGTCGTCATAGGGGATTGTTTATAGAATTTTGAAGAAAATAATGAATTTAATCCATTATAGAATAAGGCTGTAACATAACAAAATGTGGAAAAAGTGAAGCGCTGTAAATACTTTCCGGATATGCTGTATATACCATATTAGGGCTTATACAGTACTTCCAAAAGTTTAAGATTGCTTCAAACATCCCACCAGTGGCGGCCGGCCGATAGGGGGCGCAGGGGCGCCGCCCCCCCAAAAAGAAAAAAAAAATCCAATCCAAATCCTCATTGGTGGCTATGGGGGGGGTTCCACCCGGCAGAGGCGCCGATTGGCGGCCTTCCGGGGCGTAACTGTGGCACAGAGCACTGCGCTACAACACACCCCTTTTGTGATGTTTTGGATCATGATTGGTCCAGACTCCAGCCTGGACCAATCATGATTCAGGACATCCATGCTGACCTCGTTGGGGGCGGTGCCGGTGCGTGCATCAGTCACTCACCGTCCCCGCCCGGTCACTTTCTCGCCACCGAAGAGGAGTCTCCAGAGAAGAAGCCGGCGCTACTCACCTTCCCACCACCCGCCGCAGAAGAGGAGAGGCCGAGAGGGAGAAGTGCTGCTCACCTTCCCACCGTCCGCCGCCGAACGAAGAAGAGGAGAGGGAGAAGCCGTTCACCTTCCCGCCAGTTCCCGCAGAACGAAGAGGACGGAGTCGGAGGAGAAGCCGCCGTGACTCACAGGGCTCCAGCCTCCAGGTAAGTGCACTGCTCTCAGTCGGGCACGCACGCTAAACTCTGCATTGGGGACATGTACACTGTTTAATGCATTGATGGGGGCACGCACGCTAAACTCTGCATTGGGGACATGTACACTGTTCATTGCATTGATGGGGGCATGCACGCTAAACTCTGCATTGGGGACATGTACACTGCTCACTGCATTGGAGGCACGCACGCTAAACTCTGCATTGGGGACATGTACGCTGTTCAATGCATTGAAGGGGGCACGCACGCTAAACTCTGCATTGGGGACATGTACGCTGTTCAATGCATTGATGGGGGCACGCACGCTAAACTCTGCATTGGGGACATGTACACTGTTCAATGAATTGATGGGGGCATGCACGCTAAACTCTTCATTGGGGACATGTACACTGGTCATTGCATTGATGGGGGCACGCACGCTAAACTCTGCATTGGGGACATGTATGCTGTTCAATGCATTTATGGGGACACGCACGCTAAACTCTGCATTGGGGACATGTACACTGTTCAATGCATTGAAGGGGGCATGCACGCTAAACTCTGCATTGGGGACATGATTGTACACTGTTCAATGCATTGAAGGGGGCACGCACGCTAAACTCTGCATTGGGGACATGTACACTGTTCAATGCATTGAAGGGGGCACGCACGCTGGTCACTGCATTGGAGGCATGGTATGCTGGTCACTGCATTGGGGACATGTACGCTGGTCACTGCATTGGGGGCATGTATGCTGGTCACTACATTGAAAGGGGCATGTATACTGGTCACTACATTGAAAAGGGGCATTTATACTGGTCACTACATTGAAAGGGGCATGTATACTGGTCACTACATTGAAAGGGGCATTTATACTGGTCACTACATTGAAAGGGGCATTTATACTTGTCACTACATTGAAAGGGGGCATTTATACTGGTCACTACATTGAAAGGGGGCATGTATGCTGGTCACTTCATTGAAAGGGGCATGTATACTGGTCACTACATTGAAAGGGGGCATGTACGCTGGTCACTGCATTGAAAGGGGGCATGTACGCTGGTCACTGCATTGAAAGGGGGCCTGTACAGTGGGGTTTATGCTAGGGGGCCTGTACTGTGGGATTAGTGCTAGGGGGCCTGCACTGTTGGATTAGTGCTAGGGGGCCTGTACTGTGGGGTTAGTGTTAGGGGGTCTGTACTGTGGGGTTTGTGCTAGGGGGTCTGTACTGTGGGGTTTGTGCCACTCTCAGTCAGTGTATCCCATAATAGGGTGTCTCTCACAGTATATCCCATAATAGGGCTCCTGCTCCCTATTATAGGATATACTAGTACTGAGAGACCCCTTAATATGTGATATATTGGGAGAATTTGTTCACGCAAGCAAAATACAGCGGACAAAATGGGTGGAGTCTATAAGGGGTGTGGCTTCTGAGAAATGGGAGGGGTCAAAATAGAAGGGGGGGGTCTTGCGCCCCCCCCATCTTAAAACTTCACCAGCCGCCACTGCATCCCACCCCACACACACAGGGCTGGTGCAAGGATTTTTGACACTCCAGGCAAAACCTTATTTTGCTGCCCCCCATTGGCTCCACCCCTGACTCTACCCCCTTTGCCCTGCCTATGAATATGGTGGAGGTGGCAGGGATGGAAATTTTTTCAGCGCCTTTCCACCGCATTTCTTCAGCCTTGGGCTACAGAGGGGGGGGGGAGGGAGGAGGAGGGGAGAGGGAGAAGAGGGGAGGAGAGGGAGAAGGGGGGGAGAGGGAGATCGAGGAGAGGGAGAAGGGGGGGAGAGGGAGTGGGGGTGAGAGGGAGGAGGGGGAGAGGGGGGGAGGAGGGGGGATAACATCACATGTTTGAGGAGTCTAAGGACATATAAGTCACACATATATATATATATATATATGTATGTATATATACACTATACCGTCAGTTATAGAATCTTAATGTGTTTTTCATTGTTCACAGTTTACTTACCACCAGGACTCTGCTCTGCTGCCAATGGTTCTCTCTCTCAGTCTCCAGGCACAAGCCCTGCCGATGGTATCTCTGGTCCATGCTCCTCCAGGTACCGACCCCCGGAGCTCCACTGACCTGTCTGTCACTGATCATAGAGGCGCGGGCTGCCTCTGTTCTGTCACTGTCAGTATCAGGACTCGGAGACCGTGAGGTCAGGTCAGTCCTTCAGTGCTGCCGCGGCGCCTATACACTCAGTGATGTTCTGGAGCGGCTACAAAGCACAGGTGGTGGCGGGACTCGGGAGTAGGGAAACCAGTGGCCAGACGCCTTAGGCGGCAGTGCGCCCTAGGCAGCTGCCTAACTTGCCTTAGTGGTGGAGCTGGCCCTGCCCCCACACACTATACAATCTCACTATATATTTATGTGTTCCCAATCACACACCATATCTTAAAAAAATAAAAATAAATCTTACCTTTAGGCCTCGCACACACTGTGCATAAAAAATGCGGCTTATACAGGCGTTTGGCGTTTTTTTTCTTTCAGCCTGTAGCAGCAACTCTGCGTTAGCCTATGTGTCATGCACATTTGGGGATGTTTACAGGCATATTTGTAGAGTGGAGTTTACAGGCTAAAAAAAAAAATCCATTACAAGTATGTTTTTGAGAGGAGCTTTCAGGCAGAAAATGTTTGTCAGACGTAAATGCTGCATTTAGGCACAACAAGTGTTTTTGAGTGTACATTTTTTCTTGTGTTTTGGGGAAAAAAGCTTGTAAATGCAAACCTGCCTAAACGTACCTAAACACATGTACAATATGATCTATAGGAGTGTTGCATTTCTAGCCATGGCCATTTTGAGTAAGGGGAAATTATTAATGTCGTATTTACTTCCTCGAATCCATCTGCTCTTAACTGAGGCATGCAGGCAGAAGGGGGAGAGGATGGGAGGTCAGCAGGGCAGTGTACAGGGGGTCAGCAAGGTTGGTATACATGGGGAAGCAGAGTGGTGTACAGGGTGTACAGGATGTTAGTAGGGCAGTGTACAGTGGGTCAGCTGGCCAATGTACAGGGTGTCAATAGGGCAGTGTAAAGTGGGTCAGCTGGGCAGTGTACATGGTGTCAGTAGGGTAGTGTACAGTGGGTCAGCAAAGTGGTGTACATGGGGCAGCAGAGTGGTGTACAGGGTGTCAATAGGGCAGTGTACAGTGGGTCAGCAGGGCAATGTACAAGGGGCAGCAGGGTGGTGTACACAGTGTCAGTAGGGCAGTGTACAGTGGGTCAGCAGGGCAATATACAGGGGGAAGCAGGGCAGTGTACAGTGTGCCAGTAGTGCAGTGTACAGTGGGTCAGCAGGGCAATGTACAGGGGGAAGCAAGGTGGTGTTCTGGGTCTCAATAGGACTAGTGTACAGTGGGTCATTAGAGGGCAATGTACAGGGGGAAGCAGGGCGGTGTACAGCATGTCAGTAGGGCAGTGTACAGTGGGTCAGCAGGGCAATGTACAGAGGGAAGTAGGGCAGTGTACAGGGTGTCAGGAGAGCAGTGTACAGTGGGTCAGTAGGGCAATGTACAGAGGGAAGCAGGGCGGTGTACAGCATGTCAGTAGTGCAGTGTACAGTGGGTCAGCAGGGCAATGTACAGAGGGAAGCAAGGTGGTGTACAGGGTCTCAATAGGACTAGTGTACAGTGGGTCAGTAGAGCAATGTACAGGGGGTAGCAGGGTGGTGTACATGGTGTCAGTAGGGCAGTGTACTGTGCGTCAGCAGGGCAATGTACAAGGGGAAGCAGGGCAGTGTACAGGGTGTCAGTAGGGCAGTGTACAGTGGGTCAGCAGGGCAATGTACAGGGTGTCAGTAGGGCAGTATACAGTGGGTCAGCAGGGTGGTATAAATGGGGAAGCAGAGTGGTGTACAGGATGTCATAGGGCAATGCACAGTGGGTCAGAAGAGCAATGTATGGGGCAGCAGGGTGGTGCACAAGGGGTCAGCAGGGCAATATATGGGGAAGCAGAGCGGTTTACAGGATGTCAGTAAAGCAGTGTACAGTGGGTCAGCAGGGCATTGTACAGGAGCAGCAGAGCAGTGTACAGGGTGTCAGTAGCGCAGTATACAGTTGGTCAGCAGGGCAACGTACCGGGGCAGCAAGGTGGTGCACAGGGTTTCAGTAGGGCAGTGTAAAGTGGGTCAGAAGGGCAATGTACGGGGGCAGCAGGGTGGTATACAGGGTGTTAATAGGGCAGCGTACAGTGGGTCAGCGGGGCAATCTAGGGGGAGCAGCAGGGTGGTATACAGGGTGTCAGTAGGGCAGTGTACATAAGGAAGAAGAGTGGTGTACAGGGTGTCAGTAGGGAAGTGTACAGGGTGTCAGTAGGGTAGTGTATCGGCGGGGGGGGGGGGACAGCCCAACTCAGCAGCCCCCTACATCCAACCATGTTCCTTCCTAACTATGTACTAATGCTAGCAGATTAAGAGAGTTTAGTAGCTGTTGCCAGGTATTCCTCACTTTTTGTTGATCTCGGTACATTTGACATGTTTTTCAAGAAAGAAATAACAGACATCAATTGATTCAGAAATTCACACATATGATAATATAATAGGAAGAAGTGTATTCATGGGAACGGATGAGAAGAGCTCCGGAACAAACCATGCTGATGTTCTGTATAAGAGATTGAGGATAAAAGAAAAGAAATCTGCTAAATCACATATTGCTGGATAAAAGTGGGACAGTTCATTTACCGCGATACTGAGAAATGTACATGGTGTCAGTATGGCAGTGTGCTGTGGGTAAGCAGGGCAAATATACAGTGGGTCAGCAGGGTGGTATAAATAGGGAAGCAGAGTGGTGAACAGGGTGTCAGTAGGGCAGTGTACAGTGGTCAGCATGGCAATGTACAGGGGGCAGCAGGGCGGTTTACAGAATGTCAGTAGGGCAATGTACAGAGGGTCAGAAGAGCAATGTATAGGGGCAGCAGGGTGGTGCACAGGGGGTCAGCAGGGCAGTGTATGGGGAAGCAGAGTGCTTTACAGGATGTCAGTAAAACAGTGTACAGTGGGTCAGCAGGGCAACGTACAGGGGCAGCAGGGTGGTGCACAGGGTTTCAGTAGGGCAGTGTACAGTTGGTTAGCAGGGCAATGTACAGGGGCAGCAGGGAGGTGCACAGGGTTTCAGTAGGGCAATGTACGGGGGCAGCAGGGTGGTATACAGGGTGTTAGTAGGGTAGTGTACAGTGGGTCAGCAGGGCAATGTAGGGGAGCAGCAGGGTGGTATACATGGTGTCAGTAGGGCAGTGTACATGAGGAAGAAGAGTGGTGTACAGGGTGTCAGTAGGGAAGTGTACAGGGTGTCAGTAGGGCAGCAGCCCCCTAGACCAACCATGTACCTTCCTAACTATGTACTAATGCTAGCAGATTGAGAGAGTTTAGTAGCTGTTGCCAGGTATTCCTCACTTTTTGTTGATCTTGGTACATTTGACATGTTTTTCAAGAAAGAAATAACAGACATCAATTGATTCAGAAATTCACACATATGATAATATAATAGGAAGAAGTGTATTCATGGGAACGGATGAGAAGAGCTCCAGAACAAACCATGCTGATGTTCTGTATAAAGAGATTGAGGATAAAAGAAAATAAATCTGCTAAATCACATATTGCTGGATAAAAGTGGGACAGTTCATTTACCGCGATACTGAGAAATGTCTTCCGGACAGATCAGCAAATGAAACGCGTCGCCTAATTAGCAGGAAAAAGACATGTTGGCCTTGTTACCGTCTCATATTTGTGGCATCGAGATGTAATAACTCTCTCTAGGGATTGCAGAGAATTAAGCAGAGCGCATGAAAGAAGAAACACTTAAAGCATGAAATTGTATTTCCCAGCGGTCTTCGGCTTTTCCCTGGGATTTGGACGCTGTGTGTTGTTAAGGTGGAGATGAGTCCACTACAGCGCACAGGATGTGTATGCTGAATGCTAATACTGCTGTATACAGAGTCGTATAGACTAAAATTTTAAAAATATACCATTTGGGGGGGGGGGGGGAGGCGCCATCAGAATTCACAGGGCCCCTTACTACAATACAGTATCTAACAAAAGTTAGTACACCCCTCACATTTTTGTAAATATTTTCTATCTTTTCATGTGTCAACACTGAAGAAATTACACTTTGCTACAATGTAACGTAGTGAGTGTACATCTTGTATAACAGCAATGGCGGCTGGTGCTCAAAATTTTTTGGGGGGCGCAAACAGAAAAAATCGAATAGGCATTGCTTTGCGGCAAAAAACGCGGCAAAAAATTGCATGACTTTGAAGTCACAAAAGTGTGAAAGGGGCCTTCAGTAATCAAAGTATAGTGTGCCCCCATCAATGCAGAGTTACTACAGCGTGCCCCCATTCAATGCAGAGTTACTACAGCGTGCCCCCATTCAATGCAGAGTTACTACAGCGTGCCCCCATTCAATGCAGAGTTACTACAGCGTGCCCCCATTCAATGCAGAGTTACTACAGCGTACCCCCATTCAATGCAGAGCTACTACAGCGTGACCCCATTCAATGCAGAGTTACCACAGCATGCCCCAATTCAATGCAGTGACCAGCATGCCCCCCATCAATGCAGTGACCAGCGTGCCATGCCCCCATCAATGTAGTGACCAGCGTGCCGTGCCCCCATCAATGCAGTGACCAGCTTGCCGTGCCCCCATCAATGCAGTGACCAGCTTGCCGTGCCCCCATCAATGCAGTGACCAGCTTGCCGTGCCCCCATCAATGCAGTGACCAGCTTGCCGTGCCCCCTTCAATGCAGTGACCAGCTTGCCGTGCCCCCATCAATGCAGTGATTAGCGTGCCGTGCTCCCATCAATGCAGTGACCAGCTTGCCGTGCCCCCATCAATGCAGTGACCAGCTTGCCGTGCCCCCATCAATGCACTGACCAGCTTGCCGTGCCTCCTTCAATGCAGTGACCAGCTTGCCATGCCCCCATCAATGCAGTGACCAGCGTTCCGTGCCCCCATCAATGCAGAGACCAGCGTGCGTGCATGACCACTTCAATGCAGTGTGGGACCCCCCCCCCCCGAGTCCAGTGCACTGACCTGAAGCCCTGGAGCAGCCGCGGCGGCGGCTTCTCTTCAGTTCCGGTGGCAGCTTCTCTTCAGTCTCGGCGGCGGCTTCTCCTCACTGTGTCCCCTGGCGGCGCGTCTCCTCCAGTCCTCGCGCTCCCGCCTCCTCCTCGGCCAATGGCATGGGGTTTGCCTTGCGGCCAATCAGGAATCGCGTATCGGAGGATCGGTGTGACAATAGCAAATTTTCATTTGCTATTGTCACACAATGGGTGGGCTCGGGGCGCACTGGTCTGCGCCCCGGCTCCACCCTTTGCATCACCCTATTAGAACCTCTGGCTCTAATCAGGTGATTTAAAAAAAAAACCCATTAAGCTCCATGTGTCCGGTGCCCTGCATGCAGATTAGGGGGCCGGACGCATGGATGGGGGGGCCGCGCTCCTGCGCCCTCAATACACTGGCCGCCACTGTATAACAGTGTAAATTTGCTTTCCCCTCAAAATAACTCAACACACAGCCATTAAGGTCTAAACCGCTGGCAACAAAAGTGAGTACACCCCTAAGTGACAATGTCCAAAGTGGGCCAAATCAGCAATTTCCCTCCCCAGTGTCATGTGACTCGTTAGTGTTACAAGGTCTCAGGTGTGAATGGGGAGCAGGTGTGTTAAATTTGGTGTTATCGCTCTCACTCTCTCATACTGGTCACTGGAAGTTCAACATGGCACCTCATGGCAAAGAACTCTCTGAGGATCTGAAAAAAAAAGAATTATTGCTCTACATAAAGATGGCCTAGGCTATAAGAAGATTGGCAAGAGACTGAAACTGAGCAGCAGAACGGAGGCCAAGAGCATACAGCAGTTTACTAGGACAGGTTCCACTCAGAACAGGCCTCACCATGTTTGAAGAAAGAAGTTGAGTGCACGTGCTCAGCGTCATATCCAGAAGTTGTCTTTGGGAAATAGACGTATGAGTGCTGCCAGCATTGCTGAAGAGGTTGAAGGGGTGGGGGGGTCGGCCTGTCAGTGCTCACACCATACGCCGCACACTGCATCAAATTGGTCTGCATGGCTGTCGTCCCAGAAGGAAGCCTCTTCTAAAGATGATGCACAAGAAAGCCCAAAAACAGTTTACTGAAGACAAGCAGACTAAGGACATGGATTACTGGAACCATCTCCTGTGCTCTGATGAGACCAAGATAAAAAAAGTTTAAAACTGTATAATATACCTTCCTATATACACTTTATTACCAAAAGTATTGGGACGCCTGCCTTGACACACACATGAACTTTAATGGCATCCCAGTCTTAGTCCGTAGGGTTCAATATTGAGTTGGCCCACCCTTTGCAGCTATAACCGCTTCAACTCTTCTGGGAAGGCTGTCCACAAGGTTTAGGAGTGTGTATGGGAAAGTTTCCCCATTCTACCAGAAGCGCAATTGTGAGGTCAGGCACTGGTGTTGGATGAGAAGGCCTGGCTCGCAGTCCAAAGGTGTTCTATCGGGCTGAGGTCATAAAGGTTCATATAGACATGGATGAGCGAGTTTTGGGTGGAGAAACTTGACTGGCCTGCACAGAGTCCCGACCTCAACTTGATAGAACACCTTTAGGATGAATTGGAGCAGAGGCTGTGAGCTAGGAGGCCTTCTTGTCCAACATCAGTATGCGCTTCTGGAAGAACTGGGAGACTAGTCAGGATGGAGGGAAAGATGAATGCAGCAATGCACAGAGACATCCTTGATGAAAACCTTCTCCAAAGCACTCTTGACCTCAGACTGGGGCGAAGGTTCATCTTCCAACAGGACAACGACCCTAAGCACACAGCCAAGATAACAAAGGAGTGACTATGGGACAACTCTGTGAATGTCCTTGAGTAGCCCAGCCAGAGCCCAGACTTGAACCCGATTGAACATCTCTGGAGAGATCTGAAAATGGCTGTCCACCGACGCTCCCCATCCAACCTGATGGAGCTTGAGAGGTCCTGCAAAGAAGAATGGGAGAAACTGCCCAAAAATAGGTATGGAAGTGTCATGTCTGAAGGAAACCAGGCACTGGTCATCACCTTGCCAATACCATCCCTACAGTGAAGCATGGTGGTGACAGCATCATGCTGTGGGGATGTTTTTCAGCGGCAGGAACTGGGAGACTAGTCAGGATGGTGGGAAAGATGAATGCAGCAATGTACAGAGACATCCTTGATGAAAACCTTCTCCAGAGCGCTCTGGACCTCAGACTGGGGCGAAGGTTCATCTTCCAACAGGACAATGACCCTAAACACACAGCCAAGATAACAAATGAGAGGCTGAGGGACAACTCTGTGAATGTCCACTTGAACCCGATCGAACATCTCTGGAGAGATCTGAAATTGGCTGTGCACCGACGCTCCCCATCCAACCTGATGGAGCTTGAGAGGTCCTGCAAAGAAGAATGGGAGAAACTACCCAAAAATAGGAGTGCCAATCTTGTAGCATCATACTCAAAAAGACTGGAGGCTGTAATTGGTGCCAAAGGTAGTTCACCAAAGTGTTGAGCAAAGGGTGTGAATACTTATGTACGTGGGGATTTTTTTTGTTTTTTATTTTTAATAATAATTTATTTTTAATAAATTTGCAATTATTTTGAAAAAATTTCTCTCACGTTGTCATTATGGGGGATTGTTTGTAAAATTTTGGGGAAAATAATTAATTTAATCCATTTTGGAATAAGGCTGTGACATAATAAAATGTGGAAGAAGTGAAGCGCTGTGAATACTTTCCGGAAGCGCTGTACAACTACTCAAACAGAAAATCGGTGCTGATTGCCGCCGTTACTAGTAAAAATAAATAAATAAATAAAAATGATAAATCTTTCCCATAGTTTGTAGACATTGTAACGTTTGCGCAAATCAATCAATACACACTTATTGGGATTTTGTTTAACAAAAATATGTAGCAGAATACAAATTGGCTTAAATTGATGAAGACATTTTATTTTTTTTATTGGATGCATTTTATAGCAGTGTAAAAAAAAAAATATATATATATATATATATTTTATTTTTTTTTTTTTATTATTTTTTTTTTTTTAACTTCAAAATTGTCAGGTTTTTTTTAGCGCAAAAAATAAAAAATTCTGTGGTGATCAAATCCCACCAAAATAAATCTCTATTTGCAGGGGGAAAAAAAAAATACATAATTATTATATTTATTTGGGTACAGAATTGCATAACCGTGCAATTGTCAGTTAACCACTGGCCGACAGCCCAGATTTCCTGCGGCAGGCTGGCCCGGCTGCGCGAAACGACGTATCCCTACATCGGTCGCGCGCATAGTGCTGGGGGGCCACTAGGTAGTGGGGATGCCGATCCACAGGACTGATGGCTGCGACTGCCGCCAGGCGACCGCTCCCCGCTGAGAGAGAAGGACGGTCGGATGTTGTAAACACAGCTGACCGTTCTTCTCTCTGAAATGATCACAGACCTTCTATATAGGATCACATGACTCAATGATCATTTCACAAGCCCCTCCCCCCACAGTTAGAAAGCACCCCTTAGGCTCACAATTACCCTTTGATCACCCCTACGTTAACCCCTTCCCTGCCAGTGTCATTATTACAGTAACGGTGCATATTTTTAGCACTGATTACTGTAGTAATGTCACTGGTCCCCCTAAAAGTGTCAAAAATGTCAGTTAGAGGTCCGATCTGTCCGTCGCAATGTCACAGTCCCGCTAAAAATCGCAGATCGCCGCCATTACTAGTAAAAATGTTTCCCCTAGTTTGTAGACGCGATAACTTTTGCACAAAACAATCAAAATACGCTTATTGTGATTTTGTTTTACCAAAAATATGTAGAAGAATACAAATTGGTCTAAAAGAATGAAAAAATTTTGATTCTAAAAAATTTTTTGGGGAATGTTATATAGCAGAATGTGAAAAATATTGTTTTTTTTTTTATTTTTTTCAGAATTGTCGCTATTTTTTAGTTCATAGTGCAAAAAATAAAAATCGCAGAGGTGATCAAATATCAATTTTTACTAGTAATGATGGAGATCAGCAACTTATACAGCAACCTATATTTTTAAATTTTTTAATATTTTGTATTTTCACATTTGATTTTTTATTTTTTTTTACCAAAAATATGTAGCAGAATACAAATTGGCCTAAAAGGATGAAAAAATATGATTTTTTTTAATTTTTTTTTTGGGGGGGGGGGGAATGTTGGAATGCAGAATGTGAAAAATGTATTTTTTTTTTTCAGAATTGTCGCTCGTTTTTTTTTATAGCGCACAAAATAAAAATCGCAGAGGTGATCAAATATCGATTTTTTACTAGTAATGGCGGCGATCAGCGACTTATATAGCAACTTAGATTTTGAAATGTATTAATATTTTGTATTTTCACATTTGATTTTTTTTTTCTTTTACCAAAAATATGTAGCAGAATACAAATTAGCCTAAAAGGATGAAAACATGTGATTTTAATTTTTTTTTTTTTTTGGGAATGTTGGAATGCAGAATGTGAAAAATGTTTTTTTTTTTTTCAGAATTGTCGCCGTTTTTTTGTTTATAGCGCACAAAATAAAAATCGCAGAGGTGATCAAATACCACCAATCAAACTTTTAACTTTTGATAACTTTTGTGCAAACCAATCAAAATACGCTTATTGTGATTTTTTACCAAAAATATGTAGCAGAAAACAAATTGGCCTAAAATGTTAAAAAAAAAAAAAATTTGATTTTACATTTTTTTTTTGGGAATGTTCTAAAAAAAATATTTTTTTTTTTCAGAATTGTCGCTCTTTTTTTGTTTATAGCGCAAAAAATAAAAAAAATAGCCCAAGTGATCAAATACCACCAAAAGAAAGCTCTATTTGTGGGGAAAAAGGGACATCAATTTTTTTTGGGCACATCGTCGCACGACTGCTCAATTTTTCCTTATAATAACGCATTGCCGAATCGCAAAAAATGGCCTGGTCATTAAGGGGGGAAATCTTCCGTTCCAGAAGTGGTTAAAGTAATGTGGTGCTGTATGACAAAAAATAGCCTGGTTATGAAGGGGGGTAAATCTTCTGGAGGTCAAGTGGTTAAATCTCTTCATTTAAAAAAAAAAAAAACACTTTAAACATTTTGTTTTCCTCCAGGTATAATGGGATACTTTGATGTATATTATTCAGCTGATACAAAGAAACAATCGCTGCGTAAACTGTCGGCGCTATATAAATCCTTTATAATAATAATCTCCTGTGAAGATCTCCCCGGCCAATTAACACGCGGGTCATTTAGAAATATATCGCTCAGTAATGATTAATTCAGGCAAACTGCAAATGATTTTTAACATTGACGGGATGATTCAGAGAGGCTTAAATGATAATTAACACCAGTAAGTGCCTAGGGAGCTTTATAACCCATAATGCTAATGAATCCGCTGGTTAGTGATATATGATTAGCGTGTTCCAGCATGGCAGATCTTGCTGTGAAAGTTACACTGCACTTGTGACTGGTGACATGTTGGTAATGAAACACACATACTGGAATTTCAACCCTTTGATCGCCCCCTGGTGTTCAACTCCTTCCCAGCCAGTATCAGATTCATTAGTACAGTGACAGTGCATATTTTTAGCACTGATTACTGAATTAGTGTCACTGGTCCCCCAGAAGTGTCAATTAGTGTCAGATTAACCGCCACAATATCGCAGTCCCACTATAAGTAGCTGATCGCCATTCTTACTAGTAAAAAAAATAAATAAAAATAGATAAAAACAAAACAAATAAAAATATTGTATAAAAATGTTGTGACAATAATATTAATGTACCGAGCAATAATCAATTCCACAGTAGCGCAACCACTGCTGCTATACAGCGGACAATCCTATATCTGCAAGTGATCAAACATGAAAATAATACAAAATATTTCAAAAATTTTAAAATATAAATTGCTATATATGTCGCTGATCGCCGTAATTACTAGTAAAAAAAAATAAATAAAAATAGATAAAAACAAAACAAATAAAAATATCATATAAAATTTTGTGACAATAATATTAGTGTACCGAGCAATAATCAATTCCACAGTAGCGCAACCACTGCTACTATACAGCGGACAATCCTATATCTGCAAGTGATCAAACATGAAAATAATACAAATATTTCAAAATTTCAAAATCGTACAAATAAGTCCAAACAACTGTCGAAATAACGGTGTATGCATCAAAGAAAAAAAAAAACCTTCAAGGAGATTAAATTCAGGAAAGTCAGTAATTAGGGCCGGTTCACACTGGTGCGATGGAAGACGTCACGTGATTCGCACCGCACTGCTATGAAAATCACATGCAATGTCTTTGCGATGCGAATCCAACCATACAGATAGTCTGGCTAAATTTGCATTGCATTCAGACAAAAGTCCCACAGGACCCTTTTTTTGGTCCTCCCCTAGAATCGGATCCGATTCATGTCGGAATTGACAATTTGCACTACAATATGCGAACTGCCCAGGGGGTGTCATTAACCAGTTCCAGGCTGCCCACTGCACATTCAGTATATACACTGCTCAAAAAAAATGAAAGGAACGCTTTGAAAACACATCAGATCTCAATGGGGAAAAATATCATGCTGGATATATATACTGATTTGGACTGGATAATGTGTTAGGATCTATACTGGTATGGACTGGGTAATGTGTTAGGATCTATACTGATTTGGACTGGATAATGTGTTAGGATCTATACTGGTATGGACTGGGTAATGTGTTAGGATCTATACTGGTATGGACTGGGTAATGTGTTAGGATCTATACTGGTATGGACTGGGTAATGTGTTAGGATATATACTGGTATGACTGGGTATTGTGTTAGGATCTATACTGGTATGACTGGGTATCGTGTTAGGATCTATACTGGTATGGACTGGGTAATGTGTTAGGATCTATACTGGTATGGACTGGGTAATGTGTTAGGATATATACTGGTATGGACTGGGTAATGTGTTAGGATCTATACTGGTATGGACTGGGTAATGTGTTAGGATCTATACTGGTATGGACTGGGTAATGTGTTAGGATATATACTGGTATGGACTGGGTAATGTGTTAGGATCTATACTGGTATGGACTGGGTAATGTGTTAGGATCTATACTGGTATGGACTGGGTATCGTGTTAGGATCTATACTGGTATGACTGGGTATTGTGTTAGGATCTATACTGGTATGACTGGGTATCGTGTTAGGATCTATACTGGTATGGACTGGGTAATGTGTTAGGATATATACTGGTATGGACTGGGTATCGTGTTAGGATCTATACTGGTATGACTGGGTATTGTGTTAGGATCTATACTGGTATGACTGGGTATCGTGTTAGGATCTATACTGGTATGGACTGGGTAATGTGTTAGGATCTATACTGGTATGGACTGGGTAATGTGTTAGGATCTATACTGGTATGGACTGGGTAATGTGTTAGGATATATACTGGTATGGACTGGGTATCGTGTTAGGATCTATACTGGTATGACTGGGTATTGTGTTAGGATCTATACTGGTATGACTGGGTATCGTGTTAGGATCTATACTGGTATGACTGGGTATCGTGTTAGGATCTATACTGGTAAGGACTGGGTAATGTGTTAGGATCTATACTGGTAAGGACTGGGTAATGTGTTAGGATCTATACTGGTATGGACTGGGTAATGTACTAGGATCTAAACTGTATGGACTGGGTAATGTGTTAGGATCTATACTGGTATGGACTGGGTAATGTGTTAGGATCTATACTGGTATGGACTGGGTAATGTGTTAGGATCTATACTGGTATGGACTGAGTAATGTGTTAGGATCTATACTGGTATGGACTGAGTAATGTGTTAGGATCTATACTGGTATGGACTGGGTATCGTGTTAGGATCTATACTGGTATGGACCGGGTAATGTGTTAGGATCTATACTGGTATGGACTGGGTAATGTGTTAGGAAGGAAAGGATGCCACATCATTTGATGGAAATGAAAATTCTCACCCTACGGAGGGATAAATTCAAAGACACCCCGAAAATCAAAGTGAAAAAATGATGCAGCAGGAGAGTCCATTTTGCTGAAATTTCATTGCAGGACCTCAGAATTGTCCTCAGTAGTGTGTATGACCCCCCATGTGCTTCTATGCATGCCTGACAACGTCGGGGCATGGTCCTAATGAGACGACGGGTGGTGTCCTGGGGTATTTCCTCCCAGATCTGGACCAGGGCATCACTGAGCTCCTAAACAGACTGAGGTGCAACCTGGTGGCGTCGGATGGACGGAAACCTAATGTCCCAGAGATGTTCTATTGGATTTAGGTCAGGTGAGTGTGGGGGCCATTCAATGGTATCAATTCCTTCATCCTCCAGGAACTGGTTGCATACTCTCACCACATGAGGCCGGGCATTGTCGTGCCCCAGGAGGTACCCAGGACCCACTGCAGCAGCGCAGGGTCTGACATTGGGTCCAAGGATTTCATCCCGATACCTAATGGCGGTGAGGGTGCCATTGTCTGGCCTGTAGAGGAAGAGGAAAGCAGAGGGACTGGCAGGAACAGCAGGGATTTCACACAAAGGAAACAATACAAAGAGAAGAGGAGACTTCCTCATACCAGTACACGGCACAGCAGCCACAGATCAGGAATTCCAAGTGTTGGGTTTAGATACTCTATGTTTTACTAGTAATATAACTGGCCTCAGGGCTGAGACAAGGGGAGGGCAGGAGGGACGGCTGCCCTGGGCACTGTGGTATCATATGAGGTGGGGGGGGGGTGCACCTTGAGGAGATTGGCTTTGTGTTGGAAGGGGGAACTTGGGTGTGGCAGGGGGTAGGAATTGTTCTAGCAGGGGACATTTGAGGGGGACGGGTGCTAGGAGTGGTGATTTAGGGGGGTAAGGATCTGTGCTAGGAAGAATGTTTGGGGGGAATTTGTGCTGGGGGGAATTTTTTTTATGGGGGGGGGGTTTCATGCTAGGAGTGGGGCTTAGGGGATTTTGTGCGAGAAGAGGTGCTATGGTAGAGGTGAGAGGATAGAATTGTGATAGAAGGGGACATTTTTTGGGGATGGATTTGTGCTAGCAGGGATGATTGGGGGAATTTGTGCTGGGGGGGGGGGGTTGGGGGAGATTTGTGCTAGGGGGGGATTTGTACTGGGGGGGGGGAGGATTTTTTTTGGGCGGGGATTTGTTTCAGAAGAGGGGATTTGATAGAATGGGGAGGGTGGAAGTGTGCTAAATTGGGACATTTTTGGGAGAAAGGATTTGGGCTAGGAGGGTTGATTGGGGAGAATTTGTGCAGGGGGGGGGGAATTTTTTTTGTTGGGGGGGGCTGTTAGGTGGGGGGATTGGGGGGAATTTGTGCTTGGGGAAAATTTTTTTGGGGGGTGGGGGATTTGTGGTAGGAGGAGAGATATAGTAGAGGGTGGAGTTGTGCTAGAAGAAGAAATTGTTTGGGGGGGGGGGATTTGTGTCAGGATTGGGCTCATTTATTATTTTTTTTGGAGGGGAGGGGGTTGTGCTAAGAGGGGGGATTGGGGTAAAATTTGTGCTGGGAGAAGGGGATTTGGAGTGGGGGGAGAAGATGTGTACTTGAAGGGGAAATTTTAGGTGTACAGAATTTGTGCTAGGAGGAGTGTTTTTTTGAGGAGGGGTTGTGCTAGGAGGGGAGATTGGGGGGAAGGGGGATTTGTGCTGGGAGAAGGGAAAATTGGAGTGGGGGGGGGGGGGGGGAGAAGATGTGTACTTGAAGTGTAAATTTTAGGTGTACAGAATTTGCGCCAGGAGGAGTGTTTTTTTTGAGGGGGGGGGGGGGTTGTGCTAGGAGGGGAGATTTGGGTTGAGGATTTGTCCTGGGAGAAGGGGATTTGGAGTGGGGGAATGTGTACTTGAAGGGTACATTTTAGGTGTACAGAATTTTGTGCTAGGAGGAGTGTTTTTTTGAGGGGGGGTGTGCTAGGAGGGGATATTGGGGGGGGGGGGATTTGTGCTGGGAGAAGGGGATTTGGAGTGGGGGGATGTGTACTTGAGGGGTGAATGTTAGGTGTACAGAATTTGTGCTAGAAGTAGAGACTGTGGGGGTTGTTTGCTAAAAGAGATGATATGGTAGAGGGGGGGGGGGGATGGAATTGTGCTAGAAGGGGGAATATTTGGGGAGGAAGGATTTGTGCTATGAGGGATGATTTGGGGGAATTTGTGCTGGGGAGATATTTCTTTTTTCTGGGGGGGGGGGATTTGTGCTTGGAGGGGAGATTGGGGGGGGGGTTGTTGCTGTGAGAGATATATTTGGAATGGGGGAGAGAGTGTGTGATTGGAGGGGACATTTTTGGTGTAAAAGATTTGTGCTGGGGGGGGGGGTTTGGGGTGGGGCATGTGGGCTGGGGTGATTCGGACTGGGGTGGGGATTTCAGAAGGGCGGGGGGGGGTTTGTACTGGGAGGGGGGATTTCAGCAGGGGTTGGATTTGAACTGGGAGGGGGGATTTCAGCAGGGGGGTGGATGTGTACTGGGAGGAGGGGGAATTTATGTTTAGGGGGTAAGCATGAAGATTAGTGCTTGATTTTTTTAGGGGGGGGGGGGATTTTGCTTACACATATTCCTCATACATTTTGGGGGGGGGGGTTTGCATTTTGCTTACACATATTGCTCATACATCTTAGGGGGGAGGGGGGATTTTGCTTACACATATTGCCCATACAGTACATCTGGGGGGGGGGGGGGGCAGTGTGGCATGTTCGCCCTGAGCTCTAGATGACCTTGTCCCGGCACTGACTGGCCTGCAATCTATTTCTGCGTCTTCCAATCAATAATAACTAAAGATGTGGGTTTGATTGTAATTATCTGTATATTATAATAATTAAAGAGGCTAAATATCAAAGGCATCCAACATAAATGGCATAAATTAAAACCAGCAAAATTAGCGCGGATTCCAAGCTTGGCCCCAATCACAAAATTCCAAATTACCGTCTATTATATATTTTCTGTTTGTTTCCTTAATTAATTTAAATGTCAGGAGCTGATTTACATGACTTTGTTAAATTGGATCCAATACGTGTAAAATATCAAATGGCTTTCTAATTAGTTGTTTAAATCAAGAATACCATAAACAACAGAAAATCGTTAAAGAAACAAAGTTACCGTTACATACAGTATCTCACAAAAGTAAGTACACCCCCTCACATTTTTTTGTAATTATTTTATTCTATCTTTTCATGTGACAACACTGAAGAAATGACACTTTGCTACAATGTAAAGTAGTGAGTGTACAGCTTGTATAACAGTGTAAATTTGCTGTCCCCTCAAAATAACTCAACACACAGCCATTAACCACTTGCCGATCGCCGCACGACTATTTACTGCGGCGGTCAGCCCCTCACAGGCAGAGCGACGTAGTACTACGTCGCTAGCCTGTGAGGGTCTAGGGAGCGAGCGCACGCCCCCGGAGGCGCGCTCCCGCGTGGTCACGGACCCCCCCGCGCGTGTGACCGGCGGACCCGACGGTGCAGAGGGAGAAAGGCAGGCGGCTAATGTAAACAAAGCCGCCTGTCATTCTCCCCTGTGTATGAATGGTGATCATACGGTTCTACTATGTAGGACCGTTGATCACTGTTCCTACACCTCAAGCCACAGCCAATCACAGTTAGAATCACGCCCCTAGGGACACACATAGCCCCTCCCTCTCAAAAAAAACTTAACCCCTTCACTGCCAGTGTAATTTTACAGTAACAGTGCATATGTATAGCACTTATTACTGCAGTAATGTCACTGGTAACCCCAAAAGTGTCAAAAATGTCAGTCAAGGGTCCTATCTGTCCGCCGCAATGTCGCAGTCCCGCAAAAAAAAAATCGCAGATTGCCGCCATTACACGCAAAAAAAAACACCAAAAATGACAAAAATCTTTCCCTTTGTTAGTAAACGCGATAACTTTTGCGCAAACCAATCAAAATACACTTTTTGCGTTTTTTTTTTTACCAAACATATGTAGCATAAAACAAATTGGCCGAAAATGTTAAAAAATTAAATTTTTACATTTTTTTTTTGGGGAATTACATAAAATAAATGTGAAAAATATTGTTATTTTTGCAAAATTGACGCTATTTTTTTGTTTATAGCGCATGATCAAAAAATCGCACAGGTGATCAAATACCACCAAAAGAAAGCTCTGTTTGTGGGAAAAAAAGGATGTCAAATTCGTTTAGGTACAGCGTCGCACGACTGCGCAATTGTCCGTTAAAGTCACGCAGTGCCGAATCGCAAAATAGGCCCTGGTCAGGAAGGGGGTAAAATCTTCCAGGGCTTAAGTGGTTAATGTCTAAACCGCTGGCAACAAAAGTGAGTACACCCCTAAGTGACAATGTCCAAATTGGGCCCAATTAGCCATTTTCCCTCCCCCGGTGTCATGTGACTCGTTAGTGTTTCAAGGTCTCAGGTGTGAATGGGGAGCAGGTGTGGTAAATTTGGTGTTATCGCTCTCACTCTCTCATACTGGTCACTGAAAGAACTCTCTGAGGATCTTAAAAAACAAAAAACAAATTGTTGCTCTACATAAAGAGGGCCTAGGCTATAAGAAGATTGCCAAGACCCTAAAACTGAGCTGCAGCACGGTGGCCAAGACCATACAGCAGTTTAACAGGACAGGTTCCACTCAGAACAGGCCTCGCCATGGTCGACCAAAGAAGATGAGTGCACGTGCTCAGCGTCATATCCAGAGGTTGTCTTTGGGAAATAGACGTATGAGTGCTGCCAGTATTACTGCAGAGGTTGAAGGTGTGGGGGGGGTCAGCCTGTCAGTGCTCAGACCATACGCCGCACACTGCATCAAATTGGTCCGCATGGCTGTCGTCCCAAAAGGAAGCCTCTTCTAAAGATGATGCACTAGAAAGCCTGCAAACAGTTTGCTGAAGACAAGCAGACTAAGGACATGGATTACTGGAACCATCTCCTGTGGTTAATAAGTTAATAAATAAGATAAACTTATTTGGTTCAGATGGTATCAAGCGTGTGTGGCGTCAACCAGGTGAGGAACAAAGGTACAAAGACAAGTGTGTCTTCCTACAGTCAGGCATGGTGGTGGGGGTGTCATGGTCTGGGGCTGCATGAGTGCTGCCGACACTGGGGGGCTACAGATCATTGAGGGAACCATGAATGCCAACATGTACTGTGACATACTGAAGCAGAGCATGATCCCCTCCCTTCAGAGACTGGGCCCCAGGGCAATATTCCAACATAACGACCCCAAACACCTCCAAGATGACCACTGCCTTGCTAAAGAAGCTGAGGGTAAAGGTGATGGACTGACCAATCATGTCTCCAGACCTAAACCCTATTGAGCATCTGTGGGGCATCCTCAAACAGAAGGTGGAGGAGTGCAAGATCTCTAACATCCACCAGCTCTGTGATGTCATCATGGAGGAGGGGAAGAGGACTCCAGTGGCAACCTGTGAAGCTCTGGTGAACTCCATGCCCAAGAGGGTTAAGGCAGTGCTGGAAAATAAAGGTGGCCACACAAAATCTTGACACTTTGGGCCCAATTTAGACATTATTTATTTAATTATTTGCTATTGCTATTTATTATTCGTACAGTCACTAATATAACCGTTAGGGTATATATTTGATATCATTAACCATTATTCAGCAAGCGCTGTAGTTAGCTTTTTGTCCCAAGAGCTAATCCCTTTTACAACTACTTTAAGCCTAATGTGACTTGTCTTGTATGTTTGTGTCTACCTTATATGCTTTAATCTACACAATTTCCTCAACACAAAGTATACTACAAAACTAACGGATGGGCCGAACACCCTCCCTGTTCGGTGCATAGTAGAACTCCCAAACAGGGGAAATGTTCTAACCGGAACCGCGAACCCCATTGAAGTCTATGGGAGCCGAACAGGAAAAATCAAAAGTGCATTTCTAAGGAAAAAAATGACTCGCGGTTGCAACTGCCAGCACCCGGCTATGAAAAAATAAAGAAAAAAATGGCGTAAGGTCCCCCCCCCCCAAGTCCATACCAGGCCCTTCGAGTCTGGTATGGATTTTAAGAGGAACCCCACGCTAAAATAAAAAAAAAAATTGCGTGGATACGTTTCTGGGCAGGTCAGGAAAAGGGGGGGGGGACGAGGACGCGCCCCCCCCTCCTGAACCATACCAGGCCACATGATCTCAACATGGGTGGGTGGATGCTTCAGGATGGGGGGGGGGGCTCTGTGCCCCACCCTAAAGCACCTTGTTCCCATGTTGATTACCCATTCCCCATATAAGTGTCAAAAAGTAAGAACCACAGGAAACTGTTTTTGATAAATCCTTTATTTAAAAATAAAAAACAGTGTCCTGCAATGTAAATCCATCGGCAAATCGGGACGCCTGCCAGACCCAAAAAATAGAAAAACATTGAAAACGCCGCCGTCTCCTGGAAGGCCTCCCGCCGACTGTTCTCTCTTCGCTTTGACAGCTCTTATATAGGCAAGGGGCGGGGCCACCTAGCTACGTCACCCAGGAGCAGCGCCCCTTCTGGAGTCACGTTTTTTTATTAAAGGATTTGTCAAAAACTGTTTCCTGTGGTTCTTACTTTTTTGGTGAATGGGTAGAGGTTCACATGGGGGGGGATGGGATCTGGGGGCCCCCAGATTCTGATACCCCACACAAGCAGACCCCAACAACCACAGCCCAGGGTTGTTGGGAAGAAGTCCTTGTCCCCATCAACATGAGGACAAAGTGCTTTGGGGTGGGGGGTGCAGAGCAAAGCACCCCCCCCCATGTTGAGGGCATGTGGCCTGGTATGGTTCAGGAGAGGCACTACCTGCCATGCTGCATGCCCGAATAAGGGTCTGGTATGAATTTTTGGGGGAACCTGACGCCATTTTCTTTTGGCGTGGGGTTCCCCTTAAAATGCATACCAGACCCAAAGGGCCTGGTATGGACCGGGGGGGGGGGGCGGGGGGGACCCTATGCCATTTTTTCTTATTTTTTTTTTTTTAACTGCACTTTTTTTATTTTTTTTATTCAGCTGTCAACGAGGAAACCCATTGACAGTTGATGACTCATGGGTTGTTAAGGACACGGCAGCCGGCTTCCCCGCCCCTTTCCTTAACAACCAGCTTACACTGTGCCCTGATTGGGCAAAGCTTTGCCCAATCAGGGCACAGAATGCACTGTTCAGTGCTCAGTGGATTACAGGATGTTCGTTGGGGCGAACACCCTGCAAATTTGAGTGTTGGGGCGAATGCCTGAACAGGCAAATGTTTGGCCCAAACCAGTGGCAGCTGGTGCTCCATGGGCTGGGGGGGGGGGGCGGCAGATGGACCGCACCATACCCCCCCACCGGTGGCCGGCTCACTCACCCTGGGCAGACAACATCAGCTTCCCCCTCAGTCTCCTCCGTGGACTTCCCCTGCGTCTCCTCCCTCCTCCTCCTTGGCCAATAGCATGGCTTTTCCTTTCGGGCCAATCGGGAAACGGGTCTCAGGACCTGCTTCCTGATTGGCCAGGAGGATAATCAGTGTGGCAATAGCAAAAATTAATTAGCTATTGTCACACAACTGGGTGGGCTCAGGGTGCAGTGCTCTGTGCCCCAAGCCCACCCTTTTTTGAAGCCTATTAGAGCCTCTGGAATCCATGGAACCCATTGGAATCCATGCGTCCGACGCCCTGCATGTAGATTAGGGGGCTGGACACATGGAAAGGGGGGCGGTGCCCCTGCGCCCCCAATGGACAGGCCGCCCAAACTCATACTCGGGCTGAATCGTTCATTCACCCCTACCCAAAACCACTGTCAGTAAACATGATCCATATTCCACTTTACTTACAGAGAACATATTTAAATGCGATATAAGTCTGAGCTCAATCAAACCTCAGCTAGGCTGATATGATTTTTTTTTCCCCCAAAAACCACAGGACATCAGAATGCAAACGTGGCAAAAAGCTATGAATTAAAAATAACAATTAAGGCTCCATGTACACGGCACGTTGTTAAAAGTCCCTTTGGATGCTGGAATTTTTAGGAAGTTTGAAACGTCCGTTAGGTCGCGTTTGTACCCGCGTTTAGCGGGCGTTTGCGTTTAGAACCGTTCCTGGAGGTCAAAAAAATGATTCCCCTTTAAAATGGAAAAACGCGAACGCTAAACGCGGGTCATCGCGTTCGGCCACGTTCGGTCGCGTTCGGTCGCGTTCGGTCGCGTCTTTGCGTTGGAAACGCCGGGAAACACACGTTCGAACGCAATTAATTGCGTTCCTAAAAAACGTCCCGGTACTCAACTGCCTGCAAATGACTGTAAACGACCCTGTGTACATGGACAGATAAGATAAAATGTAGATGGGTTCAGGGGCTTCTGAAAAAAACGCCCAACTGCTCCTAAACGGCCGTTTACAACGTCCCGTGTACATGGAGCATAAGTATAATATACAATATATATATGTGATATCATTGCTGCTGCAGTACAGGTCAGCACAGCATGCACTATGATTGCCAATGACCAAAAGACCATTTCAACAGGGAGGTAGATAAGGGGGGGTCCAAACCCCCCTCCAACCCGAATCTCCATGGTGCAGCAGTGCTGAAAGCCGCACCAGACACCTGAAGCAGGATCCGCTGCTGGAACCTGTCTGCTCAGATTGGGACTTGGGAGAGGCTGATTTGTTCCAAATCATAGGTGGCCACCTCTGTAACCAAGCCCCAGTAGATGGGGCGAAACATGTCAGGGAGCGGGGCCATAAACAGCCAAATCCACATCTAAAGCATTGGGTCGGTTTTGAGCGGTGTCTTACATCACATTTGAGGGTTTCATGTAATCTTCAGGCCTAAAATGATCTTTTAAATGCAAAAAGGTTCTGTCAGCAAAAGGATTAATGCTAGAGAATTGGATTAATGGGTAACGGCAGGTGGAGGGGAGCAGAGAAATAGGGGAAATAGTATCTTGGCTGCTAGTTGTGGACACGGGGCCAGGACAAGGGAGGGGGATTTTTTTTTTGGGGAGGTGGGGGGTAGATTTGTGCTGGAGGAATATGGGGAATGAGAGAATTTAACAACTTCTGGACCCAAAGGTTTTACCCCCTTAACCACTTAAACCCCAGAAGATTTTACCCCCTTCCTGACCAGGGGGTTTTTTGCGATTTTTTACTGCGTGACTTTAACGGACAATTGCGCGGTCGTGCGACGCTGTACCTAAACGAATTTCATGTCCTTTTTTTCCCACAAACAGAGCTTTCTTTTGGTGGTATTTGATCACCTGTGCGATTTTTTGATCATGCGCTATAAACAAAAAAGAGCATAATTTTTGCAAAACTAACAATATTTTTCACTTTTTTTTATATGAAATTCCCCCCCCAAAAAAATGTAAAAATCAAAATTTTTTAACATTTTCGGCCAAATTGTTTTATGCTACATATGTTTGGTAAAAAAAATTGCAAAAAGCTTATTTTGATTGGTTTGCGCAAAAGTTATCGCGTTTACTAACAAAGGGAAAGATTTTTGTCATTTTCGGTGGGTTTTTTTAACGAGTAATGGCGCCGATCTGCGATTTTTTTTGCGGTACTGCGACATTGCAGCGGACAGATCGGACCCTTGACTGACATTTTTGACACTTTTGGGGTTACCAGTGACATTACTACAGTAATCAGTGCTATATATATGCACTGTTACTGCAAAAATGACACTGGCAGGGAAGGGGTTAACTGTATTGGACAGGGAGGGGTTAAGTGTGTCCTAGGGGCGTGATTCTAACTGTAGTGGGACAATGCTATTGGTGTAAAAACAAAGATCAACGGTTCTACATAGTAGAACCGTCTGATCTTCATTTTTACACAGGGGAGAATGACAGGCGGCTTGTTTACATAAGCCGCTCTGCCTTTCTCCCGCTGTACCGACGATCGTAGTGTGACCGGCGGACATCGGGTCCACCGGTCATACGCCGCACTCCTCCCTGAACGAGCCGAGGCGGGCGCGCGCCTCAGCGGGCGCGCGCTCGCCCGCTATTGGCTCTAATAGCAGTGACAGGCGAGTGACGTAGACCTACGTCACTCTGCCTGGCCGGGGCTGACTGCCGCAGTAAATATACTGTGCGCAGTCGGCAACCGGTTAATGACCAGGCCATTTTTTGCGATTCAGCACTGCGTTATTTTAACTGACAATTGCGCAGTCGTGTGACGCTGTACCCAAATAAAATTGATTTACTTTTTTTCCCACAAATAGAGCTTTCTTTTGGTGGTATTTTATCACCTCTGCGATTTTTTTTTTTTTTGCGCTATAAACAAAAAAAGAGCGACAATTCTGAAAAGATAAAACAATATTTTTCACATTCTGCTATATAACATTCCCAATAAAAAAAAAAAATTAAAAATCAAAATTTTTAATCATTTTAGGCCAATTTGTATTCTGCTACATATTTTTGCTAAAAAAAAAAATCCCAATAAGTGTATATTGATTGGTTTGCGCAAAAGTTATCCCGTCTACAAACTAGGGGAAAGATTTATGTAATTTTTATTTATTTATTTTTACTAGTTATGGCGGCGATCTGCGATTTTTAGCAGGATTCTGCCATTGCAGCAGACAAATCGGACCCCTAACTGACATTTTTGACACTTTTGGGGGGACCAGTGACATTACTACAGTAATCAGGGCTAAAAATATGCACTGTCACTGTACTAATGACACTGGCAGGGAAGAGGTTAACCCAGGGGCGATCAAAGGGTTAAGTGTTTCCCTAGGGGGTGCTTTCTAACTGTGGGGGGGGGGGCTTGCTGCATGAACACAGAGATCTGTGTTCCTAAATAAGAGGATTCCTGTTTTCCTGTTTACAACGGCAGACCGCCGTTCTGTCTCCATAGGGATCGATTGCGGGTGCCTGGCGGCAAACGCGACTGCTGTACCCCGCAGATCAGCTTCCCCTGTGGCAAATGGGTGAGCGCCCCCACTCATGGTCCCGCAAAGCGACGTACAGTTAAGTCGTTTTGCGGGACAGAGCTGACCTGCCGCAGTATATGTACTGCTGGCGGTCGGCAAGTGGTTAAATCAAGAATACCATGAACAACAGTAAATCCTTAAAATAAAACACAATGTTATCGTGACAGTTACATAGTTACATAGTAGTCTGGTTGAAAAAAGGTACAAGTCCATCCAAAATGCTGTAAATGAAGAATGCTGCCAGAAATAGAAAAGGTTATGTGTGACCTAGGGGGTGCTTTCTAACTGTGTGGGGGATGGGCTTGCTGCATGAACACAGAGACCTGTGATCCTAAATAGGAGGATCCCTGTGTTCATTACCGACAGAACGGCGGTCTGCCGTGTTAACAATGGCAGACCGCCGTTCTGTCTCCACGGGGAGCGATTGCGGGTGCCCAGTGGCAATCGCAACCGCCGGACCCACTAATTGGCTCCCCCTGTGGCCATTGTAAACACGGCAGACCGCCTTTCTGTCTCCACGGGGAACGATTGCGGGTGCCCAGTAGCAATCGCGACCACCGGACCCGCTGGTTGGCTTCGCCTGTGGCCATTGTAAACACGGCAGACCGCTGTTCTGTCTCCACAGGGAGTAATTTCGGGTGCCCGGTGGCAATCGCGACTGCCGGACTCGCTGATTGGCTTCCCCTGTGGCCAATCGGTGCATGCAAGTCCCTGCTAGTGGCCCCACGAAGCGACGTACAGGTACGTCCTTTCGCGAGACACAGCTGAGGTGGCTGCTCGGCAAGTGGGTAAACTGGGGGGTTGGGGGGGGGGAGATTTGTGCCTGGAAGGGGACTTCAGTGGGAGGCAGATTTGTATTTGGAGGAGGGAGAATTTATGCTTAGGGCAGAAGCATGCAGATTAGTACCTATTTTTTTTTGGGGGGGGGGGGGGTGTATTTTTGCTGACACATGATGCTCATACATCTTGAAAGGGGGGGGTGCAATTTCTTATGTTCGTCCTGGGCTCTAGATTACCTTGTCTCGGCACTGTGTAGACATTTTGTTTCTGCCTCCCTTGACAAAATTGCCCCCTATGGGGGTTCTCATTTCTTGAGTTCGGGATGGTATTCCTATCATTGAACTTCCTGGGCAGTTGCTACAATTGTCTTCCTATTTTCAATGAAGAGGATGTAAAGTAGAAACACTTTTTGTCTCCGGGTGCAGATAAAAGATTCATCATACCGGAGTCGCTCTCCATCCTTGTCATTTTATTTTCCTCGGAGTTTCGCTGTGTTCCATGACCGGAGCACACTATGTATTCCCGTACCACTCTGTACCATTTATAGAACTCTAACAGATCAAACGAAATAACTCGTCACTCACTTGTCTTGAGGATTCTTCAAATTTTTAGAAATTTGCGTCACTATCACATCTACCCCGAGCCTAAGTGCTCTGCATTTCCTCCTGACCAGAACATGAACCCGTTCTAAATTGCCCGCGTACTTTTATACATCAGACCATGTAATTGCAGTTGTTTGAATTGTCTTTTACTTTATTTATTTATAGAATAGAAAAAGGTAAATGACTAACAAACTGAAATTGCTCTGAGATTCAGAGGCTTAACTAGAACCTTCAGGGCCCGGTGCAACAAACCATGAAGTGCCCCCCGGACCCCTGGCTGGGGCCCTTCCCATCAAGCCTGGGGCTCTTCCCACTGATCCTGGGGCCCTTTACTCTCGTAGCGGGACCCTTTCACAATATCTGCAGTGGGCCCCCTTCCTGACATCTTGGGGCCTCCCCATGGTGGTGGAATGCCAGGGCCCGGTCGCAAAGTGTAACCTTTGCGATCCTGGAAGTTCACCCACTGGTGTCAGTAGTTTTTATTTTTTGGTGTTTTAATTGTATTATTTTTTATCATTTTATTTTATTTTTTTACAATGTCACTGACTATGACTCTGTCCATTCAGAAAAGGAAGGAGCTGGTAAATTACATATTTACCGACCCCTTCCTGGTTCTCTATGGTGACACATCCCCTGCAGCAGCCAGCAGGAGAGGGGAGGGAGCACAGTGGGGAGGGGAGGGGGGGCAGCACAGTAGGGGGGGGGGACCAGAGGAGCACACAGGGGCCCAGAGACAGCAAAACACAAGTGAACTGGATAGGAGAAGTGGCGGGGGCAGCATACAGAGGAACCAATCTCCACCATTTTCCTCCTGCAGCTACAGGAGGAAGAAGGAGGACAGTGATTTCTCTACATGCTGACCCCCCCGCCGCCCCTTCTATACAGGTGTACAGGGGAGCCGCACAGCCCCCCCTGGAGCATGGGGCCCGGTTGCAATTGCAACTCCTGCAACCCCTGTAGTTACGCCCTGTTGAGTTCACTCAACAGACTGAAATGGCCAAACCGTGTTTTTAAATTTTGATTTGGATCAAATTTGTCTTTGCAGGTGACACTAATGCTATGCATTGGGCAACTATTTGGCAAATGAGGTTTAATGTTAATAAATGTAAAGTTATGCACTTGGGGGCTAAGAATATGCATGCATCATACATACTAGGGGGAGTACAACTGGGGGAATCAGTGGTGGAGAAGGATCTGGGGGTTTGGTAGATCATAAGCTTAACCACTTCCCACCCAAGGACATGCCTGTACGTCTTTGGGTTTCAGTGGTTATACCAGGATGGTGGGTGCACCTACAGGCATCATTCCGGTACTGTTATTTTCAGGCGGCGGTTCTCTACAAAGCAGAAGTTATCTGAGTGGCTAATTACCCCCCCCACCTCCCGCCTCCTCTCCCGGGCTCTCTGGTCCCATCGTGGAGGGCGGGAGAGATGTGGCCGGTGGCAATGACTGCCTGGGACAGAGAGAGAGGAGCTGACGGGGTTTCCCTCTCTCTCTAACCATGGAAACCGGGAGTGACAAGTATTTGTCAGTTCCGGTACGGCCCCTTTGTTTACCTGGCCACCAGTGGCCAGAGAAGCAGCCTGCATGAGAGGCCAGAGGAGAGATTTGGGGTCTAATAGATCCCAAATCTCTCCATAAAGAGGACCTTATCACCCATAAGGTTAACATAAAGTTTGACAGGTTGTAGCAGTTCATCTCTGTTCACACTAAACCAGACCAGTCGTGTGTACATTTCCTCTTCATCTCATTATAGCTTTTCACATGAGCATTGCAACAGGTTAACAAACAGGACAGTGTTCCTCTTTGAAATATTAGTCTGGACTTGGGCTATGCTGTGGTGCTCCTACCTTTAGCTGGCAATAGTTCCAAACTATTGGTAATATGGCTCCAGGGCCATGCAGAGACCTTTGGAGGGGCAGATGCTCAAAGTATCAAAGGGGCACATGGAACGGGGGTTTAAATAGGGCTGTGCTCAAAATCTTAATACAGCAATGTATTGTGACGCATTCCTTCCTAATACGCTTACCAATACAGATGATTCTCATATCCCCCCTTATGTATTTATACATGGAGATCATATCCCCCCTTATGTATTTATACATGGAGATCATATCCCCCCTTATGTATTTATACATGGTGATCATATCCCCCCTTATGTATTTATACATGGAGATCATATCCCCCCTTATGTATTTATACATGGAGATCATATCCCCCCTTATGTATTTATACATGGAGATCATATCCCCCCTTATGTATTTATACATGGAGATCATTTCCCCTCTTAATCTCCTCTTCTCAAGAGAGAATAAATTCAGTTCCTCTAATCTCTCCTCATAGCTGAGCTCCTCCATGCCTCTTATCAGTTTGGTTGCCCTTCTCTGCACTTTCTCCAGTTCCCCGATATCCTCTTTGGGAACTGGAGCCCAAAACTGAACTGCATATTCCAGATGAGGCCTTACACGTTCATGAATCAAAAGATATTCCTTATTTTCCATCTGATGGTAGATATGCACCGTGCCTTCTCCTTCATGGGGGGAGGAAGATGAGATAATGGATGTTCATGGCTTTGGTAAATAGGTTTCCTCGGGGATACGGATTCTTTTTCAATTACCGCAAACAGTATGAAAGCGATTCCACCTGTGCATAGTGCTGATACAATAAAGATTTCTGTTCCCTGCTCCCTCCGAGTCTGACAAAGTGACTTATGGATTCAAGAAATGCTTCAAGACATGGCAGATGCTCCTCCATATTGTATCGAATGTCATAACAGAAGTATGTCTGGGGCTTTTGTTTCAAGTCGCCTGAACCATTCTGAATTATTCTTATCAATATTTTAAAGGATATCAATATTAACCAATCCGCTGTGGTGACTATGGGCCCACCGGCTGGTCTTACTGTCCTCAGATCTTCTGCCTTTCCCCGAAGGAACGTGAAGGTTTGAATTATCTTTGCCTCATTCTCTTTATTCATTGTTTCTCTTCTTTGCTGCCAAATCTTTTAAAGTATGCGCACACAAAGCTGTAACGGATGGGTTATTGACTTTACCCGCAGAGCTTTCCAGCCAATAATGGAATATTTTAAATGAAATCCTGGGGATATCTATTGAGTCAAGCTAATACCTTTACTGAGCAAAAGATCCATCATTAGAACAGATTGGAAGGGGTCAACAGAAGGCGCAAAACCGTATGATGTAAATGTCTAAATAAACAGTTTGGGGCCAATGTATTAACCACTTGCCGACCGCCGCAAGTACATATACTGCGGCGGTCAGCCCTGTGCAGGCAAAGTGACGTACCGGTACGTCACTCGCCTGCGAGCCAATAGGGGGCGAGAGCGCGCCGCCGGAGGTGCGCTCCCGCCCCCGCTCGCTCACTGGGATACCCGCACGTGTCACTCGCAATCGTCAGTTACAGAGGGATAAAGGTAGGCGGCTAATGTAAACAAAGCCGCCTGTCATTCTCCCCTGTGTAACAGCAGAGATCATACGATCCTGCTATGTAGGACCGTAGATCCTACATAGCAATACAGTTAGAAGCACGCCCCTAGGGACACACTTAACCCCTCCTTCTCCAATAAAGTTAACCCCTTCCCTGCCAGTGTCATTATTACAGTAACAGGGCATATGTATAGCACTGATTACTGTAGAAATGTCACCGGTCCCCCCAAAAGTGTCAAAAATGTCAGTCAAGGGTCCGATCTGTCCGCCGCAATGTCGCAGTCCCGCAAAAAAAAATTCGCAGATCACCGCCATTACTCGTTAAAAATAAATAAATAAAAATGACAAAAATCTTTCCCTTAGTTAGTAAGCGCAATAACTTTTGCGCAAACCAATCAAAATACGCTTATTGCGATTTTTCTTTTACCAAACATATGTAGCAGAAAACAAATTGGCCTAAAATGTTAAAAAATTTTGATTTTTACATTTTTTTGGGGGGAATTTCATGTGAAAAAATGTGAAAAATTGTTATTTATGCAAAATTGTCGCTCTTTTTTTGTTTATAGCACATGATCAAAAAATCGCACAGGTGATCAAATACCACCAAAAGAAAGCTCTGTTTGTGGGAAAAAAAGGGCGTCAATTTTATTTGTGTATGGCGTCGCACGACCGCACAATTGTCCATTAAAGTCACGCAGTGCCGAATCGCAAAATAGGACCTGGTCAGGAAGGGGGTAAAATCTTCCGGGGCTTAAGTGGTTAAAAAAAAAAAAAAATTCACATAGCCATTGACCTACTGAATCTTCATGTGCATTCATTCTTCATAACCTGGGCAAAAACCAATCTAATTAAGCAATTTTATCTTCTGAATTAATGTTCTTTTATTATGGGCCATAGGAAAATACTGCATTACTGCCACTAGATGGAGCTAAGGAGCATAAGGACTTTATACATCTTTGTAACAAGAGATACAACATAGCAATTCTAGAGAACGCTAGAGGGAATTAGCAAATACATGTAAACATTAGTTATATTATGTATGAATGTGAATTAGAGACCTTAAATTGATTGTAAAGTCTTGGTTTTTTTTCTAATAAAATAAAAAACATGTTATAATTCCCTCCTCTGTGCAGTTGGTTTTGCACAGGGCAGCCTGACTCCTCCTCTTCTCGAGTCCCTGGCTGGGGCCCTCCCTCCTGTTGCGTGCCTTCACAGCAAACAGCTTGCTATGGATGCACCCGAGCCGAGCTGCAGCTCCATGTATCCATTCAAGCACAGAGCTGTCATTCGGCCCGGCCACCTCTCTCACCTGATTGACTGAGTTTAGTTGACAGCAGTGGAAGCCATTGGCGCTGCTGCTGTGTTTTAGCCAATAGGAGAGAGATTCCCGGGTGGCTAAGGCACTCGTGGACATCGCTGGATAGAGAGGGGGCTCGGGTAAGTATTAGGGGGTTGAGGAGGGCTGCTGCACACAGAAGGTTTTTTATCTTAATGCATAGAATGCACTTTCCGCCTTTACAACTCCTTTAAAAATTGTTAGCTCCCTGTGGGCAGGGACCCATCTGAATGTGTAACGTAATGCAAAGTGCTGCGTAAACCAGGGCTCGACAAATCGCAGGCGCCAGTTCACCATGGTGACAAGAAATTGCGCCGTGGTCCCTAGGCTGCCGCCCGAATGCTTCCACATCCCCCGCTATATATCCCAAGCTCGGCTTACCCATCTGCAGGCCCAGGACCGGAATAGTGGGTGCTGTCAGGTAGGGGGAGGGAGGAGAGCAGACACACATCCACTCTCCTCCCCTTCTTGTTACTGACCCAGAAGTGACGTGTATGGCATCACTTCTGGGTCCCCATTGCCAGTTTCCCCAGTCATAAAGGCCGGGAAATGATGTATTGCAATGCGATCTGGAGCACAGGGCAGACATCCAAAGTCTTTTAGACCCTGGATGTCTCATTAAAGAGAACCTGTCACCAAAAAAATCATCATGCTATAAAAAAAAAAAAACATGTTATGAAAGCACCTAGAGTGTAAGCCGTAATTGCAATTACTACACACAGAACTTTGTCTGGTGGGAAATCAAGCCTACTCAGTATACCGATAATTGCAATCAATAAATGATCCAGAGCTGAAATAGGTTGTGTCTTAATCCACACAGCCCTGGAAAAGTCAAGATTTGCCCTAATGGCTGCAAGTGGCTTAGTAGAAATACATTTTTCTTCCATCTCACATCTTCTATGAAGTGATGGCATTGATCCCAGCCAACGGCACGCATGACTCTACACACTCTGTTCCTTACGTATCTAATTAAACCCCTCACAAAATCAATGCAGCTGATGATCACCATCCATGGTGATGTAGATTATAGATTGCTCAAGCACAGATAAGTGACACTTTAACATGAGTAGAGAAATTCTCATCCCTGTTATTTTACATGAATGATGATAATCTGAGTTACATTGGTCATGCAATTGATTTATCAGTCTAGACCAGGAGGTTGATCAGTGAGACATCTTTTCTTCCAGCCCCATAGTTCCCTTGGACCATGCTAGAGGATACATGGTGTACATGAAAACTATTTATCATATCGCTGGAGGAATATTGTGATACAGAGCTCTTCATACATGGCCGACCCACATATGGGGACTGTGACAGACCCAACCAGGACAGGGGCTTTTGGAGGGGACTGCAGGGTAGCCTCTTGCCTACTGACTATGGGCCCTGGCTTTTGAGGGAACCCTATTCTTGGGAAGTGTGTGCCTGGGGGACCTTTGGAGTGGCCTTGCTTCGGATTCAAGTCCATGTCTCTCCAAAACACACAGACTCTAAGAATCTAGGACCGGGATACATATTTCGGGCCTCTATGCCCAAACCAGCAGTGACTGCTTTAGACTGGGAGGCTCAGAGCAGATGTTAATACAATTAGCTGAAACCAACCTGATGCTGGGGTCTCCTGCTACAGTGCCTTGCGAAAGTATTCGGCCCCCTTGAACTCTGCGACCTTTTGCCACATTTCAGGCTTTAAACATAAAGATATAAAACTGTATTTTTTGTGAAGAATCAACAACAAGTGGGACACAATCATGAAGTGGAATGAAATTTATTGGATATTTCAAACTTTGTTAACAAATAAAAAATTGAAAAATTTGGCGTGCAAATTTATTCAGCCCCTTTACTTTCAGTGCAGCACACTCTCTCCAGAAGTTCAGTGAGGATCTCTGAATGATCCAATGTTGACCTAAATGACTAATAATGATAAATAGAATCCACCTGTGTGTAATCAAGTCTCTGTATAAATGCACCTGCACTGTGATAGTCTCAGAGGTCCGTTTATAGCGCAGAGAGCATCATGAAGAACAAGGAACACACCAGGCAGTTCCGAGATCCTGTTGTGGAGAAGTTTAAAGCCGGATTTGGATACAAAAAGATTTTCCAAGCTTTAAACATCCCAAGGAGCACTGTGCAAGCGATAATATTGAAATGGAAGGAGTATCAGACCACTGCAAATCTACGAAGACCTGGCCGTCCCTCTAACCTTTCAGCTCATACAAGGAGAAGACTGATCAGAGATGCAGCCAAGAGGCCCATGATCACTCTGGATGAACTGCAGAGATCTACAGCTGAGGTGGGAGACTCTGTCCATAGGACAACAATCAGTCGTATACTGCACAAATCTGGCCTTTATGGAAGAGTGGCAAGAAGAAAGCCATTTCTTAAAGATATCCATAAAAAGTGTCGTTTAAAGTTTGCCACAAGCCACCTGGGAGACACCAAACATGTGGAAGAAGGGGCTCTGCTCAGATGAAACCAAAATCAAACTTTTTGGCAACAATAAAAAAACGTTATGTTTGGCGTAAAAGCAACACAGCTCATCACCCTGAACACACCATCCCTGCTGTCACACATGGTGGTGGCAGCATCATGGTTTGGGCCTGCTTTTCTTCAGCAGGGACAGGGAAGATGGTTAAAATTGATGGGGAGATGGATGGAGCCAAATACAGGACCATTCTGGAAGAAAACCTGATGGAGTCTGCAAAAGACCTGAGACTGGGACGGAGATTTGTCTTCCAACAAGACAAAGATCCAAAACATAAAGCAAAATCTACAATGGAATGGTTCACAAATAAACATACCCAGGTGTTAGAATAGCCAAGTCAAAGTCCAGACCTGAATCCAATCGAGAATCTGTGGAAAGAACTGAAAACTGCTGTTCACAAACGCTTTCCATCCAACCTCACTGAGCTCGAGCTGTTTTGCAAGGAGGAATGGGCAAAAATTTCAGTCTCTCGATGTGCAAAACTGATAGAGACATACCCCAAGCGACTTACAGCTGTAATCGCAGCAAAAGGTGGCGCTACAAAGTCTTAACTTAAGGAGGCTGAATAATTTTGCACGCCCAATTTTTCAGTTTTTTCTTTGTTAAAAAAGTTTGAAATATCCAATAAATTTCATTCCACTTCATGATTGTGTCCCACTTGTTGATTCTTCACAAAAAATTACAGTTTTATATCTTTATGTTTGAAGCCTGAAATATGGCAAAAGGTTGCAAAGTTCAAGGGGGGCGAATACTTTCGCAAGGCACTGTATAATCGGTTTAAGGTGTTATGTGTTTCTTTGTCCCATAGTGTGTCACCTATTGTTTCTGTGTCTCTGCTCATATCATGGAGATGGGATTATTATTGTGTCCACTTTACCTTGTTATCGAACCATTGTGGGATGTTTATGCTTATGATAATGTGTAATGTACTTTGTGTATCCAGGGTTGTGGATTGGTGTTGAACGGTCTGGACACCAAGGCTTGTTTAAGTGACTAGTTATTGAATTAGCTTAATGTTTATGTTTCTGTTTGCTGTTCCTTAGCAATGTTAATTATAATATTGTTTACAGTTTGCATTGTATATGGTAATGTGATCAGGCTCACCTGCTTTTGTGTGCTATATAGTCTGTATGAATTTTCAATAAAGGGAATTCCAGTTTGCACCTAAGCTTGTGTCATCTAGATCTTGGGTGCTCAGCTTTAATACCTGGTTCCTGGGTCCAGACTGAAGGAAGCTGTATACTGATGGAAGCACCCATGCTGGGTGTTGGCTGTTCCATCACAGGGACATTGCAAATCTATTTCCGAAGAATTATAGGATATGTAAGCTTAAATGCTATATGAGAATACACTTTAGGCGTGGTTTTAAGTCCATTCCCCCTGTCCCGGGTTTTTGGAGTCTTCTTATTACTTACTTTTCCTGTGGTGGTGTGGCCCATGATTGGCTCATTCTGGAGATTATTTGGGATACCATATTGTGACAGTGTGCTGAACACCCCTCCCCTGAAGAAGCCTTCGGATGAAACCCGTTGGTATTTCTCTGTTTACCCACAGCACATCATTTGGATTGAGACCTATACTTACTGTGATATTAGGGGATGTTTAGCTCAATGGTTGATGTGTTTTTAAGTGAGTCCATGCCAGACAGGAACTATGCTTAAGGGTCTGGTAGCTCACTTTTATTAAATGAAATGAAAGCAATGTTCATAATCATAGATTTCCAATGTATGGATCTTCTCCAATAAACAGTAATAAAAATGCTAGCCCACCTGGCTACATTTCAGCAGCTCTGCAGCTGTTAGTATTGGTTTTTCTAACCACAGGCTCGGTTAGCCTTAGTTGTGGCACCTCACTGCTCAGGCCCCTCTTGGCCCCTGGACAGGGTTTTCACAGCACCTCAAGCTTGCTCCCTCCAGAGACTTCCAGATCCCCTCCAGCCCCCCTGGACTCGCCAGCCTCCTCTGCTTCCTCAGTTTCCCAGACCCTCTCTTGGTCTCCCAGACTCTTGTAGCTGGCCAGACTTTCCCAGTCCTTGGGCAAGGATTCCCCTTACAAGGGTTGCAGTCTCCAATAGGATCTCCTAGCACTCCTGACAGGGCTCTGTCTCTAGCAACTGCACTGAGCTATGTTCGGATCTGGCTGATAATGAACCTGACCACCTGTGTACTCACACAGGCTGTAAGCAATTAGCAAAGGCCGGACACTGGACTGAAGGCTCTGTCCATTTCAATACTCTTTGGAACCTTAAAGCTTCCAGCTAGGATTGCCACCTCATCCCCTTAAAACCAAACACTCATGTTAATGCAGATAAGGCACTAAGTGAGTTTAATTATCACATTATTCAGCCACAGAACCTGTGTAATATGTGTTTGGTTTTAAACGGATGAGGTGACAACCCTAATTCCAGCTCTGATCCAGAACTTTAAAATTCTGAGAATCCCCCCCAGTATGTATCTGACCCCCCAAGCACAAGTCCACTCCCTTTCCAAAGTGCCCCCCCCCCCGAGTACACCCCACCTTCTAGCACAAGTCCTTTCCCCTCCCAAAGCACCCCTCCAGTATGTATCTGATCCCCCCACCCTCAGCACAAGTCTGCTTCCCTCCCAAAGCACCCCCCAGTACGTATCTGACTCCCCCACTACCTCAGCACCTCAGCACAGGTCCACTACCCTCCCAAAGCGCCCCCCCCCCAGCACTTATTCTATCCCCTTCTCTGCCCCACCTTTCAGCACAAGTCCTCTCCCCTGTCAAAGCAGCCTGCCAAGTACATATCTGACCTTTCCTTCCACACCACCTTCCAGAACAAGCCCTCTCCCCTCCTAAAGGCCCCCCCCCAGCACATATATGACCCCCACCCCGCCTTTTAGCACTAGTCCTCTCCCCTCCCAAAGCACCCCCCCCCCCCCATATATATATGTCCCCCACCCTACCCCGCATTGTAGCACAAGTTTAACCATACCCCTTAAGCCCCTCCCACTGCTGGGTTTGGCCACACCCATTTTTTTTACTCTCTCCCTCAAGTTTCCTGTATTTTCAAGCTTTAAATTTGGGAGGTATGCCTTTGAGAAAGCCAATGCCGGAGCAATGTGTCAGTGGGTAGTAGCTTTATCACACTGCCGGGGAGTTAGAATGCCATGTTGGAAAGTCGGGACTGCCAATGTCTCTGTGTGATTTGCCTATTGATACGTTTTTTTTTTTAAATGAACCTTTTGGCAGTCTGTACTATTGGTCCTCATGCTTCCTTTTGGCTCCCTCTATTCCTGGGATCAGTGGTCACCGATCCAGGCGATTTTGGAGAGGAGCAGCATCGTTCTATACATCACACATCCATATTCGACCACTTAGGTAGGCAAGGCACCATGTGAGTGGAGGAGAAGCTGCAATGCATGCTGGGAGTCCAGGAAATTGTAGAAAGAGGCGGCCGGCAGAGAGGCAGCACTCACAACATGAAAGAAGCTTTTTTGATGAGGCTTATGTAGCAGCCCTCTGACACCCCAAAGGCAGGATAGCACCTCCAGAGGCGGGGCGGGTTAGAATTTCACCTTAGGGCTGAGTCCATGGCTAAAAGGGGGGGGGGGACCGAGAAAGGATATTTGGCGCCAGTCACTTTTGTCTATTTAAACTTTTATTGCAGCAAGGTTAAGGAGGTGAGTGGTCCTAGATACCATAGCAGATCACTTACAGACTCTCCAGATCCAGATCAATGTCCATCTTCACAGTATCAGAACCTTTAAGCCAACCCGGCAACACTGTAAGCACATTCCCAAATTTCAGTGCGTCCTCCAAGTAAGTCACCGACCCTTTTAAGAGACCAGCAAGGGGTCTCCTCCTTGGTGCAGCTTCCTACAGACCAGGCAGAACAGCTTCAGGACCACTTTAGCCCACATTGGGCCCCAAACAGCCTCTTGAGCCTAACAGCAGAGCTCCATCCAGAAGCACCTCCCGAGGCCTCAGCCCAGGGGAAGAGAGCAAGCACAAGGCTTGTCCCAAATATTTATGTAGCACTGCCCCCTAGAGAGCTGCTGGGAATTACACTTCTTGGGTTCCCCTGGGTTACCATTAGCAACGGACAGCAGACGCACGGCATTAAAAGTTCTTGGATCAGACAATAATCAGTCCAGGGGATTTGGTTTTTGTGTTTTATTTAGAACTGGGATGGGAGAAGGGATGAGTGGGATACTCCAACTAGTAACTATGCACTATTCTGAGGACAACTGACTGTAGAATGCGGCAAGACCGCTGCTTCACCCTGCCAATGAAGTGAAGTTAAATTGATAGTTCCCGTTTGAATATACTCTTCAGGGTTAACAACTTGGCACCCCCTTTTCGCTCACTGCCTGTATGCTGACACCCGTCCCCTGACTCTAGCCACTGGAGCGGTCCCCTTCCTGGGCAGACCCCTGGGCAAGTTCCCCTGTACTCACGGACACTGTTTTTCCAGAGTTTCTCTGCCTTCACCTCCACAGTCAGCTTCACTGGATCTCGGGGTTCAGCCACACCACTGGTTCCCTAGGCCGACTGCCTACGACCACCCTCACAGCTGCAGAAGAGGAGACAGCCGTCACCCTCCTTCTGGGACTTGGCTTGCCACCCAAAGACCCCTTGTCACATGTGCCCTTGGCTTTTATAACGTATCCCAGGATGCACCACTGCTTGTGCCAACCCACTAAGATAGTTACAAAAGCCTGTGCGTCATTGACTGGGTTTCCTTCACTGTCCAACAGGCTCCCTATTGGATGTAGTGGGGATACTCCCTCAGCCCAGAGGAATTACACCCTGGACACATGCAACAGGCCTAACTACTAATCAGGCTCTCCTGATAAGCAGACAGAGCAACTATACTTTCTCTGCCTAGCACCTACCTAGGAGGGTGCTACATTTATATTCCCCAAGCATGCACCAGTGGCAAAAACATCCACCTGGATTGGCTGAAAAAAACATATATATTCATAACCTCATACCTCGACCAGTAAAACCAGTGACATCTACTGGCGACAGTGAGAAATCACAAGCCAACTTAAGGTGAGGGAAAAACCAGGTGAAAAACTATACAATCAATCTGCGCTAACTACAATCCAGTCAAAGACTACATTCATTTAGGATAAGGGGGCTACACTTATATTGAATTGTCAGATATAACCATTGTTTGTATTGTTATTACAATGCTGATGTTATAAAATGAAAGTGACCTTAGAACTATTTAAGTCATTAAAATGTCTCTCTCTTGCTTTGTTAAAGGCATAACAATTCTGCTACAGAACAAAAGTCAAGAACGGAATATCAATGCCGTCATGGAGAGGAGAGGAATACATAATGATGCAACAATGCATGCCTTAGGGGCTGAACCGCGTTTTCACCAATTATCTAAAGCCGAGTGATCTTTTTTTGGTTTCCTATATGGTGGAAAGAATTGGATGTGTCCTCAGCAGCCAATGCATTTGGAGCTATTAATGGGAATTTAGACAACACGTTTTAGAATTTTATGGACTTACCAACTGTGGTAACTGTCACAACATAGAGTGGGAATATATCTATAAATTTTTGGTTCAACCTGATGCCACAGATAAAGTTCCCTTGATAAAAACATCGGCTTTATTTCAGTTTTACAAAACTCCAGTCTCAGGTTTCCAAATATGCTCTTCAGGTATTAATTATGACACTCCTGTGGAATATTAGGTGGCATTGAAGACTGGTTGAAAAGATGGAGAACAGCGGGAGCAGAAGCTACGGACCAGCCAATCTAACCATCTACAGAGTCAAACTCAACAGCTCAAACTCAAGCTCCGAGTTCACCGGCGTCCAGCTGATTCAGTCCTACAAGCCTGTCATCATCCCATGCTATGCCCTGGTGGTACTGATAGGCATATTTGGGAACTACCTTCTCCTCTATGTGATTTGGAGAACCAAAAAGATGCACAATGTCACCAACTTCTTTATTGGAAACCTGGCTTTTTCTGACATGCTTATGTGTGCCACCTGCGTGCCCTTCACCCTTGCCTACGCATTCAACTCCCAGGGATGGGTGTTTGGAAAGTTTATGTGTTACTTTGTGTTCCTGACACAGCCAGTAACCGTATACGTGTCTGTCTTTACCTTGACGGCCATAGCGGTAGACAGGTAACTTTTCCTTCTTTTTATCTTGCTGCAAATAAACAGAAATGTGCTTAAATGTCAGATGTGAAGGTGGATAAAACCAGAGGCCATGCATGGAAAGATCAAACACGGGTAGACCAATGTATAAAATAATGTATATTTCTTCCATAAATCTTGTAGTGCTGCACTAAGCAGGAGTGAAGTATATTCCCCTGCTGCTGCTCAGGAGCAGTGGTGGTGGCGTCAAGTATCACTTATCCAGTAGTGTCGATAGAAGAGGTTTGAAACACTGTTCACCCAGCCTGATCCATGTGAATGTATGTGATGGCCTCAGGCAGCGCTGCTCCACTGACCACGCACCCTGACACATTTCGTCCCACACCCCGTGGCTTGGTCATAGACTATGACTCTGACTAAGACCCGGTGGGTGAGGCAAAATGCACCAGAAGGCCTAGTTAGTAGCGCAGCACTGGCTGAGGCCATCAAATACATTCACATGGATCAGGCTGGGCGAGCGGGGCTTAGTCATAGACTATGACTCTATGACTATGCCCCGGTGGGCAAAGCAAAACAGTCGGCGTAGTCAGTGGAGCAGCGCTGGCTGAGGCCATCACATACATTCACATGGATCAGGACGGGCGAGTGGGGCTTAGTCATAGACTATGACTTTATGACTAAGCCCCAGTGGTCAAAGCAAAACACGTCAGTCAGTGTAGTCGGTGGAGCAGCTCTGGCTGAGGCCATCACATACATTCACATGAATCAGGCTGGGTGAGCGGGGCTTAGTCATAAACTATGATTCTATGACTAAGCCCCGGTGGGCAAAGCAAAACACGTCAGTCAGCGTAGTCAGTGGAGCAGCTCTGGCTGAGGCCATCACATACATTCACATGGATCAGGCTGGGCGAGTGGGGCTTAGTCATAGACTATGACTTTATGACTAAGCCCCGGTGGGCAAAGCAAAACACGTCAGTCAGCGTAGTCAGTGGAGCAGCTCTGGCTGAGGCCATCACATACATTCACATGAATCAGGCTGGGCGAGCGGGGCTTAGTCATAAACTATGATTCTATGACTAAGCCCTGGTGGGCAAAGCAAAACACGTCAGTCAGTGTAGTCGGTGGAGCAGCTCTGGCTGAGGCCATCACATACATTCACATGAATCAGGCTGGGCGAGCAGGGCTTAGTCATAAACTATGATTCTATGACTAAGCCCCGGTGGGCAAAGCAAAACACGTCAGTCAGCGTAGTCAGTGGAGCAGCTCTGGCTGAGGCCATCACATACATTCACATGGATCAGGCTGGGCGAGTGGGGCTTAGTCATAGACTATGACTTTATGACTAAGCCCCGGTGGGCAAAGCAAAACACGTCAGTCAGCGTAGTCAGTGGAGCAGCTCTGGCTGAGGCCATCACATACATTCACATGGATCCGGCTGGGCGAGTGGGGCTTAGTCATAGACTATGACTTTATGACTAAGCCCTGGTGGGCAAAGCAAAACACGTCAGTCAGCGTAGTCAGTGGAGCAGCTCTGGCTGAGGCCATCACATACATTCACATGAATCAGGTTGGGCGAGCGGGGCTTAGTCATAAACTAGGATTCTATGACTAAGCCCCGGTGGGCAAAGCAAAACACGTCAGTCAGCGTAGTCAGTGGAGCAGCTCTGGCTGAGGCCATCACATACATTCACATGGATCAGGCTGGGGGAGCGGGGCTTAGTCATAAACTATGATTCTATGACTAAGCCCCGGTGGGCAAAGCAAAACACGTCAGTCAGCGTAGTCAGTGGAGCAGCTCTGGCTGAGGCCATCACATTGACATGATTCAGACTGGGCTAGCAGTGTTTCAAACCTCTTTTAATCGACACTTATGTATATGTATGTCTGGTGTCAAAAATCTGAATATTAGGAACCAGACCCAAAACTTCTGGAGTATGTGAAATTTGCAATGACCACATACATGGGCAGAGTTAGAAGAATGAAGGTATGGTTGATCATCAATGGGTTAGGCCCACATCCCAAAATTTGAAAAATTATAGGAAACCCTCCCTCGGGTGGGACTTTACTGGCCTAATTTCAGGATGCTGAATGGAGGGAAGTCAATAGTAGTGGTATCAGGACAGGATGGGAGGGGATTATGGGGAATGAAACAATAGTCTTGAGGATGGTCTGGTAAGAACAGGTGACTCTGAAATGTTAGAAGAGTAAGTAATGATGACCTATGGTTAACAACCCTCTCACCAACTCCAACATAGCTACACCATTCAAAAGGATAGCATATAATAAAATCCTCTGATGACTTGTCCTCCTACGTTTGTCATATATCATACTTAATTTCCTTCTTTGTTCAACGTTTTCACACAGTTTTGATTACAGACCATGTCAGGACATTTTACGCGTTTCGCTGAATAGCTTAATTAATAATATAGAGACATGGTTTCAACAAAACCTTTGTATAAATGTGCCATAGGAGTTAGGCCATTGAGTGGGTGTCACAGGAAGCACTACAACGGAACACATTGGTTAAATACTAGTCTTTGTCGGCGATGTCCTCCCCTTGAAATTGATTCATATGAAACCGACCCCTATGGAACATTTTTTACAAAGGTTTTGTTGACATCTATGACTCTATACCCCTGATGAAGCTTTTTACCAAAGTAGAGTTAAGTCTTGAAAAGCAGAAAACAATGTATGATATATGACAATGTCAGGACCCAGGTCTGCACCTGCAACCTCTGATTTGTCTTGTGATGTCTCTTCTTACCGAACCACCTGGGATGCTGGACAGCAACCTGGACAATTTCTTGAACAATCTTCCCTCAAACTTTGTTTCTTTGTGAATCTTGAACCCCTTGCTCCTCCCATGAACTTCCTATTAAGGCCATGCCTTAGCACTTTCTGTTTGCCAGATTATTGTACTCAGATTCAGGAGCATCAGAATGGGGAAGAAAGGGGATTTAAGTAACTTTGAATGTGGCATGGGTGTTGGTGCAAGACGGGCTGGACTGAGTATTTATGGGATTTTCACATACAACCATCTCTCGGGGTTACAGAGAATGGTGGGGAAAAGAGAAAATATCCAGTAAGCAGCAGTTGTGTGGAGGAAAATGCCTTGTTGAGGTCAGAGGTCAGAGGAGAATGGGCAGACTGGTTCCAGATGATAGAAAGGCAACAGTAACTCAAATAACCACTCATTACACCAAAGTTATGCAGAATACCATCTCTGAATGCACAACACATCCGACATTGAAGCAGATGGGCTACAGCAGCAGAAGACCACACCAGGTGCCACTCCTGTCAGCTAAGAACAGGAAACTGAGGCTACAATTGACACAGGATCACCAAAATTGACAATAGAAGATTGGGAAAACGTTGCCTGGCCTGATGAGTCTGGATTTCAGCTGTGACATTCAGATGGTGGGGTCAGAATTTGGTGTCATGGATCCATCCTGCCTTGTATCACCAGTTCAGGCTGGTGGTGGTGGTGGTGTATTGGTGTGGGGGAGGAGGGGGGTAATGGTTCAGGCTGGTGGTGGTGTAATGGTGTGAGGGAGGAGGAGGGCAGGGAAACGGTTCAGGCAGGTGGTGGTGGTGTAATGGTGTGGGGGAGGAAGAGGGGTAATGGTTCAGGTAGGTGGTGGTGGTGATGTAATGGTGTGGGGGAAGAGGGGGGCGGTAATGGTTCAGGCTGGTGGTGTAATAGTGTGGGGGAGAGGGGGGGTAATTGTTCAGGCTGGTGGTGTAATGGTGTGGGGAAGGAGGGGGGATAATGTTTCAGGCTGGCGGTGGTGGTGTAATGGTGTGGGGGAGGAGGGGGGTAATGGTTCAGGCTGGTAGTGGTGGTGTAATGGTGTGGGGGAGGAGGGGGGTAATGGTTCAGGCTGGTGGTGTAATGGTGTGGGGGAGGAGGGTGGGCGGTAATGGTTCAGGATGGTGGTGGTGGTCTAATGGTGTGGGGGAGGAGGGGGGGTAATGGTTCAGGCTGGTGGTGGTGTAATGGTGTGGGGGAGGAGGAGGGCAGGAAAACGGTTCAGGCAGGTGGTGGTGGTGTAATGGTGTGGGGGAGGAAGGGGGGTAATGGTTCAGGCAGGTGGTGGTGGTGATGTAATGGTGTGGGGGAAGAGGGGGGCGGTAACGGTTCAGGCTGGTGGTGTAATGGTGTGGGGAAGGAGGGGGGGTAATGTTTCAGGCTGGCGGTGGTGGTGTAATGGTGTGGGGGAGGAGGGGGGGTAATGGTTCAGGCTGGTGGTGTAATGGTGTGGGGGAGGAGGGGGGGTAATGGTTCAGGCTGGTGGTGTAATGGTGTGGGGGAGGAGGGTGGGCGGTAATGGTTCAGGCTGGATGTGGTGGTCTAATGGTGTGGGGGAGGAGGGGGGGTAATGGTTCAGGCTGGTGGTGGTGGTATAATGGCGTGGGGGAGGAGGGGGGGTAATGGTTCAAGCTGGTGGTGGTGGTGTAATGGTGTGGGGGAGGGGGGGGTAATAGTTCAGGCTGGTGGTGTAATGGTGTGGGGGAGAAACAGGGGGGGTAATGGTTCAGGCTGCTGGTGGTGGTGTAATGGCGTCGGGGAGGAAGGGGGGGTAATGGTTCAAGCTGGTGGTGGTGGTGTAATGGTGTGGGGGAGGAGGGGGGGTAATGGTTCAGGCTGGTGGTGGTGATGGAATGGTGTGGAGGATATTGTCTTGGCACACTTTGGGCCCCTTAATACCAATTGAGGATGGTTTAATTGCCACATCATACCTGAGTATTGTTGCTGACCATGTCCATCCCTTTATGACTACAGTGTCCCCATCTTCTGATGGCTCCTTCCAGCAGGATAATGCACCATGTCACAAAGCTCCAATCATCTCACCACTGATTTCTTCACCATGACAATGAGGTCTCTGTCCTCCAATGGCCTCCACACTCACCACATCTCATCCAATAGAGCACCTTTGGGAGATTATAGAAGAAAATGAGTTGCGCTTATAATCTATTACATAATATATCAAATGAAAGTCCATAACACAACAATCTTGCTCTAAAGGTATAGGTACAGGTCACAGGGTCATCTTATACTCCCCCCAGGTGTTCATCAGTAAAAGAATGTGACAGTCCCAGCCCCCACACACTGACTCTTACCAGATATCAACAGGGAATATGGCAGTACGCGGTTATGGGACCGCTATAACCCCTCAAGTGGACCAAGCATCTCAGAGATATCCTCCAGTTTCTCAGCTCTCGCTTTCCAAGGACATGGACAGAAGCCCATATAGTGTTTTAACACGATTCTCCTTTACACTTAATGGTACCGCAGCTCATGCAAGTAGGGGAAAACATCAACAAAAGGACGAGCCCATAGTGCGTTATCCCAAGTAAAACTTTATTTAAGTTATCTAAGGTATGCACTCACCCATTCAATGATAGTAAAAAGCATATCAATACAGAAACTTGTATAAGAGGCGTCAGACAATGTAACCGAAAAGATGGCCGACCTCTGACTTCTGGGTGTGACGTAGGTGACGCTTGGCTAGCTCCTCCCGGCGCGTTTCGTCATTACAACTTCTTCAAGGGAGATTGGCATCATGGATGTGTAGCCGACAAATCTTAAGCAACTGCATGATGCTATCATCTCAATAAGGACCAAAACCTCTGAGGAATGTTTTCAACACCTTGTTGACTCTATGCCACAAAGAATAAAGGCAGTTCTGAAGGCAAAAGGGGGTCCAACTCAGTACTAGCAAGGTGTACCTAATAAAGTGTCCCGTGAGTGTATATCTAAAGCGCTGAATAAACTGCTGGCGCTATATAAGTACCTGTAATAAATAAAAATTGCTTCCCTGGAAGATAATTGGCCATTAGATGGAAGTAATCCAACAATTCAGCATGGTGCAATGAAAGCGTTTCCCATCTTCCAATTATTGTACATTTGTTTCATTCATTCGGGTTTATTTGCATTATTTTCCATGAATGGCGTTCACTTTAGACCATATTCCCGCGACCGGCTTCTATCCGCCACACCGAGCACTATATAGAGGAAATAGAATCAACGTCAAGACCGGTCCAATTATATTCAGACAACCATCTTATTCTACGAACCTTGAGGAGAAAATAAACAATGTGTTACTGGTCCCGGGAGATCTAAATTGACTGTCCGTAGAAATGGAAGTCTGTTTTCCCGGCAGGCAATGTATTATGAACTGCTATGAGTTACTTCCACTGCCCTTCACATCTCCAATACACAATCTCCATTTTCTCCGTAAACATTTGTTGTGTAACCTCAGGCACGGGTCCAATCTGTTCTCTAACTTTATTTACCTTCTTGTTCACTTTTTCTTCTTTCTGTGTGCCCATTGGAGCTCACTCTAGGAAATCAAAAGGGATGAATGGGATCCCAAAGTTCATGAGCCACGGCCGGGGAGACTTTTGACATTCTACTGGGTGATAACCACTTGCCGACTGCCGCACGACTATATACTGCGGCAGTCAGCCACTCCTGGGCAAAGTGACGCATGGGTACGTCACTCGCCCACGAGCCTGTAGAGGGCAAGCACGCGCCACCAGCGGCGCGCTCCCGCACCCGCTCGTTCACTGACCCCGAGCGTGTGACTGGCGGCTCCAATGTCCGCCGGCCACTCGCGATCTCCCTCAGGAGAGGGAGAAAGACAGAAACACAGCCATCTGTCATTCTCCCTTAGATCAGTGGTCCTCAACTCCGGTCCTCAGGGCCCACTAACAAGCCAGATTTTAAGTATTACCTTGGGGAAATGCAGACTAGAGTACTGCAATCACTGAGCAGCAAATGAAATCACCTGGAATGTATTTCAGTTATCTTGCAAACCTGGCCTGTTAGTGGGCCCTGAGGACCAGGGTTAAGGACCACAGCCTTAGATCATCACTGAGGCTATGCGATCCTGCTATGTAGGATCGCATGTCTCTGTGATGATCTAACAAGCCACACCCCCTGACAGTTATAATCACGCCCCTAGGGACACACGTAACCCCTTGATCACCAATAAAGTTAACCCCTTCCCTGCCAGTGTCATTTTTACAGTAACAGTGCATATTTATAGCACTGATTACTATAGTAATGTCACTGGTAACCCCAAAAGTGTCAAAAATGTCAGTCAGGGGTCCGATCTGTCCACCGCAAGGTCGAAGTCCCGCAAAAAAAAAAAAAAAAATGGCAGATCGCCGCCATTACTAGTAAAAAAAAAAACAATAAAAATTACATAAATCTTTCCCGTAGTTAGTAAACACAATAACTTTTGCGCAAACCAATCAAAATACGCTTGCGATTTTTTTTACCAAAAAAAAATGTAGCAGAAAACAAATTGGCCTAAAATGTTTTTTGGGGAATGTTATATAGCAGAATGTGAAAAATATTGTTTTTTTTTTTTTTCTCAGAATTGTCGCTCTTTTTTTGTTTATATCGCAAAAAAAGAAAAAAATCACACAGGTGATCAAATACCACCAAAAGAAATCTCTGTTTGTGGGGAAAATAAGGACATCAATTTTTATTAGGTACAGCGTCGCACAACCGCGCAATTGTCCGTTAAAATAACGCAGTGCCGAATCGAAAAAAATTGCCTGGTTATTAACCACTTTACCCCCGCTCACTTTGTTGCTACTGCAGCAATGTGGCTCGTTCCCGTCCAGCGACGTAGACCTACGTCACTGGACTCCGCCCCTTGTGGGCGGCGCGCGCGCCGCCGGAGGCTCGCTCCCGCTGTTTTCAGTCACAGCGGGAGTCGGGCCAGGGGAGGAGCAGCGGTGATCACCGCCGCTCTTCTCCGATCGTCGGGGAATCGAGTGAGGAGACCCGCCCGCTTGTGTAAACAGAGTGGGCGGATCTCCTAAGTGACAGACAGTGACAGATTGCAGGGTTCAGCATAGCTCAACCTGCGATCTGTGCCTGTGTCACTCAGTCACCTCCCCCCCCCCACACGTCAGTAAGCACCAGGCATACATTAACCCCTCCCTCTCCAATAAAATTAACCCCTTCCCTGCCAGTGTAATTTTTACAGTAACAGTGCATATTTATAGCACTGATTACTGTAGTAATGTCACTGGTCCCCCCAAAAGTGTCAAAAATGTCAGTCAAGGGTCCGATCTGTCCGCCGCAATGTCGCAGTCCCGCAAAAAAAAAAAAATCGCAGATCGCCGCCATTACGCGTTAAAAAAAAAACACCAAAAATCTTTCCCTTAGTCAGTAAACGCAAAAACTTTTGCGCAAACCAATCAAAATACACTTATTGTGATTTTTTTTACCAAAAATATGTAGCAAAAAACAAATTGGCCAAAAATTAAAAAAAATTTTGATTTTTACATTTTTTGGGGGGGGGGGGAATTTCATATAAAAAAAATATGTGAAAAATATTGTTATTTTTTCAAAATAAACGCTCTTTTTTTGTTTATAGCGCAAAAAGTAAATATCGCACAGGTGATCAAATACCACCAAAAGAAAGCTCTGTTTGTGGGAAAAAAAGGACGTAAATTTCGTTTGGGTACGGCGTCACACGACCGCGCAATTGTCAGTTAGGCTCCTTTCACACACTCCATCCATTGGACGGAGTCCGTTTTTCTCAGCGGGGGATCGAGCCGCCGATCCCCCGCCGAGCAGCAGGAGGACAGCTGTGTCTCCGCGCTGTGTGCGGAGACACAGCTGACAGTTCCCCATGCATCTCTATGGGGGAAATCGGATGTCAACGGACCGTCAGTCCGTTCTCACCCGATCCCATCCGATCCAATCCGCTGGACGGATGGAAAATAGGGTTTCCATCCGTCCAGATTTGACGGATCGGATCGGGTCGGATGTCAGCGGACAGGTCTCCGCTGACATCCGATGCCCCATAGGAATTCATGGGGGACCGTTCAGATCCGCCAAAAAAAACGGACAGGCGGATCTGAACGGTCCGCCTGTGTGAAAGGGGCCTTAAAGTCGCACAGCGCCGAATCGCAAAAAGTGGCCTGGACGGAAGACAGCAAAATCCTCCGGTGGTAAAGTGGTTAAGGGGGCAAATCCTTCCGGTCCAGAAGTGGTTAAGATAACTGGCTGGTCAGTGATGCTGGGTGCTGTAATGATCATAGGTTGGATACTCAAATTGAAGAAATGTCATCAGCACACCATCGATTCCTAGCCTCTGCTGTGTCTCAGCCAATCAGGAGGGAGAGTCCCGGATGGTCGAGGGATTTGTGGACATCGCTGGACAGAGATTGGGTTCTAGTAAGTATTAGGGGGGGGGGGGATGGGAAGGCAGCTACACACAGAAGGTTTTTTATCTTAATGCATAGAATGCAATAAGATAAACAAACGACTGACTTTACAACTCCTTTAACCACTTAAGCCCCGGAAGATTTTACCCCCATTCCGACCAGGGGGTATTTTGCGATTCGGCACTGCGTGACTTTAACGGACAATTGCGCGGTCGTGCGACGCTGTACCTAAACGAATTTGGCGTCTTTTTTTTCCCACAAACAGAGCTTTCTTTTGGTGGTATTTGATCACCTGTGCGATTTTTTGATCACGCGCTATAAACAAAAAAAGAGCGTCAATTTTGCAAAAATAGCAATATTTTTCACATTTTTTTATATGAAATTCCCCCAAAAAAAATGTAAAAATCAAAATTTAACATTTTCGGCCAATTTGTTTTATGCTACCTATGTTTGGTAAAAAAAATCGCAAAAAGCGTATTTTGATTGGTTTGCGCAAAAGTTATCGCGTTTACTAACAAAGGGAAAGATTTTTGTCATTTTTGTTGTTTTTTTTTTAACGCGTAATGGCGGCGATCTGCGATTTTTTTGCGGTATTGCGACATTGAGGCGGACAGATCGGACCCTTGACTGACATTTTTGACACTTTTGGGGTTACCAGTGACATTTCTACAGTAATCAGTGCTATACATATTCACTGTTACTGTAAAAATACACTGGTAGTGAAGGGGTTAACTTTATTTGGGAGGGAGGGGCTGTGTGTGTCCCTAGGGGCGTGCTTTCTACTGTGATTGGCTGTGGCTTGAGCTGTAAGGACACTGATCAACGGATCTACATAGTAGATCCATGTGATCAGTGTCTTTACAGCGAGGAGAATGACAGGTGGCTTGTTTACACAAGCTGCCTGCCTTTCTCCCTCTCCCCCGCCGATCGCCGAGTGGCCGGCGGACATCGGGTCCGCTGGTCACACGCGCGGGTGGGTCCGTGACCACGCGGGAGCGGGAGCGCGCCTCCGGGGGCGCGCGCTCGCTCCCTAGACCCTCACAAGCTAGTGACGTAGCCCTACGTTAGTTTGCCTGTGAGGGGCTGACCGCCGACGTAGATAGTCGTGCGGCGGTCGGCAAGTGGTTAAAGTTGAATAAAGACAACAGTCCATCCAGTTCAACCTGTGTATGTGTGTGTGTGTCAGCGACTATAAGAATTTATATATATTGTGTTCCTTGAGATGCACGTCCAAGAGTCTTTTAAAAAGATCAATAATCCCCACTGACACCACCAACTGTGGAAGAGAGTTCCGCATTCTTACCGCCCTGATAGTGAAAAACCCCCTACATAGCTTAAGGTTAAACCGCGTCTCTCTCTCTCATTGTGTGGCCATGTGTCCTCTAACACTTCCTGAGAGTAAATCGTTTTTTTTTCCTATGCTGGGATCACCATTGATGTATTTGGAAATTGCTATCATATCTCCTCTCAAGTGTCTCTTCCCCAGCGAAAATAAATGTAGTGCTTGTAGTCATTCCTCGTAATTGAAGTCTTCCAGTCCCCTTATTAGTTTTGTTGCTCTTCTCTGGACTCTCTTGAGCTCCAGCACATCCCGAGGACCGGTGCCCAGAACTGGACAGAATACTCCAGATGTGGCCCAACCAGAGTTTTATAAAGTGGTAGGATTATAGATTTATCTCTGGAATATATCCCCATTTTTCATGCATGCTAAAATTCTGCCGGCTTTGGCAGCTGCAGCTTGACATTGCATGCTATTGCTCAGTCTGTCTTCTACCAGAACCCCCAGATCTTTCTCCATCCTTGATTCCCCCAGAGGTCCCCCCCCCTACTAAGTAGTTTGCGTTTATATTTTTAGCCCCCAAGTGCATTGCTCCACATTAAACCTCATTTGCCATGTAGTCGCCCACTCTAATATTTTGCTCAGGTCTTTCTGTAAGATTTTTTATATCCTGATGTGAAGTTATTGCCCTGCTTATTTTTGTGTCGTCCGCAAAAACTGAGATTGAGCTACTGATCCCATCCTCTATATCAGGGGTCTTCAAACTATGGCCCTCCAGTTGTTCACCGAATTGATTCCAGGACAGAACCTTGGGGTCTTCCTTCTCCGGTTGGCACCCTCCCCAGTTGCTCTGCCCTTTCCCGGGCTTTCCTTTTTATGTGACCCCCCTCCTGCTCTCAGGTGTACATGGTTATTGTCAGGGCTTTTTTTCAGCAGGAACGCGGGGGAACGCAGTTTCGGCACCTCCAATACTGAATGTATGCAAGAGGTGCTGGGGTGTGCTGAAGGGTCTACTGATGCTGGCTGCTGGGAGGTCTATTGTAGCCGGAGTGGATCCATTTTTGCATGGGGGTGGGTCTATTATTGCTTTGGAAGTCTATTGATTATGGTGGAGGATCTATTGTTGGTGGGGTGGGTCTTATGTTGCTGGGGGGTCAATTAATGCTGGGAGAGTTCCACTGTTGAGAAAGGAGTCTGTTGATGCTGGCTGTGGGGAGATTTGTTGTTGCTCCCGGGGGCCTAAATTTGTTGGGGGGCGCTATTGTTCCTTGGGGTCTATTGTTCTGGGGGATTTTTTGTTGTTGGGTGGTCCATTTTTTTTGGGGGGGGGATCTATTGTTGATGTAGGGTCTATTATTGTTGCTGGCTGCAGGATATCTATTTTACTGCTTTTCTTGTTTTCATTAACAAATTAATTGCCACAAAAAAAAGTTATACCTGGTTCTGTATTCGCCATAAAGGGCAGTACTGGGAGATGGGCAAGGGGTGGAACCAAGGAACATTCCTCGGAGGTGGGAAGGGGCGGAGAAAAGGGGGGACTCAGAAAGGGAGAGTTCCTGCACCTATTCTTTGAGAAAAGAAAGCCCTGGTTATTGTAGTTGCTTCCCAGGGATTATTTTGACTCGGATCCTCCTCTAAACTACATCTCCCAGGCTGCTGCTATGTAAAGCCAGTCAGTAGCTAAACAAGGCACAGCAGACATTGCCATCTTGTGGCAGAAAAGAGTTCTGCAATCAGTAGCATTGCCCCCACATTAAAGAGGGTTGAGACAAACCATTTACCACAGGAGTGCTTACAATGATCAGCTTGTATTCATTTATGGAAAAGCTTTATCCTAAAAGGAAAAAACTGTTATTTCAGTTCAGTTTTGATTTTTTAGTGAAGTCCATCCAAATCTGCTAGTCCATCTACCAGCACAGTACAGCTCAGTCTAGTGTAAACACGCTTACATGCGACTGCCTGAGGGGTAACATCTTTCTCACAAGTAGTCTGGCTTTAGCTTGTAGACCAGGTGGTCGGTCAGACAAATCTCCGGACAGAAGGAAGGCTGAAGGAGTCGCTGGTCTGGATGTCCAGGTAGCAGCAGGAGTCCTATAAATGGGTGACCAAAGAGGTCCACCCCACTGGATTCCGGGGCCAGCTAGCACAGGGCCCACCATAGTGAGTGTGGCTATCACCTGGTGGCCTGCATGGCAAGAAAACATAGGAGGATTCCCAACCTGGTGACAGGTAACGTGCCTAGTATTTGATGTCCATCAGACGCAGTCTCTCTGAGCACCACAGGTCAGGAATTAGTAGAATTTATATCCCCTGGGGGTGTCCAAGAGTCCTGGGGATGGTGGGAAAGGGATTTAAAGGGGCCTTAACCCACTGCTCAACAAGGTCTGTAAAGAAGGACTTCACTACAGTCATTTTTAAAAGAACAAAAATGGCAGTTGGTTATGATGGCAGTTGGTTATGATGGCAGTTGGTTATGATGGCAGTTGATTATGATAGAAGTTGATTATGATGCACAGTGCTTTAGCCAAGTAAAGGTCATCCAATTAGGGGTTACAACTGGAGTTTTAATTGGCACCTGTCTAATATGTGTATGTGTGACAACAGGATTAGATTGTAAGCTCTTTGAGGGCAGAAACTGATGTGTATGCACGGTATGTAAAGGGTTGTGTCATTTGTTGGAGCTAAATAAATACATGTAATCCTAATACAATTGTATCCCTACAATACAATATTGTTCAGCATTGATTATAGAGATAGAACCATCAGGTAGAAAACACAAAGGTCGGAGGTGCAGAAAAGATAAACAAAGGAGAAAACGATCGGGAGAAATGTAATTTGTTTCACTTATTTTGCTCTGTGACGGGAATCAGCGGTAGCAAAGCAGGAACAGCATGTCTTGGCTTTATCTCACGTTGTAGAAAATAGAGGGCAACTACGTGAGCGTCACACCATATGGACGTTCAATATACCCCTGCAATGGAAAACAGCGGCCTCTTACTTTCTCATTGTTAAAAATGTTTTCCGCTTTCCTACTAGCATAAAGTTGGTAAAAATCTGAGAAGCGTGAGAAGAAAACGTACATAAAAAATGGGACATTTTTAACACTGTTCACATCATTCCCATCATCCCCACACTATCCCCATCATTCCCACACCTTTACAACCATTCCCACACCAATCCCACCATTCTCACACCAACCCAATCATTCTCACACCACCCCCATCATTCCCTCCCATTCCCCCCACACCACTCCCACCATTCCCACACCACTCCCACCATTCCCACACCACTCCCATCATTCCCACACATTTCCCATTATTCCCACACAACTCCCATCATTCCCACACCACTCCCACCATTCTCACACCACTCTCACCATTCCTACACCACCCCCATCATTCCCTCCCATTCCCCCCACACAGTGTTGCCAACCCCCCGGAGGGAAATTTACTGGCAGAACGTCCAAAATTTACGGACGGCACCAATTTTTTACTGGCATTGCAAAAATGCACATAAACAGGCTGTTTTCAGTGCTAAACCGTTCAAATATCAATACTTAAACTATAAACATGTAGATAGTGCTATTAGCAATGTGTTTAGGTTAAACAAAAGTCAAAAAACATATTTCTCCATTTACATGAAGATCAGATTGATATAACCCAGCCAGCACAGAGTTCCCCCATATATCAGTGTGCAAGATTCCCCCTTACAGTGTAACTCTGACAAAAAGAGGAATGCTGCAGATCTTGATTTAAGGGGGAACTCTGATTTAAGCGGGTGCTCTGGTGACCAGAAACCGCCTTATATCAGAGTCCACTGCATTCCCCTTTACATCAGAGTTCCCTTTTACATCAGGGTCCGCAGAGTTCCCCCTTCGCACTGTAAGGGGAGAATCCTGCAGACTCTGATGTAAAGGGGAACGCCAGGAACTCTGATGTGGGGGGCAATCTGGTGACCAGAGACCACCTTCCACAGAGTGAATACATTAAGATATGGGGGGGGTTACTAATATAGAGGGATCTTTATATCAGTGCCCCCTGGCCCTTACATCAGTGACCCCCCCCCATCAGACTGGTCTGGCGGCACTGTCACTGACCTCCTCTCAGGTGCACTGTGCAGGGCTCAGTCAGACGGCTCTAGTCTCCACTCTGCAGGCCCCACACATCTGACTTCTCCTGTGACCCTCCTCCCGGCGGCACTCTCACTCTTGACTCCTCTCCAGAGTCCAGACTCCCCTGCGGACATGATACAAGAGATGGTCAGAGACTGCAGACATGGTACAGGAGGTGGTCAGAGACTGCGGACATGGTACAGGAGGTGGTCAGAGACTGCGGACATGGTACAGGAGGTGGTCAGAGACTGCGGACAGGGTACAGGAGGTGGTCAGAGACTGCGGACAGGGTACAGGAGGTGGTCAGAGACTGCGGACAGGGTACAGGAGGTGGTCAGAGACTGCGGACATGGTACAGGAGGTGGTCAGAGACTGTGGACATGATACAGGAGGTGATCAGAGACTGCGGACATGGTACAGGAGGTGATCAGAGACTGCGGACATGGTACAGGAGGTGATCAGAGACTGCGGACATGGTACAGGAGGTGGTCAGAGACTGCGGACAGGGTACAGGAGGTGGTCAGAGACTGCGGACATGATACAGGAGGTTTTTAGAGGTGGCATGTGGGGCCTGGGGGGACTGGGAACAAGGAGAGGCCATGGATGGAATCCTGGATGGATGGATGGATGGATGGATTCTTCAGCAGCCCTGCCCTAGGCTCAGGCCAGGGGGTGACCGGGGTCAGAGATGGCAGGTGGGGCCTAGGGGGGGGACTGGGAGCGAGGAGAGGCCATGGATGGAATTTGAATCCTGTTTCCTGGATGGATGGATCCTTCAGCAGCCCTGCCCTGGGCTCAGGCCAGGGCTGAGGGGGTCAGAGGTGGCAGCAGGTGGTGGGGCCTGGGGGGGGACTGGGACTGGGAGCGAGGTCGAGGAGAGGCCATGGATGGATAGAATCCTCAATTCCTCATGGATGGATCCTGCTTCAGGGCTCAATCCAGGGCTGGGGCCTGGGGGTCAGTCAGAGAGGTTGCAGGTGGGGCCTGAGGCTGGGGGGGGACTGGGACTGGGTCTGGGAGCGAGGAGATAAGTAGGAGCCTAGCCCTAGGAAGAGTACTACTCACGGTCTCTGGAGAAGTGAAGAAGATCTCCACTGAGTGGAGACAGTGAATGGCCGATGGTGGTGGTGTCTGTGCCAGGCCAGCCCAAGCCCAGGCAGAGATGGATGGATCCTTGGCTTGTCCTCCTCGGGGTGGTGGGACTGGAGGCTGGAGCTCAGCTGGCTGGTGGCGCTGCTGCAGACAGTCCTGGGCTGGTCGGGTCTCTCCACACACGGTCCCCGGTCCGGCAACAGGCTCCTCAGGCTGGGGGAGGTAGGTAGCAGCCGCGGCGGCAGTGGCGGGAAGATCGAGATTCAAGATTCTGGGCGGGGCAGAGGGCACACACAGGCGGAGCCGGAGGCGGTCACGTCAGTTGGGGAGGACTCGGAGACAATCGGAGCAGGACTCGAGAATATGACAAGTGAGTTCACTAGTTCAGAAGTGTCCGGAGATGACCGAGGCGCTGTAACGCTCCTGCGTTTTATATATGATGTGGATTTACAGCTGCAGAAATATTCCACTTCAGTAGTCATGTAGAAAAACGCTGAGACACCAATCCCAACTCCCAAAGACTCATCATGTGTGGATGATCTCAATTCAGCAAGTAAATACACACACTCAATAAGAAGTTCCTGGAGTGATCTATGTATTTAGTAGTATAGAGGTGATAGGCTGAAGAGACAGGTTGAGTTGAGACGATAGGTGAAAGACACTTGAGAGGAATGTTCTTGAGAATGAGATAGTAACAGGTGGGATGCAGATAGGTTAGCAATTATGTATGGTAGTAGATGATAGGATAGCAGATGACATACAGGAGAGACTAACCCAGTGCAAGAGCAGATGATAGTAGGCTCAAGAGCTTGCAATCTAGATAGTGCAGATGCAGTAACAGTCCTTAGTATGCAGAGCTAGACAGTGTAAGCTTTAGTATGAAGGTTATTGAGGTTTCCCCTGTGGGGTACTTATCACTAGTAGCAATGTAGCAGAGGAGAGGTTCGACAAGAGCGGATGATCCGGTAGCGGGATACAGGGATCAGCGCAGCGTGGTTCCGTCAGCGAGGTATGCTTGCAAGCATGAGAGCTTCAAGACAGGTTAACATCAAGGCACAAAGCAGGTTGAACGAACACATGTGAGTGAGAGCTGGTGATTTAAATAGCTGTTCAGTCCGGCGCTCAGTGATGATGTCAGCACTCTTAAAGGGAAACACACCTATATGTGCTTCATCTATCTAGGTAGATGGAAAGCACCCGGAAATGATGTGATAGGAGGCACTGAGAGTGCCAGAACCTTACAGTACCCCCCCCCGTAAGGCCGGCTCCGGAAGGCCTCCAAGGCTGGTTGACGATATAAGAATCGGAAAAAGCTGGTTGCCGATGTAAGAATCGGAAAAGACTGGTTGCCGATACGAGAATCGGATAACACTGGTTGCCGATACGAGAATCGGATAAGACTGGTAACCGATGTGAGAATCGGATCACTTGTTGCCGATACGAGAATCGGGTCAGGTTGGTAACCGATGTGAGAATCGGATTACTTGTTGCCGATATGAGAATCGGATCAGGTTGGTAACCGATGTGAGAATCAGATCACTTGTTGTTAGGGTGTCTGCTACATGAACCCCTCACTAGAATCGGACGCATAACCATCCGAAGTAATCCTAGTAGTCCTAGCAACCAATGCTTCTTCAAACATCCTCAGATCCTTCCTACATACCACCGTGCCATTAGAAGCGCGTACGCAGTCAGGTGCAAGAATCTCAATGTTTTCATTGGAAGCTAGAAATGTACTTGCAAAAATAGGAGTATCTATACCAACATCTGCCAATTTCTGGGTGTCCTTTTCTGATATAGAACGGGGACAGGGCTGACAACAGCCTTGGTAATTTCCAGGCTGTTTTTCAGGGAAGACAGTTCGGATTCGCCTGGCCTCCATTGGGAGAGCCTTAGGCCTATGGGGTCGGGTTGGGCAGGATGTAATGAAATGTCCCCCTTCTCCACAATAAAAACAAAGGCCACAGATTCTCCTGTGATCTTTTTTTTTTTGTAAGGACAACTTAGCATGTACGGCACCAATCTCCATAGGCTCCTCATCCATCTCTGTAGGATCAGGGTTCAAATGAGATGTGTCAGAGTGACAAGGCTGACTGTTTAAGGCAGGCTTGGACCATGACCAGGCAGGATCACCATATTCATTTGGTTTCCTTTTTTCCCTAGGTAGCCGGGGTCTGCGGTTACCTGGAGCAGGTTTAGGAGTAGATTTTTGGGAGGGGAGACACTGGGAGTGCATCGCAATTGCAAATGATTCCCAATTGTCTAGGATCAGACTTTTTTCTTACAGTTTCTGGTATGCCCACGTTTTCATTTTGCCAGAAAGCAAATTAATGGCAGCATGCACTTTAATAAAGTCATTATGATAGGTCCTAGGCTTAAGGATAAATAGGAGCTCACAATCCATACGAAAAAAAAGAAAAGAGGAACGGGAACAATCAAACCTGTCTGGTAGAAGGACAAGAGGTTCTGGGGGTTGAGCAGCAGTAGGCTGTGTCAGTCTGGCCACCTGCTGCGTAAGAGCCTGATTGTCTTCTTTTAATTCAGTAAGTGCGTGTATTAACGCAGTTACTTGTTGTGTTAACTGTGTCACCTGAGTGGTCATTTCTGCTGAATCCATTTTATCTGGTTCGTTCAATCTGTAACGCTCCTGCGTTTTATGTATGATGTGGATTTACAGCTGCAGAAATATTCCACTTCAGTAGTCATGTAGAGAAACGCTGAGACATCAATCCCAACTCCCAAAGACTCATCATGTGTGGATGATCTCAATTCAGCAAGTAAATACACACACTCAATAAGAAGTTCCTGGAGTGATCTATGTATATAGTAGTATAGAGGTGATAGGCTGAAGAGACAGGTTGAGTAGAGACGATAGGTGACAGACACTTGAGAGGAATGTTCTTGAGAATGAGATAGTAACAGGTGGGATGCAGATAGGTTAGCAATCATGTATGGTAGTAGATGATAGGATAGCAGATGACATACAGGAGAGACTAACCCAGTGCAAGAGCAGATGATAGTAGGCTCAAGAGCTAGCAATCTAGATAGTGCAGATGCAGTAACAGTCCTTAGTATGCAGAGCTAGACAGTGTAAGCTTTAGTATGAAGGTTATTGAGGTTTCCCCTGTGGGGTACTTATCACTAGTAGCAATGTAGCAGAGGAGAGGTTCGACAAGAGCGGATGATCCGGTAGCGGGATACAGGGATCAGCGCAGCGTGGTTCCGTCAGCGAGGTATGTTTGCAAGCATGAGAGCTTCAAGACAGGTTAGCATCAAGGCACAAAGCAGGTTGAACGAACACATGTGAGTGAGAGCTGGTGATTTAAATAGCTGTTCAGTCCCACATCAATCCCATCATTCCCACATCAATCCCATCACCCCCACACCATTTCCATCATTCCCACACATTTCCCATTATTCCCACACAACTCCCATCATTCCCACACTGTCCTCATGATTCCCACACCGTCCTCATGATTCCCACACATGTCCCATCATTCCTACATCACTCCCATCATTCCCACACATTTTTCATTATTCCCACACCACTCCCATCATTCCCACACTGTCCTCATGATTCCCACACCATCCTCATCATTCCCACACCACTCCTATCATTTCCACATCAATCCCATCATTCCCACACCATCCCCATCATTCCCACACATTTCCCATTATTCCCACACCACTCCCATCATTTCCACATTGTCCTCATGATTTCTACACCGTCCTCATCATTCCCACACCACTCCTATCATTCCCACACCACTCCTATCATTCCCACACCACACCACTTCCATCATTCCCACACCACTTCCATCATTCCCACACCACTCCCATCATTTCCACATTGTCCTCATGATTCCCACACCGTCCTCATCATTCCCACACCACTCCTATCATTCCCACACCACTCCTATCATTCCCACACCACTTCCATCATTCCCACACCACTTCCATCATTCCCACACCACTTCCATCATTCCCACACCTTTACCACCATTCTCACACCACTCCCATCATTCCCACACCGTTTCCATCATTCCCAGATCATTCACATAATTCTCACACAATTCTCATTAATTCCACACCATTCACATTATTTCCACATTATTCCCACCATTCCCTCTCCATTCACATTATTTCCACATGAATCCCACAATTTCCATAATTCCCACACTGTTCACATAATTTCCACACAATTCCCATCATTCTCACACTCTTCCCACCATTCCCACACTGCTCCCGTCATTCCCACACTATTCCCATCGTTCCCACATTGTTCCCATCATTCCCAAACCATTCCCATCATTCTCATACCATTGCCATACAATTCCAGTCATTACCAAATCATTCACATCATTCTCATAATATTCACATCATTTCCACACCACGCCCATTGTTCTTGAACTGTTCCCATCATTCTCACAGCATTCCCATCATCCCCACACTATTCACATCGTTCCCAAATCGTTCACATCATTCCCACAGCATTTTCATCATTCCCACACTACTCACATCATTCCCAAATCGTTCACATCATTCCCACAGCATTCCTATTATTCCCAAATGATTCACATCATTCACCCACCATTCCCATGATGTTCACTGTTGTAACCATGCTCATACCATTCACATCATTCCCTCACTGCCCCATCATTACCAAACGTTTCACATCATTCCCATATTATTCACATCATTCCCAAACCATTCACATCATTCCCACATCATTCACGTCATTCTTACACAATTTCCATCCTTTTCACTCTATTCACATCATCCCCACAGCATTCCCATCATTCACAAACCATTCCCATAATTTCCACTCTATTAACATCATTCCCACACTGTTCCCACCATTCCTATTACTGTATTGCAACACTGTTCTCATCATTTTCCAGCCATTTAGAGCATTCCCACATTGTTCACATCATTCCTGTACCTTTTCACCACTGTCAAGCCATTCCCATCATTCCTACATTGTTCACATCATTCCCCTACCTTTCCTAGCATTACCAAACCATTTACATCACAGGTGTCAAACACAAGGCCCGCGGGCCGAATCCGGCCCTCAAGGCCATTTCATGTGGCCCTTGCACCTGTCTTGCAGCTGTAGGAGAGCTCCAGCCCTCTTCTGGTCCTCCTCCAGACCCTGTACTTTTTGCTTTTCAGCAATGCCTACAGCTTCTTCCCAGCAGCAGCACAAGATAAGGGGGTGCACTGTGATGTAAGGGATGGTGGGGGACTCAATTTCTGATGGTGGGGAGGCTCTTGACGTCTGATGTAAGGGTAGGGGATGCTCTGGACATCTAGTCTTACAGATACAACCGGCCCTTTTGAGGGCAATAATAATGCCGATGCGGCCCGCGATTAAATTGAGTTTGACACCCCTGATTTACATCATTCCCATACCGTTGAAATAATTTCCACACTGTTCTCCTAATTCCCACACCGATCACGCCATTCCCACTGTTCAAGCATGGGGGGGTACCTTGCACTTTGTTTCCTGAAGAAATATATAGGAATCTGTAAGTCCTCTTTATAATAAGAGTACCCCCCCAAGGAAATGAATACAGGAGTTTAGTAGTAGTACAAAAAAAAGTCAGTAAATAACATTATAGGAAAAAATGTAATTTCCCCCAATGTACTGTAAATCCACCACTAATTACTCCACCCAACAGTGTAAATCCTCATCAATCCCAATGTCCCACCACCTGACAAGGTTTCCCCATCGCCACGAGGACCTGGCTACTGACATTGTTTCTGAATGGCGTCATTGACCAAATATGGTCAGATATGGTCAATGGCTGAGGAGGAATATGCAGCTGCCCCTGGGGACATGACCTTTGCAGCCCTGGAAGGAGCCAAGAGCCAACTTGCCTTACATGACACTACCCTGGCACATACCAATTTTTTTTTAAAAGGGTGATAAGAACTATAAGATTTTGGCAAAGCTTGGGGCTGACCAAAGGGCACTGGTTTGTGTTCCTTATATTCGTTCTCAGGCAGGGGAGCTGGTCACAGACCCTGAGGCCATTATGAATAGATTTGTAGCATATATATGCTCCAATACCAGCCTATGATAAGAGAGAGTTGGTGACCCTTCTCTCCAGTATCCCTTTACCCTCTTTGGATGCCAATGGTAGAGCTTTGCTTAAACATGACATCACTCTCACAGTGATCGAGGCAGCTATTCACGCGTTCCCCACACAAATCTCCGGGCCCTGATGGGTTCTCGTGGAATGGTATAGACAGTACTCTGACACGCTTGCGCCCCGGTTACAATCGCTATATTCCTATTGTTTTGAACATAAGGCTCTGCTCCCCTCTATGCTTGAAGCCTATGTGGTTCACCTCCCTAAGCCAGGTAAGGACCCCACATGTTACTCTTCTTATAGACCAATAGCCCTCCTCAATGCTGATTTAAACATTCTCACAAAGGTTTTGGCCACCAGATTATCCATGGTTCTTTCAGCCCGGGTAGACATTGACCAAACTGGCTTCAAGCCAGGCAAGTCCACGAACACCAATCTCCGTCGTCTTTTTGCACACTTGAAGATTTCCCATACAACTACTGGGACCATGGCGGTAATGTCACTGGATATATATTCTGTTGACTGGGGTTACATGGAAGTGGTGTTGGACCGCATTGGTTTTGAGCCACACTGTTGTAAGTGGGTGTCCTTAATATACAAACCCGATTCCAAAAAGGTTGGGACACTGTACAAATTGTGAGTAAAAAAGGAATGGACTAATTTATAAATCTCATAATCTTATATTTTATTCACAATATAATATAGATAACATATCAAATGTTGGAAGTGAGACATTTTGAAATGTCATGCCAAATATTGTCTCTTTGGAATTTGGATTTCATTAGAGCTACACATTCCAAAAAAGTTGGGACAGGACGCAATAAGAGGCCGGAAAAGTTAAATGTACATATAAGGAACAGCTGGAGGACCAATTTGCAACCTACCACATTAATTGGCACCATGATTGGGTATAAAAAGAGCCTCTCAGGGTGGCAGTGTCTCTCAGAAGTCAGGATGGGCAGAGGATCACCATTTCCCCCAATGCTGCGGCCAAAAATAGTGGAGGAATATCAGAAAGGAGTTTCTCAGAGAAAAATTGCAAAGAGTTTGGAGTTATCATCATCTACAGTGCATAATATCATCCAAAGATTCAGAAATTCTGGAACAATCTCTGTGTGTAAGGGTCAAGGCCGGAAAACCATACTGGATGGCGGTGATCTTCGGGCCCTTAGACGGCACTGCATCACATACAGGAATGCTACTGTAATGGAAATCACAACATGGGCTCAGGAATACTTCCAGAAAACATTGTCGGTGAACACAATCCACCGTGCCATTCACCGTTGCCGGCTAAAACTCTATAGGCCAAAAAAGAAGCCATATCTAGACATAATCCAGAAGCTCAGGAGTTTTCTCTGGGCCAAGGCTCATTTATAATGGTCTGTGGCAAAGTGGAAAACTGTTCTGTGGTCAGACGAATCAAAATTTGAAGTTCTTTTTGGAAAACTGGGACGCCATGTCATCCGGACTAAAGAGGACAAGGACAACCCAAGTTGTTATCAGCGCTCAGTTCAGAAGCCGGCATCTCTGATGGTATGGGGTGGCATTTGGCAGGCGTTTTCTCTGGGCCAAATGGTCTGTGGCAAAGTGGAAAACTGTTCTGTGGTCAGACGAATCAAAATTTGAAGTTCTGTTTGGAAAACTGGGACGCCATGTGAAAGCACTCCCTAGGAGCACACGTAACCCTTTGAGCGCCCCTGTTGTTAACCCCCTTCCCTGCCAGTGTCATTAGTACAATACAGCCTTTTTTTTTTTATCACTATATTAGTGTCACTGGTCCCCAAAAAAGTGTCAGTTAGGTGTCCAATTTGTCCTCCACTATGTCGCAGTCCTGCTAAAAAATCGCTGATCACCGCCATTACTAGTTTAAACAAATAAAAATTCCAATAAAGTATCCTAAAGTTTGTAGACGCAATAACTTTTGCGCAAACCAATCAATATACATTTTGGGATTTTATTTACCAAGAATATGTAGCAGAATACAAATTGGCCTGAACTGATGAATAAATTTGATTTTTAAAATTTGTTTTTATGGAATGTGTTTTATAGCATAAAATAAAAAAAATATTGTTTTTTTTTTTTTTTAGAACAACGCAAAAAATAAAAATCGCAGAGATGATCAAATACCACCAAAAGAAAGCTCTATTTGTGGGGAAAAAAGGACATCAACTTTATTTGGGTACAGAGTCGCACGACCGCACAATTGTCAGTTAAATTAAAGCAGTGCCGCATCTCAAAAAATGGCCTGGTCATTAAGGGGGGGAAATTTTCTGGAAAACAAGAGAAGGGCGCACCGACATAGTGCAGTACCATTAAAACATTTATTGAAGGGTAAAAAAAAGTTCCATACATTATACTCACTAACACAGGTTGCAAATAGGCATACACATCCCAATATAATCAGGTGACCTCTAGGACATGGATTCATCCAGTGCTGCAGAGGGGTATGGATGGCATCTGTACTGGTAGTGTTGACGCATTTCGAGAGAGAACCCTCTTCATCAGAGCCCTCTAGGTCAGTTCGTCCTTCTCTTGCTTTCGTTGTTTTCTCGTATGTATGGACACCCATGGTCTTGAGAGGGCAGCAAGAACCTAGACGCAAGAACATAGTCTTTTCCTTTAACCACTTAAAGGCCGCCCGCCGCAGATTTACTGCAGCAGGCTGGCCCTCCTGCGCGAAGCGACGTAGCTCTATGTCGGTCGCGCGCCTGCAGCTAAGGGGCAAGTGACGTAGCTCTATATTGGTCGCGCGCCTTCAGCTAGGGGGCGCCGACGGAGCACTCCCGGCCCCACTTGGCAGTGGGGACTCCGATGCACGGGGCAGGTGGCTCCAATTGCCACCTAACACCCGCGATCGCTCCCCGCTGAGAGAGAAGAATGGTCAGCTGTTGTAAACACATCTCACCGTTCTTCTCCCTGGAATGATCACAGAGTGCCTGTGATCCTTCTATATAGGATCACAGGTCTCTATGGTCATTTCACAAGCCCCGCCCCCATACAGTTAGAATCACTCCCCTAGGCTTACATTTAACCCCTTGATCCCCCCCCCCCCCCCCTGGTGTTAACCCCTTCCCTGCCAGTGTCATTATTACAGTAACAGTGCATATTTTTAGCACTGATTACTGTAGTAATGTCACTGGTCCCCCCAAAAGTGTCAAAAATGTCAGTTAGGTGTCCGATCTGTCCGCCGCAAAGTTCGCAGCCCCACTAAAAATTGCAGATCGCCACCATTACTAGTAAAAAAAAAAGAAAACAATAAAAAATAAAAATTACATAAATCTTTCCCATAGTTTGTAGAAGCGATAACTTTTGCGCAAACCAATCAAAATACCATAATTGCGATTTTGTTACCAAAAATATGTAGCAGAAAACAAATTGGCCTAATATGTTAAAACATTTTGATTTTTAAATGTTTTTTTTTTTTTTTTTTTTGGGAATGTTATATAGCAGAATGTGAAAAATATTGTTTTTTTTTTTTTTTTTTTTTTAGTGCAAAAAATAAAAATCGCACAGATGATCAAATACCACCAAAAAGAAATCTCTATTTGTGGGGGAAAAAAAGGACATCAATTTTACTTAGGTACAGCGTCGCACGACCGCGCAATTGTCCGTTAGAGTAATGCAGTGCAGAATCGCAAGAAATGGCCTGGGTCATTAACCACTTTAAACCCCACCCACTGTCCATACACTGCGGCACTCAGCCACTGCTGGGCAAAGCGAAGTAGCCCTGGGGAGCCAGCGCGTGTGACCGGTGGCTCCGATGGTCACCGGCCTCTCGCGATCTCCCGCAGCAGAGGGAGAAAGACAGACGGCTGATGTAAACACAACCATCTGTCATTCTCCCTGAAGTGGTCACAGAGGCTATGTGATCCTGCTATATAGGATTGTATATCTCTGTGATTACTTCACTAGCCACGCCCCATGACAGTTAGAATCACGCCCCTAGGGACACTCTTAACCCCTTGATCACCAGTAAAGTTAACCCCTTCCCAGCCAGTGTCATTTTTACAGTAACAGTGCATATTTATAATGTCCGATCTGTCCGCCGCAATGTCGCAATGTTGCAGTCCCGCAAAAAAAAAAAAAATAAAAAAATCGCAGATCGCCGCCATTACTAGTAAAAAAAAAACAATAAAAAAATTACATAAATCTTTCCTGTAGTTAGTAAACGCAATAACTTTTGAGAAAACCAATCAAAATACGCTTATTGCGATTTTTTTTTTTTTTTACCAAAGATATGTAGCAGAAAACAAATTGGCCTAAACTGTTAAAAAATTTAGATTTTTACATTTTTTTTTTTTTGGAGAATTTCATATAAAAAAAAATGTGAAAAATATTGTTATTTTTTCAAAATTGTCGCTCTTTTTTTTTTATTTATAGCGCAAAAAATAAAAATCGCACAGGTGATCAAATACCACCAAAAGAAAGCTCTGTTTGTGGGGGGGAAAAAAATAACGTCAATTTAGTTTGGGTACAGCGTCGCACGACCGCTTAATTGTCCGTTAACCACTTAAGCTCTGTCAACTGAAATTTAATGTGGATAAGTGCAAGATAATGCACCTGGGGCGTAAAAACCCAAGGGCAGAATATAGAATATTTGACACAGTCCTGACCTCAGTATCTGAGGAAAGGGATTTAGGAGTAATTATTTCAGAAGACTTAAAGGTGGGAAGACAATGTAATAGAGCAGCACGAAATGCCAGCAGAAGGCTTGGATGTATAGGGAGAGGTATAAGCAGTAGAAAGAGAGAAGTGCTTATGCCGCTGTACAGAACACTGGTGAGACCTCACTTGGAGTATTGTGCGCAGTACTGGAGGCCATATCTCCAGAAGGATATAGATACTCTAGAGAGAGTTCAGAGAAGAGCTACTAAACTAGTACATGGATTGCAGGAAAAAACTTACCAGGAAAGGATAAAGGACCTTAACATGTATAGCTTGGAAGAAAGAAGAGACAGAGGGGATATGATAGAAACTTTTAAATACATAAAGGGAATCAACTCGGTAAAGGAGGAGAGCATATTTAAAAGAAGAAAAACTACCACAAGAGGACACAGTTTTAAATTAGAGGGGCAAAGGTTTAAAAGTAATATGAGGAAGTATTACTTTACTGAGAGAGTAGTGGATGCATGGAATAACCTTCCTGCAGAAGTGGTAGCTGCAAATACAGTGAAGGAGTTTAAGCATGCATGGGATAGGCATAAGGCTATCCTTCATATAAGATAGGGCCAGGGACTATTCATAGGATTCAGATATATTGGGCAGACTAGATGGGCCAAATGGTTCTTATCTGCCGACACATTCTATGTTTCTAAGCCCTGGAGGATTTGGCTGCTCAAAGACCAGGGCCTATTTTGCGATTCGGCACTGCGTGAATTTAACGGACAATTGCGTGGTCGTGCGACGCTGTACCCAAATGAAATTGAAGTCATTTTTTCCCCACAAACAGAGCTTTCTTTTGGTGGTATTTGATCACCTGTGCGATTTTTACTTTTTGCGCTATAAACAAAAAAAGAGCGACAATTTTGAAAAAATAACAATATTTTTCACATTTTTTTATATGAAATTCCCCCCCCCCTAAAAAAATGTAAAAATCAAATTTTTTTTAACATTTTAGGCCAATTTGTTTTCTGCTACATATTTTTGGTGAAAAAAAATCACAATAAGCGTATTTTGATTGGTTTGCGCAAAAGTTATTGCGTTTACTAACTACGGGAAAGATTTCTGTCATTTTTATAGTTTTTTTTTTTTAACGAGTAATGGCGGCGATCTGCGATTTTTTGTTTGCAGGACTGCGACATTGCGGCGGACAGATCGGACCCTTGACTGACATTATTGACACTTTTGGGGGTACCAGTGACATTACTACAGTAATCAGTGTGCAACAATTAATCATCTGCAACAGGTATGCAGAAAAACTCCAAAACTGTATTTCCATGTTAGTTACCAATTACTGAGGATGATGATGGCCCCAAATCAATACTTCACATGGTTGCAAACCCCTGCATATCCCCAGTGAAGTGACCGGCCTCAGGTGATACACAGAAATTAAACAAATCCTCCTACATAAGTTGCACCTGTTTATCTGCAGCCATCTCTCCATTACAGCCATTCAAAGTCCAGAATTTTCACAGCATTTCTGAGCTTTTAGAAGGCAGGGGGGCGGGAATCTGATGTCACACACTGCACAGGGTAAGAGCAGGGAGCTGAGTGTAATCTGAGACCTGAGTGGAGGGAATGGACACACACACACACACCCCTCTTCACAGTCACAGGGGGAAGCATGGACAGCTGAGGCTGTCAATCACAGGCTGTGTACTGGAGGCATTAGTAGAAGTTGGCTCAAGGTGACTCATGCAGTTAGCAGAGGAAAGGGAGAGCAGACAGAAATCACACTCAGGCAGGGCCGTTGATGGGGGGGGGGGACCACATCTCCTCCTGTAAGAGGCCCAAGCAGACAGGGGGGGCCCCAACAGCACAGAGTGTTGGTGCGGTCGGGCAAGGGGGCAAGTACAGAAGGAAGCCCTGTGTGGCTCTCTGCAGCAGCTGAAAGCCAGTTTCTCCCCCTTCTGCCAGCTTTCAGCTGCTGCGGGGAGAGACACAGACACAGGACATCATTCATGTAATTGCTTCTCTGACGCAGATCCTCCTCCCTGTTCTGCCTGCTTCTTATCCCCCCCCCCCCCCATGTGCCCCCTTTCACTGTGTTTCAGGCTTCCCTGCCCTGTAAAAAAAATAACAAATTGTAAAAAATAAAATAAATAATAATAATCAAAAATTGTAATAAATAATTTAAAAAAATTGAAAACAAAATAACTGTAAACATTTTCAACATTTAAAAAAAAAAAAAAAAAATATATATATATATATATATATATATATATATATATATTTATTTATTTTTTGTTTTTTTGTTTTTTATGTAAAAAACAATTAAAAAGGGTTAATTGGCTAAGTGACACAGGTTCTGTTTGTGTCTGCTAATAATGATTTTAGTGTATTTTTTGTGAAAATATTGTCTAAAATATTCAGGGGGAGGGGGGGCCCTGCCAGGTAGGCTGTACGGGGGCCCCGTGATTTCTAACAGCAGTGCTGCCATGGGGGACATGTACCAATACGAACATTGTTTTTTTTTTTTTTTTTTTTCATTAGATTATTTTTACAGGAGCAGTGATTTTAATGATGCTTAAAGTGAAATAATAAAAATGAAAAATTCCACTTCTGGACCGGAAGGATTTTCCCCCTTAATGACCAGGCCATTTTTTGCGATTCGGCATTGCGTTACTTTAACGGAAAATTGTATGGTCGTGCGACGCTGTACCCAAATAAAATTGATGTCCTTTCCCCCCCCCCCCCCCCCCCACAAACAGAGCTTTCTGTTGGTGGTATTTGATCACTTGTGCAATTTTTTTTTTTTTTTTTTTTGCTATAAACAAAAAAAAGCAACAATTTTGAAAAAAAAAAACAATATGTTTCATGTTCCCAAAAAAAAACAAAAATCAAACAATTTTCATCATTTTAGGCCAGTTTGTATTCTGCTACATATTTTTGGTAAAAAAAAATCCCAATAAGCGTATTTTGATTGGTTTGCACAAAAGTTATCGCATCTACAAACTAGGGGAAAGATTTCTGTCGTTTTTATTTTTTATTTATTTTTACTAGTAATGGCGGCGATCTGCGATTTCTAGTGGGACTGCGACATTGCGTCGGACAGATCGGACCCCTAACTGCCATTTTTGACATTTTTGGGGGGACCAGTGACATTACTACAGTAATCAGTGCTAAAAATATGCACTGTCACTGTACTAATGACATTGGCAAGGAAGGGGTTAACCTAGTGGGTGATCAAAGGGTTAAATGTGAGCCTAGGGGAGTGTTCACTAACTTTTGGGGGCGTGGCTTGTGAAATGACCATAGAGACCTGTGATCCTATATACAGTAGAAGGATCACAGGAGCTTTCTGATCATTCCAGAGAGAAGAACGGTCAGCTGTGTTTACAACATCCGACCGTCCTTCTCTCTCAGCGGGGAGCGATCGCGGGTGCCCGGCGACAATCGTGGCTGCTGGCCCCATGCATCAGCATCCCGCTGCCTAGTCGGGGTGGGAGCGCACCGCCGGCGGCGCATGCTGCCCTCCAGCACCAAGCGCGACCGACGTAGGGCTACATTGGTTCGTGCAGGAGGGTTAGCCTGCCGCAGTAAATGGAAACTGTTAAATATAGTATCGGGGGGGGTTCCCCTTAGTCTGCCTGTAAAGTGGCACATCTGTACCGTGTGTAGAACCTGCTGCAGCAAAACTGACATTTATAAAGACAAAATTACATTTTAATTGCCGGCAATTCAAAAATATGTAAAAAAACGGCATGGGGTTCCCCTTCCAATCCATAGGCCTGAAGGATATGGATTTTAAGGGGAACCCCACACCAAAGTTAAAAAAAAAAAACACACCAAAGTTAAAAAAAAAACGGGGTAGGGTCCCCCCCAAAATCCATACCAGACCCTTATCCGGGCAGCCCTGCAGGTCAGGAAAGGGTGGGGACAAGCGAGCGAACCCCCCCGGACCATAAAAGGCTACATGTCCTCAACATGTTAGAATGGGAGCTTTGGGTCAGGGGGGCTCTGCCCCTCCACCACAAAGCACCTTTTCCCCATGGGGACAAGGGCCTCTTCCTGACAACCCTGGGCGTTGGTTCTGGGGGTCTGCGGGCAGGGGGCGTATCGGAGTCTGGAAGCCCCCTTTAACAAGAGGGCCCCCAGATCCTGCCCCCCATGTGAATGAGTATGGGGTACATTGTACACCTACCCATTCATCAAAAAAGGTGGCAAAAAATAAATAAGGGCAGGAGGTAGTTTTTGACAATTCCTTTGTTAAAAAAAAATTATAAAAAAAAAATGTCCCCCGATGTAGATCCATCCTCAGTCATTATGGCCGCCGGACCCGAAAAAAAGGAAAAAATATCGATCCGCCCAAAACAAAGCCTAACGGCTGAATGACTGCTCTGCCGCTGTACAGTTTTTAAATCGGTAAGGGGTGGTGCATGCTGGGTCAGTGATGCCACAAGGGGGCAGTGCCACCAGGTGATGTCACCAGGTGGCCCCACCCCTTACTTATTTAAGAACTGTCAAACTGCAGAGCAGGCATTCAGTGGTCAGCCTTCGTCGCAGGTAGAATTTTTTTTTTTGGGGGCCTGGCGGCGGCATTGTGATTGACCATCTACATCGGCGGACATTGTTTTTTAATTTTTTTAATAAAGGAATTGTCAAAAACTGCCTCCTGTCCTTATTCATTTTTGCCATTTTTTTTTTTTGTGAATGGGTAGGGGTACAATGTACCCCATACTCATTCACATCAGAGAACAGGATCTTTGGGCCCCCTTGTTAAAGGGGGCTTCCAGATTCCGATAAGCCCCCCCCCCCCCCCCGCTGACAGACCCCCACAACCACAGCCCAGGTATCATGGACTTGCAATAGTGTTTGGCAGCTTACCTGTTCCTTCATGTCTGCATTAGAGGCCAGACTCCGCTTCTGGCTCCTTTTTATCATCTCTCTTCCCTGTTCGGCCCCACCCCAGGCCATTCCAGGAAGTCTATATTAACCAGTGCACTGCAGGTCTGCTTTGCTGTTCAACAGTGTTTGTTAGTTGTTATCTGTCTGCCGTGTGTTTGATCTACCTTTCTGTGTACCAACTTTGGCTTGTCTCTGACTTCTCCTGTTTGCCTGTGACCCTGACCTTTGGCCTGTTCCTTGGTTACCCTCGTCTGCCTGTTGTCCCGACCTCGGCTTACCCATCACTATCCCTTGTGTCCTGACTGGCTGCTTCCCCTCTCTTCCTACGGAGCGTGACCGGAGTACCCAAGGGCCGTGACCTGGGCCCAGCTGCAGCCAAGTCCATCCTCACCACTAGAGGCTCTGGTGAACACCTGCTGGGTCTGAGACTCCACGCCCCTGGGGAATCTTGGGCTCACGTTCCTGTCCATCCGCAGCAGTCAGCTATTGGGTTCACCACCTTGTGGTGCACCCATGCCTCCAAAAGGGTGCAGTCGTCACCTGGCCACAGGTGACCTGACACCAGGGTTGTCGGGAAGAGGCCAACCCCAACATGAGGACAAGGTGCTTTGGGGTGGGGTAAAGTTCATGGGGGGGATGCATTCGTCCCCCCCCCCCCTTTCCTGTCAGGCTGCATGCTCGGATAAGGGTCTGCTAATGTTTTATTTTTTGGGGGGGGGGGGGCACACCATTTTTTTTGTCAATTTTGGTGTGAAGTAAAATCCATACTAGACACAAAGGGCCTGGTATGGACTGGGGGGGGGGGGGGGGGGCAATGGTTTTTTTTTTTCATTCAGCTGTCACCTGGGAAGCCCCATTGACAGCTGATGACTCATCTTTTTAATTGACAATTTTTATTAATTTTTTCCATTATATAACAGAACAAAGAAAATAAACAATTAGAGATTTATCATAAAAAAATATATCAAACAAGGACAGCTGCTACAGTTTACGGCAAACTGAAGAGCAATAACATCAATAAACTGTGAAAATAGAAAATGTTGCAACTATATGACATTAGAAGTGACAATGGAACAGTTTAAAGTGACTGTAAAGGCAGAAGGTGCATTCTACGCATTAACATAAAAAGTCTTCTGTGTGCAGCAGACCCCCCCTAATACTTACCTGAGCCCCCTTCTCTGTCCAGCGATGTCCACAAGTGTCTCAGCCGTTTGAGATTTTTTGCCTCTTGATTGACTGAGACACAGCAGCGGCGCCATCGGCTCCTGCTGCTGTCAATCAAAGCTGTCAGCTAGCCAATTAGGGAAGAGAGGGGGCAGGACCAGGTCAGATCTCTGTGTCTGAATGGACACAGGGAGCTGTGACTCTCCTCGGGTGCCCCCATAGCAAACTGCTAGTTGTGGGGACAGGAGGGAGGGGCCAGGATCACAGAAGAGGGACCCTAAAAGAGGAGGATCGGGGGCCGCTCTGTGCAAAACCAACTGCACAGAGGAGGGAAGTGTGACATGTTTGTTATTTTAACCACTTGCCGACCGCTCACTGAGCTGGTACTGCAGCAAAGTGGCTCGTTATCGTCCAGCGACGTAGACCTACGTCGCTGGATCCCGCCCCCTCTCGGCGCTCCCGCTGTATTCAGACACAGCGGGAGTCGGGCAAGGGGAGGAGAGGCGGTGATCACCACCGGTTTGTTTTGGTAACTATTTTTTCAATAACCTCTTCGGTCAGAAATAATTGGAGGTATGCCAAGGGGTTGTCATGGTCAACGTCAACTTTCATACCAGGTGCTCCAGTAAATGGGAATCTTGGGGGGCGCTGCCTGATCCGTACCGCAGTCAGTAGAGCACCAAGTCCACACATCGCTGAGCTCGGTCGCTGTCGTCCCTTTTAGTACCTGATGACGAATTTTCCCACGAATCGCTATCGCTCAGTTCTTCAAATATTTACCGTCGCTGTTTTCCATTTCGTCCAAAAGCGCTTTTGAGCTAAAAGAACGCTTTTTGGACGCCACGGACGTTCCAGGCACAAAGAACCGCTAGAAGTACAGGCAGGGCACTGGAAACGCCTCCAGGTGAAATGTCTTGATACAATGTTGTAATCCTAACAGATTACACTGTATCATGTCATTTGTTTTATTATTTTATTTAATCTCCCGCCGGTTCCACCCCCCTACGTCGCAGCGCTCGCAAAGGAAGGGGACCGGAAGAAGATGCCGTTGTTTGCTGAGCACACAGCGGGAGGACAATGGGAGGATGGCTGGAGGACGGCGGGGGATCGCAGGGAAGGTGAGTAACGTTCTGGGGTAATCCCAAGTGTGGCTCGGGGGTTACCACTTTTGGCACTGAATAATAACCCCGAGCGACACTCGGGATTACCGCCAGGGAGGTTAAATGCCAGGGCTCCCAAATTGCATTATGTCTCTCAACTGAGTTAGTGAGTCGGGCTATGAGAGACTCCATCATTTCGACTCATCTGTTGGTAATCCCTTAGCGCCAACAGAACGCAAATATGCAGCCTCAGCCTCAGGGGTTGTACCAGGGTGATGCCGCAGCCAGAGGCGTCACCCCGGTACCGATGTTTAGAGCAGACGATCCACTTTCTTGTAATGACAACCAGGCATGTGCAGAGGGGGGGGGGAGGGTGCTTGAGCACCTGCCCCTTTGCCCCTTGATGCCCAAAGTGCCCTTTTGTCAAGGCAAATTTTCCGCAAAGGCGCCCATAAACAGTATGGCTGCGGGCCGACTGCGCATGCGCCATTCCCGAAGCCTGCCGGGCTCCAGAAAGATTGTACATGCTCGGTAGAGCGGACGCATGTGCAGTGACGTAATGGCGCCACCTGGCGTCATTTTTGAAAGTGAAGCACTCGGTCTCGGCACAGCGACGGCACCTTGTTGGCACATCAGCAGGTAAGACCAGACCCCAGGCCACTCCACAGCCTCTGACTACCCCCTGCACCATGTCCACAGCTTCTGACCATACCACCACCTGCACCATGTCCACAGTCTCTTACCACCCCCTGCACCATGTCCGTAGCCTCTGATCAGACCAACACCTGCACCATGTCCACAACCTCTGACCAGACCACCCCCTGCACCATGTCTGCAGCCTCTGACCACTCCCTGCACCATGTCCACAGCCTCTGACCACCCCCTGCACCATGTCCACAGCCTCTAATCAGACCACCCCCTGCACCATGTCCACAGCCTCTAACCAGACCACCACCTGCACCATGTCCACAGCCTCTGACCACCCCCTGCCCCATGTCCACAGCCTCTGACCACCCCCTGTACCATGTCCACAGCCTCTAACCAGACCACCCCCTGCACCATGTCCACAGCCTCTGACCACCCCCTGCACCATGTCCGCAGCCACTGATCACCCCCTGTACCATGTCCACAGCCTCTAACCAGACCACCCCCTGCACCATGTCCACAGCCTCTAACCAGACCACCCCCTGCACCATGTCTGCAGCCTCTGACCACTCCCTGTACCATGTCTGCAGCCTCTGACCACCCCCTGCACCATGTCCACAGCCTCTGACTACTCCCTGCACCATGTCTGCAGCCTCTGACCACCCCCTGCACCATGTCCACAGCCTCTAACCAGACCACCACCAGCACCATGTTCACAGCCTCTGACCACCCCCTGCACCATGTCCACAGCCTCTGACCAGACCACGCCCTGCACCATGTCCCCAGCCGCTGACCACCACCTGCACCATGTCCACAGGATCTGATCACCCCCCGCACCATGTCTGCAGCCACTGATTACCCCCTGCACCAAGTCCACAGCCACTGACCACCCCCCCCCCCCCCGAACCATGTCCGCAGCCACTGATCCCCCCCCTGAACAATGCCCGCAGCCACTGATCACCCCCCGCACCATGTCCGCAGCCACCACTGATCACCCCCCCGCACCATGCCCACAGCCACTGCTCATCCCCCGCACCATGTCCGCAGCCACTGATCACCCCCCGCACCATGTCCGCAGCCTCTGACCACCACCTGCACCATGTCCACAGCCACTGATCACCCCCCGCACCTGCCCTATTTAAAGTCCTGTTCCATGTGCCCCTTATATACTTTGAGCACCTGCCCCTCCAAAGGTCTCTGCACGGCCCTAATGACAACTGATATTGCTAAGCCTTTCCGCGGCTCACCCGGGTCTCCCGTCCCACTGGGAGACCCGAGTGCCCAGCCGACACATCCATCGGCTGGCCAAAGACCCGAACAAAGCTGGATTCGGCTCTGATCGGGTCTCCGATGTAAAAACCCGGAAGCAATGTCATGACATCACGTCTGAGTACTGGAGCCTTAAAGGCGTCAGATTTATAAAAACATTACATCATTTAAAACAGCCAATCTTGGCATTTTGAATGCTTTTAAGTGCAGAGGAGGGGTTGGGGGTCGTTTAGATCCCTCCATAAAGAGTACCTGTCACAGCCTATTACCTGTCACAAGGGATGTTTAAGTCGCGGGAGACTTGGGATGTCTGAGTATTGCTGCCCATAATAAGGAAAATAATACAGAGCTGGAGGGAAATGTGATTTTTGTTGTTTAAAAAGACTTTTGATTTCTCTGTCTGACCTTGTGAGTCCTCGGACTCCGGACACGAATGAATTATGGAACGGAGAGATGCTACAACCTGGAGAAAACGCATAATTATACAGAATTAGGATACAGCTCAGGGCTGAATAATATCTTCATTTCTGAGCAATTGGAGAGACGGGGAGACAACGCTTTCATGTTATAATGATCAGCATTTAACCACTTAAGGACCGCGCCTATTTCTGACACTTGTTCCTTACAAGTTGAAATCAGTATTTTTTGCTAGAAAATTACTTAGAACCCTCAAACATTACATAATTTTTTTAGCAGAGACGCTAGGGAATAAAATTGAGATCATTGCAATACTTTATGTCACACTCTATTTGTGCAGTGGTCCTACAAACGCGGACAAGTGATCCCGCGAGCAACCTCCCTAAATAAGATAATATATTGCTGCAAGCACCTCACTTCTCATATAAGTGTAAATGGTACATAAATAATTAAATAGTGCTGCGCAATAAATAACTAATTACCAATCAGTGAATCAATATATAGAGATGGCAATAAAAAATGAGTGACAAGTGTAAATAAATCAAATCAATAGCAAAAAATACTGTATATATAGTAGTACAATCATAAAAAAATCAATAAATAAAATGTGTGTATATATATATATATATATATATATGTGCAAAAAATGATAAAACAATAAACACTCGGATAAAATCCAAAATCCGTGCAAAGGAGCAAAATAGTGCAAATTAGAAAGTTCAATATAAGCCTGCATTCACATGTCAGCGTTTGGATCGCGGGCAGAATCGCCACGATTCCGCCCACGATCCGGAGATTATTGCAAATCGCTGGACGCCTGTGCGTTGCCCGTGATTTGCAATAGCCCCCCAAATGCTGAGCGATGTTGCCGCGATTTCCACCTGCCAAATCGCGGTAACATTGCGCAAAAAAATCGCGGGACGCAATACGCTCCAAAGAAGCTCTTGTACTTTTTTGGGCGTAATGCGTCCCGTGATTTTTTTTTGCGCGATGTTCCCGCGATTCGGCAGGCGGAAATCGCGGCAACATCGCTCAGCGTTTGGGGGGCTATTGCAAATCACGAGCAACGCACAGGCGTCTCGCGATTTGCAATAATCTCCGGATCGCGGGCGGAATCGCGCCGCGATCCATACGCTGACATGTGAACGAGGCCTAAGTCCCCGTTCGCACTGAGGCGACCTGTGAGGCGACCTGGTCGCCTCACAGGTCGCCGTAGGTCGCCTTCCATAGGGAAGCTGCGGACCCGTTCTAATAGGAGCGACACAAGTCGCTCCGACTTAGAAAAAGGGTCCGGAGCTTCTTTGGGGTGACCCGGAGGCAACCGCCATAGACTTCAATGTTATGAAGTCCGTGGCGGCCGCTCCGAGGTCGCGGCGCGCTGCTCGCACCGCGACCTCGGAGGTCGCCCCCCGAAGTCGGATCGCCCCAGTGTGAACGGGGCCTTACAGTCCCAGTGATCAAAATAAAATAAAATCAAACAAAAATGAGATATTTATCAATATTTGCCAAAGTGCAAAGTGCTGGAAAGGTAGACAAATAAATGAATCCAATATGATAGTCTTAGTGATAATAAGCGATGAAGCAGATATCTTCTATAAGTGCTCAAGCCATCTGGATGTAGCTGGTGCTTCTCAAAAAGAGTGAGTGACCAGAGTGTCACAGATCAGCAACAACTGTGCACCCCCTTGTGAATGGGTGCTCACCTCAATGCAGACTCAATAAAGCATAAACGCAGGGGGTCTCAGAAACAGCCGTCTGGATGGTTCCACCCCAATTACTCTTATCAGGTCAGTACGTCTTAACTCGTCACCCAGAGTGATATGCAGATATAAAAAAAACTTGCAATAGTGCTTATATCCTTCTAAACTTTTATTCAAATAAAATCAAGATGTCGCACTCACATGTATCGGTGTATCTATGCACCCTTAAATAGCCATGAAGTACAGTTAGCCAATCGAGGAAATACTGTGGTGGTGTAGTGGGAGACGCCGCAGCCGTATGCTTCCTCCTGCATTCAACAGCCCGACAGTCTCGCTAGCAGAATAGCGAAGCCCTCCGTCCGTCCTTGCCCCTTCCCTACGCGTGACGTCACAATGGACCACATGTCTTCATCAGGGGGATATATTTTCTATCTGCATATCACGCTGGATGACGAGTTAAGACGTACTACTGACCTGATAAGAGTAATTGGGGTGCAACCATCCAGACGGCTGTCTCTGAGACCCCCTTTGCACGGATTTTGGATTTTATCCGAGTGTTTATTGTTTCATCATTTTTTGCACATATATACTGTATTTTCTGGCGTATAAGACTACTTTTGAACCTCAAAAAAATCCCCCAAAAATGGGGGGTCGTCTTATACTCCGAGTAAAATATCTCCAAGGTAACCTAAGTATAAGTATTACCGGTAGATGTAATCTCTCAAGACGCTGGCTGTGTGGGAATCCTGTACCGGTATACCGTATGTACCGTAGCTTCGGCTGCATACAGAGTACCGCTCTGAGCCAATCACAGTGAGCGATGTATTCTATTATTGAATGCAAAGCCTGCTCGGATTGGCGGAGTAACTGCCAAGACTCTGCCAATCCGAGCAGGCTTTGCATTAAATAATAGAATACATCGCTCACTGTGATTGGCTCAGTGCGGTATACTGTATGTAGCCGAAGCTACGGTACATACGGTATACCGGTACAGGATTCCCGCACAGCCAGCGTCTTGAGATTACATCTACTGGTAATACTTAGGGTACCTTGGAGATATTATGAAAAACCTGATGTTTTTCAATGGTGTTGCCTTGCTTCGGAAGGGGGGTAGTCTTATACGGCGAGTATAGCCCAAAACCTACGTTTTAACTTAAAAATTATGGGGGTCGTCTTATACGCACAGTCGTCTTATACGCCGGAAAATACGGTATATACATTTTATTTATTGATTTTTTATGATTGTACTACTATATATATATATATATACAGTATTTTTTGCTATTTATTTAAATTTATTTACACTTGTCACTAATTTTTTATTGCCATCTCTATATATTGATTCACTGATTGGTAATAAGTTATTTATTGCGCAGCACTATTTAATTATTTATGTCCTACAAATGCAATTTTTTGGAAAAAATACACTTTTTTTAATTAAAAAAATAAGAAAACAGTAAAGTTAGCCTAATTTTTTTTCTATAATGTGAAAGATATTGTTACGTCGAGTAAATTGATACCCAACATGTCATGCTTAAAATTTGCGCTCGTGGAATGTCGACAAACTTTGGTACTTAAAAATCTCTCTAGGCAACGTTTAAAAATTTCTACAGGTTACCAGTTTAGAGTTACAGAGGAGGTCTGGGGTTCAAATGATTGCTCTCGCTCTAAGAGAACACTGTTTACATATGTGGGCGTGACTTGCTTCTGCACACGAGCGTGGAGGGACGGGCACTTTACTTTTTTTTTTCTTATTTATTTTACTTTTTGCTTTTTATTTTTATACTGTCCCTTTAAACATTTTTTTATTACTTTTATTCCTATTACAAATAATGAATGAATGTAAACATCCCTTGTAATAGTAATAAGCAGGACAGGTCCTCTTTAATGTGAGATCTGGGGTCAAAAAGACCTCACATTTCACATCTACACTAAAAAGCAATAAAAAAATAAAAAAAAAAGTAATTTTTTCTAATAAAAAAAAAATGTGACCCTTTAACCACTTTAAGACCGGAAATAATTTGCCCGCTTCCTGACCAGGCCCTATTTTGCGATTCGGCACTGCGTTACTTTAACAGGCAAATGCGCGATCGTGCGACTCTGTACCCAAATAAAATAGATGTCCTTTTTTTCCCACAAACAGAGCTTTCTTTTGGTGGTATTTGATCACCTGTGCGATTTTTATTTTTTGCGCTATAAACAAAAAAAGAGCAACAATTTTGTAAAAAAAAAAAAAATATTTTTCACATTCTGCTATATAACATTCTCAAAAAAAAAATGTAAAAATCAAAATTTTTTAACATTTTAGGCCAATTTGTTTTCTGCTACATATTTTTGTTAAAAAAATCGCAATAAGCGTATTTTGATTGGTTTGCGCAAAAGTTATCGCGTCTACTAACTACGGGAAAGATTTATGTCATTTTTATTGATTTTTTTTTAGTAATGGCGGTGATCTGCGATTTTTAGCGGGACTGTGACATTGCGGCGGACAGATCGGACCCCTAACTGACATTTTTTACACTTTTGGGGGGGACCAGTGACATTACTACAGTAATCAGTGCTAAAAATATGCACTGTACTGATGACACTGGCAGGGAAGGGGTTAACACTGTGGGTGTTCTAACTGTATGGGGGTGTGGCTTGTGAAATGACCATAGAGACCTGTGTTCCTATATAGAAGGATCACAGGCGCTCTGTGATCATTCCAGGGAGAAGAAAGGTCAGATGTGTTTACAACATCCGACCTTCCTTCTCTCTCAGCGGGGAGCGATCACGGGTGTCAGGCGCCAATCAGAGCCACCAGCCCCGTGCATCGGCTTCCCCGCTGATGAGCGGGGGCGGGAGCGCGCCGGCGGCAGTGCGCCCTCGCCCCCTAGACTCCCAAGAGTGAGCGACGTACAGCTACGCCGACTCACCTTGGAGCGGCTGCCTGCGGGCGGTCGGCAACAGGTTAAGACCGTTGGGTGGAAGTGACGTCTGACGTCGCTCGGGTCCTCCAAGGGCATAGAGTGGAGTGGGGGCCATTCTGCCCTCACTCGACTGGAAGGGGGGGCACCTCTCCCGCCGCCCATAAAAGTGATCCCGCTGCGAATCCGCCGCTGGGACCACTTTTATATGAAACAGGGCCGCCGGCCGTGTAGGAAAATGTTATGGCTGCTATCTGCTGCTATAACTCCGGTATTTAACGTCAAAGTAGCGACATAAATACACGGTGGGCGGTCCGGAAGTATTGCAAAAATGTAACACATTGCAGTTTACCAATCATTTGTTGTGACGGCTGCATTAGTTTTATTTTTTAGGTTTATTTTTTTTTTCACCTGATGTTCCTGCCAGTAACACACCTCCTGTCTTAGGGTGCCCCCACTCTGGATGGAGGAGCAATGGAATACAGCGTTATTGTCAGTCTAGGGGGAAAGGGAGTGTTAAATGAACTAGTAAATTTAGATGGACTTGACTAACAAATTAACCACTTCAGCTCCAGAAGGTTTTACCCCCCCTTCACGAACAGGACATTCATCACTGCGCTACTTTAACTGGTAATTACGCGGCCATGCAACACTGTACCCAAATTAAATTTATATCAATTTTTTTTTCTCAAAAATAGAGCTTTTTTTTGGTGGCATTTGATCACCTCTGGGATTTTTTTTTTTTATTATTATTATTATTATTATTATTATTATTATATAAAAATGAGAAAAGAAAAAAATAAATAAATAAATGAAAAACAATATTTTCTTTTTAAATTTTTTTTAATTTAATTTTTTTACCAGTAATGGCAGCGATCAGCGATTTTTGGCGACATTGCGACGGACAAATCTGACACGAAGTGACACTTTTTTTAAATTATTTTATTTATTTATTCAAAGAAAGACTGAGATATCAAATCCAATAACAGAAACAATGCAAATACCCTCATTTAACCGCCAACTATTAACATATATACATTGTATATAAGTGACACTTTTTTGGGGACCAGTGACACCAATACAATGATGGGATATTTTTATGGAATTTTTATTTTTTATTTTTTTTTAACTAGTAATGGCGGCGATCAGCGATTTTTTTTAGCAGGACTGTGACATTGCGGCAGAGAAATTGGACACCTAACTGACACTTTTGTCACTTTTTTGAGGACCAGTGACACTGCTAAAAAAATGCACTGTCACTGTACTAATGACACTGGCAGGTAAGGGGTTAACACCAGGGGCGATCTAAGGGTTCTTCCTAACTGTGTGGGGGGAGGGGCTTTGACTAGAGGAAGACAGAGATTCGTGTTCCTGCTTAGCAGAAACACAAGATCTCCATCTTCCCCTCTCACAGGGCAGTCTGCCTCTCTCGGGAACTATTGCCAGCTGCCGGACCCACTGATTGGCTCCCGCTGTGTCCAATCACAGTGGGAGTGGGTCGTGGGTGGCGTGCATGCGGGCCCCAGACCCGGAAATTAAAATGACGTACAGGTATGTGATTTTGCACCGCAGAGCCGCCCTGTCACAGTATATGTACGCGGGGTGGTCTGGAAGCAGTTAAAAAGTAACAGTTATGTTGAGAAAAAAAATGTTTCCCTCTCTGTACATTGTGGGAATTTTAAGAAACTTTGTTGAAGATTCCTCCCTTTTGTTATTCTGGAGAAATAGCTGTTTGTTTCTCTGAGAATCTAATGGGAGTGATTTATAATTATCAATCAGCTGCTGCACCTGCAGGGCTCTAATGAGGAAAATGGCTGGGTCTGCACTCCTTTAGATGTGATACATCTTCACCGACACTTTACAGGTCCAAGACTGTGAGACCAATCACAAAGCACAGCGCAGCTCGTGCATGCTCAGATTGAACTTTGCTCGTGCATGCTCGGTTTGAACTTTGCTCGTGCATGCTCGGTTTGAACTTTGCTCGTGCATGCTCGGTTTGAACTTTGCTCGTGCATGCTCGGTTTGAACTTTGCTCGTGCATGCTCGGTTTGAACTTTGCTCGTGCATGCTCAGATTGAACTTTGCTCGTGCATGCTCGGTTTGAACTTTGCTCGTGCATGCTCGGTTTGAACTTTGCTCGTGCATGCTCGGTTTGAACTTTGCTCGTGCATGCTCGGTTTGAACTTTGCTCGTGCATGCTCGGTTTGAACTTTGCTCGTGCATGCTCGGTTTGAACTTTGCTCGTGCATGCTCGGTTTGAACTTTGCTCGTGCATGCTCAGTTTGAACTTTGCTCGTGCATGCTCAGTTTGAACTTTGCTCGTGCATGCTCGGTGTGAACTTTGCTCGTGCATGCTCGGTGTGAACTTTGCTTGTGCATCCTCAGTTTGAACTTTGCTCGTGCATGCTCAGTTTGAACTTTGCTCGTGTATGCTCGGTTTGAACTTTGCTCATGCATGCTCGGTTTGAACTTTGCTCATGCATGCTCGGTTTGAACTTTGCTCGTGCATGCTCAGTTTGAACTTTGCTCGTGCATGCTCGGTTTGAACTTTGCTCGTGCATGCTCAGTTTGAACTTTGCTCGTGCATGCTCAGTTTGAACTTTGTTCGTGCATGCTCGGTTTGAACTTTGCTCGTGCATGCTCGGTTTGAACTTTGCTCGTGCATGCTCGGTTTGAACTTTGCTCGTGCATGCTTGGTTTGAACTTTGTTCGTGCATGCTCAGTTTGAACTTTGCTCGTGCATGCTCGGTTTGAACTTTGCTCGTGCATGCTCAGTTTGAACGTTGCTCGTGCATGCTCGGTTTGAACTTTGCTCGTGCATGCTCGGTTTGAACTTTGCTCGTGCATGCTCGGTTTGAACTTTGCTCGTGCATGCTCAGTTTGAACTTTGCTCGTGCATGCTCAGTTTGAACTTTGCTCGTGCACGCTCGGTTTGAACTTTGCTCGTGCATGCTCAGTTTGAACTTTGTTCGTGCATGCTCGGTTTGAACTTTGCTCGTGCATGCTCAGTTTGAACTTTGCTCGTGCATGCTCAGTTTGAACTTTGCTCGTGCATGCTCAGTTTGAACTTTGCTCGTGCATGCTCAGTTTGAACTTTGCTCGTGCATGCTCAGTTTGAACTTTGCTCGTGCATGCTCAGTTTGAACTTTGCTCGTGCACGCTCGGTTTGAACTTTGCTCGTGCATGCTCAGTTTGAACTTTGTTCGTGCATGCTCGGTTTGAACTTTGCTCGTGCATGCTCAGTTTGAACTTTGCTCGTGCATGCTCAGTTTGAACTTTGCTCGTGCATGCTCAGTTTGAACTTTGCTCGTGCATGCTCAGTTTGAACTTTGCTCGTGCATGCTCAGTTTGAACTTTGCTCGTGCATGCTCGGTTTGAACTTTGCTCGTGCATGCTCGGTTTGAACTTTGCTCGTGCATGCTCGGTTTGAACTTTGCTCGTGCATGCTCGGTTTGAACTTTGCTCGTGCATGCTCGGTTTGAACTTTGCTCGTGCATGCTCGGTTTGAACTTTGCTCGTGCATGCTCGGTTTGAACTTTGCTCGTGCATGCTCGGTTTGAACTTTGCTCGTGCATGCTCGGTTTGAACTTTGCTCGTGCATGCTCAGTTTGAACTTTGCTCGTGCATGCTCAGTTTGAACTTTGCTCGTGCATGCTCGGTGTGAACTTTGCTCGTGCATGCTCGGTGTGAACTTTGCTCGTGCATCCTCAGTTTGAACTTTGCTCGTGCATGCTCAGTTTGAACTTTGCTCGTGTATGCTCGGTTTGAACTTTGCTCATGCATGCTCGGTTTGAACTTTGCTCATGCATGCTCGGTTTGAACTTTGCTTGTGCATGCTCAGTTTGAAGTAACATTTTTTTCTGAGATCATTTTCCTCTTCAGATCAGTCAGAAGGCGCGCAGATTGTTTATGATGGTTTCCTGCGCATTTTTGCTTTCTTAGTAAATAGCCCCCCTCTGATTTACTTACATGATATCCTCCAGGCCGGCGCACTGACTTCTGCGAGTTATTGATGTGTTTGGAACGCCCAGACCAATCCGTCCGCCAGACTGGAGATGTTTTCAGAGCGATTACATAAAAATATTGATTACTTTTCACAGAAAGTAAATGGAAAGTCGTGGCGTTATATAAGAGAGCGCAGCCGTCACGTATCTATAGGCCGCCTGAACCCCCCACCCAAAAATCAATCAGAAGAAATTGGCTTAAAACGTGTTTTTCTCCATATTGGCAGTAGAGGAATAAATGAGTTTTCTAGATAATTCTCTAATTCTTACTTCATATAAATGTTATTATTATATAGGATTTACAGTGCCTTGCGAAAGTATTCGGCCCCTTTGAACTTTGCGACCTTTTGCCACATTTCAGGCTTCAAACATAAAGATATAAAACTGTAATTTTTTGTGAAGAATCAACAACAAGTGGGACACAATCATGAAGTGGAGCGAAATTTATTGGATATTTCAAACTTTTTTAACAAATAAAAAACTGAAAAATTGGGCGTGCAAAATTATTCATCCCCCTTAAGTTAATACTTTGTAGCGCCACCTTTTGCTGCGATTACAGCTGTAAGTCACTTGGGGTATGTCTCTATCCGTTTTGCACATCGAGAGACTGAAATTTTTGCCCATTCCTCCTTGCAAAACAGCTCGAGCTCAGTGAGGTTGGATGGAGAGCGTTTGTGAACAGCAGTTTTCAGTTCTTTCCACAGATTCTCGATTGGATTCAGGTCTGGACTTTGACTTGGCCATTCTAACACCTGGATATGTTTATTTGTGAACCATTCCATTGTAGATTTTGCTTTATGTTTTGGATCATTGTCTTGTTGGAAGACAAATCTCCGTCCCAGTCTCAGGTCTTTTGCAGACTCCATCAGGTTTTCTTCCAGAATGGTCCTGTATTTGGCTCCATCCATCTTCCCATCAATTTTAACCATCTTCCCTGTCCCTACTGAAGAAAAGCAGGCCCAAACCATGATGCTGCCACCACCATATTTGACAGTGGGGACGGTGTGTTCAGGGTGATGAGCTGTGTTGTTTTTACACCAAACATAACGTTTTGCATTGTTGCCAAAAAGTTTGATTTTGGTTTCATCTGAGCAGAGCCCCTTCTTCCACATGTTTGGTGTCTCCCAGGTGGCTTGTGGCAAACTTTAAACGACACTTTTTATGGATATCTTTAAGAAATGGCTTTCTTCTTGCCACTCTTCCATAAAGGGCAGATTTGTGCAGTATACGACTGATTGTTGTCCTATGGACAGAGTCTCCCACCTCAGCTGTAGATCTCTGCAGTTCATCCAGAGTGATCATGGGCCTCTTGGCTGCATCTCTGATCAGTCTTCTCCTTGTATGAGCTGAAAGTTTAGAGGGACGGCCAGGTCTTCGTAGATTTGCAGTGGTCTGATACTCCTTCCATTTCAATATTATCGCTTGCACAGTGCTCCTTGGGATGTTTAAAGCTTGGGAAATCTTTTTGTATCCAAATCCGGCTTTAAACTTCTCCACAACAGTATCTCTGACCTGCCTGGTGTGTTCCTTGTTCTTCATGATGTTCTCTGCACTTTAAACGGACCTCTGAGACTATCACAGTGCAGGTGCATTTATACAGAGACTTGATTACACACAGGTGGATTCTATTTATCATCATTAGTCATTTAGGTCAACATTGGATCATTCAGAGATCCTCACTGAACTTCTGGAGAGAGTTTGCTGCACTGAAAGTAAAGGGGCTGAATAATTTTGCACGCCCAATTTTTTGGTTTTTTATTTGTTAACAAAGTTTGAAATATCCAATAAATTTCATTCCACTTCATAATTGTGTCCCACTTGTTGTTGATTCTTCACAAAAAATTACAGTTTTATATCTTTATGTTTGAAGCCTGAAATGTGGCAAAAGGTCGCAAAGTTCAAGGGGGCCGAATACTTTCGCAAGGCACTGTATATTATCATTTTATTATTAAATAATAATTATTATTATTATTATACAGGATTTATATTATTATCATAATTATTCTTTTTTTTTTTTATTATTAAGGATGTATATAAATAGTTTGTGCAAAGCTCTACAGTATAAAGTGTGTGACGCTGTACCCAAATAAAATTGATGTCCTTTTTTTCCCACAAATAGAACTTTCTTTTGGTGGTATTTAATCACCTCTGCTATTTTTAATTTTTGGAAAATAGAGCGACAATTTTAAAAACAAAAGCAATATTTTTCACATTCTGATATACAACATTCCCAAAAAAAAAAAAAATGTTTAAATCAAAATTTTTTAACATTTTAGGCCAATTTGTTTTCTGCTACATATTTTTGGTAAAATGGCGGCAATCTGCGATTTTTGTCATTTTTGACACTTTTGGGGGGGGTACCAGTGACATTACTACAGTAATCAGTGCACTGTTAATGTAATAATGCCATTGACAGGGAAGGGGTTAACAGCGATGGTGATCAAAGGGTTAAATGTGACCCTAGGGGAGTGATTCAAACTGTGGGGGGGGCGTGGCTTGTGAGATGACCATAGAGACATGCAATCCTATATAGCAGGATCACATAGTCTCTGTGATCATCTCAGGGAGAAGGACAGACGGCTGTGTTTACATCATCCGTCCGTCCTTCTCTGTCAGTGGGGAGCGATCGCTGGTGTCAGGCAGCAATCGGAGCCGCCGGTCACACACGCTGGCTCCCCGGTTGACGATCGGGGTGGGAGAGCACCGCCGGCGGCGCACGCTCGCCCCCTAGCCTCCTGAGAGCGAGCGACGTAGAGCTACGTCGCTTTGTCCAGGATCGTTGGGCAGTCATCAAGTGGTTAATGACCTCACATTGTTTCTGTCCAGATGGCTAGATAATTAGTTCAGGTTAGTTCTATTTCTGTATACAATTTTATCTGCATATGATAATGTAATCAGGCAGAGGGGAGGGATTGTGAACACTGTATGGGAGAGACTGAGTGTAAAACTCTGTTTTTATTGGATTGTGAATTTCATGTCCTGTTCCCCACAAGGTCCACCTGGGCAGTAACCTTCTGGGAGAAAACAGTATAAAAGAGCAGCTGTACCATTAAACCTTGAGTTCTACTTCACCCTCAATCTGGAGTCATGTTTCTTATTGGGGGAATCTGCTACAAGGGATTGCTATGGTCTTCATACTCCCTTGGATAATTACTAAGCTCTTGTAAGAGCTTGTTCCTGTTCCTGCTTCACTCTCTGGGGAAAGAGAGGTTCACCCACTGGAACCTGGAGCCTTGTCATAGGTCCAAGGTGGGTAGGAGACGGCGAGACCCCAATCAAATTTGCGGCGGTTCGTGGGGTCTGCAGTGGTTATGGTGTTTGGTGGAGTGCTTGGAGCCCTCGGGAAACACTAGGAGCATCTGTCAACTGAGGTACCCAGTCGGGGTGCCAGGTGATCCGTTACAATAATTATAATAAGAAAAATTATGATCATATAGCAAAGGTCCATAAAGACATGGATGAGTGAGTTTGGGTTGAAGGAACTTGACTGCCCTGCACAGAGTCCTGACCAAAACCCGATAGAACACCTTTAGGATGAATTAGAGCGGAGACTTCAAGCCAGGCCTTCTCATCCAACATCAGTGCCTGACCTCCCAAATGGGCTTCTGGAAGAATGGTCAAACATTCCCATAGACACACTGAGTCCTAAACCTTGTATACGGCCTTCCCAGAAGAGTTGAAGCTGTTATAGCTGCAAAGGGTGGGCCAACTCAATATTGAACCCTACGGACTAAGACTGGGATGCCATTAAAGTTCATGTGTGTGTAAAGGCAGGCGTCCCAATACTTTTGACAATAAAGTACTGTATATGACAGTCTTTTGGTTGATGACCACCAAAACCAGCTGTTTTCTTTTTTTCCCTCCTTATTGCCTGCTTTATTCTTTGAATCCCAGTGGATTTAGAGAAGTTCTGACACAACAGTGCAGAGGTTGCCAATCCGTGACGTGAATTGTGGAGGAGTCAGACAAGACCTTCTGACATGTAAAGTCAACATGTCATGAATCTTCTAATTAACGTCCATCACATCCCATCCCCGGTACACTAAGGAATTCCCTTCAATCACTCCATGTAAGACCCCGGGGGCGGGAAGTGTCAGCACTGATACTTGTCACAAAGCCTAAGATTTATATTGAAAATAATTGTCAATCAAATGACAATCTCAAATCCCAAGAAAAACATTGTTTGGTCTGGAATATTTGTATGATGATTCCTTGTAACACATATGTCATACACTGCACTCTGAAAACAACACACCCTTAACCCTGAACTCTGTATATAGTGCACCCCTAAACTCTTCACTCTGTACACAAAACACCCTGAACCCTGCACTCTGTACATAGCACACCCCTAAACCCTGCACTCTGTACAAAACACATCCTGAACCCTGCACATAGCATAACCCTAAAGTCTGCACTCTGTACACAACACACCCTGAACACTGCACTCTGTATATAGTGCACCCCTAAAATCTACACTCTGTACACAACCTGAACCCTGCACTCTGTACATAGCGCACCCCTAAACCCTGCACTCTATACACAACACACCCCTAAACCCTGCATTCTGTACATAGTGCACCCCTGAACTCTGTAAGTAGAGTACTACTAAACCCTGCACTCTGTACATAGTGCACCCCTAAACCCTGCACTTTGTACACAGCAAACCCCTAAACCCTGCACTCTGTACGTAGTGCACCCCTGAACTCTGTACATAGAGCACTACTAAACCCTGCACTCTGTACGTAGTGCACCCCTGAACTCTGCACTCTGTACACAGCACATTCCTGAACCCTGCACTGTTTATATACCGCACTCCTAAACCCTGCACGATGTACACAACACACCTAGAATCCTGCACTCTGTACACGTGCACAACACACCCTGAACCCTGCACTCTGTATATAGCGCACCCCTGAACTCTGTATGTAGAGCACTGCTAAACTATGCACTCTGTAAACAACACACTCTGAACTCTGTTCACAGTGCACCCCTGAACTCTACACTCTGTACACAGCACACTCCTGAACTCTGTACACAGCACACTCCTGAACTCTGTACACAGCACACTCCTGCACTCTGTACACAGCACACTCCTGAACTCTGTACACAGCACACCCCTGAACTCTGTACACAGCACACCCCTGAACTCTGTACACAGCACACTCCTGAACTCTGCACTCTGTACACAACACGCCCCTGAGCTCTGCCCTCTGTACATAGTACATCCCTGAACTCTGTACACAGCACACTCCTGAACTCTGTACACAGCACACTCCTGAACTCTGCACTCTGTACACAGCACACTCCTGAACTCTGCACTCTGTACACAACACGCCCCTGAGCTCTGCCCTCTGTACATAGTACATCCCTGAACTCTGTACACAGCACACTCCTGAACTCTGCACTCTGTACACAGCACACTCCTGAACTCTGCACTCTGTACACAACACGGCCCTGAGCTCTGCCCTCTGTACATAGTACATCCCTGAACTCTGTACACAGCACACTCCTGAACTCTGCACTCTGTACACAGCACACTCCTGAACTCTGCACTCTGTACACAGCATGCCCCTATGCTCTGCACTGTGTACATAGTACATCCCTGAACTCTGCACTCTGTACACAGCATGCCCCTGGACTCTGCACTCTGTACATAGTACATCCCTGAACTCTGCATTCTATACACCGCTCACTTCTGAACTCTGGACTTTGCACACAGTCCAACCCTGAACCCTGCACTCTGTACTCAGTGCACCCCTGAGTTCTGCAAAACACTCCTGAACCTTGCACTCTGTTGGTAGTGCACCCCTTAACCCTGTATTCTATACATAGTTCCCCCCGATACTCTGTACTTTGTACACAGTACACCACTATACGCTGTACTCTGTACGTAGTGCACCTTAGAACCCTGCACTCTGTATGTAGTGCAGCTCTAATCTCTGCACTCTGTACATAGCACAGAGGAAGGAGATCTGCACCATATGGGATGATTAGGGTGTGCCCACCCTGTGCGCATGCCTAAGATAAAGTTCACATTAGGTTTCTGAATGATCACAGTGAGCGATCTGTACCAATCACTCCTGTGTTCATTCTTAACAATGTTTAACTGTATTTAAAATGCTTCAGTTTGTGAACGAACAGGAAGCCGCTCAGCACAGAGCACTTCCCATTCATTCATTGTCCAATGCAGCTGAGGCTGCAGAGAAAGGGACTGGGGAATCTCTGTCCTCAGTCCCTTTCTCTGTCTCAAAAATGGGACATCCCATTTAACCCCCCCCCCCCCCCACGGGGCTCCTAAAAAAAATTGTAAAAAAATTATAAGAAATAATATTGTAAAAAAAAATGAAAAATTCAACTGTAAGAAATAAAAAAAAAATTAAATAAATAAACTACTGACACCATCCACTGCCCTACTGACGACCAATCTCTGCTCTACTGACACCGTCCACTGCTCTAATGATATACATGCATGTGTGTTTGTGCTGAGGAGTACACACCCTAATGCAATACCCACTACTGTACTCTATAATGTTAGACATAGTTAGTCAGGTTGAAAAAAGACACAAGTCCATCCGGCTCAACCAATAAAAAAAAAAAAAAAACAGTAAAGAAAACCCAACCATACAATCCCATATACACAATCTTATATCTGCTATGAATTCCCCCAGATCCTTTTCCACTATGGATTCCCCCAGATCCTTTTCCGCTATGGATTCCCCCAGATCCTTTTCCGCTATGGATTCCCCCAGATCCTTTTCCGCTATGGATTCCCCCAGATCCTTCTCCGCTATGGATTCCCCCAGATCCTTCTCCGCTATGGATTCCCCCAGATCCTTCTCCATTATGGATTCCCCCAGATCCTTCTCCGCTGTGGATTCCCCCAGATCCTTCTCTGCTATGGATTCCCCCAGATCCTTCCAGGGCTGGACTGGGGATAAAAACCAGCCCTGGAAATAATTTCATACCAGCCCCATAACATTATTATACCAGCCCAACAGCTTAACGTCACCTCACCCTGTTTTCAGGTGATCATAGATTGTATTACATCCCCATCTATAAAAGAGATATGGAGCGCATAACGCTCGTCACTAAGATTCCCAATATACCCTCTGTATCCCCTTCCAGTAAACGTTCATACTAGTGATCGACCGATATAGGTTTTTCGTTGCCAATACCGATCTTTTAGCCAATGCATATCGGTATCGGATGATATTTTTGTACATTTAAAATGTTTTATTTTTTTTTTTTTTTAAAAGTACTTTTGTGGAGGAATCTGGGAGAGGAGGAACCCCTCCTCTGCACTTAAATCATTCAAAACGCCAAGTTTGGCTGTTTTGAATGCCGTCATTTTTTTTAATCTGGCGCCAGACAGTACCCAGAAGTGATATTACGCATGACATCACTTCCGGGGTTTTGCGTGGAGACCCAATCAGAGCCGAATGTGGCTTTGATCGGGTATTCGACAGCCGTGCAGGCTGGTTGCCCAGGTCTCCCAGTGGGACAGGAGACCCGGACGAGCCGTGGAAGGCTCCCCTCCCGCTCCTTGTAACGACAGCCGAGTGGCTTCTCAGCATCGGTTGTCATTATAAACAGCTGACCGTCGGCTATGGACGCCGGTACCGGGGTGACGCCTCAAGCTGCAGGCATCACTCCGGTAAACGCACTTTCCCGAAATATCGGCAATATTGGCCACCTCCGATATATCGGGGAAAGTGCATATCTTTGCTGATAATCGTGTCTAACGTAGCACTGAGTCTCTAAAGCAGGGGTAGGCAACCTATAAAAGATGGAGATCTACCTGAACAACATTGAAGAGATCAAAGATCACCGGGGTGCAGAGCTACCTTTTTTAGAATCCCCTTTTTATCATTTATTTTTTTTCAAATTAACTAGCAAATCCATAATAAAAATTAAAGGTGGCATAAAGAAAACCCTGAAAAAACGACTAAAACTAATGTCACTGTAAAAATATAAACTTAGCCTACCTTAAAAGTTAGCTTCAGTGAAAATCTCGTCATTCACTTTCATTCACATTTTTTTTGTCTAGTCTGGGGGGGTAATTGGTTGCCCCCACAAGTCAGATGCCGGAGTCCATCATGAAGGCAGAACATCTGGTACTGCAAGCGGATTTTCTTGATTAGTTTCAAGCCTGGCTATGTGCTCTGATTTCTGGCCAGTGTCAGTAGTATGTAGGGTAGTGTACAGAGGTCAGTAGTATGTAGGGCAGTGTACAGAGGTCAGTAGTATGTAGGGTAGTGTACAGAGGTCAGTAGTATGTAGGGCAGTGTACAGAGGTCAGTAGTATGTAGGGCAGTGTACAGAGGTCAGTAGTATGTAGGGCAGTGTACAGAGGTCAGTAGTATGTAGGGCAGTGTACAGAGGTCAGTAGGATGTAGGGCAGTGTACAGAGGTCAGTAGGATGTAGGGCAGTGTGCAGAGGTCAGTAGTATGTAGGGCAGTGTACAGAGGTCAGTAGGATGTAGGGCAGTGTACAGAGGTCAGTAGTATGTAGGGCAGAGTACAGAGGTCAGTAGGATGTAGGACAGTGTACAGAGGTCAGTAGTATGTAGGGCAGAGTACAGAGGTCAGTAGTATGTAGGGCAGGGCACAGAGGTCAGTAGTATGTAGGGCAGTGTACAGAGGTCAGTAGGATGTAGAGCAGTGTACAGGGGTCAGTAGGATGTAGGGCAGTGTGCAGAGGTCAGTAGTATGTAGGACAGTGTACAGAGGTCAGTAGTATGTAGGACAGTGTACAGAGGTCAGTAGTATGTAGGGCAGTGTACAGAGGTCAGTAGTATGTAGGGCAGAGTACAGAGGTCAGTAGTATGTAGGGCAGTGCACAGAGGTCAGTAGTATGTAGGGCAGTGTACAGAGGTCAGTAGTATGTAGGGCAGAGTACAGAGGTCAGTAGTATGTAGGGCAGGGCACAGAGGTCAGTAGTATGTAGGGCAGTGTACAGGGGTCAGTAGTATGTAGGGGAGTGTACAGAGGTAGCATATAGGGCAGTGTACAGAGGTCATCAGTATGTAGGGCTGGGGTAAGGGGGCACAGTACTACGGGATCAGAAGGGCACCGTGCAGGGGGGGGGGTCAGGAGGGCAGGGTATTGGGGGGTCAGGATGGCTGGAGTGTCAAGAGGGCATGGCACCGGGGGGACAGGAGGATATGGTATTGGGGGGATCAGGAGGGCTGGGGTGTCAAAAGGGCATGGTGCTATGGTGTCAGAAGGTCATGGGGCTGGGGGTCAGGAGAGCATGGCACTGGGGTTCAGGAGGGCATGGTGCTGGGTGTTCAGGAGGGCATGGCTTTGGGGGGGGTCAGGAGTGCATGGCACTGAGAGTTCAGGAGGGCATGGCGCTGGGAGTTCAGGAGGGCATGGCGCTGGGAGTTCAGGAGGGCATGGCGCTGGGAGTTCAGGAGGGCATGGCACTGGGGTTCAGGAGGGCATGACACTGGGGTTCAGGAGGGCATGAGGCTGGGGGTCAGGAAGGTATGGCGCTGGGGGTCAGGAGGGCATGGCAGGGGGAGCTCAGGAGAGCATGGCCCTGGGGTTCAGGAGAGAAAGGCGCTGGGGGTCAGGAGGGCATGGCGCTGGGGGATAGGAGGGCATGGCGCTGGGGGTCAGGAGGGCATGGCGCTGGGGGTTAGGAGGGCATGGCGCTGGGGGTTCAGGAGGGCATGGCGCTGGGTGTTCAGGAGAACATGGCGCTGGGGGTAGGGAGGGCATGGTGCTGGGGGTCAGTAGCATGGCACTGGGGGTTCAGGTGGGGCATGGCGCTGGGGGTCTGGAGGGGATGGCACTGGGGTTCAGGAGGGCATGGGTATGGCACTGGGGGTTCAGGTGGGGCATGGCGCCGGGGGTCTGGAGGGGATGGCACTGGGGTTCAGGAGGGCATGGCACTGGGTGTTCAGGTGGGGCATGGCGCCGGGGGGTCTGGAGGGGATGGCACTGGGGTTCAGGAGGGCATGGGTATGGCACTGGGGGTTCAGGTGGGGCATGGCGCCAGGGGTCTGGAGGGGATGGCACTGGGGTTCAGGAGGGCATGGGTATGGCACTGGGGGTTTAGGTGGGGCATGGCGCCGGGGGTCTGGAGGGGATGGCACTGGGGTTCAGGAGGGCATGGGTATGGCACTGGGGGTTTAGGTGGGGCGTGGCGCCGGGGGTCTGGAGGGGATGGCACTGGGGTTCAGGAGGGCATGGGTATGGCACTGGGGGTTTAGGTGGGGCATGGCGCCGGGGGTCTGGAGGTGATGGCACTGGGGTTCAGGAGGGCTGGGGTGTTAGCAGGGCACAGATGTCTTTTACTGCAGAGTGGGGTTGGGGTAAAGAAGGTGCAGTGGCAAACCCACATGACATATCTTGGCTCTGAGTCCTGTGTTGCCTTCCCACCTGGCATCACCCAAAAACCCTTAGGATCGGGGAGGAGGGACTGTGGGGATGAGTGCAGAGGGAGGGATCATAATCGGCGTGCCCGCGACAGTTACCAGTCGGGTCGCACTCGCAGCCTCGCCCGCACGCTCAGCCAGCCTCCCTCCACTGACTCAGCTAGTCAATTTTCCCGCCGCTGAGCCGCCCCGCCCCCGTGACCGTCCCGCCCCCGTGACCATCGGCGTCCTGACGGCTCACAGCGGCTGACGTCACACGAGTGGACCCCAGTGATTAAAGCGGCGCTGCGGCGGCCCTTAAAGCGGCGATGCGGCTGCGCCGGCCTTAAAGCGGCGATGCGGCTGCGCCGGCCCTTAAAGCGGCGATGCGGCTGCGGCGGCCCTTAAAGCGGCCCCAGGGCCAGCGGCCCACCGGGAAACCTCCCGGTATCCCGCTAGGACAGTCCGGCCCTGGATCTTTCTCCGCTATGGATTGCCCCAGATCCTTCTCCGCTATGGATTCCCCAGATCCTTCTCCACTATGGATTCCCCTAGATCCTTCTCCACTATGGATTCCCCCAGATCCTTCTCCGCTATAGATTCCCCTAGATCCTTCTCCACTATGGATTCCCCTAGATCCTTCTCCATTATGGATTCCCCCAGATCCTTCTCCATTATGGATTCCCCCAGATCCTTCTCCGCTATGGATTCCCCAGTTCTACTCCCCCTTGTATGTATGATGCATGCATATTCTTACCCCTAAGTGCAGAACTTTACAATTATCAACATTAAACCTCATTTGCCACATAGTTGCCCAATAATACATCAGTTTTAGATTGGCAACACACACTTTTGCTCTGTTATAGTGATATCCACGGCTATGTTTAAATGAGCGTTTGTAATTGTGTTACACGTCTTTGAAAAAAATAAAATACAATTATTGGAAATGAAAAACAGTTCCTGTTGATTGAGAGAGATTAGTTCCACTTTAACCCGAATAACCGTATGTAGTCGCCTAATTAATAAAACGCAAAAAAAAAATCACCTTTCTGTGGCAGGAATGAATATATCTGGATTCATTAAATTCTGCTGTGGATCAGTAGAACCCAATGAGCCAGAAAGTTGATGTAAGACGTTCCTGGCACGGATGGAAGGTTTTAATTCCAGTGTCTATTTATTGTAATAAATGTTTGTAGAACATAATTCCACTTACATAAGGATCGCTGCGCCTTTCTCTCTAGATATAAAAATACTGAAATGGAATGGTTGGGTCTTTGGGAAGTTCTTCATAGTTGTGACTTTCCCATGGGACTCCAACTCTGAGTGGAAGAAGTGTAGTAAAAACGTATAACCCTGTGTACTCATAGAGCACATAGCCAAAATAATACTCGCAGCAGGAGTAGTAAATTTATTTTTCTAAAAATATTGCAAAATTTGCGATTCATACCAGATAGAGTGTGCCAAGGTCAAAGATCCAGTTTTTTTTTCTTTTCGATCCTTTGGAGGTGTAACAGATCCCCAATACTTGGACCAAGTATTTCTGTCTTAGGTCTCCAGAATCTCACGTGATGCAGTGACCTGGCCCCTCAATTCCCCCCCAAACATCAGCCTAAGCTCAATGAAGGGTAAAACAAAAGACACTTTATTCAACAACTCACTTCCAATATATACAGTCTCATGTGTTTGATTTCATTATCATATGCAAATGCAATTGTGTACAGAACGTAGTCAACATACCTTGGTCATCTGGAAAGAGACAATAGGTGAATGAGACTGCAACATTATCATAATTAACACAACAAACAACAAGCCCAAAACAAAGCCGAATATACATTCCTAGAAGTGTGAACACACTCCACCTCTTAACAGATGAAAGCAGAAGACATCGGCTCTCAGACTGCCAGTCTCCATTTTCAACACACCTTATTATAACTTAAGTGTCAATTCACATCCCCACAGTAAACCATAGCTCAGTCTTATAGCATCTGTTTAGTCTCTCATTGTGTGAAGTCCTTTGTTGTAATATGCAGCTTAGGCCCAAAGTCTGTGTCGCTTGGGGTGACAGGGACTTGAATTAAAATTAACAGTACTCCAAGGGTCCCCCAGCATACACCCCCAACCAGTGCCACGCTCCCCCTACAAGCCAGGGCCCGTAGTCCGTGGGCAAGAGGCTGGCCTCCACACTCCTCCAGTAACCCATGACAAACGTTCCAGCAAATGGGCATTCGTCAGATTAATATTATACACTGAACAAAATTAGCAAAGCAACACTTTTGTTTTTGCCTCCATTTTTCATGAGCTGAACTCAGAGATCTAAGACTTTTTCTATGTACACAAAAGGCCGATTTCTCTCAAATATTCTTCACAAATCTGTCTAAATCTGTGTAAGGCTGACCATACATGTTCAATTTTCTTGTACAATTTTCTATTAGATTCACCAAAAACCATATACCGTATTTTTTCACTCCATAAGACGCACCTGACCATAAGACGCACCTAGGTTTTAGAGGTTTTGAAGCACATCTCTCCCATGTAAGGAGGACAGTTTGTTACTCTACCTTGAGAGGACAAGATCAGTCTGCTTGGAGAGAGTGGCCGGTGTCTGGTGCTATGAGATCAATGCCTTCAGTGGCGGCTGGTGCTCCATAGGCCGGGGGGGGGGGCAGACGGAGCACACCCACCCCCCCACCCCCGGTCGCCGGCTCACTCATCCTGCCTGGATATGTGGAGGGAGGGCAGGCAGCAGCAGCTCCTGCGTCTCTTCCCTCCTCCTCCTCCATGGTCAATGGCATGGCTTCTCCTTTCGGCCAATCGGGAAACGGGTCTCAGGACCCACTTCCTGATTGGCCAGGAGGAGGGTCCGTGTGACAAAAGCGAATATTCATTCGCTATTTTCACACAACTGGGTGGGCTCAGGGCGCAGTGCTCTGCGCCCGAGCCCTCCCTTTTTTGAAGCCTAATAGAGCCCTAATCACATGCTTTAAAAAAAAAACCCCATTGAACTCCATGCGTCCGGCACCTTGCATGTAGATTAGGGGGTCAGACGCATGGATGGGGGGGGCGGCCCCCCTGCACAACCAATGGATGGGCCACCACTGAATGCCTTTTTGATTCTGATTGGCGGTGAGTTTTCTACCAAAGGGGGAGGATTTCCACGAGGTGTGGTGACGGTCAAGTTTGTTTCCTGCCATAGGCATCCCTCCAGTGTGTTTACTTCAATCACTGCTGTATCATGTGGTGTATCGCCAATCATGCATTAGCGGACTGTTATTAAGGGACTGCTATTCATTCATTGATTTTTATATGCACAGCACCCGCGGGTGATATTATTTATTCAGTGCCGCTAATGTTAGATTTTATGCAATATCTAGCACATTTTAATTTGTTACATATTTATTTTAGTGGCTGCTATTCTTTATTTGTATGATTTGATCAAGTTCATATCATTCAATATAAACAAGGAAGCTGGCGCTCTGAAGCACTGGGAAACAGCTAGTGTGCAAGCAAAATCATGAAACGAATAAAAACAGAAAACAATATATAACACAGATACCTATATAGCAATAGGCTGGGGTGAAGTCCATGTAATGAGGAAATGAGATGAAGGTCTGCACGAAGGGCCAGCTCTGCTGCACAGGAAGTCAATCTGTCAAAAGGATGAAGCAAAAAAACAAGCGGAGCGCCTCTAAGTGCAATACGTTTAATGGAAGTAAAACATACAACAGGTGGTAACTCACTAGATGTGGATGAAGTAAAGGCACAAAAACAAACGTCCTGGGGTCAAGCTGTCCATGTAGCTACTGCCGGGAGGAAGGATGTTGAGGGGATCTGATCCGGTAGATGAAGCAGCGGGGAGATGCCGGCTCTGTCTTCCCCGGGACCGGACTCTCAAGGCAGGCGGGGACTCAGCTTCAGCCGTAGGACGTAAGCACGGTCAGGGGTGCACACCTGACCGTGCTTACGTCCTACGGCTGAAGCTGAGTCCCCGCCTGCCTTGAGAGTCCGGTCCCGGGGAAGACAGAGCCGGCATCTCCCCGCTGCTTCATCTACCGGATCAGATCCCCTCAACATCCTTCCTCCCGGCAGTAGCTACATGGACAGCTTGACCCCAGGACGTTTGTTTTTGTGCCTTTACTTCATCCACATCTAGTGAGTTACCACCTGTTGTATGTTTTACTTCCATTAAACGTATTGCACTTAGAGGCGCTCCGCTTGTTTTTTGCTATATCATTCAATATGATCTATTGAATTTTTTTTTTTTTTTGTGGATACATTAATCAATTTGTATTGGTGTTTCCCTTTGTTTTTTGATTCATATTTTATATAGATGCGTTACACACAGAGTGATATATTTAAAGCATTTCTTTCTTTTAATTTTGAGGATTATGGCTTACAGCTAGTGACACCCCAAAATTCAGTATCTCAGATAATTAGAATATTACAGAAGACCAATAAAAAAAGGAAACAAAGAAAAAAAAAAAACAGGCCTCACTGTGTAAATGTAGATATGGACCAAATAACCACAGTGGGTCTGATATTATCGGACTAAAGGGCATGGGTTGACTTGAATGAGCACACATGAAAATAAAATTCAAAAACTTTTTATTAAATCTTTGATAAAAACATCAAACTAACTGTTCAACATAAGCTACAGACTGTAGACGTCATAATACTAGGACATCCTATATAGTTCAACGCGTTTCGGAATTGAATAAGAGATAGCTTCTTCAGGAACCATCATAGTGATGTTGTATCCTTATATCTTAGAGAAAAGATAAACAAGAAAAAATAAACATATCACATTGTGCATCAATATAGTCTAATTATGTAAAATGTATTCGCAATCACGGATTTTTAGTAAAATAGCAGTGCTCACCCATATAACACACAGTCTACTTTTGGCAAATATTAATCCGGTTGACCCAGTCAGCCCGCCAGACAGGCACCCCTTCCAAGTATTCCCCAATGTTGGAGTGGGTCCACCTAAACCATGGGGATATTGCAGATCTGACCAAGCTTCCTCAGGACCAGGACCGGTGTAACAAGGATAGGGACCCAATTTGGAAAATAGATAATGACGTGAATGTGGGTCTCTAAGATGGAAGATGGGGACCACCAAATGTCTGGAAGATGAATTAAATATGTAGAGATAATAATTATTACTTAAAACAAAACAGCTCATTTAGAAAAGTACCGACGTAAATCTGCAGTGGGCGTTCCGGAAGTGGGTAAGTGGGCGAATGGCTGGACAATTGTTTCTATACTGTAAATAATCGCCCCCAAAAGTGAAGCTGGAGAGTCATCATGGCAGCTTCACAGCTTAGATTTCCAAAATGTAAAATAACTGATACGTCTTTCAGGAAAGGTTCCTTATATCATAGCGGGGTGTGTGACTCACGACTCACAAGGGTCACCTAACAGACTTGCTTGGTAATCAATTCAATGTGTTTTGCTTTTTCTCAGTAGACCTCGGCAAGCTTTTATCGCAACCCAATAATGGGTCGCAAACTGGACACGGTAACCTAAAGGAGTGCAGGGCGCCATAGCTAAATTATACGCCTTGTGTGAAATATTATGGGAAATTACAGCTATGTATGTAGAGGTTCTCGTACTGCTACAGAAAATTACATGGTTGACATTTATGTGCCGGTTTTTTGCCGCCCATTCTTCTGTACTAGTTGCCGTTTTAGGGAAAAGGACTCGGCAAAATGACGGTAATTTTGTACTTTGCTGGACCAGAGGCCGGTTCAGAGAGTTCTCGGATAGAAATTATCCCCCACTATACCAAAGTCTGCTCCAGTAATTGCTTTAAACTTTCCAATATTTATCCGTGAATGGCCTTTTATATGAAGCAGCCCTGCTCACTTGTTCTGTGCCTCAGTCTAATGCAGGGTTTCTAGACCAGGGCTTCATGGAAGCCTAAGGCTCCTCTAGAGGTTACTAGAGGTTCCTTGAACCATGGGCAACTTCTGCCTCTCAGAAAAGTTCCCACTGACACCATTCATCTTTTTATCTATCTGTAAAGGGGGAATTCTTCTCAATGACCAGTGACCACCATTGTAAGGAACATTCTTCCTTAACTAGGCTCCATGGAACCCTAAGGTTCCTCCAGAGTAGGGTTTCCCAACCAGGGCTCCAGGAAGTTCCAGGGTTCCTCCAGGAGGTTGCTAGGGGTTCCTTGAGCCATGAGCAACTTCTGCCTCTCAGATAAGTTCCCACTTACACCATTCATCTTTTTATCTATCTATAAAGGGGGAATTCTTCTCTAAGATCAGTGACCACCATTGTAAGGAACATTCTTCCTTAACTAGGCTCTATGGAACTCTAAGGTTCCTCCAGAGTAGGGTTTCCCAACCAGGGCTCCAGGAAATTCCAGGGTTCCTCCAGAGGTTGCTAGGGGTTCCTTAACCACTTAAGGACCGTCCGCCGCAGTTATACTGCGGCAGGCAGCCCCACCTGCGTAAACCGCCGTATGTGTTAATTGGTCGCGTGCCTAGTGCTGGGGTACACCTCCATCCCTAATTGTGCACTAAAAAAAAACAAAAACAGTTGCCCTTTTGGGAATTTGAATGAGGTGGACATAATAGTCACTTGTAATCAGTATACTAATACTGATCCCCACTCGGCAGCGGGGATGCCGATGCACGGGGCCGGCGACCACGATTGCTGCCGGCCACCCACGATCGCTCCCCGCTGAGAGAGAAGGACGGTCAGCTGTTGTAAACACAGCCGACCGTTCTTCTCTCTGGAATCATCACCAAGCGCCTGTGATCCTTCTATATAGGATCACAGGTCTCTATGATCATTTCACATCCCCCCACAGTCAGTAAACATGCCCCTAGGCTTACATTTAACCCCTTGATCACCAACTAGGTTAACCCCTTCCCTGCCAGTGTTATTAGTACAGTGGCAGTGCATATTTTTAGCACTGATTACTGTAGTAATGTCACTGGTCCCCCCAAAAGTGTCAAAAATGTCAGTTAGGGGTCCGATCTGTCCGCCGCAATGTCGCAGTCCCGCTAAAAATCGCAGATCGCCGCCATTACCAGTAAATAAATAAATAAATAAAATGACATAAATCTTTCTCCTAGTTTGTAGACGCAATAACTTTTGCGCAAACCAATGAAAATACACTTATTGTGATTTTTTTTTTTTACCAAAAATATGTAGCAGAATACAAATTGGTCTAAAAGGATGAAAAAAAAATGTATATTTATTTTTTTTTTATTATTGTGAATGTTATATAGCAGAATGTGAAAAATATTATTTTTTTTTTTTCCAGAATTGTCGCTGTTTTTTTGTTTATAATGCAAAAAATAAAAATCGCACAGGTGATCGAATACCACCAAAAGAAATCTCTATTTGTGGGAAAAAAGGGATATCAATTCTATTTCGGTAGAGTGTCGCACGACTGCGCAATTTTCCGTTAAAATGACGCAGTGCCGAATCGGAAAAAATGGCCTGGTCATTAAGGGGGCAAATCCTTCCGGGCAAGAACTAGAACCCCCAAACATTATATATATTTTTTTAGCAAAGACTCTGGAGGATAAAATATCGGTCATTGCAAATTTTTTTGTCACGCGGTATTTGCACAGCGATCTTTAACCACTTTACCTCCGCCCACAGTAATATTACTGCGGCAGAGTGGCTCGTTATCGTCTGACGACGTAGTACTAGGTCGTCAGACACTCCCCCTTCTGGGCGGCGCTTGCGCGCCGCTGGAGGCTCGCTCCCGCTGTTTTCATTCACAGCGGGAGTCGGGCCAGGGGAGGAGCAGCGGCAATCGCCGCTGCTCTGCCCCGATCGCCGGGGATCTAGTGTGGAGATCCGCCCGCCTGTGTAAACACAAGCGGGCGGATCTCCATAGTGACAGGGAGTGACAGATCGGAGTGTTCAGCATAGCTGGACATCCGATCTGTCCATGACTCACTCAGTCCCCTCCGCCCACACACGTCAGTAAGCACCAGGCATACATTAACCCCTCCCTCTCCAATAAAATTAACCCCTTCCCTGCCAGTGTCATTTTTACAGTAACAGTGCATATATATAGCACTGATTACTGTAGTAATGTCACTGGTACCCCCAAAAGTGTCAAAAATGTCAGTCAAGGGTCCGATCTGTCCGCCGCAATGTCGCAGTCCCGCAAAAAAAATCGCAGATCGCCGCCATTACTCGTTAAAAAAAAAAACACCAAAAATGACAGAAATCTTTCCCTTTGTTAGTAAACGCAATAACTTTTGCGCAAACCAATCAAAATACGCTTATTGCGATTTTTTTTACCAAACATAGGTAGCAGAAAACAAATTGGCCAAAAATTTTTAAAAAAATTGGTTTTTACATCTTTTTTGGGGGGAATTTCATATAAAAAAATGTTAAAAATATTGTTATTTTTTCAAAATAAACGCTCTTTTTTTGTTTATAGCGCAAAAAGTAAAAATCGCACAGGTGATCAAATACCACCAAAAGAAAGCTCTGTTTGTGGGGAAAAAAGGACGCAAATTTCGTTTGGGTACGGCGTCGCACGACCGCGCAATTGTCAGTTGAAGTCGCACAGCGCCGAATCGCAAAAAGTGGCCTGGACGGAAGACAGCAAAATCCTCCGGTGGTAAAGTGGTTAAAACGCCATTTTATTGGAAAAAATTTGAAAAATCACATTTCACTGCATTTAAAAAATACTAAACAGTAAAGTTAGCCCATTTTTTTTGTATATTGTGAAAGATGATGTCACGCCGAGTAAATAGATACCAAACATGTTACGGTTTAAAATTGCGCCCCCCCGTGGGATGGCGACAAATTACGGTCAATAGAGATCTCAATCTGCGACGATTTAAATTTATTTAACGGTTACCAGTTTAGAGTTAGAGTGTAGCTCTTTTTTTTAAATTATTGCCCACGCTCTGGCGATCGCGGCGATACCTCACATGTGTGGTTTGAACAGCGATTTCATTTGCGGCTCGACTCGCGTATACGTTTTTTTTTGTGCGCGAGCTAACGGTGACGGGGGCGGCTAAATTTTTTTTTTTCCTATTTATTTTTTCTTTTTTTTTAACTTTATTACAGGTTTTTTAAAAAAAAAAAAAAATCTGATCACTTTTATTGCTGTCACAGGCAATGTAAACATCCCTTGTGACACCAATATGTAGTGACAGGTACACTTTATGGAGGGATCGAGGGTCTAAAAGACCCTAGACCCCTCCACTACACTTCCCTGTATGCAAAACGCCGAAAACGGCATTTTTGCATACAGCCGTTTTTCAAATCTGCCGCCTTTTGCAGCAGAGTAACCCGGATGTGACGTCATGGACGCCGCCTCCGGGTTACGTCATCGGAGACCCGATCGATGCCGTTTCCGGCATTCATCGGGACTCCATCCAGCCGGCGGATGCGCCGGCTGGGTGCTCGGGGCTCCCGGTGGGACGGGAGCCCCGAGCAAATCCGCGGAAGGCGGCGGGAGGGGGGGGACGTCCCCTCCCGCCCCCCCCGGGTAACGATCGAGCGGCTCCCGAGCCGTATCGATCGTTACCCACGGAAAGCCGACCGTCGGCTTCAAACAACGGTACCGGGATGATGCCTCTAGCTAGAGGCATCATCCCGGTATAACCACTCAAAATCAGCCGACGTAGATCTACGTGGCTGGTCGTTAAGTGGTTAAACAATGAGCAATTTCTGCACCCCCCAGATAAGTTCCCTTTGACACCAATAATCTTTTATGCTATCTGTAAGAGGGTATTTCTTCCCAATGGCCACAAGTGTAAGGAGCATTCTTCCCTAACTAAGCTCCATGGAACACTAAGGTTCCTCCAGAGTGGGGTTTCTCAACCAGGGCTCCATAAAATTCCAGGGTTCGTCCAGAGGTTTCTAGGGGTTCCTTGAACAATGAGAAATTTCTGCCCCCCCCCCCCAGATAAGTTCCCTTTGACACCAATAATCTTTTTAGCTATCTGTAAGAGGGTATTTCTTTTCAATGACCACAAGTGTAAGGAACATTCTTACCTAACTAGGATCCATGGAACCCTAAGGTTCCTCCAGTGTAGGGTTTCTCAACCAAAGCTCCATGAAATTCCAGGGTTCCTCCAGAGGTTGCTAGGGGTTTCTTGAACAATGAGCAATTTCCGCCCCCCAGATAAGTTCCCACTGACACCATTCATCTTTTTAGCTATCTGCAAGGTGATATTTCTTCCCAATGACCACAAGTGTAAGGATCATTCTTCCCGTTGACTATTACACTAATGTATCATGATGAGTTGCAGGTATAGTCATTGTTAGCAGGGGCTCTCTGAGACCAATTATTTCAAGGGTTTATCTGTGTTTAAAAGGTTGAGAAAGACTTGACTAAGTCTTTGTTTAGGGGGTGGATTCCTTTCCAGAGGACAGTAAGATAGGGGCTGCCAGGTATTCAGAAGGTGAAACTGCCACTTCCTGGAGGCCTGTTTTTTTTGTGTTCAGTCGAAGGGGATTTTGAACAAGGCAGTACACCAAGTGCGTGGCTCCCTTCACTTGAGTGGGTTGCATTTGGCGGCGGTAGTGCCTGCCATATGAGACAGGTTGTATCATTTTCACTGCAACTGCGGCATTGGGCATTAACATGGTCGACTTTCATCTTGGCGGTTGGGGGCAGTAAAACTTCAGACTGACCACATGTCTACAGGAGCCATTTTTAAAATAAAAATGTTGCATGCGTGCCCAGTGGCATCACTAGGGTTGGTGTCACCTGGTGTGGTAAAACATGGTGTCACCCCCCCCCCCCAGGGGTGACACCATGTTGTCCTGCAGCTACTCCTAGCACAAATCCCCCAATACCCTCTCTTAGCACAAATCCCCCCTCATAGCACAAACCCTCTAATCCCCCCCCCATCCCCTCTCCTAGCACAAATCCCCCTCCTCGCACAAATCCCCCCCAATCCCCTCTCCTGGCACAAATCCCCCCTCCAAGCACAAATCCCCCCAATCCCCTCTCCCAGCACAAACTTTCCCTCCTTGTAAAAATCCCCCCAACCCCCTCTCCTAGCACAAATCCCTTTTTCTCGCACAAATCCCTTTACCTCGCACAAAATCCCCCCAATCCCCTCTCCTAGCACAAATCCCCCTCCTCGCACAACCCCCCCCCCCCTCCAAGCACAAATCCCCCCAATCCCCTCTCCTAGCACAAATCCCCCCCCAATCCCCTCCCCCAGCACAAACCCTCCCTCTTTGTAAAAATCCCCCAACCCCCTCTCCTAGCAAAAATACCCCCTCCTTGTAAAAATCCCCCTAACCCCCTTTCCTAGCAAAAATACCCCCTCCTGCACGAACTTCTCATCTCACCACCAATAATTGTAACCCCCCCCCCCCCCCCCCACACACACACTTTCATTGTGTGAAGTTCCCCTGGCCTGTGAGCCCCCCCCCCCCACCCCAGGTAGAGGTGCTCTCTCACTGCTGTCAGTGGCATGCTCTTCTGTACAGCAGATGACAGGATCAAGCTGTAAACAGTTTGATTACCCCACCCCCTATCTCCTCCAATGACCGCTCACCTCTCTGCAGCAGGGAATGAAGCAAACACTGTAAGATGTAAGAGCGATCGTGTGTCATATGCTTTATGGAGGATCGCTCTGCTGACAGGAAGGGGAGAACACAGCCCAGACTTCTGGTTCTCTGATCTCTGTCCTCTCCTTTGCAGAATTAACTGCCCCAGGCTGCTCCCCCCTTGTCCCGGCCGTGAGTGCAGAGATAGGGGGAAGGCACTCAGTGGCCAGGCACAGCATCCATGAAAGGACCGGCCTCGGGGGGTACAACTAAAATCAGCACCCCCTCTAGATCCGGCCATGGTGTCACCATACCTCCCAACATTTAAACTTCAGAATGAGGGACACTGGAGAATGGATAAGACCTGCGACGCGGTAAAATGTGGGAGTGGCCAATCGCTTAGCAGTGGAAGGGGCTTAAGGGAAGTGGTTAAAATAAACCCAGGCTTCCTTGTACCTCTGAAATATTCTTTGATTGCTTTGTCTGAGCCTACCTTAAAGAAGAACTTCATTAACCACTTCTTACCCGCCCGCCGTGAAATGACTGCGGAGCGGTGTATCCATTGTTCTGGGACGCCGTCATATGACGGCGCACCAGAACAGCCTCTCTCGATCGTGGCTAACAACACAGCGCGACCCCGATCTCGGTATAGAGTCAATGAAATGACTATTTACCCATGTGTACAAAAAAAAATTGATTATCTATGGTTTGCCACATGGAATGTCTAGTTACCTCCATCCCTGAGTAAATATATAAAAACAAAGACAGAAAAATGGGACTTTAACCACTTAAGCCCCGGAAGATTTTACCACCTTCCTGACCAGGGCCTATTTTGCGATTCGGCACTGCGTGACTTTAACGGACAATTGCGCGGTCGTGCGACGCTGTACCTAAACGAGTTTGATGTCCTTTTTTTCCCACAAACAGAGCTTTCTTTTGGTGGTATTTGATCACCTGTGCGATTTTTTGATCATGCGCTATAAACAAAAAAAGAGCATCAATTTTGCAAAAATAACAATATTTTTCACATTTATTTATATGAAATTCCCCCCCAAAAAAAATGTAAAAATCAAAATGTTTTAACATTTTTGGCCAATTTGTTTTATGTTTGGTAAAAAAAATCGCAAAAAGCGTATTTTGATTGGTTTGCGCAAAAGTTATCGCGTTTACTAACAAAGGGAAAGATTTTTGTCATTTTTGTTGATTTTGTTCCCATCCACTTGCTTTGCTTCACCTGAAAAGGAATTGGATAGTTAGGATTATTTTTTTTTTTACTTACCTTGTAATTGTAGAAAGAAATACTCACCTTTTGTCACTTCCTCCCTCTGCAGCCTCGGCCCGCGCCGTCTCTTCCGGCTTGCAATGATTCCTGGGAGCTGAACGTCATCGCTCCCAGGAATCAATGCGCCTGCACCGGCCCCGCTCGTCACTTCCGGTGCGACACCGCATTCCCTGCTAAACAGCTTCTGGGCATGCCCAGAAGCTGTGTAGCAATGCGGCGCCGCGCCGGAAGTGACGAGAGGGGTCGGTGAAGGCGCATTCTGGGAGAAGAAGATGCGGAAGAGGACGCAGAAGAGGATCGCGCTGGCTTCAGCTGCCCACAACAGAGATGGCAACGCTGTGGAAGAAATTTTATAAGTGAGTATTTCTTCTTGCAGGTAAGTGCGAACCGGGACAGATCAGAGGCTAGCCATTGTGGAATGTACTAGCCCTGACTGTCCCGGGGGGTATGTTCACTGAAAAAATGTTTCTGTGTCCGGAATTCCGCTTTAAATCACACATGTGAGGTATTGCCACGATCGTTAGAGTGAGAGCAATAATTCTAGCCCTAGACCTCCTCTGTTACTCTAAACTGGTAACCTGTAGAAATTTTTAAACATCACCTATGGAGATTTTTAAGTACCAATGTTTGTCGCCATTCCACAAGCGTGCGCAATTTTTAAGCGTGACATGTTGGGTATCTATTTACTCGGGGTAACATTATCTTTCACATTACAGAAAAAATTGGGCTAACTTTACTGTTCCATTTTTTTCAAATGTAATGAAATATATTTTTCCTAAATCCTCAGGATGCATTGCTCCCCGCACATAGAGGTGTGGGGAGCAGAGGGGCACCCATGGCAGCACCACTTAAAATGTTTTTAATATTCAAAAATCAAAGTATCCATTCTGTTTATCCACATTTAACCACTTACCAACCGCCCGCCGTCGATTTACGTTGGCCCTTTGACGCTAAATATTGGGGTTATGGCAGTATATAGCTGCCATAACCCCGCTATTTTTGAAAACGGCAGGCGATTGGCTTTCAGATAAGGGGGGTCCTAGCAGCGTATTCGCTGCGGGATCACCCTTACGGTGTGGTGGAAGAGGTGCCCCCCCGGCCGTATTCCCCGCTTACTGGACCAGCCGGCAGCGGGGAAAACGATCCGGTCCCGGATCCTCAGAGACCGGAAGTCGAGTGAGGGCAAGATGGCCCCCCACTCGACTCTATGGTCTTGGAGGACTGGAGCGACGTCATACATTATTGCCTAGCAACCGGTTTAAAGGGCCGATTTTTTTTTTTTCAACAATTTTTTTTTTTTTCTTTTTTAGTGTAGTTGTGAGGTCCGAGGTCTTTTTGACACCAGAGATCTCACAATATAGAGGACCTGTCATGCCTATTTCTATTACAAGGGATGTTTACATTCCTTGTAAGAGGAATAAAAATGATCAAAAAAAAATGTGTAAAAATAAAAAATAATAAATAAAATAAATATGAAAAAAAAATTAAAGCGCTCTGTCCCCGTTAGCAAAAGCGAACGCATAAGCAAGTCCCTTCTACATATGTAAACGGTGTTCAAACCACACATGTGAGGTATTGCCGCGATCTTTAGAGCAAGAGCAATAATTTGAGCCCTAGACCTCCTCTGTAACTCTAAACTGGTAACCTGTAGAAATGTTTAAAATGTCGCCTATGAGGATTTTTAAGTACCAATGTTTGTCGCCATTCCGCAAGTGTGCGCAATTTTGAAGCATGACATGTTGGGTATCTATTTACTCGGCATAACATTATCTTTCACATTATAGAAAAAAATTGGGCTGACTTTACTGTTTTCTTATTTTTTAATTAACCAATTTAGCCCCGGAGGATTTGGCTGCTCAAAGACCAAGCCCTATTTTGCGATTCGGCACTGCGTGAATTTAACGGAAAATTGCGCGGTCGTGCGACGTTGTACCCAAACAAAATTGACGTCCTTTTTTTCCCACAAACAGAGCTTTATTTTGGTGGTATTTGATCACCTGTACGATTTTTATTTTTTGCGCTATAAACAAAAAAAGTGCGACAATTTAAAAAAAAATAACAATATTTTTCATATTTTTTTTTATATGAAATTCTCAAAAAAAATGTAAAAATCTAAATTTTTTAACATTTTAGGCCAATTTGTTTTCTGCTACATATTTTTCATAAAAAAAATCGCAACAAGCGTATTTTGATTGGTTTGCGCAAAAGTTATTGCGTTTACTAACTACGGAAAAGATGTATATCATTTTTATTGTTTTTTTTTTTTTAACTAGTAATGGCGGCGATCTGCGATTTGTAGTGGGACTGCGACATTGTGGCGGACAGATCGGACCCCTAACTGACATTTTTGACACTTTTGGGGGTACCAGTGACATTACTACAGTAATCAGTGCTATATATATGCACTGTTACTGTAAAAATGACACTGGCAGGGAAGGTATTAACTTTATTAGTGATCAAGGGGTTAAGTGTGCCCCTAGGGGCGTGATTCTAACTGTTAGGGGGCGTGGCTAGTGAAGTAATCACAGAGACATACGATCCTATATAGCAGGATCGCATAGCCTCTGTCATTACTTCAGTGAGAATGACAGACGGTTGTGTTTACATCAGCCGTCTGTCTTTCTCCCTCTCCTGTGAAAGATCGCGAGTGGCTGGCGGACATCGGAGCCGCCGGTCACACGCGCTGGCTAGGCAGGGAACGAGCGGGGGTGGGAGCACGACGGCGGCAGTGCGCGCTTGCCCCCTACAGGCTCTTGGGCGAGAGAGGTAGGTCTACGTCGCTTTGCCCAACAGAGGCTGACTGCCGCAGTAAATAGTTGTGCAGTGGTCGGCAAGTGGTTAAAAAAAGTGCATTTTTTCCAAAAAAATTGGTGTTTGGAAGACCGCTGCGCAAATACAGTGTGATAAAAAATATTGCAACGATCTCCATTTTATTCTCTAGGGCGGTGATAGCGAACCTTGGCACCCCAGATGTTTCGGAACTACATTTCCCATGATGCTCAACTATACTGCAGAGTGCATGAGCATCACGGGAAATGTAGTTCCAAAACATCTGGGGGTGCCAAGGTTCCCCATCACTGTAGGGTCTCTGCTAAAAAAAAAAAAAAAAATATATATATATATATATATATATATATATATATATATATATATATATATATAATGTTTGGGGGTTCTAAGTAGTTTTCTAGCAAAAAAAAAAATTATTTTAGTTTGTAAACACCAAGTGTCAAAAATAGGCCCGGTCTTAAAGTGGTTAACCACTTACCACAAAGCGACGTACCCGTACGACGACAGACTTTGCGGTGTTATACCGGGGGGATGCCTCTAGCTAGAGGCATCACCCCGGTACCGTTGTTTAGAGCCGGCGGTCGGCTCTCCGGCGGTAACGTTACCCATCGGGAGACCCGAGCACTCAGCCGCCACGTCCGCCAGCTGGATGGAGTCCCAATCAAAGCTGGAAGCGGCTTCGATCGGGTCTCCGATGACGTAACCCAGAGGCGGCGTCCATGACGTCACTTCCGGGTTACTCTGTTGCTAAAGGCGGCAAATTCAAAAAACGAGTGTATTCAAAAATGCCTTTTGCTGCATTTTGAATACAGGGAAGTGTAGTGGAGGGGTTTGGTGTCTTTGAGACCCTCGATCCCTCCATAAAGAGTACCTGTCACTGCCTAGTACTGTCACAAGGGATGTTTACATTGCTTGTGACAGCAATAAAAGTGATCAGATTTTTTTTTTTATTTAAACCTGTGATAAAGTTAAAAAAAATAAAATAAAATAAAATAAATAGGAAAAAAAAAAAAAAAAATTTAGCAGCCCCCGTTGTCGTTAGCTCGCGCACGAAAGAAAATGCATATAGAAGTCGAGCTGCGAATTAAATCACTTTTCAAACCACACATGTGAGGTATCGCCGCGATCGCCAGAGAGTGAGCAATAATAAAAAAAAAAAGAGCTACACTCTAAACTGGTAACTGTTAAAAATTTTTAAAGCATCGCCTATTGAGATTTCTATTGACCGTAGTTTGTCGCCATTCCACGGGTGTGCGCAATTTTAACCACTTACCGCATACTAACATATATTTACGTCGGCAGACTTTGCGGTAGTATACCGGGATGATGCCTCTAGCTAGAGGCATCATCCCAGTACCGTGGTTAACAGCCGACGGTCGGCTTTCCGTCGGTAATGACCGATGTGGCTCGGGAGCCGCTCGATCGTTACCCGGGTGAGTGGGAGGGGATGTCCCCCCCCCTCCCGCCGCCTTCCGTGGCTTTGTTCGGGGGTCCCGTCCCACCGGGAGGCCCGATCACCCAGCCGGCACGTCCGCCGGCTGGATGGAGTCCCGATCAATGCCGGAAATGGCTTTGATCGGGTCTCCGATGACGTAACACGGAGGCGGCGTCCATGATGTCACTTCCAGGTTACTGTGCTGCAAAAAGCGGCAAATTTAAAAAACGGCTGTATGCAAAAACGCCGTTTTTTGCGTTTTGCATACATGGAAGTGTAGTGGAGGGGTTTGGTGTCTTTTAGACCCTCGATCCCTCCATAAAGAGTACCTGTCACTACATATTGGTGTCACAAGGGATGTTTACGTTGCCTGTGACAGCAATAAAAGTGATCAGATTTTTTATTTTTTTTTTTTTAAACCTGTGATAAAGTTAAAAAAAAATAAATAAATAAATAGGAAAAAAAATTTTTAGCAGCCCCCATCACCGTTAGCTCGCGCACGAAAGAAAACGTGTACGGAAGTCGAGCCACGAATGAAATCGCTGTTCAAACTACACATGTGAGGTATTGCCGCGATCGCCAGAGCGTGAGCAATAATTAAAAAAAATAGATACACTCTAACTCTAAACTGGTAACCGTTAAAAATTTTTAAAAACGTCGCCTATTGAGACTTCTATTGACCGTAGTTTGTCGCCATTCCACGGGTGTGCGCAATTTTAAACCGTAACATGTTGGGTATTTATTTACTCGGCGTGACATCATCTTTCACAATATACAAAAATGGGCTAACTTTACTGTTTAGTATTTTTTGAATGCAGTGAAATATGCTTTTTCGTAATTTTTCCAAAAAAATGGCGTTTTAAAGACCGCTGCGCAAATACCGCGTGACAAAAAATATTGCAATGACCGACATTTTATTCTACAGGAGTCTTTGCTAAAAAAATATATATACATAATGTTTGGGGGTTCAAAGTAGTTTTCTAGGAAAAAATACTGATTTTAACTTGTGAACAAAAAGTGTCCGAAATAGGGCTGGGGCTTAAGTGGTTAATATTCATAAATCAAAAATATCCATTCTGTTTATCCACATTTAATTTTATTCCGGGCAGTCTTCCTAATTATCCTCCAAAAAGGCTAAGCTTTCCTCATTACAGCAGTCATTAGCACAAAACATTAATTACACATAACAGACGTCCTCCGACAAACCTGCAGACAACATTAGTGTGCCGCAGCTGTGCGGTGGGTGAAACAAAAAAAAACACATAACAAATAACTGCCGTCCTTCTTTGTTAGCAGCTACATTACTCTAAACAGTAATTAAGGTATCGGGAAACAATTCAAAAGCTCATGTAAGTGCATCATCACCGCCGTCACTTGAAGGCTAATTATGTGTCCTGTTTTGTTTCTCGCTAGGTACTATGCAACAGTGCACCCATTAAAGAGGAGGATATCTGTGACGACCTGCATCTATGTGCTTGGGGGGATCTGGCTCCTGTCCTTTGCCTTAGTTGGGCCAGCCATTGCTCATACATACCACATAGAGTTCCAGCAGCAAGGCTTCGCCATTTGTGAAGAATTTTGGTTCGACAAAGAGACAGAGAGGCTGGCCTATGCCTACAGCACCTTGATCATCACTTACATCCTGCCCTTGTCTGCGGTATCCCTATCATATATCTGTATCTCCGTCAAGCTGAAGAACAGGGTGGTCCCTGGCCATCCTACTCAGAGCCAAGCAGAGTTTGATAGACTGCGGAAGAGGAAGATCTTCAGGCTCATCGTGCTGGTGGTGACGGCCTTTGGGATCTGTTGGCTTCCCATTCACGTCTTCAACATCATCCGGGACATTGACATCAACCTCATTAACAAACATTATTTCCTGCTTATTCAGCTCCTCTGTCACTGGTTCGCCATGAGTTCCTCTTGCTGCAACCCCTTCTTGTATGCCTGGCTTCATGACCGCTTTCGCAGTGAGCTAAAGAAGATGTTCACCTTTAAGCGTAAAATAATTCCCACCAACAACTGTGTGGCGGTCAGCGTGATGCTCTGATATCTTAATCACACGATATCCTGTACCCAAAGCCTTTCATTTCCGATATCTTGACACAGAGGGGAAATCTTTGACTCTTTAGCCATGCTGTGACCTACAAGCCCCAATAGGAACTTGTATTCAGTACTGTGAAGGTTTGATAATGGGTTCAAATACAGTATATGGCCAATGGTTTTTGTATACCTGACCATCACATCTTTATGAGCTTTTAGACACCTCATTCAAAAATTGTGGTGAAAAAAATGGAGTTGGCCTTTCCTTTGTGGCAACAAATATAGTAGAGCCATGGTTTGGCTTACGTGACCTACAAGCCCCAATAAGAACTTGTATTCAGTACTGTGAAGGTTTGACAATGGGTTCAAATACAGTATATGGCCAATGGTTTTTGTATACCTGACCATCACATCTTTATGAGCTTTTTGACACCTCATTCCAAATTTGTGGGGGAAAAAAATGGAGTTGGCCTTTCCTTTGTGGCAACAAATATGGTAGACCCATGGTTTGGCTTACATGACCTACAAGCCCCAATAAGAACTTGTATTCAGTACTGTGAGGGTTTGATAATGGGTTCAAATACAGTATATGGCCAATGGTTTTTGTATACCTGACCATCACATCTTTATGAGCTTTTAGACACCCATTCAAAAATTGTGGGGGAAAAGAATGGAGTTGGCCTTTCCTTTGTGGCAACAAATATGGTAGAGTCATGGTTTGGCTTACATGACCTACAAGCCCCAATAAGAACTTGTATTCAGTACTGTGAGGGTTTGACAATGGGTTCAAATACAGTATATGGCAAATGATTTTTGTATACCTGACCATCAAATCTTTATGAGCTTTTTGACACCTCATTCCAAATTTGTGGGGGGAAAAAATGGAGTTGGCCTTTTCGTTTGTGGCAACAAATATGGTAGAGCCAGGGCTCAATCCAAACCCATTTTCCGCCTAACCTGAATAAAAAATAGTGTCGGGTCAATCAGCTTTAATCACGGCATTCCTTGCCCCACAGCTGCATGTACACAAAAGGGTGGACATGCCCATGACATCATTGACCTATAATGTCTATGATGTAATATCACCTTATTAGGTCTATGTTGAAGGAAGAAAGCTATTAGACCTAATTGGCCCAGCGCAGCTTGTTTATGCTTTCAGCATGGGCTTAGACCAAACCCAGGTCGAATCCAAGCTTATCCCTAACAGCCTTCACTCTTCTGGAAAGGCTTTATACAAGGTTTTGAACTATGTGTCTAAGGAAATGTGTGCCCATTCAGTAGAATAGTGTCTGTGGATAGAAAGACTTGGCTCACAATTAGCATATCAGATTATCTCAAAGCTTTTTAAGTCACTGGTCCCTCCATTACTAGTATAATGTCTGTCGGGGTGCGTATCCTGGTCACGGTCAGCACTATACTAGGGCCCCCAAAAATGCATTGGTAGCAGGATCAGCCCCGATCACTGCCAGCACTTGTGACATGTAGCAGAATATATTTTGGTCTACATTTTATGAAGAAATTAGATTTTTATAGATGTGTTTTTTTAACAGAAAGTAGAAGATATTGTGATTTTCTTTTTTTTTTTAATTTTCAGTCTTTAATAAAAAATAAAAAAAACCCAGTGGTGATCAAATACCACCCAAAAGAAAGCTCTATTTGTATGAAAAAAAAGTTATATAAATTTAATTTGCGTACAGCGTTGCATGGCCGCGCAATTGCCAGTTAAGGCCTCTTTCATACTTGTGCGACTTGTCCTGCGACTTGGGACTGCAAGGTCGCATGACAAGTCGTACCCCCATAATTTCCAATGACTACCATTCGTATCTGTGTGACTTCAAGGTATTCCCTGCACTACTTTGGTCCGACTTAGATGCAACTTGAGGTCCATAGACCTCAAGATTACACAGGCGTTGCTTCAAGTTGCCACAAAGTCGCAGCGACTTTCAGGTTGAACAAATGTGAAAGGACCCTAAATTAGTGCAGTGTTGAATACAGGGCTGCTGTTCAGGGGCCCATACAACCTACCTGGCAGGGCCACCCCCCCCCCCCCCCCCGAATTTATCAAGACAATATTTTTACTAAAAATACACCACAATCATTATTAGCCGACACAAACATAACAGAGAACCTGTGCGAATTAGCTCTTTTTTTATTGTTTTTTACGTAAAAAAAAAAAAACATATATTTTTTTTAAATGTTAAAACTTTTTACAATTATTTTATTTTTCAATTTGTTTAATTATGCATTTAATTTAATTTAATAATATATTTAATAATTAATAATTTTTAATAATTTAAAAAATATTTAATAATTTTATTTATAATTTATTTAATAATTTTATTATTTCTTTTTACAATCTGTTATCTTTTTAAAGGATAGGGAAGCCTGCAGTGCTGCGGGGAGGGGGGGGGGGGACAGCACAGTGAAAGGGTAGCACACGGGGAGGGGGGGGGGGATCAGAAGCAGGCAGAGCAGGGAGGGAGACCGTTGTCGGGGAATGATGCCCTATGTCTGTGTCTCTCTCTACAGCAGCTGAAAGCTGGCAGGACAGGGAGAAACAGGCTTTCAGTTGCTGCAGAGAGCTGCACAGGGCTTCCTTCTGTAATTGCCCATCCTACCAACTGCATTGATTCCCTGTGCTGTTGGGGTCCCCCTGTGTGCCCGGGCCCCCTACAGGAGGACTGGTGCCCCCCCCCTATTAGCGGCCCTGGTTGAATAACAAAAAATGTCCTGGCCATGAAGGGGGTAAACCTTCATGGCGGTAGTTAAAGGTAACAAATCTTTTAATAACTATTTTTATTTTCATGTTATGAGCTACATATATACGAGACATTAGAAATTCCCTACAAAATAAACGTGTAGAGCTAATAATAATATGTGTCATAAAAAAATGATCGATACATATATATATATATATACATATGAATCCAGAATGAAAGTAAATAAAAGTACAAAAAGTTTGCATTAAAGTCCATAAATATTTGAATTAAAAAAATCGAAATTAATCCAATGGTGAAAAAAATTTGTGCTTAAGGGAGAACCACAAGTCCCAGCATGCAGATGGAGATAGCAATCTTCTCACAGCAAAAAAGGAAGAAGCCACCAGTGGAATATGTACAGACAAATAGCCGCTTACCAGATTATAGTGGCCTCCAAATTAATGGAAAAGCCAATCACACTTGAGGGGGGATTAAACCCACCAGGTAAAGATCGTCAGAAACGTCCGTTCAAGTACACTTCCAGGTAGGCACGTTAGAACCACATAAGCATAGAAGGAATACAAGGGCACATAGCATAATACCATTTAAAACAAGGTCCATTTATTAAAAATTAATGCACTCACATGATATAAAAGGATTCCAAGCATATCGGTATCTCCAAACAGAAGTAAGATCAAAGGAAAAAGCTGCAGCGTTCAATAGAAAAAGCCAGCTCGGGGTCGTGGGGACGTCACGTCTGGTCCTACCCAACGCATTTCGTCACACAGTTGACGTCATTTGGCCCCTGACGACGTCAATTAAAAAACTTGAATTAAAAATTTCCTAACACCCCATGTTGAATAAAGGAAGACTTTAGCTCCACAGCAGGTGCAGGACCAAAGATTGCCCAAGTGTGAGCTATGAAAAGGGCAAAAAAAAAAAACTTCCTGGTAGGATGATGATCATTATCATTTGAATTCATTGCAACATTATGGCAGACGGCTCAACACTCAATGCCTGGACTGCCACGTAACCATCCTGCAAGGAAGAATTCCCTGGAGGATCCCAAAGAATGTAGAAGCAGAAAAGTGATAAACAATTGTGCCTTCTAATAAGGAAGTCCTTTTCTCTATGGACAACAAAACTTTTTTTTTCATAGGTTGGAGGTGGGAAACCACTTTAACTCATTGTTAGCACAAGGGCTGCAATTATTCGTTCATTTTTTTTGCTGCCAGAGAGACATTTCTTGGGTTGCAGCATTGCAGAATCGCATGGGTATGAATCAGTTAAAATGGCGTAAGCCATAATACAAATGATGTCGTCTTGATACCTACAGACATTGCTGCAGTTGTGTGCTAGTTATCCGTCCATCTGCAATCAATTATTGTGAATATCAGCTTTCCATTTTTTGAAATGTTTGCTTTTCATAGAACAAAAAAAAAAAAAATGAAATTTGAATAAAGAATAAAAATAAACTGGTCTCACGTGGATTGTTTGATCTAGGATTGTATCTTGTGGTGTCCTCCTTTGGCTTATGCACCCTAATGGTATTTGTAACGGATTAACTGGCACCCCGACAGGGTACCTCCATTGAAGAATGCTCCTAGTGCTTTCTGAGGGCTCCAAGCACTCCACCAGACACCATAACCACCGCAGACCCCACGAACCGCCGCAGCTTGGTTGGGGTCTTGCCATCTCCTACCCATCCTGGACCTACGACAAGGCTCTAGGTTCCAGTGGGTGAACCTCTCTTTCCCCAGAGAGTGAAGCAGGAACAGGAACAAGCTCTTACAAGAGTTTATTGATTATTCAAGGGAGTATGAAGAGCATAGCAATCCCTTGTAGCAAATTCCCCCCCCCCCCCCCCATAAGAGACAGGTTCCTAGATTGAGTGTGATCCCAAGGTTTAATGGTACAAGTACCAAGTACAGTTTAAGTAGAACCCAAGGTTTAATGGTACAGCTGCTCTTTTATACAGTTTTCCCCCACAAGGTTACCGCCCAGGTAGACCTTGTGGGGAACAGGACATGAAATTCACAATCCAATAAAACAGAGTTTTACACTCAGTCACTCCCATACAGTGTACGCAACCCCTCCCCTCTGCCTGATTACATTATCATATGCAGATGAAATCGTATACAGAAATAGAATTAACCTGAACTAATTATCTAGCCATCTGGACAGAACAATGTGAGATCATTAACATTTAACAATGAAACAGACAGACTTAACACAATCCATATCCCATCTCAATAGATAGACAATGGGACAAGAATGCCAATGACAGTCTGTCCGTCTCCTACATTGAAGTACATGGAATACACATCTACGTATTGCTATGATTATTTGGGTGTCACAGACTTCATGGCAACAGGCTATAGGTATCACAGTGTAAAGTGGGATTAAATCTTCATATTTCTTGAGATATTGTTGATAAATATTACTCTCCCATTTGAAGTTATCCAAACCATTTTCTCAGTGTCCCTTAATTATCTGTCTTTCACTCCCAGTGACGGTGAGTATTGTCACAGTATCTGTATGTATTTTATTATCCTTATACAGTCTATTGTATACACCAAAAAAAGTAAAAGCTTCTGTGGGAGGTGGTGCCTGGACAAGGTTCTAGGTGGGAACCTGCAAGGGGTTAAAGTTTTTCTGCTGTGCTGACACATGTTCTGCAGCTATCTTGATCAAGCTGCCTTGTTTCTTCTATCTGCACTCATATCTTCAGGTTTACTAAGCCAGCCAAGTCCAAATTATTACAATGTAGATGTGTGGTGGATATGAGAAATTGATTGGCTAGATTTTCCCACCTATTGTGCTCTGCCTAGGGAAAATGTTGCCAAAAAAAAGTAGCTGTTACACTACTGAAATGATCACCCCCGAGGGGGGGGCTAAAGGAAGCCACCAATCGGGGTTCATGTTAAGGGTCTTGGACCTGGAGACCCTCATGGATTTGTGGCTGCTGAAAATGGACTCTGCTGTCAGAACACTGAATGAAATTAAAAGCTGATTTGAAACTCTATACCGCCCAATCAAAAAAAAATAAAAAAGGAAACACTCACTGAATGTAGAAAATGTGTATGATGATGTAATTTATTGTCAAAAAAACACAAAAAAACAAAAATACAAAAAAGATACTGAAGGCGGTGTGAACAGTGAATGAAAAAGTGAAAAGGTGCACGAACCAATAAATATGTAGTTGAGCAGCACTGTGAAATGAATAAATGGATGAAAAAAGATTATAATATATAAATAAATATAAATGATAAAAGTGCGCTTCAAAAAATTATGGACAAACGTGTCATGTCACAATATGATGCAAACAGGGGTGGACTGACAACTCATGGGACCCCCGGGCAATCAGAGATCATGGGGCCCCCTGTGTCCACACACAAACCACACAAAGCCCCACCTACAAATTGCAGCTCAGCCACATAGAGTGGGCATTTAAATATCTACCACAGCATAGCCTGCATGGAAGGTCCTGGCTTCTTTCTATAGTGTGTAGCCTCTCATGGGGCCCCCTACTCACCCTTGGCCCTCGGGAAGTGCCCTAATCCCCGAATGGTCAGTCTGCCCCTGGATGCAAATAGGTGAAACAAATAAAGCAATCAATGAAAGAAAAAGTCTCTCAATAGTGAAAAAAAGTCTCTTTCAATTAAAGGTGGGTGATAATTCAATGATTCCGTGCCAAGGTGATCGGTGAAAAAAAATTTCAAGCTGGTGTTGTTTCAGAAACATAAATAAGGTGCTCAGGTGGCCTCTTACCGCAAACCCATCCAATACGAACGTAATAGTTGGTGAGGTGACAGTGCAATAAAAATGGTGACACCCTGTGATGAAGGTGGATTCTTACCACAAAATAGGGATAGATGAGCTAAAGCCGTGGTAACTGAGAATCCAATTCCTGGTCAGCTTGGAGTGATAAGCCCCCACTGGGATGGATGGATCGATCCCGCTCATTTACTGCAAGGATCCGGAGTTCCTCCGGATATAGAGATCCAAGAAAAAACAAGAAGGGGGACTAATAGTGCATTACCCAAGTAGTTTAATAGTAAAATTAGGCAGACACTTACATAGATCCGAGGTAAAAATGGCAGTGCTCATTAAAAAATCACGGCCGCCTGCACTGCGGTCCATGACGTATGACAGCGCGGCTTGCTCCCCCCAACGCGTTTCCACTGAAGAGTCTGCTTCTGGGACTGGAGTGTTAACAGTGGTTCAGCCATTTTAGTTATCTTAGTTAGTTTAAGTCAGTTATGTGTTAACATAATTTGCTAATACTGCTGTAATAATGTTTGAGACTTTTGCCCACGCTAGTATTCTTGATAGATAGGGGTCCCGACTTCAATTATAAACAATGTTTCTTTTCCCAAATGTTGTGTCACCAGTCTGGGTCAAATTGACCAAAGTATTAACATACGCAGATAATGACCTTGTGGGAAAGTCTATGAGACGCCTTTGAGATGACTTGCAATTTCAATGTGTTCTAATGAGCGTGTTCTGCTATTTAAACTGTAACCAAATAAACACATATCAGGTCATTGTGAACGAACCATGATGCAGCCTGTGTCGTGGCTATAATCAGATTGACCTCCAGGCCTGCAGAGTTCAGAGGTCAACCGGGTCGAGTCCGCAAGTCTACCGCTTGGAGTGGTCAACGCCAACAGATACCAGATAAAGAGTCTGTGCAAATATGCAAGATGAAATGGTACCAAAAGACAAACACACAAATATACTAAAAAAAATACGTACAAGTACCCCTCCTCCTAAACTGAGCAAATTGACCCACAGTAAATACCCTGAAATGCAAACAAAAAAGTATATATATATGTGTGTGTGTAGTAAGGGTAAACTGGTCAAAAAGGTGATGAATATCCCCAGAAGGGATAACAAGGTGAATGAATGAACTCAAGAAGGATAATTATTATTCAAACTTGGTTGGACTGATCCGAGGGTGGTCTAAGGATTTATTCCTTGTCTCCAAAAGGTAAAAGTGGATCTTGGTTATTTCTGAGTCATGGAAAAGTCACATCCGTGGCATAAGAGAGAAAGATATCTGTGTGTGGTCCAGAGGAGGTAAGATGTTTGTCAGATAATAAAACATGACGAGTGCCCCATGTAATGATGTCAATAGGCCAATAAGACCTCCCTAAGACCCTAACACATCACAGATGAACAGCGTTGATCCAAAATCAATCCATGGCATGAACAATGTAGAAGATAGAAGAAATACAGTATGTCCGTGTGTGGTCCAGAGGAGCCTAACTGTAAATAGTAAGTCCCTCATATATATTGCTAGCAATGGGCAAACAGGCCTCCCTCACACATCACAGGTGAATGACACTGACTGATCCATCATTAATCCATGGCAGGAGCAAAAAGGGAGCCAAGATTGCCACAACTTAAAGCGGTTGTATACTTAAAAAAAAAAAAAAAACCCTGCAAGACAAAGGCATGATGAGCTAGTGTGCATCGCATACTAGCTCATTATGAAATACTTACCTTAGAACGAAGCCCCAACATGGACCCCCGGACACCGCTGTGGGAGCTGACATGATCCCTCGGCGTCTCTTCCGGGTTCGGCGGCTCCGGCGCTGTGATTGACCGGAGCCGCGATGACGTCACTCCCGCGCATGCGGGCAGGAGTCATTTTCCGGCAAGCTCCCGGCAAGGAAGGCTGAAGGTCCGCCGGACCTTTAGAGCGCATGCGCCGCTCGCATGAGCGGCTGCATGCAGTGCAAATATCTCCTAAACCGTGCCGGTTTAGGAGATATTAATTGTACCTACAGGTAAGCCTTATTATAGGCTTACCTGTAGTTAAAAGTCGCAAAAATTTGATCACCTGTGCGATTTTTTGCTCATGCGCTATAAACAAAAAAAGAGCGACAATTTTGCAAAAATAACAATATTTTTCACATTTTTTTATATGAAATTCCCAAAACAAAAAATGGAAAAATCTAAATTTTTTAACATTTTAGGCCAATTTGTTTTATGCTACATATTTTTGGTAAAAAAAAAATCGCAATAAGCGTATTTTGATTGGTTTGCGCAAAAGTCATTGCGTTTAGTAACTATGGGAAAGATTTTTGTCATTTTTGTTGTTTTTTTTTTTAACATGTAATGGCGGCGATCTGCGATTTTTTTTTGCGGTACTGCGACATTGCGGCAGACAGATTGGACCCTTGACTGACATTTTTGACACTTTTGGGGGGACCAGTGACATTACTACAGTAATCAGTGCTATACAAATGCACTGTCACTGTAAAAATTACACTGGCAGGGAAGGGGTTAATTTTTATTGGAGAGGGAGGGGTTAATGTATGCCTGGTGCTTACTAACGTGTGTGGGGGGAGGGGACTGAGTGACACAGGGACAGATCGCAGGTTCAGCTATGCTGAACCCTGCAATCTGACCCTGCCTGTCACTTAGGAGATTTCCACACTCGATCCCCGACGATCGGGGAAGAGCGGCGGTGATCACCGCCGCTCCTCCCCTGACCTGACTCTCGCTGTAACTGAATACAGCGGGAGCGAGTCCCCGGCGGCGCGCGCGCGCCGCCTGAGAGAGGGGAATGTCTGGTGACGTAGGTCTACGTCGCCAGACGATAACGAGCCACTGTGCCGCAGTAGCAGCACAGTGAGCAGACGTAAAGTGGTTAAAGAGTCCCCACAGTGAGAGTACATGTATTCTGATGGCCGGTACCAGGGTGATGCCTCTAGCTGCAGACATCACTCCGGTACAAGCACTTTCCCAAAATATTGGCAATATCCGTATCCTCCGGGGCCGATTCCGATATATCAGGGAAAGTGCATATCAGCCCTCGATATATCGGCTTTGCGGATAATCGGTCGATCCCTAGTGTGCAGTGTCCTTGTTTCCTGCAGATGGGCAAGTGCCCTCTCACCAATCCTGCGGTCAAGGCCCAAACGAATGTCCTGGAACAGGCAGGCTCTTTTGGTAACCAGACTGGTCACCTCACGCTGGAACACTTCATGGCCGTTGGTGCAGGTATCCCTGGTTATGCACCTGGGATCCCCCTCTCTCAGGCTGGATGTCCCCAAATGCCCGTGGATGCCTGAAACAACGCGGTGGACTGACCCGGGAGGCAGCACCTCTCCCCTGGGTCCAGTCTCTTCTCCTGCCACGTGGTGACTCAATTCTCCTCAGCAGACAAGATGGATCCCCTTTCTCCTCTTCTTGCTAGAGAATCCTGGGGTGTGTAGTTCTATTCTCAGTGGTTAGAATGGAGCCACCTGTGTTGGGAACTACATGTCCCAGAGTTTTTTGCAGTTCTTCAATCCTCCCTGGATTGGCTAGCTCCTTCTGCAAATGAGAAACAGGGGAGGGTACTGAGTGTCTGTGAATTCCTCTCATTCACTGCACAGCAAGAGGAGGAGAGGGAGGGAGGAAATTCCCCTGCAGCTGCTGGCAGGCGCTCTCTCCCTTCAGTGAGAGCCTCGGTCAGCTTGGAATGGCTGCGGGAGATGTGAGGCACCCACTACACACACAAGAAGGAAATGATGCTTCTGGGGGTATTCTGTATGCATTCTGTGTACAGAGCGCCTCCAGGTGGCCATATTGCATCTTTAGAAAATGACAATGGCATAGTTGCCAACATTTAAAAAAAAATTCCAGGGACACTTTGCAGCACATCAATTACCACACCCACTTCCCTGAAGCTCCACCCACTCTGCGTAATTAATCTCACCTACTTATCAGATTATAGAGTCTACTCAATATAAAGGGAATTACAGGAAATTAAAAAGGGAATATTAAACTTAAGGCCACAGTAGCAGAGTTGGAATAAGTCTCCAATTCAGCTGCACTACTTCTACGTAACATTTATGGACAGCCTGATGAACGGGCGCTTCCAGGGACAATATAAATGACCTGGGACAGGCTCCTATTTGCAGGGACTGTCCCAGGAAAAAAGGGACAGTTGGCAAGTGTTCAATGGCTGAAGATTGAAAAGGAAAGGTCATTTTAACCGCTTGCCGACTGCTCACAGTATATTTACTGCGGCAGTCAGCCCCTCACAGGCAGAGCGACGTAGGTCTACGTCGCTAGCCTGTGAGGCTCTGGGGAGCGAGCGCGCGCCCGCTTCCGCGCGGTCACGGACCCCCCCGCGCGTGTGACCGGCGGACCCGATGTCCGCCGGTCACTCGGTGATCGTCGGGGGAGAGGGAGAAAGTGAGGCGGCTTGTGTAAACAAGCTGCCTGTCATTCTCCTCGATGTAAAAACACTGATCACACGGTTCTACAATGTAGAACTGTTGATCAGTGTCCCTACAGCTAAAGCCACAGCCAATCACAGTAATAATCACGCCCCTAGGGACACACACAGCCCCTCCCTCTCAAATAAAGTTAACCCCTTCACTACCAGTGTATTTTTACAGTAACAGTGCATATGTATAGCACTGATTACTGTAGAAATGTCACTGGTAACCCCAAAAGTGTCAAAAATGTCAGTCAAGGGTCCGATCTGTCCGCCGCAATGTCGCTGTACCGCAAAAAAATCGCAGATCGCCACCATTACGCGTTAAAAAAAACAACAACAAAAATGACATAAATCTTTCCCTTTGTTAGTAAACGCGATAACTTTTGCGCAAACCAATAAAAATACACTTTTTGCGATTTTTTTTACCAAACATATGTAGCATAAAACAAATTGGCCGAAAATGTTAAAAAATTTTGATTTTTACATTTTTTTGGGGAATTTCATATAAAAAAATGAGAAAAATATTGTTATTTTTGCAAAATTGACGCTCTTTTTTTGTTTATAGCGCGTGATCAAAAAATCGCACAGGTGATCAAATACCACCAAAGGAAAGCTCTGTTTGTGGGAAAAAAAGGACGTCAAATTCGTTTAGGTACAGCGTCGCGCGACCGCGCAATTGTCAGTTAAAGTCACGCAGTGCCGAATCGCAAAATACCCCCTGGTCGTTTAGCAGCCAAATCCTCCGGGGCTTAAGTGGTTAATAACATTTGATTAAAATATGATTGTGTTGCAATTCTATACGCTATATTATTTTTTCTTTATTTGCTATTTTTTCCTCATAAGAGTGGAGTTACCCTGTCCGCCGCAATGTCGCAGTCCCGCAAAAAAAAATTGCAGAACGCCGCCATTACTCGTTAAAAAAAAAAAACACCAAAAATGACAGAAATCTTTCCCTTAGCTAGTAAACGCAATAACTAACCAATCAAAATACGCATATTGCGATTTTTTTTTACCAAAAATATGTTGCAGAAAACAAATTGACCTAAAATGTTAAAAAATTTTGATTTTTACATTTTTTTTTTGGGGGGGGGGGGGATTTCATATAAAAAAATGTGAAAAATATTGTTATTTTTTCAAAATTGTCGCGATTTTTTTGTTTATAGCGCAAAAAGTAAAAATCGCACAGGTGATCAAATACCACAAAAGAAAGCTCTGTTTGTGGGGAAAAAAAGGACGTCAATTTAATTTGGGTACAGCGTCGCACGACCGCGCAATTGTCCGTTAAATTAACGCAGTGCCGAATCGCAAAATATGGCCTGGTCAGGAATGGGGTAAAATCTTCCGGTCTTAAAGCGGTTAAAAATACGCTCATTGAGAATTTTTTTGTCAAAGACATGTAGCTAAATACATTTTGGCCTAAATATATGACAAAAATTTAATATATTGGATGTTTTTTAACTGTCAAAGTAGAAAAATATTGTTATTTTTTCAAAATTGTCGCTCTTTTTTTATTAATATCGCAAAAAATAAAAATTGCAGAGATGATCAAATACCACCAAAAGAAAGCTCTGCTTGTGGGAAAAAAAGGACGTAAATTTTGTTTGGGTACGGCGTTGCATGACCGCGCAATTGTCAGTTAAAGTTGCACAGCGCCAAATCGCAAAAAGTGGCCTGGACATAAGACAGCAAAATCCTCCGGTGGTAAAGTGGTTAAAAATTTCGAAAAAATAACAATATTTTTCTACTTTGACAGACAAAAAATATCCAATATATTCAATGTTTGTCATATATTTAGGCCAAAATGTATTTAGCTTCATGTCTTTGACAAAAAAATTCTCAATGAGTGTATTTTTAACCGCTTTATGACCGGAAGATTTTACTCCATTCCTGACCAGGCCATATTTTGCGATTCGGCACTGCGTTACTTTAACGGACAATTGCGCGGTCGTGCGACGCTTTCCCAAATTAATTTATGTCCTTTTTTCCCCACAAACAGAGATTTCTTTTGGTGGTATTTGATCACCTGTGCGATTTTTACTTTTTGCGCTATAAACAAAAACAGTGACAATTTTGCAAAAATAACAATATTTTTCAAATTTTTTTATATGAAATTCCTCAAAAAAAAAAGTAAAAATCTAAATTTTTTAACATTTTAGGCCAATTTGTTTTCTGCTACATATGTTTGGTAAAAAAAATCGCAATAAACGTATTTTGATTGGTTTGCGCAAAAGTTATTGCGTTTACTAACTACGGGAAAGATTTTTGTCATTTTTATTGTTTTTTTTTTTAACGAGTAATGGCGGCGATCTGCGATTTTTTTTTGCGGGACTGCGACATTGCGGCGGACAGATCGGACCCTTGACTGACATTTTTGACACTTTTGGGGGTACCAGTGACATTACTGCAGTAATCAGTGCTATACATATGCACTGTTACTGTAAAAATGACACTGGCAGGGAAGGGGTTAACTTTATTGGTGATCAAGGGGTTAAATGTATGCCTGGTGCTTACTGACGTGTGTGGGGGGAGGGGATTGTGTGACACAGACAGAGATTGCAGGTTGAGCTATGCTGAATCCTGTGATCTGTCACTGTTTGTCACTTAGGACAGTGGTTCCCAACTCCGGTCCTCGGGACCCACCAACAGGCCAGGTTTGCAAGATAACTAAATTACATCACAGGTGATCTCATTTGCTGCTCAGTGATTGCAGTATTCTAGTCTGCATCCCCCAAGGTAATACTTAAAATCTGGCCTGTTAGTGGGTCCCGAGGACCGGAATTGAGAACCACTGACTTAGGAGATCCAATAAAATTAAGTCGCGCTAGTCATATGATCATGGAAGAAATGAATGTCCATAAAGTCCAAACAGTGAATGATGTTATATTCAAAGAGCAGGTCCCCTTAAGGGTGTAAGCTTATCACAAGGAGGTAAGGTATAAGCCAAATTCTCCCGTGTAGATCTTGTCACCTTGATAGTGAATCCAGGCTCACATGAATGATGAACTCAGTGATGATTAGACCATGGAAATAAATAAAGAACGCAATAGCATAAAACCCAACGTATGAATGGATTAACACCACAGTGTGCTAAAGCAGGATTGTGAAGTGGAATTAAACCGCCACCAATAGACCAATGTCTATTAATAAGTGAATCGTGCATATAGGTGAAGAAATAAATAAATAGGTACCCCTTACCAAATAAGGGATAAGTAACAGTGAAATGAATCGTGTTCTGGCTAGAGTCACCTCTTACCGGACATCACTAAATATCAAGCAGTTTGAAGAAATAATGAGTAAAGGATGAAATGTAGAACCGTCACCAGTCTGATTGGCCTCTTACCAAATAATGATAGATAGGGAGCAAAACGTGCAGATCACTAATCACTGTGACACACGGAGAAAGAGACAGGATACACTGATGGGGGTCGCCTCTTACCAGCTGGAAAAATAAACTGAGCCCATAGGATATCCACACATCCAGGAACCGATATTGACTAGTAAAGCAGCTTCTTAACAATCTCCAAATAGTTGCCAAAGATCAAAGGTGATAACGTCATCTATGACGAAACGTTGTCAGGGCACGGTGTACTGACGTCATCCAATTGCGACCGAGACTGAAAGTGCGGGCGAGCGGAGCCGTCCGGCCGGCGGCTATACCTACTGCTACTTACTCCCGTTTTCTTGTAAGTGTTATTGCTTTTAGCTTAATAAATTTTTTAAAGATTTCACACTATGGGAGCTTCTTTTTTCTTTTAATGGTGATCTTTGGCAACTATTTGGAGATTGTTAAGAAGCTGCTTTACCAGTCAATATCGGTTCCTGGATGTGTGGATATCCTATGGGCTCAGTTTATTTTTCCAGCTGGTAAGAGGCGACCCCCATCAGTGTATCCTGTCTCTTGCTCCGTGTGTCACAGTGATTAGTGATCTGCACGTTTTGCTCCCTATCTATCATTATTTGGTAAGAGGCCAATCAGACTGGTGACGGTTCTACATTTCATCCTTTACTCATTATTTCTTCAAACTGCTTGATATTTAGTGATGTCCGGTAAGAGGTGACTCTAGCCAGAACACATTTTTTCACCTATATGCACGATTCACTTATTAATAGACATTGGTCTATTGGTGGCGGTTTAATTCCACTTCACAATCCTGCTTTAGCACACTGTGGTGTTAATCTATTCATACGTTGGGTTTTATGCTATTGCGTTCTTTATTTATTTCCATGGTCTAATCATCACTGAGTTCATCATTCATGTGAGCCTGGATTCACTATCAAGGTGACAAGATCTACACGGGAGAATTTGGCTTATACCTTACCCCCTTGTGGTAAGCTTACACCCTTAAGGGGACCTGCTCTTTGAATATAACATCATTCACTGTTTGGACTTTATGGACATTCATTTCTTCCATGATCATATGACTAGCGCGACTTAATTTTATTTATCTTAGTTGGGGTGTGGTCACACTAGAAGTTGCTGCTTTACTCTTTCTTTTATTATTCTTGTGTTATTCACTTAGGAGATCCGCCTGCTTTGTTTACACAAGTGGGCGGATTTCCTCACTCGATCCCCGACGATCGGGGAAGAGCGATGGTGATCACCACCTCTCCTCCCCTGTGTCTGAATACAGCGGGAGCGAGCCTCCGGCGGCGCGCGAGCGCCGCCCACAAGGGGAGGAGTCCAGCGATGTAGGTCTACATTGCTGGACGGAATCGAGCCACTTTGCCTCAGTACGATCCATGTGAGCGGCCCGGCAAGTGGTTAATGGCCTGCACCGTGTCAGTAAAACTACAGTGCGCAGTCGGCAAGTGGTTAAAGCATTTTGGTTGTCTATGGCTAGCCAAATTTTGCATGGAAAAGAACAAGTTCTCGTTTTCTAAGCAGAAGATCTCAGTGTGCCGTGCCGATTAAACCACCGTCAGCTCAGCACAGCTCTCTGCATGAATCATTCGCACGTGGAAACTGAGAAATACAAGGCGCTCTAATTGCACTGTAACAGTTCATCAATTCTTTACAAAATGTAATTACAGTTAAATTCACAGCGAACAATACGCTTATATTCTTCAAAGTACAACCCATTCCCGTGCTTAAATATTAAAGCGCTTTTCCCCTTTGTTGTACATCATGAGAATTGCTAGGTCTTTGCGCTTGGCTTCTTGGCAACCAGGCTTTGTATACATAGTCCTCCAGGCTCTTATCTGGTAATGTTCTACGTTTGGGGGGGCGGGGGGGACGATTCATTATATAAGAAACTAAAGAATTACATTATCGGTAAATTATAACTAAGGATGATGAAGAGTCTACAGAAGCGGACGCCTGAATCTTCCACAGCGTGCTGTGTCAGAATTCCAATAATTTCACACAGAAAATTCAGCAAATCCACTTCAATATAATGTGCAAAATCACTAAATAACATATGGGCAAAAACATTAAAAATATAAACTCCTCAATAAAAAAAAAAAAAATTGGTAGATACACTGCTCAAAAAAATTAACCACTTGCCGACCGCCGCATGACTATTTACTGCGGCGGTCAGCCCCTCACAGGCAGAGCGACGTAGTACTACGTCGCTAGCCTGTGAGGGTCTAGGGAGCAAGCGTGCGCCCCCGGAGGTGCGCTCCCGCGTGGTCCCGGCCCCCCTGCGCGTGTGACCGTCGGACCCGATGTCCGCCGGTCACTCGGCGTTCGTCGGTGCAGAGGGAGAAAGGCAGGCGGCTGATGTAAACAAGCCGCCTGTCATTCTCCCCTGTGTAGAAACAGTGATGATACGGTTCTACTATGTAGGACCGTTGATCATTGTTCCTACACCTCAAGCCACAGCCAATCACAGTTAGAATCACGCCCCTAGGGACACACATAACCCCTCCCTCTCAAAAAAAGTTAACCGCTTCACTGCCAGTGTCATTTTTACAGTAACAGTGCATATGTATAGCACTGATTACTGTAGTAATGTCACTGGTAACCCCAAAAGTGTCAAAAATGTCAGTCAAGGGTCCGATCTGTCTGCTGCAATGTTGCAGTAACGCAAAAAAAAAAAAAATTGCAGATCGCCGCCATTACGCGTTGAAAAAAAAAACAACAAAAATTACAAAAATCGTTCCCTTTGTTAGTAAACGCGATAACTTTTGCGCAAACCAATCAAAATACGCTTTTTGCGATTTTTTTTACCAAACATATGTAGCATAAAACAAATTGGCCGAAAATGTTAAAAAATTTTGATTTTTACATTTTTTGGGGGGGGGAATTTCATATAAAAAAATGTGAAAAATATTGTTATTTTTGCAAAATTGACGCTCTTTTTTTGTTTATAGCGCAAAAATTAAAAATCGCACAGGTGATCAAATACCACCAAAAGAAAGCTCTGTTTGTGGGAAAAAAAGGACGTCAAATTTGTTTAGGTACAGCGTCGCACGACCGCGCAATTGTCCGTTAAAGTCATGCAGTGCCGAATCGCAAAAAAAAACCCTGGTCGGAATGGGGGTAAAATCTTCTGGGGCTTAAGTGGTTAAACTCCTGGGATCAGGGTCAGGACAAAGGGGTGGGCAGGAGGGGGTGGTTGCCCTGGGCGCAATGGTTTATTGCAGGGATTGGGGGGGGGCGCCTTGACCCTAATCCTAAGGGAAGGGGGGGCGCATTTTGGTATCCTTGCCCTGGGAGCTGGATGACCTTGTCCCGGCACTGTCTGGAATATTGATTTGGTCAGTTAGGAAGTGGAGGGGGTTGTTAATCAGTTTCAGCTGCTTTGGTGTTAATGAAATTAACAACAGGTGCAGTAGATGGGCAACAATGAAATCACCCCCAAAACAGGAATGGTTTTACAGGTGGAGGCCACTGAAATTTTTTTCCCTATTCATATTTCCTGACTGATTTTCACTAGTGTTGCATTTGGCTGGGGTCAGTGTCACTACTGGTAGCATGAGGGATACCTGGACCCTATAGAGCAGGGATCCTCAAATGATGGCCCTCCAGCTGTTGTGGAACTACACATCCCATGAGGCATTGTTAAAGTCTAACATTCACAGACATGACTAGGCATGATGGGAATTGTAGTTCCTGAACAACTGGAGGGCCATGGTTTGAATACCCCCGCTATAGAGGTTGCACAGGCAGTCCAACTCCTCCAGGATGGCACATCAATACGTACCATTGCCAGAAGGTTTGCTGTGTCTCCCAGCACAGTCTCAGGAGCATGGAGGAGATTCTAGGAGACAGGCAGTTACTCTAGGAGAGCTGGACAGGGCCATAGAAGGTCCTTAACCCATCAGCAGGACCGGTATCTGCTCCTTTGTGCAAGGAGGAACAGAATGAGGACTGCCAGAGCCCTACAAAATGACCTCCAGCAGGACACTGGTGTGAATGTCTCTGACCAACCAATCAGAAACAGACTTCATGAGGGTGGCCTGAGGGCCCGACGTCCTCTAGTGGGCGCTGTGCTCACTGCCCGGCACTGTGGAACTCCATTGGCTTTCGTCATTGAACACCAGAATTGGCAGCTCCACCACTGGCACCCTGTGCATTTCACAGACGTGAGCAGGTTCACCCTGAGCACATGTGTTTTAAAGCTGGTGGAAGCCTGTTGTGCAGAGAAAGCTTACTGTTGCTAGTGGGTGGAGCTTGGATGGAAAACCCCTGAGGTGAGTAGCAGGGGCTAGCCTGAGGTGCGGAGTCTAAGTATCCACTGGTCTTCTCCAGAGCCTCTGATGGTGAGGATGGATTTGGCTGCAGGTGAATACCAGGTCGCGACCCCCAGGGTTGCCCCACCAGGGGTAACCAATCAAGATCCGAAGTTGGATGTGCAGACAAGGAGAATCCAAAAGAGTAGTCAAACGAGCCGGGGTCAGGACGGGCAGCAAACAAGCGAGGTCAGTGCGCTTCAGGGTTCCTAGTGTGAGGACACCGACACTGCCACGAGGTTTTCCTTCACCACGGCAGTCTGCACGAGTCTTCTATGTAAGCTCAAATTTTCCCCCACTGGCATTGCCATGACTTTTTGCAGGTTATTACTATCGGATTCCTCACTCCTGGCACACTTTGCTTTCATTGGATTTGTTTCAGCATCCATGTTACAAAAATATTGTCCTGTTTTTTTTTTTTTTTTTTTTGCAAAAAGGATTTCTTCTCACCCGCTATGGAAGAGCCCTGGGGCCATCATAAAAAAAAATGTAAAAGATTTCTGAGTTTGAAAAAAAAATTTTTTTTTTTACAGAATTCTGAGTTTCAAAGTCAGAATTCTGAGATTAAAAGTCAGAATTCTGACTTTGCAAGTCAGAATTCTAAGTTAACAAGTTTGGACCATGCTAAAATTTATTAAACACAATTCTGAGATTAAAAGTCAGAATTCTGAGTTTTAAAGCGGAGTTCCGGGCACAGATGTCATTTTTTAATAAACATACCCCCAGGACAGTCAGGGCTAGTACATTCCACAATGGATAGCCTCTGATCTGTCCCAGTTCGCACTTACCTTTTAGAAGAAATAATTACTTATAAAATTTCTTCCACAGCGTTTCCATCTCTCTTGTGGGCAGCTGAAGCCGGCGTGGTCCTCTTCTGTGTCTTCTTCCGCGTCTTCTTGTCCCAGAATGCGCCTGCACCGGCCCCTCTCGTCATTCCGGTGCGGCGCCGCATTCCTCCACAGCTTCTGGGCATGCCCAGAAGCTGTTTAGCAGGGGAATGCGGCGTCGCCTGGAAGTGACGAGCGGGGCCGGTGCCGTCGCATTGATTCCTGGGAGCGATGACGTTCAGCTCCCAGGAATCATAGCGAGACAGGAAGTGACGGGGTGAGCCGCGGCGCTGAGGGAGGAAGTACTCTGAGGTGAGTATTTACGATCTTCAATTAAAAGGTGAGTAAACAAAAAAAAATAACTATCCAATTCCTTTTCAAGTAATGTCAAACTAGCGGAGGGGCACAAAAAAAAAATATCGTATGCCCGGAACTCCGCTTTAAAGTCAGAATTCTGAGTTTCAAAGTCAAAATTCTGAGTTTTAAAGTCAGAATTCTGAGTTTCAAAGTCAGAATTCTGAGATTCAAAGTCAGAATTCTGAGACTCAAAGTCAGAAAAAGAGGCACAGCACACCAACATCAAAACATCATCCCAACTGTGAAGTATGGTGGTGGGGGCATCATGGTTTGGGGCTGCTTTGCTGCGTTAGGACCTGGACGGATTGCTATCATCGAAGGAAAAATTAATTCCCAAATTTATCAAGACATTTTGAAGGAGAACTTAAGGCCATCTGTCTACCAGCTGAAGCTCAACAGAAGATGGGTGTTGCAACAGGACAATGACCCAAAGCATAGAAGTAAATCAACAACAGAATGGCTTAAACAGAAGAAAGTACGCCTTCTGAAGTGGCCCAGTCAGAGTCCTGACCTCAACCCCATTGAGATGCTGTGGCATGACCTCAAGAAAGCGATTCACACCAGACATCCCAAGGATATTGCTGAACTGAAACAGTTCTGTAAAGAGGAATGGTGAAGAATTACTTCTGACCGTTGTGCACGTCTGATCTGCAACTACAGGAAACGTTTGGTTGAAGTTATTGCTGCCAAAGGAGGTTATTAAATCCAAGGGTTCACATACTTTTTCCACCTGCACTGTGAATGTTTACATGGTGTGTTCAATAAAAACATGGCAACATTTCACTCTTTGTGTGTTATTAGTTTAAGCAGACTGTGATTGTCTATTGTTGTGACTTAAGCCTCGTACACACGCACCGATTGTTGGCCGTAAATTTTCGGCCAACGTCCGATCGGCCGATTGTCGGCTTGTTAGTATGATGCTTTTCCGACAACCGACTGCGACTTTTCGGCCGAACAAAATCTGGTGTGAAGGCATTAAAATTTTTGTTGGCCGTCAACAGAACGGCCGATTGTTCGTCAGTCAGTACAGATTTCGGCCGACAAAAATCTGATGAGCAAGACTGGGCATGCTCAGAGAAGAAAAAACACACGGAAAGTAAACCATCACATGACATCACTTCTGCAGTTGATTTTTGTTGGCCAACAAAAGTCCAGTGCAAGTCTAGAGCACATTTCAACCAACAAACAACACTGGACAAAAGACCGATCGGTCGGCCAACAATCTGTGCGTGTGTACGGGGCTTTAAGCTGGATACACACTATCCAACTTTTGTGGTTAGATTTCCTTCAGATTTACCTTTTCTATGTAGTGCAAGGGCCGGCCAGATTGCATACAAATTGAAAGTGTTTAGGTTTGACCTCATATTATCTGGTTTTGGTAAATCTAAAGGAAAAAGTCTTCAGAAAATCTTATAGTGTGTATGGCCCATTAGATGATGATCAGATCACATTTTATGACCAATTTGTGCAGAAATCCATATCATTCCAAAGGGTTCACATACTTTTTCTTGCAGCTGTATATCCCCTAGTTTGTAGACGTGACGATTTTTGTGCAAACCAATCAACATACACTTATTGGGATTTTTTTAACCAAAAATATGTAGCAGAATACAAATTGGCCTAAAATGAAAAAAATTTGGTTAATTGGCTATTGTCAAAAGTATTGGGACGCCTGCCTTTACGCACACATGAACTTTATTGGCACCCCAGTCTAATGGGTCATACACACTATACAATTGTCTTTGGATTTTTTTCCTTTAGATTTACCAAAACCATATAATATGAGGTCAAATCTAAACACTTTCAATTTGTATGTAATCAGGCAGGCCCTTGTACTTCATAATTGAAGGTAAATCTAAAGGAAATCTAACAACAAAAGTTGTATAGTGTGTATCCAGCTTTACTCCGCAGGGTTCAATATTGAGTTGGCCCTCCCTTTGCAGCTATAACAGCTTCAACTCTTCTGGGAAGGCTGTCCACAAGGTTTAGGAGTGTCTATGGGAATGTTTGACCATTCTTCCAGAAGAGCATTTGTTAAGGCCAGAAACTGATGTTGGATGAGAAGGCCTGGCTCACTGTGTAATTCATCCCAAAGGTGTTCTATCAGGTTAAGTTCAGGCTAGTCAAGTTCCTCCACCCCAAACTCTCTCATCCATGTCTTTATGAACCTTGCTTTGTGCACTGGTCCCAGGGCTGGCCCAAGACATTGTGCTGCCTGGGTCCGAGAATGAAATGCTGCCCCCCCCCCCCCCAAAAAAAAAAAAAAATTCACGCCCTCCAAGAGACCCCCACATTCTATAGGACTATGAAAGCAGTCAGAGGGGTGTGAGTGTGTACGGAGTGACAGCAGGAGCAGGACAGAGCAGTAGACACTGGGCAGATGAGCGCACCAGGCTTTCTACTGTCTATAGTGCCACAGTGCCCTGCAGAGCTGTGGGCATGGTACAGGAGAATGCAGGGCTGCGGGCATGGTACAGGAGAATGCAGGGCTGCGGGCATGGTACAGGAGAATGCAGTGCTGCGGGCATGGTACAGGAGAATGCAGGGCTGTAGGCATGGTACAGGAGAATGCAATGCTGCAGGCATGGTACAGGAGAATGCAGTGCTGCGGGCATGGTACAGGAGAATGCGGGGCTGCAGGCATGGTACAGGAGAATGCAGTGCTGCGGACATGGTACAGGAGAATGCAGTGCTGCGGGCATGGTACAGAAGAATGCAGTGCTGTAGGCATGGTACAGGAGAATGCAGTGCTGCGGACATGGTACAGGAGAATGCTGGGCTGCGGGCATGGTACAGGAGAATGCAGTGCTGTAGGCATGGTACAGGAGAATGCAGTGCTGCAGGCATGGTACAGAAGAATGCAGTGCTGCAGGCATGGTACAGGAGAATGCAGTGCTGCGGGCATGGTACAGGAGAATGCAGGGCTGTAGGCATGGTACAGGAGAATGCAGGGCTGCAGGCATGGTACAGGAGAATGCAGGGCTGTAGGCATGGTACAGGAGAATGCAGTGCTGCAGGCATGGTAAAGGAGAATGCAGGGCTGTGGGCATGGTACAGGAGAATGCGAGGCTGCGGGCATGGTACAGGAGAATGCTGGGCTGCGGGCATGGTACAGGAGAATGCGGGGCTGCGGGCATGGTACAGGAGAATGCGGGGCTGCGGGCATGGTACAGGAGAATGCTGGGCTGCGGGCATGGTACAGGAGAATGCGGGGCTGCGGGCATGGTACAGGAGAATGCAGTGCTGCGAACATGGTACAGGAGAATGCGGGGCTGCGGTCATGGTACGGGAGAATGCGGGGCGCGGGCATTGTGCAGGAGAATTCAGGGGCTGCGGGCATGGTATGGGAGAATGCGGGGCTGCGGGCATGGTACAGGAGAATGCAGGGCTGTGGGCATGGTACAGGAGAATGCAGGGCTGTGTGGGCATGGTGTATGAGAATGCAGGGCTGTGTGGGCATGGTGTATGAGAATGCAGGGCTGTGTGGGCATGGTACAGGAGACGGATATGGTACAAGAGAATGCGGGGCTGTGGGCATACTACAGGAGATGCAGTGCTGTGGGCAGGTACCATGCCCGCACCACTGCATCTTCTGTAGTATGCTTGCAGCCCCGCATAATGACAGGTAGTGTACAGTCTCACTTACCTGTTCCTAAAGGGCGCTTTAGAATTTAAAAATGGCGCCGCCTGGCGCCACACGTCAACACGTCCGCGGCCGGCGTGACATGCACACTGCGCATGCGCCGCCGATCGGGAAAGCTAATACATGTTCGGCTATTCCAACATGACTGCACACCAGTGCACAAAGCAAGGTCCATAAAGACATGGATGAGCGAGTTTGGGGTGTTATAGTGTCGGTTCACATTGGTGCGATGCGGGAACCCTGCAAATCCACTGTGGGTTCCAGCATCGTACCCGACTCGCAGGCAGTTCACACTGCCATATGCAAACTGCTGGGAGTGTCAATATTGAGCCGAGCCCTCTAATTCCCCCTGTATTGAATTGTATTGTAACTGTACTGTCATATTGGAAAGAGCTACGCAAAATGTTGTTATATAAATCCTGCATAATTGTATTAAGAATAATAAGAATAATTATAATAAAAATAATAATAATATAAATACAATGTATCTTTTTATGGAATGATTTCCTCCGAGCTTTTCCTGGATGATCTGTAGATTTTAGAAAAGATTTGAAAGTCTTCAGTGTAACCTTTTATATTAGAGATTCTTTGTTCAGCTCTTTCCTTGTGTTCTGTAGGTCAGGAAGGATGCAGTCAGATCTGCCGAGATTTAACAACCTCCAATTTTGCCCTCAGTTTGAGACATTGTTACAGCGGAGAGCTCCTGTGCTGAGGATCGGGAGCTCTGAGTGGATGAACACGAGTCCATTAACCTGTTCCTGCCCGCGCTGTAGCCAAAAGACGGCTACCGTGCGGGCCTAAATTGCCGGGAGGGCGTCCATTTACCTCCCTAGCATGAGCTGCCTGCGCGCTCCCTGCAGGGCGCGCTCCCTGCGGGGCACACGCGGCTCATTCTGTAATCAGCGAATCCAGGTCCCGGCCCCTTACCACGTGATCAGTTGTCAGCCAATGACAGTCAGTCGTGTGATGTAAACAGAGCCGGTAATTGGCTTTTATTTTCTTCACGCTGACCGCATGAGGAGAAAAAAAAAAGCTGATCGTTGGCTGCTGTCAGAGGGACATCGGTCCCGAAGAGGAAAAGACAAGAGAACGGTCGCCCAGGCGGGACTTTATATGAGGTTGCCACAATAGTCATGAAGAGTCAAAAAGTAAAATTTATTAGTAGAGTATAAGCATACAATCGATATAAATGTATAGTCATAAGCATAGTTACAAAACATGTACAGCATGTAGAAAACAATTGACAAAATAACAACATAGCAGCAAATTGCGCATGATGACAGCATTGCAGCATCCGTGTAGCATAGTATTGGGTATATCTGTATTGAAAACTCTACGCGTTTCGTGGGTCTAATATGCCCACTCATCAGGAGTATATAAGTAGATCTGTCTAAAAGTAAATGATAAAAAATAAAATATCAATATTTGCTGTGCGTTTATATTGGCCAACAACTGTGAAGTTTCAACAAATGTATGACCCAAGTGGGGAAACAACACTTACATTGGGCCAAATCAGATTGAGAAATGCTGCCATGAGGTGGGGTGCCAACGTCTGATCCGGGAGCTGAAGAGACAAGAGTACCCACAAGAAAATGGGGAGCCGGGCAAGGAAACATAAGTGATGGAAAATGTGATATGACACTGGCTGAAAATGCAAGAAATAATATATCAAAGTATTAGAATATGGGCTGTATCACATAGTGAAACATGAAAGTATTCAATGTACAAGGTATGTTCCAGCAGAGACAGTGTCAACATTAGAGAAGAGAAGAGAAAAAAAAAAAAACGAAAGAAAGCACCGAAGAAAAACGCAGATCCCCAGAAAGAGTGCTGATCACAGTGTAACCAATGGCCAGGAATAGTGATGAGAAAGCTGTGATGAATAAAATAGAGTGAGGAAGATGAGCTCATATGGTTTCATAACACTGGTTGAGTAACCATAAATAGTAAAGCATAATATCTCAGGATATTGAAAGTACAAAAAAGTATCAATATAGTAAATAAAGATGATACAAATAAAAATATATAGTAAAATTGAGACAGGTGTAGGAACCATAGAGTAATGAGCTCACAGGGTGGTGCCTGTTCTAAGGACAGCAATGCTGGGAGTAGTGAGAGACTGAAAGAGTGAAGTGTCTAAAAGAATGGGAGGTGGAGATGGTGAAGGAAGTGGTGGGAATTAGACAAGGTGTGTAATTATGTCCACATAGTAAACCCATTGGAGAGAGAAAATAGGATATCAGTGCATGAAAGAACAGAGGTGCATGAAAGTTGAGTTCCTCACCCGAATATCCACATAGGTTGCACGTAGATCTTGTCCCTAGCGCCATGTATATGGTAGGACAAACCGAACTTGTTTGTCAACATGGAAAAAGCCAGCACAAGCTGGCAACCATGACCATAGATGTTACAACCTTAACCAGCACATGTAGACGCTGCAATTGCAGCGGTGCATGTGACCAGCAGGAACATGACGCCGATATATAGGTGGCTCCACCCTAGAGGGGAGGAGGCAGCAGGGGAGGAAACCCTCCCCATAATATATCGCAGCTCCCGGAGCAGATCTGCAACTACCACCAGGGGGAAGCGCATAAGCCATTAAAATGCAGGTGCCGAAGTGTACCGGCAAAAACGCATGGTAAAATAAATAATTAATGCAATGTGTACAATGCTTACATGAATTGATGCTGTAATGTTACATCGGTTAGACTAAAGCAATGCAAGACCAAAGGCGGGCAATGGGTGTCTTCCACCCGGGAAATACTGGTAAAAGAAAACTGGTCTAGCACTTGCAATTGCTCTGCCTTTGGTCTTGCATTGCTTTAGTCTAACCGATGTAACATTACAGCATCAATTCATGTAAGCATTGTACACATTGCATTAATTATTTATTTTACCATGCGTTTTTGCCGGTACACTTCGGCACCTGCATTTTAATGGCTTATGCGCTTCCCCCTGGTGGTAGTTGCAGATCTGCTCCGGGAGCTGCGATATATTATGGGGAGGGTTTCCTCCCCTGCTGCCTCCTCCCCTCTAGGGTGGAGCCACCTATATATCGGCGTCATGTTCCTGCTGGTCACATGCACCGCTGCAATTGCAGCGTCTACATGTGCTGGTTAAGGTTGTAACATCTATGGTCATGGTTGCCAGCTTGTGCTGGCTTTTTCCATGTTGACAAACAAGTTCGGTTTGTCCTACCATATACATGGCGCTAGGGACAAGATCTACGTGCAACCTATGTGGATATTCGGGTGAGGAACTCAACTTTCATGCACCTCTGTTCTTTCATGCACTGATATCCTATTTTCTCTCTCCAATGGGTTTACTATGTGGACATAATTACACACCTTGTCTAATTCCCACCACTTCCTTCACCATCTCCACCTCCCATTCTTTTAGACACTTCACTCTTTCAGTCTCTCACTACTCCCAGCATTGCTGTCCTTAGAACAGGCACCACCCTGTGAGCTCATTACTCTATGGTTCCTACACCTGTCTCAATTTTACTATATATTTTTATTTGTATCATCTTTATTTACTATATTGATACTTTTTTGTACTTTCAATATCCTGAGATATTATGCTTTACTATTTATGGTTACTCAACCAGTGTTATGAAACCATATGAGCTCATCTTCCTCACTCTATTTTATTCATCACAGCTTTCTCATCACTATTCCTGGCCATTGGTTACACTGTGATCAGCACTCTTTCTGGGGATCTGCGTTTTTCTTCGGTGCTTTCTTTCGTTTTTTTTTTTTTCTCTTCTCTTCTCTAATGTTGACACTGTCTCTGCTGGAACATACCTTGTACATTGAATACTTTCATGTTTCACTATGTGATACAGCCCATATTCTAATACTTTGATATATTATTTCTTGCATTTTCAGCCAGTGTCATATCACATTTTCCATCACTTATGTTTCCTTGCCCGGCTCCCCATTTTCTTGTGGGTACTCTTGTCTCTTCAGCTCCCGGATCAGACGTTGGCACCCCACCTCATGGCAGCATTTCTCAATCTGATTTGGCCCAATGTAAGTGTTGTTTCCCCACTTGGGTCATACATTTGTTGAAACTTCACAGTTGTTGGCCAATATAAACGCACAGCAAATATTGATATTTTATTTTTTATCATTTACTTTTAGACAGATCTACTTATATACTCCTGATGAGTGGGCATATTAGACCCACGAAACGCGTAGAGTTTTCAATACAGATATACCCAATACTATGCTACACGGATGCTGCAATGCTGTCATCATGCGCAATTTGCTGCTATGTTGTTATTTTGTCAATTGTTTTCTACATGCTGTACATGTTTTGTAACTATGCTTATGACTATACATTTATATCGATTGTATGCTTATACTCTACTAATAAATTTTACTTTTTGACTCTTCATGACTATTGTGGCAACCTCATATAAAGTCCCGCCTGGGCGACCGTTCTCTTGTCTTTACAAAATTTTAGGGATGGAGATGTACACAATTGCAAGTGCTAGACCAGTTTTCTTTTACCGAAGAGGAAAAGACACTGCTGCCACATGTGTGCCCACCTGTGCCACCTACCAGTGCCCACCAGTGCTATCTACCAGTGCAGGTCAGTGCCACCTACCAGTGCCCACCAGTGTCACCTACCAGTGCAGATCAGTGCTACCTATCAGTGGCTTACAGTGCCCACCACCACCAACTTTCAATGCCCACCAGTGCCACCTATCAGTGTCAACTAGTTGTTCATCATCAGTGCTGCCCTTCAGTGCGTTCAATTAGTGCTTTTCAGTGCCCCCTATCAGTTCCCTTCCGTGCCACCCATCAGTGCCACCCATCAGTGCTGCCTTATCGGTTTCCATCAGTGCTGCCTTATCAGTGCTGCCTTATCAGTGCCCATCAGTGCCGCCTCATCAGAGCACATCAATGAAAGAGAAAAATTACCTGTTTGCAAAATTTTATAACAAACTATTTAAAGCGGTTCTATCCCCTGTGAAAAAAAAAACATGCAGGACAATGTCATGATGTGCTAGTATGCATCGCATTCTAGCACATTATGAAATACATTAGAATGAAGCCCCCACACAGTCGCTCCGGCTGAGGGAGCTGACATGTTCCCTCGGCGTCTCTTCCGGGTTCGGCGGCTCCGGCGCTGTGAGTGGCCGGAGCCGCAATGACGTCAATCCCGCGCATGCGCGTGGGAGTTCACTTTCCGGCAAGGAGCTCTGAAGGTCCGGCAAGATACGCCAGACCTTCAGAGCGCATGCCCCGCTGGTGTCAGCGGCTGCATGCAGGGTGAATATCTCCTAAACCGTGCAACCGAAAAATAGAAAGAAAAAAAAACACGCTCACCCGCCTCTCAGGTGATATAACTGGGTGTCCCCTCCCCTTTCCTATAAAAGTGCTGTCATGGCTCAGGCAGCTACATAGCCAGGAGGCGTGTGAAGAGGCGGGAGCATCTTTTTTTTTTTTCTTCTATTTTCAGGTGCGGCAGGCGACGTGATTGGCGATGGATTTACATTGGGGGACACTATTTTTTTTTTTTTTTTTTTTATAATAAAGGACTTGTCAAAAACCGGCTTTTGAGTTTTTTTTTCTGTTTTGTACCCTTTTTTGGTGAATGGGTAGGGGTACGATATCCATTCACATAGAGGGGAGCAGGATCTGGAGGCCTGCATGTTAAAGGGGGCTTCCAGATTCTAATAAACCCCCCACCCATAGACCCCGACAACCACAGCCCAGGGTTGTCTGGAAGAGGCTCTTCTCCCCGTCAACATGGGGAAAAGGTGCTTTGGGGGGCACCCCAAAGCACCCTCCCCATGTTAAGGGCAAGCAGCCTGGTATGGATCAGTAGGGGGGCACTTGCTTGCCCCCCCCCCCCCCAGGCTGCTTGCTCGGATAAGGCTCTGGTATGGATTTTAGGAAGGACCCCACACCTTTTTTTTTTTTTTTTTAATTTTGGCGTGGTTCCCTTAAAATCCCTACCAGACCCGAAGGCCTGGTATGGAGTGGGGGGGACTCCACAATGTTTTTTTTTTTTTTCTTTTTTTTTTTTATCTGTATTGCTTTTACAAGGGATGTTTACATTGCTTGTGACAGCAATAAAAGTGATCAGATTTAAAAAAAAAATAAAATAAAAATGTGCTAAAAATAGGAAATTAAATACAATAAATAGGAAAAAATAAATCTTAAAGCGCCCCTGTCGCCAAGAGCTTGCGCACCAAAGAAAACGTATACTGAAGTCGCGCTCGCAAATGAAACCGCTGTTTAAACCACACATGTGAGGTATCGCCGCGATCGCCAGAGTGAGAGCAATAATTAAAAAATAGGACCTCCTCTGTAACTCTAAACTGGTAACCGTTAAAAAATGTTAAAGCGTCGCCTATGGAGATTTTTATTGACAGTAGTTTGTCGCCATTCCGCGGGTGTGCGCAATTTTAAACCGTAACATGTTAGGTATCTACTTACTCCGTGTGACATCATCTTTTACAATATACAAAAAAATGGGCTAACTTTACTGTTTTGGTTTTTTTTTTGCAGTAATATTTTTCCAAAAAAATGTGTTTGAAAGGCCGTTGCGCAAATACTGGGTGACAAAAAATATTGTAACGACCACCATTTTATTCTCCAGAGTCTTTGCTAAAAAAAAAAATATATATATATATATATATATATATATATATATACACACACACACACATATATATCTTTTTTTTTAGCAAAGACTCTGGAGAATAAAATGGCGGTCGTTACAATATATATATATATATATATATATATATATATATATATATATACACACACAGTGTATATATATATATATATATATATATATATATATATATATATATATATATATATATATACACACTGTATATATATATATATATATATATATATATATATATATATATATATATATATATATATATATATATATATATATATATATGCTGTATATATATATATATATATATTTATATAGACACACACTGTATATATATATATATATATATATATATATATACATATATATATAATGTTTGGGGGTTCCAAATAATTTTCTAGCAAAAAATACTGATTTTAACTTGTGTCAGAAATGGGCTCAGTCCGGAAGTGATTAAAAATGTTAAACAATTTCGCAATTTTTTTTTTTTACAAATTTTTTTAAATGATTTATTTCAACGTTTAATTATTGTTATTTTTTACAATTTGTTATTTTTTTTTACAGGACAGGGAAGCCTGCAGTGCTGCGGGAGGGGGGGGGGGAGTGAAAGAGGGGCACACAGGGAGAGGGAGGATCAGAAGCAGGTAGAACAGTGTTGGAGAAGTAATTACAGGAACGATGCCCTGTGTCTGTGTCTCTCCCTGCAGTAGCTGAAAGCTGGCAGGACGGGGGGTCCCCCCCTCCTGCCACCTTTCAGCTGCTGCAGGGAGAGACACAGACATCATTCCTTTCAGCTGCTGCAGAGAGCTGCACAGGGCTTCCTTCTGTAATTGCCCCTCCACCTGACCACACCGATTCCCTGTGCCGTTGGGGCCCCCCTATGTGCCCGGGCCCCCTACAGAAGGACTGGAGCCCCCCCCCCCCTTCCCTATCAGCTGCCCTGGGTTCATGGCACCATATTTAATATTTTCTTTGTATTCTCTGTCCTCCGTGCCATCATTGGTTTACTGTCAATGCATATGTGACTCGGGAAGGAAAGGTCATATTATATATTATTATTCTATATTGCTTATGTCTGATGAAGTACTTCTGAGTGCTGTACTTTCTAGGTAATAGCGCTCTTATTTCATTATGGTTCAGAAGTGAATAATGACCGTCCATTACTATAAACATTCAAGTTTTTCCGACATTCATTTTACTATGTGTAGCGACGTCCACACTTTCCAGCATAAAAAGCGGTCACAGGTCAGCATGGCAGGCAGCCAGCATAGAAGGGTTCTGTAATAAGCAGCCTAGATAGATCAACGCGGCTTCTTTTACCCACTTGCTGACCACCCTACAGCGAGGGGAAAAAAGTATTTGATCCCCCCCCCCCCCTGCTGATTTTGTACGTTTGCCCACTGACAAAGAAATGATCAGTCTATAATTTTAATGGTCGGTTTATTTTACCAGTGAGAGACAGAATAACAACCAAAATATCCAGAAAAACGCATTTCAAAAAAGTTATAAATTGATTTGAATTTTAACCACTTAATGACCGAAAGGATTTTCCCCCTTAATGACCCGGCCATATTTTGCGATTCGGCACTGCATTACTTTAACGGACTATTGCGCGGTCTTGCAACGATGTACCTTAACCACTTTACCACCGGAGGATTTTCCTGCTAAAAGACCAGGGGGTTTTTTGCGATTTTTTACTGCGTGACTTTAACGGACAATTGCACGGTCGTGCGAAGCTTTACCTAAACAAATTTCACGTCCTTTTCTTACCACAAACAGAGCTTTCTTTTGGTGGAATTTGATCACCTGTGCGATTTTTTTTATCACGCGCTATAAACAAAAAAAGAGCGTAATTTTTGCAAAAATACCAATATTTTTCACTTTTTTTTATATGAAATTCCCCCCAAAAAAATGTAAAAATCAAAATTTTTTAACATTTTCGGCCAATTTGTTTTACGCTACCTATGTTTGGTAAAAAAAAAAATCGCAAAAAGCGTATTTTGATTGGTTTGCGCAAAAGTTATCACGTTTACTAACTAAGGGATTTTTGTCATTTTTGGTGTTTTTTTTTTTAACGAGTAATGGCGGCGATCTGAGATTTTTTTTGCGGGACTGCGACATTGCGGCGGACAGATCGGACCCTTGACTGACATTTTTGACACTTTTGGGGGTACCAGTGACATTACTGCAGTAATCAGTGCTATATATATGCACTGTTTCTGCAAAAATGACACTGACAGGGAAGGGGTTAACTTTATTGGACAGGGAGGGGTTAAGTGTGTCCTAGGGGCGTGCTTCTAACTGTAGTGGGACATTCCTATTGGTGTAAAAAAAAAGATCAAGGGTTCTACATAGTAGAACCGTCTGATCTTCATTTTTACACAGGGAGAACTGACAGGCGGCTTGTTTACATAAGCCGCTCTGTCTTTCTCCCGCTGTACCGGCGATCGTAGTGTGACCGGCGGACATCGGGTCCGCCAGTCACACTCCCGCACTCCTCCGTGAACGAACCGAGGCCCGCTATTGGCTCTAGAAGGAGTGACAGGCGAGCGACGTAGACCTACGTCACTCTGCCTGGCCGGGGCCGACTGCCGCAGTAAATATACTGTGCGCAGTCGGCAAGTGGTTAATAAAACGAATGTAAGACAATACTGTCAGAAGTGATGAAACGCGTTGGTCGTGGTTACATGGCGGCTTAAGGAGGCACCAGGATGTGCAGCTGACATCGACAGTGGTGGGATCAGGACTCATCTTCGAAGTTACATAGTGTGAAACGCTTATGCTTGTTTTAACCACTTCTAGACCGGAAGATTTTCCCACTTAATGACCGGAAGATTTTCCCACTTAATGACCAGGCCATATTTTGCGATTTGGCACTGCGTTACTTTAATGGACAATTGCGGGGTCATGCGACGCTGTACCCAAATACAATTGATGTTCTTTTTTCCCACAAATAGAGATTTATTTTTGTGGTATTTGATCACCTGTGCGATTTTTATTTTTTGCGCTATAAACAAAAAAAGAGCGACAATTCTGAAAAAAAAAAAAAAACAATATTTTTTCACATTCTGCTTTATGAAATCCCCCCCCCCCCCCCCCAAAAAAAAAAAGTAAAAATCTAAATTTTTTAACATTTTAGGCCAATTTGTTTTCTGCTACATATTTTTGGTAAAAAGAAAATCACAATAAGCGTATTTTGATTGGTTTGCGCAAAAGTTATCGCGTCTACAAACTACGGGAAAGATTTGTCATTTTTATTTATTTTTTTTCTTTTTAATAGTAATGGGGGCAATCTGCGATTTTTAGCGGGACTGTGACATTGCAGCGGACAGATCGGACCCCTAACTGACATTTTTGACACTTTTGGGGGACCAAAAAAAATATGCACTGTTACCAGTGGCGGCCGGTGCTCAAAATTTTTTTTTGGGGGGGGGGGGCGCAAACAGAAAAATGTAATAGGCATTGCTTTGCGGCAAAAAACGCTGTAAAAAAGTGCGTGACTTTGAGGTCACAAAAGTGTGAAAGGGGCCTTCGGTAATTAAGGTACAGTGTTCCCCTTTTCCATGCAGAGAGACCAGCATGCCCCCTTTCAATGCACAGTGACCAGCGTGCCCCCTTCAATGCAGTGACCAGCGTACATGCCCCCTTCAATGCAGTGACCAGCGTACATGCCCCCTTCAATGCAGTGACCAGCGTACATGCCCCCAATGCAGTGACCAGCGTACATGCCCCCTTCAATGCAGAGATCAGCATACATGCCCCCAATGCAGAGACCAGCATACATGCCCCCTTCAATGCAGTGACCAGCATACCATTCCCCCAATGCAGAGATCAGCGTACATGCCACCAATGCAGTGACCAGCATACATGCCCCCAATGCAGTGACCAGCATACATGCCCCTTTTGGGGACACTTTTGGGGGGACCAGTGACAGTAATCAGTGCTAAAAAAATGCACTGTTACTGTACTAATGGCACTGGCAGGGAAGGGGTTAACTCCAGGGGCGATCAAAGGGTTAAATGTGAGCCTAGGGGGGTGTTTTCCAACTGTGAGTGGGGTGGGCTTGTAATATCAACACACCTGTCTGTGTTCTTAAATAGAAGGATAGCAGGTGCTCTGTGTTAATAGCAGAGAGAACAACGGTCTGCAGTCTTTACAACAGCCGACCGCCGTTCTCTCTTAATGGGGAGCAATCAAGGCCGCCGTCCCCCGTGCCTCGGGGATTCACGGGAAACAGCTGACCTGCCGCTGGAAAAATGCGGCGGCTGGTCGGCAAGTGGTTAATGAATTAATTCAAAACAAATCAGATTTTTCCATTGTGCACATCTCTACTGCAGATGATCCTTTGCCTATTACTGACTTGTCATGCCTTGTCCTGCACTGCGTCTCATTGTGGAGCCGGACATCCTGGTAGAGGAGCAAGATTTTGCTTCCTCATGTCAAAGTTGCCCCAACTAGTAACTGTTGGTCTGACTCTGATGACTGTTGGGGGAACACTCAAGGAGAGGTGGAGAACCCATGTAAGAGGGGGCTAGTGTCCCTTTTAGGGTGGTCTCCACCCTGTGGCCTGCCAGACTGGACTGGACCTCCTAACCCTTTGAAGGTACAGTATATAAAGTGAAGGGAGCTGGTAGTTTTTGGTGCATGGGAAGAGCAGAACCATGGAGAGCTCCATTGGATGGTGGTAAGAAGGGCCTCAGCAGGTTCCAAATTGGGTCTGTTTCGGTCATGCAACAGGAGAGGACTGTGAGAGTTGCCCGGGCAAAGACTCAAACTCAGAAACCTGATAACCATATACCATTATTAGGCCTTCATAAAACCATTTACCGTTTAATAAAATGATTACAAAAGTTCTCTGATTGGACATTCCATTTATGGGTGGGGTGGGATGAGGGCCGTTCCGTACATGGCATAGAGAGTTCTCATACCCTTGTGGCGCTTATACACAATGAGGGAAGGTGCCCACTATCTTTTCTTCTGATCCACTGGGTGTAAGACAAAGTGAGAAGAAAACCATTGCTGGGAGGTAAGTGAGGGAGACTGGCCAAGGAAGAAAAGTACCCTTGGTGTCTCCGTAGCATGATAGGTGAACCAGTTCAGCCACCCATGGACTACGAGGTTAAATTTAATTTGGGCCATATAGTGGTTCATATCCTTGTCAGCCTTGTGGTCCCAGAATGAGTCCACAAGTTATAAGGGAACAGAAATCTCAACCTCCATGGCTTTTTGCCTCGGGGACTGGCCTATCAACTGCCCCTATATCATACCCAACCTAAAAACCTGAGAATGAGAGACGCTTCAAGGGAACAGTGAGCTGTGGAGTGCATAATACATGGCTGCAAAAAGTGGGTGTGGCCAAACAAAACAAAGGGCTTCCTTTTGCCTATACAATATGCTTTGGTTGCTGTGCCACAAGCAAGAGTCTCATAGACACATATAAACCTCAGAACAATCATTAAAAAAAAGCATTTTCACTATACTTTTATCACTGTGCCCCCTGTTACTGTTTCCCTATCACTTTGCTCCCAATGTCAATGTGCCCCCTGTTACTATGCCCCCATCACTGTACCCCCTGTTACCGTGCCCCCTGTCACTTGGTCCCCATCATTGTGCTCCCTGTTTCACTGTGTCCCCCATCACTGTGCTTCCTGTGTCACTGTGTCCCCCCGTTACTGTGCCCCCTGTCACTGTGTCCCCATCACTGTGCTCCCTGTGTTACTGTGTCCCCATCATTGTGCTCCCTGTGTCACTGTGTCCCCATCACTGTGCTCCCTGTGTCACTGTGTCCCCATCATTGTGCTCCTTGTGTCACTGTGTCCCCATCATTGTGCGCCCTGTGTCACTGTGTCCCCATCATTGTGCTCCCTATGTCACTGTGTCCCCATCATTGTGCTCCCTGTTTCACTGTGTCCCCACCACTATGCTCCCCCTGTCACTGTGACCACACTAGGGATAGACCGATTATCGGCAAGGCCGATATATCGGGGGCCAATATGCACTCTCCCCGATATATTGGTATTGGCCCCGGAACTGGCCGATATTGCCGATATTTTGTTGACATCATTCTGCCTTCTGAGGCTGCCTCCCTCGCCTTGGACAGCCTCGTCTGGAGTCGGGACTAGTCTCGCGGGAGTGTATCACAGCCATACACCCACCCACAGCAGCCCGGTGCCAGCCAGCCACCCACATCCACAGGCCCTGTACCAGCCACCCACAGGCCTTGTGCCAGCCACCCACAGCCCCTGTGGCAGCCAGCCACCCACCACAGGGTGCCAGCCAGCCAGCCAACCACCACAGGGTCCCAGACAGCCAGCTGCCCACCACAGGGTGCCAGACAGCCAACCACCCACCACAGGGTGCCAGACAGCCAGCCACCCACAAACAGGGTGCCAGACAGCCAGCAACCCACAGGCCCTGTACCAGCCAGCCACAGGCACTGTACCAGCCTGCTGCCCACAGGCCCTGTACCAGCTAGCCACCCACAGCCCTTGTGCCAGCCACCCACCTACCACAGGGTGAGAGCCAGCCAGCCAACCACCACAGGGTGCCAGCCAGCCACCCACCACATGGTGCCAGACAGCCAGCCACCCACAACAGGGTGCCAGCCAGCCACCCACCACAGGGTGCCAGACAGACAGCTACCCACAACAGGGTGCCAGTCAACCACCCACCACAGGGTGCCAGCCAGCCAGCCCCCCACCACAGGGTGCCAAACAGCCAGCCATCCACCACAGGTTGCCAGCCAGCCATCCACCACAGGGTGCCAGCCAGCCACCCACCCACCACAGGGTGCCAGCCAGCCAGCCACCCACCACAGGGTGCCAAACAGCCAGCCATCCACCACAGGTTGCCAGCCACCCACCCACCCACCACAGGGTGCCAGACAGCCAGCCACCCACCACAGGGTGCCAGACAGCCAGCCACCCACCACAGGGTGCCAGCAAGCCAGCCATTAAGCATTAAACAAAAATTAACATGTTCAGTACCAGATTTGTGTCAAAAATTGTCTTTATTTTTCAAAACTTTAAATGTACAAAATATCGGCCCATATCAGTCGATATGTTGTGACCAAAATATCGGTATCGGCCCTGAAAAAACCACATCGGTCTATCCCTAGTCCACACCACTGTCAGATGGTCAGAGACTGCAGACATGCTACAGAAAGTGCAGACATGATACAGGAGATAATCAGAGACTGCAGATATGATACAAGAGATGGTCAGAGACTGTAGGCATGATACAAGAGATGGTCAGAGACTGGGGACATTATACAAGAGATGGTCAGAGACTGTGGACATGATACAAGAGATGGTCAGAGACTGTAGACATGATACAAGAGATGATCAGAGACTGCAGATATGATACAGGAGATAGTCAGAGACTGTGGACATAATACAAGAGATGGTCAGAGACTGCAGACATGATACAAGAGATGGTCAGAGACTGGGGACATTATACAAGAGATGGTCAGAGACTGCAGACATGGTACAAGAGATGGTCAGAGACTATGGACATGATACAAGAGATGGTCAGAGACTATGGACATGATACAAGAGATGGTCAGAGACTGGGGACATGCTTCAGAAGACAGGCATAGTCTGAAGACACATCACATGAGACTGCTAGAAATCACTGTTATAATAGGGAAATACAGACTAGTGTCTTCAGGGGCCCCAAGGGCTGCACAAAAAGTGCCAAAGAACCGCAGGTTGGGCTCCAGTTCCCTGGACTAAACAAGCAGTTGAAGCGGAACTAAATTCTTGGGATCAGGCTGGTTTTGTATTGCAGAACACTGAGCACCCATCTTCCCTGGGAAGTGTGACTTTCCTGATATCCATAGATAAGTGATGAGACGCCCGATAATGAGGAGAACGCCGGACCGTTTCTTCTCTTTTTCTTTTCATTTCTTTTTTTTTAACACATGGAATTTTGAAGCACGCTGCAAATATCGCTGCGATAGACGAGGGAGGGAACATGGAGGTTACAAAGAGAAATGTCAACCTGCAGGGAGGTTTCTGTACAGATGTGTGTTTATAGCCGAGAAAAGAGAACAATTACCACTATGAGCCCCCGGCTTCCTCCCGGAGAATAAATCTACAGAAATATAAAAAAAATACGCTTAGTAAATCAAGACTAAATGTTGTCATGACAATGAAAGAGCAGGAATAAAACTGAAATTTTATTTATATATATATATATATATATATATACACACATACAGTGGGTATGCCCTTTAAAATACTCACATTTTGGTGATTTGCAGTATGAAATGAAGACAGACACAGTTTTTGTTTTATCCATACTAGTGCAACTTACAGTATCTCACAAAAGTAAGTACAACCCCTCACATTTTTGTAAATATTTTATTCTATCTTTTCATGTGACAACACTTAGTAGCCATTCACACTACCGCAACTTGTCAGGCGACTTGTCAGCCTGACAAGTCGCGGTCCGTGGCGGTCCATGCAGTGCTACAGGACCCGTTCTAATAGGAGCGACACAAGTCGCTCCGACTTAGAAAAAGGGTCCTGTACTACTTCGGGGCGACCTCGGAGCGACTTGCATAGGCATTCATTATATGAAGTCCGTGCAAGTCGCACCAAAGTCGCCATGCACGCGACTTCACAGGTCGCCCCCGAAGTCGGAGCAACCTAGTGTGAACCAAGACTGAAGAAATGACACTTCGCTGATTGGGGGGGACCAGCAGTCCTCCTGTAGGGGGGCCCGGGCACACAGGGGGGGCCCCAACAGCACGGGTAATCAGTGCGGTTGGGCGAAGGGGCAATTACAGAAGGAAGCCCTGTGCAGCTCTCTGCAGCAGTTGAAAGCCAGTTTCTCCCCCTCCTGCCAGCTTTTAGCTGCTGCAGGGAGAGACACAGACACAGGGCATCATTCCTGTAATTACTTCTCCAACACCGCTCCCCCTCCCTGTTCTGCCTGCTTCTGATTCCCCCCCCCCCCCCCGTGTGCCCCCTTTTACTGTGCCAATCCCCCTCCTGCAGTGCTGCAGACTTCCCTGTCCGGTAAAAAATTGTCAAAAAAAAATAATCTTTAAACATTTAAAAAAAAATATAAAATAAAAGAGTTGTTATTATTATTATTATTATTATAATACAGGATTTATATAGCGCCAACAGTTTGCTCAGCGTTGTAAAAAATTTTAGCATTTTTAGAAAAAAAAAAAAATATATATATATATTTTTTTATGTAAAAAACAATTAAGAAGGGCTAATTCACACAGGTTCTCTGTTACATTCGTTTTTTAATAATGATTTTAGTGTATTTTTAGTGAAAATATTATGTTAATAAATTCGGGGGGGGGGGGGGGCTGTGATTTCTAACAGCAGCCCTGTGCACGGAGTTTATAAATATGGGATGGTTAGAGGCTCCGTTCACATGTCAGCGTATGATCGCGGGCAGAACCGCCGCGGTTCCGCCCGCGATCCGGAGATTTATTGCAAATCGCGGGACGCCTAGCGTTGCCCGTTGATTTGCAATAGCCCCCCAAACGCCGAGCGATTTTGCCGCGATTTACGCCCGCCGAATCGCGGCAACATCGCGCAAACAAAATCGTGGGACACAAAGAAGCTCTTGTACTTTTTTGGAGCGTGTTGCGTCCCGCGATTTTGTTTGCGCGATGTTGCCACGATTCGACGGGCGTAAATCGCGGCAACATCGCTCGGCGTTTGGGGGGCTATTGCAAATCAACGGGCAACGCTAGGCGTCCCGCGATTTGCAATAAATCTCCGGATCGTGGGCGGAACCGCGGCGGTTCTGCCCGTGATCATACGCTGACATGTGAATGCAGCCTAAGTGTCTGATTATGTTACCTACAGGGGCGTAACTACAGGGGTTGCAGGGGTTGCAATCGCTACCGGGCCCCTTGCTCCAGGGGGCCCGGTAGCAAACCAGTGGGTGAACTTCTAGGATCTCAAAGGTCACACTTGCGACCGGGCCCTGGCATTTCACCACTGTGGGGAGGCCCCAAGATTGCAGGAAGGGGGCCCACTGCAAAACTTGTGAAAGGATCCTGATGCGGGACCGTAATAAAAGGCCATGCAATGAGATTAAAGAGCCCCAGGATTAGTGGGAAGAGCCCCGGGCTTGAAGGGAAGGGCCCCGGCCAGGGGTCTTGGGGGCCCTTCATGGTTTCTTGCATCGGGGCCCTGAAGGTTCTAGTTACGCCTCTGGTTACCTAGCAAACATTGCAGTATAGGAGTTACTAGAAAGGAGGAATTTAGCTTTAGACCAATGTAAGGTTTTCTCAGTTTTGTACGATAATAGGGATTCTAATTCTAATTTTTTTGCTTGAATTTGAGCTAGAATAGTCCTGAGTATGATGATGTGCATAGTTGCCAACGTTTGAAAAAAATTTCCAGGGACACTTTGCAACACAGCTATCAATTACTTACCACACCCACTTCCCTGAAGCTCCGCCCACTCAGCAAAATTACTCTCCGCCTACTTATAATCAGATTATAGGGTCTACTCAATATAGGGAGAATCACAGGAAATTAAAAAGGGAATTTCAAACTTAAGGCCAAAGTAGCAGTTGAAATGATTCTCCCATTCATCTGCATTACTTCTGCGTAACATTTACGCCCGATTAATGGGTTCTTCTGGGGACAATGTAAATTACCTGGGACGGGCTCCTATATGCTGGGACTGTCCCTGCAAAAATGGGACAGTTGGCAAGTATGGATGGGATTTGTATAGCCTTTCTAACTCTTGGGTGAGTGATAATATATTCGCCCATCTTGTTCTATTGCGATCAAAGGCTAATGTAACCACTTGCCAACCGCCCACCGCATATTTACTGCGGCAGGCTCGCTCGGTTGCGCAAAACGGCATAGCCCTACAGCAGAGATGTATAGTAACTAAGTAGAACTACTTCACTACTGTACTTAAGTACGGAAATGCGGTATCTGTACTTTCCTAGAGTAGAATTTTTTTCTCCTACTTCCACTTTTACTTCACTACATTTTTTCGATGATTTCAATACATCTACTCCGATATTTTTTTTTTGTGCTGCATAGTTACTCGTTACTATTATAAAAATTACCACTGCCAGAACAGTAGATGGCAGGTTTCATGAAGCTCAAAACATTGTGTATTATCAGTGCATACGAAAATAAATGCTACTGTATGTATAAATAAAAGCTGCATTTGAAATAATAAAAAACAATATGATGTTCAAACTTTTGACTTCTTTCTTTAATAACTACATAACACAGTGCTTGTACTTTTACTTTAAGTACTTGAGTAGCAAAATTTAAAAAAAACTACTTGCAATACTTAAGTACAAAAAATGTTGAATACTTTAGTACTTCTACTCAAGTCACTTTTTGATCGAGCACTTGTACTTTTACTCAAGTATGGGTTTAGAGTACTTTATACAACTCTGCCCTACGTCGATCGCGTGCGTCTCAGCGAGGATACCAATTCACGGGACAGGCGGCCGCGATTTCCCCCCCAGCTGGGGGAGAAGGATGGTCAAATGTTATAAAAACAGCTGACCGTTCTTCTCTGTGGAATGATCACAGAGTGCCTTCTATATAGGATCACAGGTCTCTATGATCATTTGACAAGCCCCTCCTCCATACAGTTAGCAAACACTCCCCTAGGCTCAAACTTAACCCTTTGACCGCCCCTAGGTTGACCCCTTCCCTGCCAGTGTCATTATTACAGTAACAGTGCATATTTTTTAGCACTGAATACTGCATTAATATACCTCCCCCCCCCCCCCAAGTGTCAAAAATGTCAGTTAGGGGTCCGATCTGTCTGCCACAATGTCGCAGTCCCGCTAAAAATCGCTGATCACCGCCATTACTAGTAAAAAAATAAAAATAAATAATGACATAAATCTTTTCCCTTGTTTGTAGACACGATAACTTTTGCACAAGCTAATCAAAATACGCTTATTGCGATTTTATATGTATGTATGTGTGTATGTATATATATATATATATATACTGTGTGTGTGTATATATTTATATATATATATATACTGTGTGTGTGTATATATATGTTTGTATAAAAAAATGTGTAAAAATTGGCCTAAAATGATGATTTTTTTTTTTTTTTGGGTGAATGTTATATAGCAGAATGTAAAAAAATATTGTTGTTTTTGTTTGTTTGTTTGTTTGTTTTTAAAATTGTTGTTCTTTAAGGCCCCATGCACACGGGGCGTTAGAAAAAACGTACGTCAAATTTAGTTCTGACGCCAGAAAAAGCAGCTGTAAAAACGTGCTTTCAGTAGCTTTTTCCATTGGCGTTATTGCACGTTTTGCCACGTTGCTTTTAGCAGCGTTTTTTTTTCTTCCATTTTGATTTGAATGGAGGTCGCACCGCAACACCGCAAGTCGAATCCAACTTGCGGGGCGACTTGCGCTGTGAGAATCTTGAGGGGGAACTCCACGCCAAAATGGGAAAAAAACGGCGTGGTCCCCCCCAAGGTTCCAAACCAGGCCCTTTGGGTCTGGTATGGAATTTGAGGGTAGCCCCATGCCGAAAAAACGGCGGGGGGTCCCCCCCAAAATCCATACCAGACCCTTATCCGAGCATGCAGTCCGGCATGCCAGGAAAGGGGAGGGGACGAGCGAGCGGCCCCACCCCCCCTGGACCACACCAGGCCACATGCCCTCAACATGGGGGGGTGTTGGTGCTTTGGGGCAGGGGGAGCTCTGCACCCCCCACCTCAAAGCACCTTGCCCCCATGTTGATGAGGACAAGGGCCTCATCCCCACAACCCTGGCCGGTGGTTGTGGGGGTCTGCGGGCAGGGGGCTCATCGGAATCTGGAAGCCCCCTTTAACAAGGGGGCCCCCCAGATCCCAGACCCCCTCCCTATGTAAACGGGTATGGGGTACACTGTACCCCTACCCATTCACCCCATAAAAGGCAGTGTATAGAAATAACGACAGGAGACGTTTTGGATAGTTTATTAAAAAACTTCATCCGACTCTTCTTGTCTTCTCCTCTCCGGGGTCTTCTGCTCTTTTGCTGTCCCCTCTTCTGCTGTCCTCTCTTCTTTTCTTCTCCTCACCGGTCTTCTGCTCTTTTGCTGTCGGCTGTCGGCTCTTCTTCCACCGGTCCTCCTCCGACGATGTCTCCGCTGACGTCATCTGTGACATTAGGGGGGCGGAGCCTCCCGATGACGTCATCAGGGCCACGCCCCTAATGGCTATATAATAAGCTGCAGAGACCGGAGATAGGCATAATCAGCGGAGACATCGTCGGAGGAGGACCGGAGGAAGAAGAGCCGACAGCCGACAGCAAAAGAGCAGAAGACCGGTGAGGAGAAGAAAAGAAGAGAGGACAGCAGAAGAGGGGACAGCAAAAGAGCAGAAGACCCCGGAGAGGAGAAGACAAGAAGAGTCGGATGAAGATTTTTAATAAACTATCCAAAACGTCTCCTGTCGTTATTTCTATACACTGCCTTTTATGGGGTGAATGGGTAGGGGTACAGTGTACCCCATACCCATTCACATAGGGAGGGGGTCCGGGATCTGGGGGGCCCCCTTGTTAAAGGGGGCTTCCAGATTCCGATGAGCCCCCTGCCCGCAGACCCCCACAACCACCGGCCAGGGTTGTGGGGATGAGGCCCTTGTCCTCATCAACATGGGGGCAAGGTGCTTTGAGGTGCGGGGTGCAGAGCCCCCCCTGCCCCAAAGCACCAACACCCCCCCATGTTGAGGGCACGTGGCCTGGTGTGGTCCAGGGGGGGTGGGGCCGCTCGCTCATCCCCTCCCCTTTCCTGGCCTGCCGGGCTGCATGCTCGGATAAGGGTCTGGTATGGATTTTTGGGGGGACCCCACGCCGTTTTTTCGGCATGGGGCTACCCTCAAATTCCATACCAGACCCGAAGGGCCTGGTTTGGAACCTTGGGGGGGACCCCCACGCCGTTTTTTTCCCATTTTGGCGTGGAGTTCCCCCTCAAGATTCCCACAGCGCAAGTCGCATCCGACTTGCGGTGTTGCGGTGCGACCTCCATTCAAATCAATAGGCTCCCATAGGGAACCATTGATTTTGAATGGAAGAAAAAAAAACGTATAACGTGGCTTAACGCACGTTAAGCCACGTTATAGCAACGTTATTCAGCTTTTAGCAGCGTCAGGCGTTTTTAACGCTCTAACGCTGGTCCTCAGAACGCGCAGGTCGTGGGTTCTTGTTGCAGCTTAAAAACGCCTAGGCCACTTACAGCTCAAAAACGTCTGAGTGTGCATGAGGCCATAGAATAACATGGAGAGGCGTTTTTAGGCTGCAAAAAGAAAACGCCTGACGCTGCTTACAGCGGCGTTAAAAACGCCCCGTGTGCATGGGGCCTTATTGTTTATAGCTCAAAAAATTAAAATCGCACAGGTGATTAAATATCACCAAAAGAAAGCTCTGTTTCTGGGGAATAAAAAGGACATCAATTTTATTTGGGAACAGCATCACACGACCGCGCAATTGTCCGTTAAAATAACGCAGATGATCAAATATCACCAAAAGAAAGCTCTATTTCTGGGGGGGGGGAAAGGACATCAATTTTATTTGGGTACAGCGTTGCACGGTCATGAAATTTCCCATTAAAGTAACGCAGTGCCGAATCGCAAAATATAGCCTGGTCATTAAGGGGGAAAATCTTCCGGTCCAGGAGTGGATAACCTTAGTAGGTGCAGGGGTGTGGTAAGGTTGATTGTAGGATCTATGATAGTATGAGGGTTGGTTATCTTGAGAGAAATGTGTTTCCTGTAAAAGGAGTATTTGTGCTCCCAGGCGTTTAAAAAAAGCCTTACGGCGTTTGTTGGGAGTGATTTGTTGTGAGATATACAGGGTGTGGCCATGATGGTGGCCAAACGTCAAACTCAGAGCTGATATTTATAAAATTTGTGTTAGTGGTATAACGGAGATAGAACGGCTGGGGTCCCCAGTATCCCTCAACACTGCAACACAACAGTTGAACAGAATAACTGCATAACGTCAATGAGATTGATGAGCGTTTCAGTATTAGCAAATTTATGTACCACTAAAAAAAAAAAAGAACTAAACATGTACAATCATAAAATGCATAGAAAAAGTGACCAACAACATTAAAGAGGAAGTAAAGTCTTCCGTTTTTTTTTTTCTTTTTTTTTCTTTCCTGCAAAGTAAATGCATAAAGTGGTAGTATCAGAGGCGTAACTAGAAGCTTCAGGGCCCCATTGCAAGAAACCATGAAGGGCCCCCCCTAACCCCTGGCCGGGGCCCTTCCCTTCAAGCCTGGGCCTCTTGCCACTGATCCTGGCGCCCTTTACTCTCATTGTAGGACCCTTTCACAAGTTCTGCAGTGGGCCCCCTTCCTGCCATCTTGGGCCCCCCGCCGCAGTGGTGGAATGCCAGGGCCCGGTCGCAAGTGTGACCTTTGCGATCCTGGAAGTTCACCCACTGGTGTCAGTAGTTTTTATTTTTGCTATTTTAATTGTATTATTTTTTTTATCATTTTATTTTATTTTTTTACAATGTCACTGACTATGACTCTGTCCATTCAGAAAAGGAAGGAGCTGGTAAATTACATATTTACCAGCCCCTTCCTGCTTCTCTATTGTGACACATCCCCTGCAGCAGCCAGCAGGAGAGGGGAGGGAGCACAGTGGTGGGGGGGGGGGACCAGGGGAGCACACAGGGGCAAAGAGACAGCAGAACACAAGTGAACTGGATAGGAGTGGCAGCAGGGGCAGCATACAGAGGAACCAATCTCCTCCATTTTTCCTCCTGCAGCTACAGGAGGAAAAAGGAGGACAGTGATTTCTCTACATGCTGCCCCCGCCACCCCTCCTATCCAGGTGTACAGGGGAGCCGCACAGCCCCCCCTGGAGCATGGGGCCCGGTTGCAATTGCAACCCCTGTAGTTACGCCCCATGGTAGTATGCATTGCATACTACCACATTATGTGACACTTACCTGCAAACTAAGCCTGCGTTGCCCCCTGCTGGCGGCTGCATCCATCTTCGCCCGTCTTCCTTCTGGGTCCGCGGACTCCAGCTGTATTACTGGCCAGCGCCACGTGACGTCATTCCCACGCATGCACGCGGGTGCTGCCGGTCACTGGACAGAAGTCTGAAGAAACGGCACAGGTGGCCATTTCTTCAGGGCGCATGCGCTGATGATGTCATCGGCTGCATGAAATGTAAATCTCCTAAACGGTGCAAGTTAAGGAGATATTTACAGTAACTTATTATAGGCTTACCTATAGGTACAAGTTATAAAGGTGGGTTTACAACCACTAAATAAATGTTGGGACCAGTAAAAAAAAAATGTCCCTGGTCTACAGAAAAACAAACTAAGATCTGTAGATCTCAAATTCAGCCCACCAGAACCGAAGAGCCCGAAAATGGCAAAACCCCAGAAAAAAAACAGTATCTGAGGGAAAGAAAGCTCCGGAGTCTGGGGAGTGCGGCCGTACAGTCCAGAGGCTACTGGTTTCATTTGGTACGGGAGGACTGAGTGGGGGAGGAGCATGCAAGCATAGGTGGGTACTTGCTACTACTCATAAACAAAGTTATACATGAGTATGCCTGGATGTAAGAAAGGACACCTATGGGGTGGTATAGGAACGGATCTATGGACCGTTTAACTATGGATCTGGAACACAAAGATATGCAGGAGTTGCATCGGGAAGTTCAAAAGGAGGATGCAAAAGCTGAACCAGAAAATAATAAAATAAATTGAAAAATGTTTAAATTTTTAAAGGGCAACTCCACTTTTGTGGGGGGAAAAAAATAGCAAATAAAGAAAAAACAATACAGCGTATACAATTATTTCTGGCATCCCCTGCAGCAAAAATGTAATTTTTGGTGAGATACTTCCAATAGGAACACGTCTAAAGGGATGCAGGCTCAGCAGATTTCCTCATTAGAGCCCTGCAGCTGCCACAGCTGATAGATAATTATGAAACCACTCCCATTAGACCCACTCAGCACAGAGGAACAAACAATGATTTCTTCAGAATAACAAAAGTTAGGAATCTGCAACAAAGTTTGTTACAATCCCTGCAATGTACAGAGATCACCCAGAGGGGGAGTTTTTATCTCAACAAAAGTGGAGTTACTCTTTATGCTCAGAATGATATTGTCTCTGGCAAAAAGTAAAAACAGTCAGTAGATGGCAGTATTGGGTCAGAAGTGACAGAGTATAACTTAGCCGCCTGACAAGTCGCACTCCATTCAGTGTAATGGAACCGTCCTATTCGGAGCAACTCAAGTCGCTCCAACTTAGAAAAAGGTTCCTGCACTACTTTGGGGGAGACTTGCATTGACTTCTATTAGAGAAATCATTTGCAAGCCACACTGAAGTCGCGCTGCATGGGGCAGCTTTAGAGTCGGGCGACTTTGAAGCCGCCCCAGTGTGAACTGAGCCTAAAGGTAGCGCTATGAAAAAAACCTATAAACACACAATGTTTATAATGTGCTACAAAGCCATAAATATAAACACCCAGCGCTTTCTTCCTTATTCCGAGTTTCCACTTCCAACACACTACTTCATGTGTAGTAATCAGGGGCAGACTGGCAACTTTCAGCCCAGGAGGCAAGTACAGACCAGAGGCCCATGGTGCAGCGACTCGGCCCCCCTCCCACTCTCCTTCTTCCCATCCTCCTCCTGACCCCCATTCCAGGCTGAAGCCCTGCTCCAGGTGCTCTCTACTCACCGTCTGAATCCAGCTTCCCAACCTGGCCAGCAGGGGGCAGTTGGGGGAGCTGGGACAGCTCGGTTGGGGCTGGCCAGGAGAGGAGCATCTCCAGTGGGGCATAGAACCGGCCTCTGCTCAGACACGGTTTACACCATCCATGCTGGCGGGGAGGCCTACGCTCTGTCCTTGTCTTCAACCCACACTCAGTAGGTCAGTGGTGGGGACTTTTTACTTCTCTCCACCAGGAATCCTTTAACCACTTGACCACCGGCCACTGTGCTGCTACTGCGGCACAGTGGCTCGTTCCCGTCCAGCGACGTAGACCTACGTCGCTGGACTCCTCCCCCTGTAGGCGGCGCTCGCGCGCCGCCGGAGGCGCGCTCCCGCTGTTTTCATTCACAGCGGGAGTCGGGCCAGGGGAGGAGCAGCGGCGATCGCCGCTGCTCTTACCCGATCGTCGGGGATCGAGTCTGGAGATCCGCCCGCTGTGTGTAAACACAGCGGGCGGATCTCCATAATGACAGGGAGTGACAGATCGGACTGTTCAGCATAGCTGGACATCCGATCTGTCCTTCTGTCACACAGTCACCTCCCCCCCAACACGTCAGTAAGCATTAGGCATACATTAACCCCTCCCTCTCCAATAAAAATAACCCCTTCACTGCCAGTGTCATTTTTACAGTAACAGTGCATATATATAGCACTGATTACTGCAGTAATGTCACTGGTACCCCCAAAAGTTTTAAAAATGTCAGTCAAGGGTCCGATCTGTCCGCCGCAATGTCGCAGTCCCGCAAAAAAAATCGCAGATCACCGCTATTACGCGTTAAAAAAAAAAAACACCAAAAATGACAGAAATCTTTCCCTTAGTTTGTAAACGCAATAACTTTTGCGCAAACCAATCAAAATACGCTTATTGCGATTTTTTTTACCAAACATAGGTAGCAGAAAACAAATTGGCCAAAAATTTTAAAAAAAATTGATTTTTACATATTTTTTGGGGGTAATTTCATATAAAAAAATGTTAAAAATATTGTTATTTTTTCAAAATAAACGCTCTTTTTTTGTTTATAGCGCAAAAAGTAAAAATCGCACAGGTGATCAAATACCACCAAAAGAAAGCTCTGTTTGTGGGAAAAAAAGGACGTAAATTTCGTTTGGGTACGGCGTTGCGCGACCGCGCAATTGTCAGTTAAAGTCGCACAGCGCCGAATCGCAAAAAGTGGCCTGGACGGAAGACAGCAAAATCCTCCGGTGGTAAAGTGGTTAAGCATGTCTGTGGCAGAAGCGGTGCAGCCTTTTTACAGGACATCAGAGCGGCCCAGGGGGCAATTGCCCCCCTGCCCCCTGGCCCAGTCCTCCCCTGAAGTGATCTCGCTCCCAATAGAAAACACACTCCATTCTCATGGTTGGCGCACCCGCTTGTAGAGAAATTGATTCCAGGGCAGATATCTGAGCACTCGCTCACACCATAAGGAGTTAAAATGAATGCGGGAACAGAAAGAAAAAACATCCAATGGTACAATAGCCATCCAGTCCAAAATTATATTAAAATCAAATAAAAGAGCTGCTCACATTTTTTAAAACAAACATAAGCGTTTCACATTATGTAACTTCGAAGACAAGTCCTTATCTCACCACAGTCCCATTAAAATACATTAAAATACCCAAAATCCCATTAAAATACATTTACGTTTTTGGTTGTAACATGACAAAATGTGGAAAATTTCAAGGGGTGTGAATACTTTTTCAAGGCACTGTAGCTTTATTTAATGGAGCAACATCCACACAAGTAGAACAACCAACATTAGAGGTGATTTATTCTTCCAAAGCAAATACACTTTTGCGCACTGGTACTGACTAGTATTCTAGTGTTTCTCGTCATCTTTATTTTTTTTCCCCCTCACTCAACTACTGTGACCCCAGTGGTGACAAAACAGGGCAGCTGAGGGGCGAACAAGCATGCTGTTCAGGCATCTGACATCCTCCATAGCAACTGATGACGTCATTGGTTATTAGGAGGTCAGCAGCTGGAAGATTGCAATGGTGCACCATGAAAATTTGTGGCTTTGTGTACCTAAAAGGCAGGCTTCATCCACATGCTGGATGGTATATACTTTTTGGACAATTTTTAGGAATTTTCTCAAGCCACCCCAGCATGCCTGGGCACTCTGGTTGAAAAAGACTGCTGTAGTGCATGTACTACAGCAACATGGCCTCCGTGCTTTATGATCAATGCTGCTGACGGTGAGCATCCCCTGGAGATTATTAGTGGGCTGTGTCTATATTTTCAACTTGTCTGGCAATCACCACTATACTCCATTACCCCTTGATGACGTTCTGTTGGCCAAAACACGCCGGGTGGAGCTACAGTGATCACGTCATCATGCACGCCGGCGTGCTGAATGTATTTACTGTGTTATATGCAATTTTACTCCTGTTTATGGAAAGTGTTGTAGCACCCTCCTAGGTAGGTGCTAGGTAAACACATTTGGTGGCTCTTTCTGCTTATCAGGAGAGCCTGATCTGTTAGTTTAGCCTGTCACACGTTTCCAGGTGTGATTTATTGGGTCTAAGGGAGTCTCCCCACTGTATCCAATAAGGGAGCTTGTTGGACAGTTGAGGAAACCTAACCAATGGCACACTAGGGTTTATGACTGTCCCAGTGGGCAGGCATTGCCGCAATGCATCCTGGGATTGGAAATAAATCCTGAGGGAGCATGTGACAGAGTGTCTTTTGGCGGGAGCAAAGTCCCAGGAGGAGGTGGACGGCTGTCTCTCCTCCCTGCTGTGTGTGAGGAAGGTGGTCCAGGCAGTCAGGCTAGGAACCAGGTGTGGAGCTGTGCTGCAGAGGATCCAGTGTGCTGACCAGTGGAGCTGTTGGGCAGAGGTCTTTGAGAAAAACAGTATCGTAAGTACTGAAGTGTGACGGAACATTACACCTGGACTGGGTATCTCCACCAAGAAGATGCTTCCTAAGCAATTTGGAACACAGGATCCATGAATCTGGCTATAGTTACCCTAAGAACTTGACATTACAAGTTTTGGAGTGAAACCAGAATGAACTGTTTATTGAACCAACTTACAGACTTTTATACACTTGAGAAGTAATTCAGTGACCAGTCAAATATTTACCCAAAACATCAAACAATGGATAGATAACGAGGTAGGGCTGACCATGATATCATTAACATGCCAATTAACTGAGAACTTAAATCAGCCTAGGCGGAATGCACAGAATGCTAGCAGGCAAACAATAGATGACACAATTAACCACCTGAACAATCAGTGATCTCATTCTAGGTTAGACACACCGGCATTGAGCTCCCAAAGAACAATAGACCTTATTCAAGTGTAAACACATCTCCACAGTAGATAATAGGTTGTTGTGTGAAAGACAGGTGGCTTGAGTTGATGAGATTACCAATAAGGATTGCTCCGCACAGACAGTGGCCAGGAGTTTAGCCTGCAGTCCTCTCCAAAAAGCCTCCTAAGTCTGGAGGAAGTGACGCTGTGTGGTATGCCGTCAACAGGAAATTACGCACTTCCTGTTGAGGGCATACCACACAGCGTCACTTCCTCCATCTCGTGGAACGCAAGCCGGCTAGCGATCCCGGAAGTGGACGCATGCTATGTTCTTATGTGGTTCATACAAACGCTGGCTATCCTATCTACATTTGTGAGTAGTTTTTTTACTTAATATATTTAATAAAAGTTACTACGGGCTTCACTATGTCTTGCTCCTTCCCTTCCGTCTGAATGCTTAACCGAGAGGGACCATTAGTAAAGGTTGGAGGCTCGTCTGGTGGAATACAGATCCATCCATCCCCAGGGCTGTTTTGGAGAGTTACTGCTTTTTGAGGCTTGATTACCCTTAGCATCTGGTGAGTGGATCCCCAAAAGGGGCCGTTTGGAGCACTTTTACCACTGTGTGGAGCACCTCAAGCACTTTCTGTCCAGCACCTTATTTGAATATATTAACCGGTTGCCGACCGCCGCACGACTATATACTGCGGCGGTCAGCCCCGGCCAGGCAGAGTGACGTAGCGGTACGTCACTAGCCTTCGCCGCTCTGGCGCGCGCGCGCGCGCACCCGCGGTCCCGCCGATGACTCGATTGGGTTCAGAACCGATCAGTCATCAGGTCCAGGCCAATCATTTTTGGTCTGGACCTGTTGATCGGTCCTGCCCAATCAGATCTCCCTCTAAGCCTGTGAAATGTAAACACAGGCTTAGAGGAGATGTGCCCTCCCCTCCCAACGGTCTTTTTGGATCCAGCGTGAGAGGAGAGCACATCTAATTGTAAGTACAGCACCAAGCACGTACATACACAGTTAGATAGGCACATTTCACCCCCGATCGCCCCCCCAATTAACCCCTACAGCACCTGACACAACACACACTATATACAGCATATAGCATATACCTATATACCTGTATAAGTGTGATTTGTGAACAGGTGTAGCCCTTGCGACCCCCCCTTTTCCACTCAAATTACCCCCCACCCCCCCCTAATAAAGATTTAACCCACTGATCTCCCCTGACCCCCCCCTGATCACCGCCGTTAACCCCTACACCCTCTGTCACATCAGCACTAATACAAACGCAATATACGGTGTTATTGTATTTTTGTATTAGTGTGATTGTGATCAGAATTAGCGCAGGCGACTAAGTTTCTGTCCCAAGAAGGTTTAGGGTCCCCGCCACCCGCCCAATAAAGATTTAAGCCCCTGACCCCCCCCTGATCACCCCTACACCCCCTGCCATAACACACACCGTATACAGTATATAGCATTTTGCTATATACCCGTATAAGTGTGATTTGTGGTCAGGTCTAGCGCTTGCGACCCCCTTTTTTCCACTTGAATTACCCGCCACCCCCCCCCTAATAAAGATTTGAGCCCCTGATCTCCCCTGACCCCCCCCCTGATCACCGCTAGTTAACCCCTACACCCTCTGTCACATCAGCACTAATACAAACGTAATATACTGTGTTTTTGTATTTTTGTATTAGTGTGATTGTGATCAGAATTAGCGCAGGCGACTAAGTTTGTGTCCCAAGGAGGTTTAGGGTCCCCGCCACCCGCCTAATAAAGATTTAATCCCCTGATCCCCCCCTGATCACCCCTACACCCCCTGCCACAACGCACACTGTATACAGTATATAGCATTTTCTATATACCCGTATAAGTGTGACTTGTGACCAGGTTTAGCGCTTGCCACCGTTCCTTTTATCCTTAGGATACCCGCCAGCCCCTTCCAATAAAGATTTAAACCCCTGATCCCCCCCTGATCACATCCCGTTAACCCCTACACCCTCTGTCACATTAGCACTAATACACACATAATATACTGTTTTTACTGTATTTTGTATTGGTGTCATTGTGACTTGAGGTTGCGCTAGCTAGCTAGTTTCTTTCCCAAAGGAGGTTTAGGGTCCCCGCCACCCCCCCCCCCCAGATCCCCGGCGCATAGTTTAGAAGTAACCCCTTGATTACCACACACGCACGCACGCACCTACACTTCCATTTCTAGTATAGTGTTTGAACAGATCAATATCTGATCTGATCAGAACTATACTAGCGCCCCCATAGTTTAGGGTTCCCAAAACGCGGTGTTTGCACGATCAGCACTGATTCCTGCCAGCACCTGCGTTTAACCCTTTCACCCAGGTAAGTGTAGTAATCAATAGATTACTGTCACTTACAAAAAACACAAGACACAAAACCGCTGTGTTAGCAGAGTCAGGCCTGATCCCTGCTAGCATTAGCAGTTTTTTTGGTAGCGCTTGAAATAGTCTTCGACAACCAGGTGCTTTTATTACCTGTGAGTCGCATCACTGTACGGGTAAATTTAGTTACCAAAATGTCTAAACGTTCGTACAGTGATGAAGCTATTTACAGTATAATGACCATGTCAGGTGAGAGCGATGGGGAAGCCTCACCGGCAGAATCAGGGTCAGTATACGAACCAGATGACAGCAGCGGCTCCCTGACAGATAGCTCCGACGACAGATGGGTCCCTGTTAGACCCAGGCGTACCCGACCCCATTCTGGTGTTGTTGAAATGCAGGAATCGCAGGGTGCTCGTATGGAGCAGAGTGTGGGTACTAGTGCCGCTCATCCTTCTGGCGACCTGGCAAGCGCCAGCGGCCTAGTACAACCTGGACCTAGTACAACCAGCACTGCAGTAAGACCTGGTGACGTGGCGAGTCCCCTAAGTGCAGTTGAAGCTGGTGCGGTGGCTAGCACAAGTAGTGGCCCGCAGCCACCGCGTATTCGAAGACAGGCCCGTAGAGCCCATAGTGCCCTCCCTGATGCGCTGGCATATCCCAATTGGCAACCCACTGATTCTACAGCGCCAGTACTTCCCCCATTCACCGCCCAACCTGGAATCCACGTGGAGACAGCTGGTTTTACGCCCCTGAACTTTTTTGAGCTGTTCTTCACGGAAGATCTTTTCAGATCTATTGTGGATCAATCAAATTTATATGCTCAACAATTTATCGCCGCCAACCCAAATTCGCACCTTGCCAGACGATTCGGCTGGAATCCTATAACGGTTTCCGAATTTAAGATCTTTCTGGGCCTTTCCCTCCACATGGGCATAACTAAACAAAGTGAATTGCGGCTATATTGGTCCACTAGCCCAGCTCACCATATGCGCATGTACTCTGCCTCCATGTCCAGGGGGAGATACGAGCAAATTCTGCGATTTATGCATTTCAGCGACAATGAAATCTGTCGTCCTCGGGGAGACCCTGCATACGATCGGCTCCACAAAATTCGGCCCCTCATAGACCACTTCAATCAGCAGTTTGCAGCCTTGTTTACCCCCGAACAAGTTGTCTGCATTGACGAGTCCCTGATTAAATTTACTGGCCGTCTTGCTATCAAACAGTACCTCCCCAGCAAGCGTGCCAGATACGGGGTCAAGTTGTATAAGCTCTGTGACAGGGCCACAGGCTATACAGTTAATTTCCGTGTCTATGAGGGAAAAGATAGCACTGTGGAGCCCCCGAACTGCCCAGACTACATAGGGAGCAGCGGTAAGATTGTTTGGGACTTGGTGTCACCCTTATCCGGAAAGGGGTACCATTTGTACGTGGACAATTTTTACACAAGCGTGCCACTATTTAGTCACCTGCTTGATTTACAAATTGGCGCATGTGGCACCGTGCGACCTAATCGCCGGGGCTTCCCCCAACGGCTTGTAAATTCCCGTCTTAGTCGGGGGGCGAGAGCCTGCTTGAAAACGGACAAATTACTTGCGGTGAAGTGGAAGGATACACGGGATGTTTATGTTCTGTCCTCCCTTCACGCAGACACGACAGTCCAAATCCCTACGGCAACTGGCGTTATGGAGAAACCCCTCTGTGTCCACGAATATAACCTTAACATGGGAGGGGTGGACCTTAACGACCAGCTTTTGGCGCCGTATTTAGTTGCCCGTAAAGCCAGACGCTGGTACAAAAAAGTGTCTGTTTACCTTTTCCAATTGGCTATGCTGAACGCCTTTGTCCTATACAGGGCGTCAGGACGAACTGGACCCTTCCGGGAATTCCAGGAAGCGGTCATCCTTGCCTACCTGTACCCAGGAGGCATGCCTGCCCAACTTCCCCTTCCAGATGCAGTGAGCCGGCTGCATGAGAGGCATTTTCCTTATGCCCTCCCGAGTACCCCTACCCAAATACGACCCCAAAGACGATGTCGTGTCTGTAGCAGGCGCGGATTTAGGCGTGACACCCGTTATTATTGTCCCAAATGTCCTGACCAACCTGGTCTCTGCATCGGGGAATGTTTTGAGCGCTACCATACACTAGTGGAGTATTAGTGTAGGGTACAGCACGACACAGTGTAGGGCACACAAACACAGGGTCTCGAAGGATGTTGGATGTCCATCGACATTTTGAGAGACCCAAGCTGGAAGAGAAGATCGCAGAAGATCGCACTCCCTCCCAAATCAAGAAATAAAGGAACAGTTAGAAAGTAAAATAAAAGGATCCAAAAACTGTTGTGGTGTCAGTAATTTTATATGTCCTTCTACTCCTTCCTACTATACTTTTTTCAATGTCCTTTGTTTGTTTTTTCATTCTTTTGTGACCTGTTTCTCTTGCAGGTACTCGTCGGCTATCACGCATTGATTTTATATATTCTGACACAAACAGCGTTTGCGCTCAGCATATATGGATACCTTTGCTGATAGCAGCTGTGGTGATTTTCTGATTTCAGCACTGCAGTTAAAATCTTATTTTGGTATACGTGGATAGCGTCGTGTATACCCATCATTAAATTCAGTGGGTGGTTGTTTGGGTGGTTAATGATGAGAATCCAAAAACTTTTGTTGTTGTCAGTCATTTTATATGTCCTACTCTTCCTAATGTACTTTTTTTTAATGTACTTTGTTTATTTTTTCATTCTTTTGTGACCTGTTTCTCTTGCAGGTACTCGTCGGCTACCACGCATTGATTTTATATATTCTGACACAAACAGCGTTTGCGCTCAGCATATATGGATACCTTTGCTGATAGCAGCTGTGGTGATTTTCTGATTTCAGCACTGCAGTTAAAATCCTATTTTGGTATACGTGGATAGTGCCGTGTATACCCATCATTAAATTCAGTGGGTGGTTGTTTGGGCGGTTAATGATGAGTAATACTACGCATTATTCCTGTGCTGATTTCTGATAGGTTCTCTTTTTTTCCGTTCAGCCCACAGGCTGCATGAAAAAAAAAAAACCTATATGCCAAACAAGGACCAGCAATGTACTGGTACGTTGCTGGACTTTGAGTGGTTGTACCAGGATGATGCCTGCAGATTTAGGCATCATCTTGGTATCGTTTTTTACAGCCAGCGGTCGGCTAACATGTAAAAGCAATCCTAGCAGGTAATTGGCCGCTAGACTGCTTTTACATGCAGTGGGAGGGGTCTCCCCCCCCCCACCGCCGCCTTCCGCAGCCTTCCGTGGTTTTTCTCGGGCTCTCCTGTCCCACCGGTTAACCCGAGAGTGCAGCCGGTGGTTCAGTTATCTAACCATAGAGCTAATTGAAGATTAGAATGGCTCCAATCATCTCTATGGCCTAAGATGCCGGAGGCTACGAGCATTTCATGACTTCTTTTTCGCCAGAAATAAACAGGGCCATTGGGAAATTGGGAAAGTATTTTATCACACCAATTTTGGCGTGGTCAGATACATTAAGGTCAGAGGAGAGATCTAGAGTATAAAAGACCCCAATTTTTTTAAAAAAGAGTACCTGTCACTACCGATTGCTATCATAGGGGATATCTAAATTCACTGTGATAACAATAAAAATGATTTAAAAAAAAAAATTAAAGGAAAGGTGTCAAAATAACATAAAAAAGCAAAAAAAAAAAAAAAAAATTGAGCCCCCCCCCTTTCCCCCCGTGCTTGCACGCAATGGCACACGCAAGCGTTGGTCTAGTGTCATATGTAAACCGCAATTTCAGCATGCATGTGAGGTATCGCCGCGATCGCCAGATCGAGTGCAGTAATTTTTGCAGTAGACCTCCTCTGTAAGTCTAAAGTGGTAACCTGTAGAGACTTTTAAAGTTTTTAAAAATGTACGTACGTTGTTGCCGCTGCGCAGGCGTGCGCAATTTTTAAAGCATGTCATGTCAGGTGTCTATGAACTCGGCATAAGATCATCTTTTAAATTTTACCAAAAAAATTGGAATTATATAGTGTATTTGTGCAATAAATTTAAAAAAAATGTATTTTTTTCGCAAAAATTGCGTTTGGAAAATCTGTGCGCAAATACCGTGTGACAAAAAAATTTGCAACATCCCCCATTTTATTCTATAGGGCCTCTGCTTTAAAGAAATATATAATGTTTGGGGGTTCAAAGTAATTTTCTAGTAAAAAAAAAATATTTTTTCATGTAAACAAAAAGGCACAGAAAAGGCTTGGTTTTCAAGTGGTTAGAAGAGTGGGTGATGTGTGGCTAAGATTGAGCGTAAAATGCCGGGACTGTTCAAACACCCCCCAAATGACCCCTTTTTGAAAAGTAGACACCCAAAGCTATTTGCTGAGAGGCATGGTGAGTCCATGGAATATTTTATATTTTGCTACAAGTGTCGGGAAAATTATTATTTCTTTTTTTTTTGTTGTTTTTTTACAGAAAGTTGTCACTAAATGATATATTGCTCACACATGCCATGTGTATATGTGAAATGACACCCCAAAATACATTCTGCTGCTTCTCCTGAGTACAGGGATACCCCATGTGTGAGACTTTTTGGCAGCGTAGCTGTGTACGTGCCCCCGAAAACCAATCCACATCTTCAGGTTTTCTAATGGCGTAAATTGCTGATTTTACCCCTGACTACCTGTCACAGTTTCAGAGGCCCTGAAATTTCAAGATAGCACAAAACCCCCCCAAATGACCCCATTTTGCAAAGTAGACACTCCAAGCTATTGGCTGAGAAGCATGGTGAGTCCATGGAATAGTTTATATTTTGCCACAAGTTTCGGGAAAATAATTTTTTTTTTTTTTTTAACACAAAGTTGTCAGTAAATGATATAATGCTCACGCATGCCATGGGTATATGTGAAATGACACCCCAAAATACATTCTGCTGCTTCTCCTGAGTACAGGGATACCCCATGTGTGAGACTTTTTTGCAGTCTAGCCGAGTACAGGACCCCGAAAACCAACCTCCACTTTCAGGCTTTCCAAGGGCGTAAATTGTTGATTTCACTCCTGACTACCTATCACAGTTTCGGAGGCCCTAAAATTCCAAGATAGCACAAAACCCCCCCAAATGACCCAATTTTGCAAAGTAGACACTCCAATCTATTTGCTGAGAGGCATGGTGAGTATTTTGCAGCTCTCATTTTTTTTGGAAAATGAAGAAAAAACAGGAAAATGCATTTTTTTTCCTCTTTTTTCAATTTCCAAAACTTTGTGACAAAAAGTGAGATCTGCAAAACACTCAACATGCCTCTCTGCAAATAGCTCAGGGTGTCTACTTTCCAAAATGGGGTCATTTGGGGGGGTTTTGTGCTATCTTGGAATTTTAGGGCCTCCGAAACTGTGATAGGTAGTCAGGAGTGAAATCAACAATTTACGCCCTTGGAAAGCCTGAAAGTGGAGGTTGGTTTTCGGGGTCCTGTACTCGGCTAGACTGCAAAAAAGTCTCACACATGGGGTATCCCTGTACTCAGGAGAAGCAGCAGAATGTATTTTGGGGTGTCATTTCACATATACCCATGGCATGTGTAAGCAATATATCATTTACTGACAGCTTTGTGTAAAAAAAAAATAAATATATATATATATATATATTTCCCGGAACTTGTGGCAAAATATAAAATATTCCATGGACTCACCATGCCTCTCAGCAAACAGCTTGGGGTGTCTACTTTCCAAAATGGGGTCATTTGGGGGGGTTTTGTGCTATCTTGGAATTTTAGGGCCTCCGAAACTGTGATAGGTAGTCAGGAGTGAAATCAACAATTTACGCCTTTGGAAAGCCTGAAAGTGGAGGTTGGTTTTCGGGGTCCTGTACTCGGCTAGACTGCAAAAAAGTCTCACACATGGGGTATCCCTGTACTCAGGAGAAGCAGCAGAATGTATTTTGGGGTGTCATTTCACATATACACATGGCATGTGTGAGCAATATATCATTTACTGACAGCTTTGTGTAAAAAAAAAAAAATATATATATATATATATATATATTTCCCGGAACTTGTGGCAAAATATAAAATATTCCATGGACTCACCATGCCTCTCAGCAAATAGCTTGGGGTGTCTACTTTCCAAAATGGGGTCATTTGGGGGGGTTTTGTGCTATCTTGGAATTTTAGGGCCTCCGAAACTGCGACAGGTAGTGCAGAGGTGACATGAACAATTTACGCCATTAGAAAACCTGAGAGTGTTGATTGGTTTTCGCGGTCCTGTACACAGCTAGGCTCCCAAAAAGTCTCACACATGGGGCATCCCCATACTCAGGAGAAGCGGCAGAATGTATTTTGGGGTGTCATTCCACATATACCCATGTCATGTGTGAGAAATTTATCTTTTAGTGACAACGTTGTGTAAAAAAAAAAAATTAAAAAAAAAAATTGTAATTTTCCCGAAACTTGTGGCAAAATATAAAATATTCCATGGACTCACCATGCCTCTCAGCAAACAGCTTGGGGTGTCTACTTTCCAAAATGGGGTCATTTGGGGGGGTTTTGTGGTATCTTGACATTTCAGGGCCTCCTAAACCGTTATAGGTAGTGAGAAAATGCAATGAAAAATGTACGCCCTTTGAAATTCTGATGGTGGTGATTTGTTTTCCGGCTCCCGTACACAGCTACGCTCCCAAAAAGTCTCACATATGTGGTATCCCTGTACTCAGGAGAAGCAGCAGAATATATTTTGGGGTGTAATTACACATATACCCATGGCATGTGTGAGCAATATATCATTTCAATGACAACTTTGTGTAAAAAAAAAAAAAAACATTTTTTTAGTCATTTTTCAAACACCTGTGACAAAAAAATAAAATATTCAATGAGCTCAACATGCCTCTCAGAACATTCCTTAGGATGTCTACTTTCCAAAAAGTGGTAGTTTGGGGGGGTTTTGTACTGCCCCGCCATTTTAGCACTTCATGAAATGAGATAGGCAGTCAGAAATTAAAGCTTCGTAAATTTCAGTATTTACACCATAGTTTGTAGACGCTATAACTTTTGCGCAAACCAATAAAAATACGCTCATTGATTTTTTTTTTGTCAAAGACATGTAGCTAAATATATTTTGGCCAAAAAAAAATGACATAAATTGAGTATATTGGATATTTTTTAAAAGACAAAGTTGAAAATGTCATTTTTTTGCAAAATTTTCGCTCTTTTTTTATTAATATCGCAAAAAATAAAAAGCGCAGAGGTGATCAAATGCCACCAAAAGAAAGCTCTGTTTGTGGGAAAAAAAGGACGTAAATTTCGTTTGGGTACAGCATTGCATGACCGAGCAATTATCAGTTAAAGTCACGAAGTGCCAAGTTGAAAAAAGGGGTCTGGTCCTTTAGCAGCCAAATCCTCCGGGGCTTAAGTGGTTAATGGACTCATAATTTTGGACTGCACTTTATTTTGCACCAAATCACCTTAGCACTAAAGCATTTTTGATTACTGCACTTTATATTTTGATATATAATAATTTTTATTGCCATATTTTTATCACTAAGTGCACTTTATATTATTCATTATTGGAGGATTGTATTTATTCATTTATCACTTTCCTGTTAGCGCTGTTACAGAATATAACGTTTCATTTTATGTGTATATATAGTGAAAGCTATCACTGAGGAATATTTAACTTGATTATTTTTACACTTTACGCAATCACCTTCGATTTATTGTTAATTCCTTTCCAGTCCCTTTATAATCATATTAGCCCAACTTCTCTTCTGCTGTCTGCCATTGTTAAGGTTCCGAGTCACTAAATATCCAGATGGAAAAGTTTTAGTTATTATAGATATCTGTCACAATTATTCCGAGCTGTAGAATGACGCTGAATGAGATGGAAAACAACATGTTTTTGCTGAAGGACCTCTCAACCCGAAAAATACAGAACTTCCAAAAAAAGGAACATTGACGAGTCTCGGCCGGCCTTCTCCACCAATATCTGTGTATTGATCGGAGGAACGGCGCGGAGAGGGTCAAGGTGACCAGACTGGCAACAGCCAGCCAGAGGAGTAAATGAGAAGTGATGAGTTGCGTGATAGAGGATGAGATTGTACTCTTCACAGATGTTCTCAAGTGAAGCCTTTCAATTACATAATGTCGGCAAATTAGTTAATCAGGTGAAACCATTTATCAGACTCTTTGTGGCAGCTTGTTATTTATTAACATCTGTTATCCACTTTAGATGGAAATTATTTGTTCTGATAATAAACCTGAGTCCAGGCTGAGACAGAGTGCAGCCCTTGTATATCAATGTATTCATTATCATCATCAATAAATCATCAATATAAAGTATCATTTTACACTATAGCATTTTCACTCACACATTGCAATATGCTAACTTCCCCATAATAATGTTTCAGTTCCCTATGGATTATGGGATGTATACTATGGACTATGGGATGTGTACTATGGAATTTGTACAATGGACTATGAAATGTGTACTATGGACTATGGGATGCATACAATGGATTATGGAATGTGTACTATGGACTATGGGATATATACTATGGACTATGAGATGTGTACTATGGACTATGGGATGTGTACTATGGACTATGGGATGTGTATTATGGATTATGGGATGTGCACTATGGATTTTGGGATGTGTACTATGGATTTTGGGATGTGTACTATTGACTATGGGATGTGTACTATGGACTATGGAATGCATACAATGGACTATGGGATATATACTATGGACTATGGGATATATACTATGGACTATGGGATGCATACAATGGACTATGGGATGTGTACTATGGATTATGGGATGCATACAATGGACTATGGGATGTGTACTATGGACTATGGGATATATACTATGGACTATGAGATGTGTACTATGGATTATGGGATGTGTACAATGGACTATGGGATGTGTACAATGGACTATGGGATGTGTACTATGGACTATGGGATGTGTATTATGGATTATGGGATGTGTACTATGGACTTTGGAATGTGTACTGTGGCCTATGGGATGTGTACTATGGACTATGGGATGTGTATTATGGATTATGGGATGTGTACTATGGACTATGGGATGTGCACTATGGTATGTGTACTATGGACTATGGGATGTGTACTATGGACTATGGAATGTGTACTATGGACTATGGGATGTATACTATGGACTATGGGATGCATACAATGAACTATGGGATGTATACTATGGACTATGGGATGCATACAGTGGACTATGAGATGTGTACTTTGGACTATGGGATGTGTACTATGAACTGCGGGATGTATACTATGGACTATCGGATGTGTACAATGGACTATGGGATATATACTATGGAGATTGGGATGTGTACTATGGACTATGGCATGTGTACTATGGACTATGGGATGCATACAATGGACTATGGGATGTGTACTATGGACTATGGCATGTGTACTATGGACTATGGGATGCATACAATGGACTATGGGATGTGTACTATGGATTATGGGATGTGTACTATGGACTATGGGATGTATACTATGGACTATAGGATGTATACCAGTGGCGGCTGGTGAAGTTTTAAGATGGGGGGGCGCAAGACCCCGCCCTTCCATTTTGATCCCTCCCATTTCTCAGAAGCCCCACCCCTTATAGACCCCACCCATTTTGTCCCCTGTATTTTGCTTGCGTGAACCAATTCTCCCAATATATCACATATTAAGGGGTCCATCAGTACTAGTATATTCCATAATAGGGAACAGGGGCCCTATTATGGGATATACTGTGAGAGACATCCTATTATGGGATACATGGACTGAGAGTGGCACAAACCCCACAGCACAAACCCCTCAAGCACAAACCCTGCACAAACAACTCAAGCACAAACCCCACAGTACAGGCCCTCTAGCACAAACCCCACAGTACAGGCCCTCTAGCACAAACCCCACAGTACAGGCCCTCTAGCACAAACCCCACAGTACAGGCCCTCTAGCATAAACCCCACAGTACAGGCCCTCTAGAACAAACCCCACAGTACAGGCCCTCTAGCATAAACCCCACAGTACAGGCCCTCTAGAACAAACCCCACAGTACAGGCCCTCTAGCATAAACCCCACAGTACAGGCCCTCTAGCATAAACCCCACAGTACAGGCCCCTAGCACAAACCCCACAGTACATGCCTCCTTCAATATAGTGACCAGTATAAATGCCCCCTTTCAATGTAGTGACGTAGTGATGTCGCGAACCTAAAATTCGCCGTTCGCGAACGGCGAACGCGAACATCGGCAAATGTTCGCGAACCGGCGAACCGGGCGAACCGCCATAGACTTCAATAGGCAGGCGAATTTTAAAACACACAGGGACTCTTTCTGGCCACAATAGTGATGGAAAAGTTGTTTCAAGGGGACTAACGCCTGGACTGTGGCATGCCGGAGAGGGATCACGCAAAAAAAAGTTCTTAAAAATTATAATTTTTTGATAGAGAGCCAATTATTGGAAAAATTAAAAAAAAATAAAAATAAAAAATTTCTTTGGATTTAGCATCTGGGGGGTCTAAAAAGTGTACCTGTGATGTTTCAGCTCTGTAGCATGTCCAGAACCCCTAAAAAACAGCATTTGTCTTATATTTTCAGGAATATGGCTTCTCTGCGGCTGGCTTTTTCTCTTGCAGGCATTTATCGGGCATTTTTTTAGGCAGGCATGTCATTTTTTGTATTTAGTGTCTGGGGGGTCTAAAAAGTGTACCTGTCAAGTTTCAGCTCTGTAGCATGTCCAGAACCCCTAAAAAACAGCATTTTTCTTATATTTTCAGGAATACGGCTTCTCTGCGGCTGGCTTTTTCTCTTGCAGGCATTTAGCGGGCATTTTTTTAGGCAGGCATGTCATTTTTTGTATTTAGTGTCTGGGGGGTCTAAAAAGTGTACCTGTCAAGTTTCAGCTCTGTAGCATGTCCAGAACCCCTAAAAAACAGCATTTTTCTTATATTTTCAGGAATACGGCTTCTCTGCGGCTGGCTTTTTTTCTTGCAGGCATTTAGCGGGCATTTTTTTAGGCAGGCATGTCATTTTTTGTATTTAGTGTCTGGGGGGTCTAAAAAGTGTACCTGTCAAGTTTCAGCTCTGTAGCATGTCCAGAACCCCTAAAAAACAGCATTTTTCTTATATTTTCAGGAATACGGCTTCTCTGCGGCTGGCTTTTTCTCTTGCAGGCATTTAGCGGGCATTTTTTTAGGCAGGCATGTCATTTTTTTGTATTTAGTGTCTGGGGGGTCTAAAAAGTGTACCTGTCAAGTTTCAGCTCTGTAGCATGTCCAGAACCCCTAAAAAACAGCATTTTTCTTATATTTTCAGGAATACGGCTTCTCTGCGGCTGGCTTTTTCTCTTGCAGGCATATATATCAGTGGTGGGTGGGCAGTGGCACAGTACACTCTCTGTGGACCTGACAGCAGTCACTGGCACCCAGGCAACTGCAATTTAAAAAAATATATATTTTTTTTTACTTTGCAAGCTGCTGTGCCACCTTATATATCAGTGGTGGGTGGGCAGTGGCACAGTACACTCTCTGTGGACCTGACAGCAGTCACTGGCACCCAGGCAACTGCAATTAAAAAAAATATATATTTTTTTTTACTTTGCAAGCTGCTGTGCCACCTTATATATCAGTGGTGGGTGGGCACACAGTGGCACTGCAGTGGGCACAGTACACTCTGTGGACCTGACAGTAACTGGCAGCCCAGGCAACTGCAATAATAAAAAATATTTTTTTTTTTCAATTTATTGCAACAAGATGCTGTGCCACCGTATATATATCAGTGGTGGGCAGTGCACTGCAGTGGGTACAGTGCACTCTGTGGACCTGACACAGCACTCACTGCAATTATGACAGAGGAAAAAAAAAATATTTTTTAAAATGCAAGGTACTGTGCCTGTGCCACCCGAAATGAGTGTGGTGTGCACACAGTACAGTCTGTGGTAGGTCTGTGGCCTCTCACACACAGCGGGCAGGCAACTGCAGTGTACAATAGATATATATAGATATATATATAAGGAAAAAACTCTATTACCTTACCAGCCCTTAAAAGGGCTTTTGGGGACACTATATATATATATATATATATGTATATATATATAAATAAAAAAAATCCTCAATTACCAGCCCTTAAAAGGGCTTTTGGGGACACTAGATAGATATAGATATATATATATATGAAGAAACAACTCAATTACCAGCCCTTAAAAGGGCTTTTGGGGACGCTAGGTATATATATATATATATATATATATATATATATATATATATATAAAAAAAACACAAATACCAGCCCTTAGAAGGGCTTTTTGGGGTGCTGATATTACAGCAGTAGTGGACCAAGAACACTGCAAGACCAGGAACACTGACTAACTGTCCCTAGTTTAACAGCAGCAGCAGCAGCAGCAGCAGCAGCAGCTCTCTCCCTACTCTCACTACACACACTGCTTCAGAATGATCTAAGATGGATGCTGCCCTTGCTTATTTATAGGAGGTGGGAGGGTGTGGGAGGGAGGTATGCTGATTGGCTGGAAATGTGTCTGCTGACTGTAAAGTTCAGGGTCAAAGTTTGCCTCAATGATGTCTTATGGGGGGCGGACCGAACATCGCATATGTTCGCCGGCAGCGGCGAACGCGAACATGCTAAGTTCGCCGGGAACTGTTCGCCGGCGAACAGTTCTATACATCTCTAGTGACCAGCATACATGTCCCCAATGCAGTGACCAGTATACATGTCCCCAATGCAGAGCTATGCGTGCGTGCCTCCAATGCAGTGACCACCAGTGTACATGTCCCCAATGCAGAGATATGCGTGCGTGCCTCCAATGCAGTGACCACCAGCGTACATGTCCCCAATGCAGAGCTATGCATGCGTGCCTCCAGTGCAGCCAGTGACCACCAGTATACATGTCCCCAATGCAGAGCTATGCGTGCGTGCCTCCAGTGCAGCCAGTGACCACCAGTATACATGTCCCCAATGCAGAGCTATGCGTGCGTGCCTCCAGTGACCACCAGTATACATGTCCCCCAATGTAGAGCTATGCGTGCGTGCCTCCAGTGACCACCAGTATACATGTCCCCCAATGCAGAGCTATGCGTGTGTGCCTTCAGTGACCACCAGTATACATGTCCCCCAATGCAAAGCTATACGTGCGTGCCTCCAGTGACCACCAGTATACATGTCCCCCAATGCAGAGCTATGCGTGCGTGCCTCCAGTGCAGCCAGTATACATGTCCCCCAATGCAGAGCTATGCCTGCGTGCCTCCAGTGACCACCAGTATACATGTCCCCCAATAAGAGCTATGTGTGCGTGCCTCCAGTGACCACCAATATACATGTCCCCCAATGCAGAGCTATGCATGCGTGCTTCCAGTGCAGCCAGTATACATGTCCCCCAATGCAGAGCTATGCATGCGTGCCTCCAGTGCAGCCAGTATACATGTGCCCCAATGCAGAGCTATGCGTGCGTGCTTCCAGTGACCACCAGTATACATGTCCCCAATGCAGAGCTATGCGTGTGTGCCTCCAGTGCAGCCAGTATACATGTCCCCAATGCAGAGCTATGCGTGCGTGCCTCCAGTGCAGCCAGTATACATGTCCCCAATGCAGAGCTATGCGTGCGTGCCTCCAGTGCAGCCAGTATACATGGACCCCAATGCAGAGCTATGCGTGCGTGCCTCCAGTGCAGCCAGTATACATGTACCCCAATGCAGAGCTATGCGTGCGTGCCTCCAGTGCAGCCAGTATACATGTACCCCAATGCAGAGCTATGCGTGCGTGCCTCCAGTGCAGCCAGTATACATGTCCCCCAATGCAGAGCTATGCGTGCGTGCCCGACTGAGAGCAGTGCACTTACCTGTGAGTCACGGCGGCTTCTCCCTCTCCTCTTCTTCGTTCGGCGGCGGGAAGGTGAGCGGCGCTTCTCCCTCTCGGCCTCTTCTGCGGCGCGTGACGGGCGGCGGGAAGGTGACCAGCGCCGTCAGCGGCGTCACAATCGGATGAGACTGGACCAATCACAGCCAGGATATCAGGAAAGTGGGGGTGTCCTAGCGCAATGACTTGCGCCCAGGTTACGCCCCCAGAAGGCAGCCAATCGGCGCCTCTTCTGGGACGTAAACCCCACCCCCCCCCCCCCCCCCATAGCCTTCAGTGCCACCGCATAGGCCTGCAAACACAATTTTTTTTTTCACAACTTTATTTGTTCTTTTTGTAATTTTTTTTTCTTTTTTTTAGGGGTAGGGGGGCCGCCACTGATGTATACTATGGACATGGGATGTGTACAGTGGACTATGGGATATATACTATGAACTTTGGGATGTATCCTATGGACTATGTGATGTGTACTATGGACTATGGGATGTTTACTATGGACTATGGGATGTGTATAATAGACTATGATATGTGTACTATGGGATGTGCACTATGGACTATGGGATGTGTATAATAGACTATGATATGTGTACTATGGACTATGGGATGTGTACTATGGACTATGTGATGTGTACTATGGACTATGGGATGTGTACTATGGACTGAGATGTGTACTATGGACTATGTGATGTGTACTATGGACTATGGGATAAGTATTATGGACTATTGAGTATGTGATGTGTACTATGGACTATGGGATGTGTACTATGGACTATGGGATATATACTATGGACTATGAGATGTGTACTATGGACTATGGGATGTGTACTATGGACTGAGATGTGTACTATGGACTATGTGATGTGTACTATGGACTATGGGATGTGTACTATGGACTATGGGATGTGTACTATGGACTATGAGATGTGTACTATGGACTATGGGATGTGTACTATGGACTGAGATGTGTACTATGGACTATGGGATTTATAGTGTGCATAGAGCAGTGTATATGACCACAACTAATGTGCACTACTCGTTCCAAAGAAATGTAAGTGAGAGGGAAAATGGGAGGTCTGAAAATCACAGTAGGAAGCAATTTCATGAAAAATAGATTACAGGGCCATTAAGTAGTGGATGTGTATGGATTATTTCTGGAGAATTGGGAAGAGGCTCTTATCAGGATGGAGACAAGGTGCTTTATAAGGAGGATCCTTCCCTGGCAAGGCACCCCCTATGTTGAGGGCATGTAGCCTGGTATGGATAAGGAAAGGAGGTTACATGCTCATCCCTTTTTCCCCTTTTTTGGCCAACCAGGCGATATTCTCGGAATGAGGGTCTGGTATGTATTTTGGGGGGAGTAAAGCATTTTTTTCCAGTCTTGCTTTTAATTTTCTAGTAATTTTTGTTTTGATTTTTTAATTTTTATTTGACAGATTCCACTCCTATTTCACTGTGGTTCGGCTTCAGCATTGGAACTTTTATAAAGCTTGACTCATCCCTAGTTAGTACAGGTTTAATTCCTGTAGATATCTGCTTCATACACGACGGCTCTGTGTGGATGAAATAAAGATCCTCTGGGCAGGTGTCCCTTGTGCGTATTTTTGGGTGTAAATTTTATTTTGACAAGACTGTACTGCACTACATTTTTATTACTATGTTAAAAAGTTCTAGTTATAAAAAATTTGTCTAAAAAAATATTGTTGCTGCCTAATATGTGCAAAACCCAAATGTAATAAAAAAAAACCCCAAAACTATTTTTTTTATAACTTTCTCCTCTTCATTCCGGCTGAGATCTCTCCCCCGGGAGCAAAATGCCAAATTCAAAGCCAAACAAAGTACAATTTCTTTTTATGTTACTTTCCCGCAGACATCTCCTAATCTCTTTGAATTAAATCTTTTATCTCATGAGACCAACAATGAATGCATTAGGTCTGGAATCATGCTTGCCAGTTTTTTTAAAGATACACTATATTGTCAAAAGTATTGGGACGCCTGCCTTTACACACACATAAACTTTAATGGCATACCAGTCTTAGTCCGTAGGGTTCAATATTGAGTTGGCCCACCCTTTGCAGCTATAACGGAAAATTTCCTATTAAATATTTACCGTAATTTTCCTTTCGTGAAGGACTCCATGGCAGCATACGTTTGGGTAGCCCCGCCCTCGCTCCTACCCCATAGTACCCCACTCCCATAAATTTTCAGGCTGAGCCAGGGGCCGCGTTCCTTTTTTGTCCTCCTCACTCATAAGGTCCATTTTGTATGAAGTTTCCCACCTTTTAGAAGACGTGGCGACTGGGGTCTCATGCGGGACAGCTGTGCATAGAAAGCTTGGGGCTTGGTTCCTATGGAAGAACTCACCACACACTCATCCCGTAGAGTGTAGGCTTCGTGGGCTCCCTGTGAAAGGGCACCAGGAATAGTTGGAGGAT